>NC_091646.1:112641030-113241030 GCF_027580195.1 Bos mutus
TCACTGACATTTTTCCTGCCAAAGGGGGTTTTATTCAGATGTGGGCCAAATTTAGCCTTTCCCTAATATTTGTCTAGAAAGTCAGGTAGAAAAAACATAGGTTTGCTGGTCCAGCTGGGGAAATCAGCTCCCCCGGATCCCACCCCTTTTTTCCCCACCCCCTTGGATTTCCCCTTTAGGGGGGCCCGCCCTGATTCCAACCCCCTCCCTCCCTGTTTTCCCCTCCTGAGGGTTTTAGCCCAGAAGGGGGCAAGGATTCGCTTTTGGGCCCCGGGACCTCCTGGAGAGGACCCCGGGGCCGGGCATTTCTCCCTCCCGGGCCATCCCCCCGGTTTTTGTGGGGCCTCATTAGGGGTTTTAATCGTGGGGGGGTTAAAGCCCCCGCGTCCCCCGGGGGGGGCCCCGAGGCCCCTTTTCCCTTGGGTGCCTTCCCCTTGCTTTTCCTCCGTTTCCCGGGGGGGGAGCCCTTCCCCGCTCCTCCCCAGATTTCAGCCTCAAGATTGGTTTTCCCCCCGCAATAAATTGGGAGACCGGGGCCCACCCCTTTAAAAACCCCCAGGGGGCAAACCCCTCCCGGTTTTCCCCTTAAGAAAGGAGCCTCTGCCAGGTGGGCTACCCGGTTTTCTGGGAAACCCAACGCCCCCGCACAAAGAGTTTTGGGGGCCGCACTTTAACCCCCCGGCCCCGGGGTACCCCAAAAACCCTGGCCCGGGGGCCGGGACCCGGGAAGGTGGGGGCCTACAAGGGGGAACCCCCTTTGTCCCTGAGAATCACCCGGTCTTGCGCGGTGGGAAGGGGACCTGCCTGAAGGGGACAGGGTAAAGAAGCCCCGCCCCAGTCCCAAAACCTGTCACCGGCCCCCCATGGGGCCCGAACCAGGCTTTCATCCGGGGGGCATGAGCCTGAGCCCCCCGGGAGGGGGAGGGTCCCCGGCCCCTACCGGGTCTGCCTTTAGGCCCCACCTCCGACCCTTCCCAAACCCTGGGGCCCTTTTTTTACCTTCAAAGAGGACCTTTTTTCCCCCAAACTTCAGGTTTTAATTCAGGCCCCTTTTACCAAGATCTGCTGGCCCAAGGGGGGGGCCCGCAACTGAAGCAGCCCCAGCCTCCCCCCGGGGCAAACCAAAACCCCCGAAAAAACCTCCCCCTTTTTGGGGGGGGCCCGATGGAAACCCCACCCCGCAACCTGTTAAACCTGGGGAGTTTTTGGGGGGCCAAAAACCGGGTTTAGGAAATTAATGGGGATCCGGGCCCGAGGCTGGGGCCCCTTTCCAAACCTAAGGAAAACCAAAGGGGCCGGGGGAAAATCGCCCCAAGCCCCCGGGAAAACAAGGAGAAAAAAGATTCAGGGAGGGGGGCCCACACCCCCCTCCCCCCCAACCCAACCCCCCTTTAGAGCCGGGTTTTTGGGCCAAAGGCCCCCAAAACAAAACTCAAAAGATCTCTCTTTTTCCCAAGGGCGGGTTGTCCCGGAAAGGGAAAAACCCCGTTGCAGGACTGGGGTGGCCTCCCCGGCGAATCCCCCTGGGGAAAAGGAAAAGGTTGGGGGTTCGGGCCGAGCTTGTCTGGCCGGGGCAACCTTTACCTTTTGCTTTTTTTTTCCAGCCCTTCCGGGGAAAGAGCAAAGGGGGTGGATCCTACCCAAAAATGCCCGTCCCGCCCCCCGACCGTCCCGGCCCTCCCCCCCCTTGGCCACCCGGGAGCTAAGGGGTCCTTTATTCCATCCCTGATGATGAAGCCCCGGCAGGGCCCAAACCCCGCCCAAAAACCAAGGGGGTCATGCCAAGCCAAAAGGAAGGGGTCTTGAAAATAATATTGGTAGGAGGCAAGGGCACTGGCAGGGTCTGGGGAAGGGACTCCGGGAAACCCTTCCGTTTCTTGGGGGGGGAGAGGTCGTTGGGGGGAAAGTTTGGCATCACCCCATCTGGGGTTTCCCGGAAGGCCCAAAGCCCATGGCACACCAAGCCCCTGCCCCCGGGGGGGAGCTCCCTCCCCCCTCCCGTTCCTGGCCTTGCTCCTCTGGCTTCTCCCTCCGCTCCTACAAGGAAAGCTTCCCCTGCTCCTCTTCCGCCACCACGTCAACCTCCTCAAAGATGTCTTCCACCAGCAGCAGGAACACTTGCCGGATTGCACCACCGCTCCATCCTCCAGGGCTGCTCCATCCTCCACTGCCTGACCACTGAAGAAGGCAGCCTCCGCGCCTAGTGGGCCACCTGCTGCCAGTGACATCCCCGAAGGCCCCAGCGCGCCAGCAGGTCTCAGGGCACCGGCACCCTGAATCATCATGCTGACACACAAGAAGCCCCAGGGTGTCCATGAGCAGAGGACCCAGGGAAGGATGACACAGACAAAGGCGCTTAATTCAGCCTGCCTCCGTGAGAATCACCTGGGTCTCGCGTGCTGTAAGCAGAGCTGCTCTGAATGAGACTAGGACACCTGAGGCCCCCAAGCCTCGAGGATCAGCCTGTCACCAGCTACTCACATGACCTGAATCCAGGCTGTGCATCCAGGCTGCATGAGCCTGAGCTTCCACACCGGGGAGAGGAGAGTGTCCTGGCCTCTACATGGATCTGCCTTCAGGCCTCACCTCCTGACCCCCTCACAACTTCTGTGTTTTGTCATTTACCTCTCATGGCAGGAACTTCTGAACTGCTAGCCACACGGGGAAGGTCAGCATGAGACTAACCAGGCCCTGAGCCCTTCCTGGGCAGCAAACAAACCCAATGTCAATTGCTCATTCTGGGGAGGCACAAATGGACCCCACCTTACCAATTCTGTTCATCCCAGAGAGTTGTGGTCCAAAAACCAGCTGAGCAAGTTGAGGCTCATGGTGACTGGCCTCAGGCTGGGAGCGCCACATCCATCCTCACAGAAGCAGTGTACCAGAGAAGACGTCTCAGGCACAGTGAGGTCGTTAAGGAGTACCACTTTGGCATCACTGGCCTCTGCATCTGGATACTCCCGCTTGCCCAGCTGCCACACTCACATCCCCAGCCCCTGCCATACAAGACAATGTGCTCATCCCTCTGGGTCCCCCCGGTGGTCCTCTGGGATGCTTGTTCTCATCCCACAAGGGAGGATTTGTTTCTGACCGCTCCTGATGTATGTCTGTCACGTGTGTCCTGGGAGTGGCATGTCAGTTGCCTCCAACTTCAGGATCTGCCATCCATGCAGCCTGCATTCTCCGTGCACAAGTGCCAGTGTCTGTGCATTTAGCAAGAGAGGCCTGGTTCTCTCTCTTGCATCCTGTCTTCACAAGGGGTCGCATGCATGTACTGGAGTCATCTAGAACACTGCCCTGGTCACTGATGGCATTCCTTCCCTGCCAAAGTGTGTGGCTTCTATTCAGATGTGGGCCAAATTGAGCCTTCCATACTCATTTGCTCAGACATGTACAGGTAGAAAGATTCATAGGCTCTGCTGGCACTGCAGCTGTGGAAATCACAGCTCCCCAGGATCCCAATTCCCTTGTCCCCTAATTCCCTTGGCGCGCCCGCCCCCCTCAGCTGGCGGCTTCCCTGACTCCAACCACTCCCCCTGCTCCTGTTTCTTCTCGTCCTCCTGAGCATCTGAGCCCTGAGAAGCGACACTAAGGATTCGCCTTTGGCCCACAAGCAAGGGATATCCTGGATGATGGCACTTCTCTGACTCAAGGGACACTTTCTCCTCTAACGGTCCATCCTCCTGAGCCAAAGAAAGGCTGTGGGGTCTTTCTCATTAGGGGAGCTCAACTCTACCTGCAGGGCGGCCAATGCCTCCAGCGCCTCCAGTGGGGGTTCGTCGCTCGAGGCTCCTTTCCTTGGATGTTCCTGGCCCTGCTCCTCCAGCTTCTCCTCTCTCTCCTGCGAGGGCAGCTTCCCCTGCTCCTCCTCCACCAGCATTTCAACCTCCTCAATGATGTCTTCCACCAGCAACTGGAACACTTGCCAGACCGCACCACCTCTCAGTCCTCCAGGGCTGCTGCTTCCTCCACTGCCTCCCCGCTGAAGAAGGCAGCCTCCTCGCCAGGTGGGCCACCTGCTGTCTGCAACATCCCCGAACGCCCCAGCACACCGGCAGCTCTCAGGGCACCAGCACCCTTAATCGTCGGGCTCACACCGAAGAACTCCCAGTCTCGGTGAGCAACAGGACCCAGGGAAGGATGATGCTGACAAAGGTGCTTAATTCAGCCTGCCTCCATGAGAATCACCCGGGTCTCGCGTGCTGTTAGTAGACCTGCTCTGAATGAGACTAGGATACATGAAGCCCCCAAGCCTCCAGTCTCAGCCTGTCACCTGCTACCCACATGACCTGAATCCAGGCTGTGCATCCAGGCTGCATGAGCCTGAGCTTCCCCACCGGGGAGAGAGGAGAGGGTCCTGGCCTCTACACGGATCTGCCTTCAGGCCTCACCTCCTGACCCCCTCACAACCTCTGTGTCTTGTCACTTACCTCTCATAGCAGGACCTTCTTCCTGGGGCTAATACTGCAGGGGTTGACTCACAGGCCCTCACCAATGATCTGCTGGCCGCACGGGGGAGGTCAGCATACGGATGAGCAGCCCCGAGCCCTCCCATGGGCAACCAAGAACCCCAACACCAATCGTCCATTCTGGGGAGGCCCAGATGGACCCCACCTCAGCAATCCTGTTACATCATGAAGAGTTGTGGTCCAACAACCAGTTGAGGAAGTTCACGCTGCGGGTGTCCTGCCTGAGGCTGGGAGCTCCCATCCATCCTCACAGAAGCTGTGGACCGGAGAGGACGTACATGCCCTATATCCTGAAGGAGGATGGAGGAGACAGGAAAGATTCAGGTAGGTGGCGCATCTGACTCCCTCTCCCACCCACCCACACCGCCCTGGGAGCCAGGTGGCACCAGCAATGCCAAAGTAGTACTCCTTAACAATCTCTCTGTTCCTGAAGGACGGCTTGTCCTGAAAGGAAAATACCAGCTTGCAGCGGGACAGGGGATGGCCTCATTCCGGCACCCCCAGGGCCTGGGAGGATGGAAAAGGTGAAGGTGCACAAGCTTCTAGGGTCCGCAGCTTCCCTGCCAGGCAGGCATCTGCATCTTCCTTTTTTCCTTTCCAAAGGCTCACGGTGAATGCATGGACCCAGGTCATAGGATCCTCCGACCCCAACATGCCTGCCCAGCTCCCCCACCCACCTGTCCTCAGGCTCCCTCCCTGCACTTCAAAGCCATCATGGAGCTAAACAAGTTTCATCTCAGTCGCTGATCATGACAGGCATCTGGCGGTGGTTCGTAATCTGCTCAAAGTCAAGGAGCCAGTCATGCCACATGCTGGGGAAGGAAGAGTCTCGAGGAACAGGGTTAGTCTTGGGCAGAGCAAGGGCACCGGAACAGACCTCTGTGAGTACTCCCTTTCAGGAGTACTTGTTTCCTATTGGGACCACCCGCTCTTCAGGCACAGAGAGGTCGTATGGGAGTACCACTTTGGCATCGCTGGTGCTCTGCATCTGGGTACTCCCGCTTGCCCAGCTGCCACACTGACAACCCCGGCCCCTGCCACACCATGCGACACGCTCATCCCTCTGGGTCCCCTGTGGTCTTCTGGGACCCTTGTTCACATCCCCCAAGGGAGGATCTGTTTCTGACCGCTCTTGATGTATGCCTGGCATGTGTGTCCTGGGAAGCGGCATGTCAGTTGCCTGAAAGTTCAGGATCTGCAGTCTCTGCAGCATGCATTCTGCGTGCGCAAGTGCCTGTGTCTGTGCGTTTAGCAAGAGAGGCCTGGGTCTCTTTCCTGCTCCCTGTCTTGACAAGAGGTGGCATGGATGTACTGGAGTCATCTGTCAGACTGTCTCCAGTCACTGATGACACCCATTCCCTGCCAAAGTGTATGGCTCCTATTCAGATGTGAGCCGGATGGAGCCTCCCACCGTCATTTGCTCAGACATGTACAGGTAGAGAGGTTCCCAGGTTCTGCTGGCACTGTGCCTGTGGAGATCACAGCGCCCCCGAACCATAATTCCCATGCCCCCCAGTTCCCTTGGCCTCCCCTCGGCTGGCGGGTCCCCTCAGCCCCACCCCTCCTCCTGCTCCTGTCCTTGCTTCTCGTCCTCCTGAGCATCTGACCTCTGAGAAGTGGCACAAAGGATATGGCATTGGCCCACAAGCCGGAGTTGCCCTGGATGACACAACTTGTCTGACTCAAGGGAAGCTTTCTCCTCTGATGGTCCTTCCTCTGGAGCCGAAGATAGGCTTTGGGGGTCTGTCTCATTTGCGGGGCTCAGCTCCACCTGCCGGACCGCCAACGCCTACAGTGCCTCTAGTGGGGGCTGGTTGCTCGAGGCTCCTGTTCTTGGATATTCCTGGCCCTGCTCCTCCGGCTTCTTCTCCCGCTCCTGCGAGGACAGCTTCCCTTGCTCCTCTTCTGCCACCACTTCAGCCTCCTCAATAATGTCTGCCACCAGCAGCAGGAACACTTGTCGGACTGCACCACCTCTCCATCCTCCAGGGCCGCTCCTTCCTCCACTGCCTGCCTGCTGAAGAAGGCAGCCTCCTTGCCTGGTGGGCCACCTGCTGCCAGCAACATCCCCGATGGCCCTGGCTCACCGGCAAGTCTCAGGGCCCTGGCACCCTGAATTGGTGGGCTCACATCGAAGAAGCCCCGGGGTCTCCGTGAGCAGAGGACCCAGGGAAGGATGATGCTGACAAAGGTGCTTAATTCAGCCTGCCTCCATGAGAATCACCTGGGTCTCGGGTCTCATGTGCTGTAAGCAGAACTGCTCTGAATGAGACTAGGACACATGAAGCCCCTAAGCCTCCACTCTCAGCCTGTCACCTGCTACTTGCATGACATGAATCCAGGCTGTGCATCCAGGCTGCATGAGCCTGAGCTTCCCCACAGGGGAAAGGAGAGGGTCCTGGCCTCTACAAGGATCTGCCTTCAGGCCTCACCTCCTGATCCCCTCACAACCTCTGTGTCTTGTCACTTACCCCTCATGGCAGGACCTACTGATATGTTGGCCACACAGGGGAGATCAGCATGGGACTAACCAGGCCCCGAGCCCTTCCTGGGCAGCAAAGAAACCCAATATCAATCACCCATTCTGGGGAGGACCAAATGGACCCCACCTTAGTAATGCTGTTCCATCCCGGAGAGTTTTGGTCCAACAACCAGTTGAGCAAGTTCAGACTCATGGTGACTGGCCTGAGGCTGGGAGCTCCGCATCCATCCCCACAGAAGCAGTGTACCGGAGAAGATGTCTCATGAACAGAGAGGTCGTTAAGGAGTACGACTTTGGCATCGCTGGCCTCTGCATCTGGGTACTCCCGCTTGCCCAGCCGCCACACTCACATCCCCAGCCCCTGCCATACAAGACAATGTGCTCAACCCTCTGGGTCTCCCATGGTCCTCTGGAACCCTTGTTTTCATCCCACAGGGAGGATTTGTTTCTGACCACTCCTGATGTATGGCTGTCACGTGTGTCCTGGGAGTGGCATGTCAGTTGCCTCCAACTTCATGATCTGCAGTCCATGCAGCATGCATTCTCCGTGCACAAGTGCCAGTGTCTGTACATTTAGCAAGAGAGGCCTGGTTCTCTCTCTTGAGCCCTGTTTTCACAAGGGGTCGCATGGATGTACTGGAGTCACTGGGCATACTGTCCCCGTCACTGATGACATTCATTCCCTGCCAAAGTGTGTGGCTTCTATTCAGATGCGAGCCAAACTGAGCCTCTCACAGTCATTTGCTCAGACCCGTACAGGCAGAAAGATTCATAGGCTCTGCTGGCACTGAGGCTGTGGAAATCACAGCTCCCCTGGCGCCCAATTCCCTTGCCCCCTAATTCCCTTGGCCCCCGCTCCCTACCTCAGCTGGCGGGTTCCCTCACACCCACCCCTCCTCCTGCTCCTGTTCCTTCTTGTCCTCCTGAGCATCTGACCCCTGAGAAGCAACACTAAGGATACGGCTTTGGGCCACAAGCCAGGGATGCCCTGGCTGATGGTACTTCTCTGACTCAAGGGACGCTTTCTCCTCTGATGATCATTCCTCTGGAGCCAAAGATAGGCTGTGGGGTCCTTCTCATTCGGGGAGCTCAGGTGCACCTGCAGGGCAGCCAATGCCTCTAGCGCCTCCAGTGGGGGCTGGTCGCTCGAGGCTCCTGTCCTTGGATTTTCCTGGCCCTGCTCCTCCAGCTGCTCCTGGTCCTGCAAGGGCAGCTTCCCTTGCTCCTCCTCCACCACCACTTCAACCTCCTCAATGATGTCTTCCACCAGCAGCTGGAATACTTTCCGGACCGCAACACCTCTCCGTCCTCCAGGGCCGCTGCTTCCTCCACTGCCTGCTCGCTGAAGAAGGCAGCCTCCTCGCCTGGTGGTCCACCTGCTGCCTGCGACATCCCTGACGGCCCCAGTGCGCCAGCACATCTCAGGGCCCCAGCACCCTGAATTCTTGGTCTTGCACTGAAGAAGCCCCAGGGTCTCCATGAGCAGCAGGACCCAGGGAAGGATGATGCCGACAAAGGTGCTTAATTCAGCCTGCCTCCGTGAGAATCACCTGGGTTTTGCGTGCTGGAAGCAGAGCTGCTCTGAATGAGACAAGGACACCTGAAGCCCCCAAACCTCCAGTCTCAGCCTGTCACCTACTACCGACATGACCTGAATCCAGGCTGTACATCCAGGCTGCATGAGCCTGAGCTTCCCCACCGGGGAGAGGAGAGGGTCCTGGCCTCTATACCGATCTGCCTTTAGGCCTCACCTCTTGACCTCGTCACAACTTCTGTGTCTTGCCACTTCCCTCTCATGGCAGGACCTTCCTCCTGGGGCTAATACTGCAGGGGATTGACTCACAGGCCCTCGCCAATGATCTGCTGGCCACACGGGGAAGTCAGCATATGGACGAGCACCCCAGGGTCCTCCCGTGGGCAGCCAAGAACCCCAACACCAATCATCCATTCTGGGGAGGCCCAGATGGACCCACCTCAGCAATCCTGTTACATCCTGGAGAGTTGTGGTCCAACAACCAGTTGAGGAAGTTCACGCTGCAGGTGTCCGGCCTGAGGCTGGGAGCTCCAGTCCATCCTCACAGAAGCAGTGGACCGGAGAGGACATACATGCCCTATATCCTGAAGGAGGATGGGGGAGACAGGAATGATTCAGGTAGGTGGTGCGTCTGACTCCCTCTCCCACCCACCCACACCGCCCTGGATGCCAGGTTGCACCAGCAATGCCAAAGTGGTACCCCTTAATGATCTCTCTGTTCCTGAAGGACGGGTTGTCCCGAAAGGAAAATACCAGCTTGCAACGGGACTGGGGATGGCCTCGTTCTGGCACCTGCCAGGACTGGGAGGATGGAAAAGGTGAAGGTGCACAAGCTTCTAGGGTCCGCAGCTTCCCTGCCAGGCAGGCATCTGCATCTTCCGTTTTTCATTTCCAAAGGGTCACGGCGAACGCATGCACCCGGGTCATAGGATCCCCCGACCCCCACGTGCCTGCCCAGCTCCCCGACCCACCTGTCCTCAGGTTCCCTCCCTGCCCTTCAAAGCCATCAATGAGCTAAGCAAGTCTTCATCACAGTCGCTGATCCTGACGGGCATCTGGCGGTGGTTCATAATCTGCTCAAAGTCAAGGAGCCAGTCATGCCACATGCCGGGGAAGGAAGAGTCTCGAGGAACAGGGTCAGTCTCAGGCAGAGCAAGGGCACCAGAACAGGCATCTATAAGTTCCCCCTTTCGGGAGTACTTGTTTCCTTTCGGGACCACCCATACTTCAGGCAGAGAGGTCGTATGGGAGTACCACTTTGGCATCGCTGGTGCTCTGCATCTGGGTACTCCCGCTTGCCCAGCTGCCACACCGACAACCCCGGCCCCTGCCACACCATGCAACACGCTCATCCCTCTGGGTCCCCTGTGGTCTTCTGGGACCCTTGTCCGCATCCCCCAAGGGAGGATCTGTTTCTGACCGCTCTTGATGTATGCCTGGCATGTGTGTCCTGGGAAGCGGCATGTCAGTTGCCTGAAAGCTCAGGATCTGCAGTCTCTGCAGCATGCATTCTGCGTGCGCAAGTGCATGTGTCTGTGCGTTTAGCAAGAGAGGCCTGGGTCTCTTCCCTGCTCCCTATCTTGACAAGAGGTGGCATGGATGTACTGGAGTCATCTGTCAGACTGTCTCCAGTCACTGATGACATCCATTCCCTGCCAAAGTGTGCGGCTCCTATTCAGATGCGAGCTGGATGGAGCCTCCCACAGTCATTTGCTCAGACACGTACAGGTAGAGAGGTTCCCAGGTTCTGCTGGCAGTGTACCTGTGAAGATCACAGCGCCCCCGAACTGCAATTCCCTTGCCCCAAATTCCCTTGACCTCCCCTCGGCTGGCGGGTTCCCTGACCCCTCCCTTCCTCCTGCTCTTGTTCCTTCTTGTCCTCCTGAGGTCCTCTTGACCTCTGAGAAGTGGCTCGAAGGATACGGCATTGGCCCACAAGCCTGGGTTGCCCTGGATGATAGCACTTCTCTGACTCAAGGGACCTTTCTCCTCTAATGATCCTTCCTCTGGAGCCAAAGGTAGGCTTTGGTGTCTGTCTCGTTTCTGGGGCTCAGCTCCACCTGCAGGACCGCCAATGCCTCCAGCGCCTCCAGTGCAGGCTGGTTGCTTGAGGCTCCTGTTCTTGGATGTTCCTGGCCCTTCTCCTATGGCTTCTCCTCCTGCTCCTGCGAGGACAGCTTCCCTTGCTTCTCTTCCACCACCACTTGAACCTCCTCAATAATGTCTTCCACCAGCAGCAGGAACACTTGCCAGACTGCACCACCTCTCCGTCCTCCAGGGCCGCTCCTTCCTCCACTGCCTGCCTGCTGAAGAAGGCAGCCTCCTCGCCTTGTGTGCCACCTGCTGCCAGCGACATCACAGACGGCCCCAGTGCACTGGCAGGTCTCACAGCCCTGGCATTCTGAATCGCCGGGCTCACACTGAGGAAGCCCCTGGGTTCGGCGAACAGAGGACCCAGGGAAGGATGATGCCGACAAAGGTGCTTAATTCAGCTGCCTCCGTGAGAATCACCTGGGTCTCGCATGCTGTAAGCAGAGCTGCTCTGAATAAGACTAGGACACATGAAGTCCCTAAGGCTCCAGTCTCAGCCTGTCACCTGCTACTCACATGACCTGCATCCAGGCTATGCCTCCACGCTGAATGAGCCTGAGCTTCCCCACCAGGGAAAGCAAAGGTTCCTGGCCTCTCCATGTTTCTGCCTTCAGGCCTCACCTCCTGATCCCCTCACAAATTCTGTGTCTTGTCACTTACCTCTCATGGCAGGACCTGCTACTCTGCTGGGCACATGCAGGATGTCAGCATGGGACTAACCAGGCCCCGATAACTTTGTGGGGAGACAAGAAACCCAATAACAATCGCCCATTATGAGGAGGCCCAAATGGACCCCACCTTCGCAATCCCGTTCCATCCCAGAGAGTTGTGGTCTAACAACCCGTTGAGCAAATTCAGGCTCATGGTGACCGGCCTGAAACTGGTAGCGCCGCATCCATCCCCACAGAAGCAGTGTACCAGAGAAGACGTCTCAGGCACAGAGAGGTCATTAAGGAGTACGACTTTGGCATCACTGGCCTCTGCATCTAGGTACTCCCGCTTGTCTAGCAGCTACACTGACATCCCCAGCCCCTGCCATACAAGACAATGTGCTCATCCCTCTGGATCTCCCATGGTCCTCTGGGACTGAGAGAGTCATTTCCTAGGCAGGTTGATAGGAAATCTAGGGGTCCCCAAGGAGAGAGGGGTCTGGAATTCTCAAGGAGGAAGAAAGGACAAACTTTTTTTCTTTCTCCACATTCCTTAGGATTATATAACAATAATGTATCCTGCCTGAGGACAGTCTCTGGATTAAGGACAGTCTTTGGATTAAACCTTCTGGCTAATTCTGTTATCTTAAAATGTAAATTATGGGAGTAGGTCTGATGAGGTCTTTACAACCTCCAGACATTCTTTGGATTCGCTGGAGAGTATATAACTTCATTGTTAACACTAGCAAGCGGGTAGTCTTTCTACCCCCTTCTAATGTCTATGTCAGAAGCTTTCTCTATCTCCTTTATACTTTAATAAAACTTTATTACACAAAAGCTCTGAGCGATCAAGCCTCGTCTCTGGCCCCAGATTGAATTCTTCTCCTCCGGGGGCCAAGAATCCCGGTGTATTCGTGTGATTCAACAACAACCTTTCAGGACCCTTGTTCTCATCCCTCAAGGGAGGATTAGTCTGACTGCTCCTGATGTATGGCTGTCATGTGTGTCCTGGGGAGTGGTATGTCAGTTGCCTCACACTTAAGGATCTGCCATCCATGCAGCCTGCATTCTCCGTGCACAAGTGCCAGTGTCTGTGCATTTAGCAAGAGAGGCCTGGTTCTCTCTCTTGCACCCTGTCTTCACAAGGGGTCACATGGATGTACTGGAGTCATCTGGAACACTGTCCCTGGTCACTGATGACATTCATTCCCTGCCAAAGAGTGTGGCTTCTATTCAGATGTGAGCCAAATTGAGCCTCCCATAGTCATTTGCTCAGACACGTACAGGTAGAAAGATTCACAGGCTCTGCTGGCACTGAGGCTGTGGAAATCACAGCTCCCCCGGCGCCCAATTCCCTTGCCCCCTAATTTCCTTGCCACCCCCCCCCCAGCTGGCGGGTTCCCTCACACCTACCCCTCCTCCTGCTCCTGTTCCTTCTCGTCCTCCTGAGCATCTGACCCCTGAGAAGCAACACTAAAGATACGGTTTTAGGCCACAAGCCAGGGATGCCCTGGATGATGGCACTTCTCTGACTGAAGGGACGCTTTCTCTTCTGATGGTCCTTCCTCTGGAGCTGAAGATAGGCCCTGGGGTCTTTCTCATTTGGGGAGCTCAGCTGCACTTGCAGGGCCGCCAATGCCTCCAGCGCCTCCAGTGGGGGCTGGTCGCTCGAGGATCCTGTCCTTGGATCTTCCTGGCCCTGCTCCTCCAGCTTATCCTCCCGCTCTTGCGAGGGCAGCTTCCCCTGCTCCTCCTCCGCCACCACTTCAGCCTCCTCAATGATTGCTTCCACCAGCAGCTGGAACACTTGCTGGACCGCACCACGTCTCCGTCGTCCAAGGCTGCTGCTTCCTCCACTCCCTCCCCACTGAAGAAGGCAGCCTCTTCGCCTCCTGGGCCACCTGCCACCTGCGACATCCCTGATGGCCCCACCGTGCTGGCTGGTCTCAGGGCCCCGGTACCCTGAATCCTCAGGCTCACACCGAAGAAGCCCCAGGGTCTCGGTGAGCAGCAGGACCCAGGGAAGGATGATGCCGACAAAGGTGCTTAATTCAGCTTGCCTCCATGAGAATCACCTGGGTTTTGCGTGCTGGAAGCAGAGCTGCTCTGAATGAGACAAGGACACCTGAAGCCCCCAAGCCTCCAGTCTCAGCCTGTCACCTACTACCCACATGACCTGAATCCAGGCTCTGTATCCAGGCTGCATGAGCCTGAGCTTCCCCACCAGGGAGAGGAGAGGGTCCTGGCCTCTACACGGATCTGCCTTCAGGCCTCACCTCCTGATCCCCTCACAACCTCTGTGTCTTGTCACTTCCCTCTCATGGCAGGACCTTCCTCCTGGGGGTAATACTGCAGGGGGTTGACTCTCAGGCCCTCGCCAATGATCTGCTGGCCACACGGAGAAGTCAGCATATGGATGAGCAGGCCTGAGCCCTCCCATGGGCAGCCAAGAACCCCAACACCAATCATCCATTCTGGGGAGGCCCAGATGGACCCCACCTCAGCAATCCTGTTACATCATGGAGAGTTGTGGTCCAACAACCAGTTGAGGAAGTTCACGCTGCGGGGGTCCTGCCTGAGGCTGGGAGCTCCCATCCATCCTCACAGAAGCTGTGGACCGGAGAGGACGTACATGCCCTATATCCTGAAGGAGGATGGGGAGACAGGAAAGATTCAGGTAGGTGGTGCATCTGACACCCTCTCCCACCCACCCACACCGCCCTGGGAGCCAGGTGGGACCAGCGTTGCAAATGTTGAACGCTTTAATGATCTCTCTGTTCCTGAAGGACGGGTTGTCCTGAAAGGAAAATACCAGTTTGCAGCGGGACTGGGGATGGCCTCGTTCTGGCACCTGCCAGGACCAGGAGGATGGAAAAGGTGAAGGTGCACAAGCTTCTAGGGTCCGCAGCTTCCCTGCCAGGCAGGCATCTGCATCTTCCTTTTTTCCTTTCCAAAGGCTCACGGTGAATGCATGGACCCAGGTCATAGGATCCTCCGACCCCAACATGCCTGCCCAGCTCCCCCACCCACCTGTCCTCAGGCTCCCTCCCTGCCCTTCAAAACCATCATAGAGCTAAGCAAGTCTTCATCTCGGTCACTGATCATGACGGGCCTCTGCTGGTGGTTCATAATCTGCTCGAAGTCAAGGAGCCAGTCATGCCACATGCTGGGGAAGGAAGAGTCTCGAGGAACAGGGTCAGTCTCAGGCAGAGCAAGGGCACCGGAACAGGCATCTGTAAGTACTCCCTTTTGGGAGTACTTGTTTCCTTTCGGGACCACCCGTACTTCAGGCACAGAGAGGTCATATGGGAGTACCACTTTGGCATCACTGGTGCTCTGCATCTGGGTACTCCTGCTTGCCCAGGCGCCACACGACATCCCAAGCCCCTGCCACACCATGCGACACGCTCATCCTCTGGGTCCCCTGTGGTCTTCTGGGACCCTTGTCTGCATCCCCCAAGGGAGGATCTGTTTCTGACCGCTCTTGATGTATGCCTGGCATGTGTGTCCTGGGAAGCGGCATGTCAGTTGCCTGAAACTTCAGGATCTGCAGTCTCTGCAGCATGCGTTCTCCGTGCACAAGTGCGTGTGTCTGTGCATTTAGCAAGAGAGGCCTGGGTCTCTTCCCTGCTCCCTGTCTTGACAAGAGGTGGCAGGGATGTAGTGCAGTCATTTGCCAGACTGTCTCCAGTCACTGATGACATCCATTCCCTGCCAAAGTGTGCAGCTCCTACTGAGATGCAAGCCGAATGGAGCCTCCCACAGTCATTTGCTCAGACACGTACAGGTAGAGAGGTTCCCAGTCTCTGCTGGCACTGTGCCTGTGGAGATGACAGTGCCCCTGAACTGCCATTGCCTTGCCCCCCAGATTCCTTGGCCTCCCCTCGGCTGGCGGGTTCCCTCACCCCCACCCCTCCTCCTGCTCCTGTTCCTTCTCATCCTCCTAAGCATCTGACCTCTGAGCAGCGGCACTAAGGATACGGCATTGGCCCACAAGCCAGGGTTGCCCTGGATGATGGCACTTCTGTGACTCGAGGGACACTTTCTCCTCTGATGGTCCTTCCTCTGGAGGTGAAGATAGGCTTTGGGGTCTGTCTCATTTGCGGAGCTCAACTCCACCTACAGGACCACCAATGCCTCCCATGCCTCCAGGGGGGCTGGTCGCTCGAGGCTCCTGTCCTTGGATGTTCCTGGCCCTGCTCCTCCGGCTTCTCCTCCAGCTCCTGCAAGGACAGCTTCCCCTGCTCCTCTTCCACCACCACTTCAACCTCCTCAATGATGTCTTCCACCAGCAGCAGGAACACTTGCCCAACCACACCACCTGTCCATCCTCCACGGCCACTCTGTCCTCCACCGCCTGCCCACTGAAGAAGGCCGCCTCCTCGCCTGGTGGGCCACATGCTGCCGGCGACATCCCCGACGGCCACAGTGCACTGGCAGGTCTCAGGGCCCCAGCACCCTGAATCATGGGGCTCACACCGAGAAGCCCCGGGGTCTCCGTGAGCAGAGGACCCAGGGAAGGATGATGCCGACAAAGGTGTTTAATTCAGCCTGCCTCTGTAAGAATCACCTGGGTCTTGCATGCTGTAAGCACAGCTGCTCTGTATGAGACTAGGACACGAGAAGCCCCCAAGCCTCGAGTCTCAGCCTGTCACCTGCTACCGACTGAACTGTATTCAATCTGTGCATCCCAGCTGAATGAGTCTGAGCTTCCCACTGGGAAAGGAGAGGGTCCTGGCCTCTACATGGATCTGCCTTCAGGCCACCTCCTGATCCCCTCACAACCTCTGTGTCTTGTCACTTACCTCTCATGGCAGGACCTTCCTCCTGGGATCTCAGGGGATTGCCACAGGGGGCTGGCTGCACAGGGAGGGATTAAGCAGCCCCGAGCCCTCCCTGGGCAGCAAAGAACCCCAACATCAATCACCCATTCTGGGAGGCCCAAATGGACCCCACCTCAGCAATCCTGTTACATCCTGGAGAGTTGTGGTCCAACAACCAGTTGTAGGCAGCCCATCTGACACCCTCTCCCACCCACCCACACCACCCTGGGAGCCAGGTCGGACCAGCGTCGCCAAAGTGGTAGTCCTTAACGATCTCTCTGTTCCTGAAGGACGGGTTGTCCCGAAAGGAAAATACCAGCTTGCAGCGGGACTGGGGATGGCCTCGTTCCGGCACCCGCCGGGACTGGGAAGATGGAAAAGGTGAAGGTGCACAAGCTTCTAGGGTCCGCAGCTTGCCTGCCAGGCAGGCATCCACATCTTCCGTTTTTCCTTTCCAAAGCCTCACGGCGAACGCATGCACCCGGGGCATAGGATCCCCCGACCCCCACGTGCCTGCCCAGCTCCGCCCCCGACCTGTCCTCAGGCTCCCTCCCTGCCCTTCAAAGCCATCATGGAGCTAAGCAAGTCTTCATCTCAGTCACTGATGATGACAGGCATCTGACGGTGGTTCATAATCTGCTTGAAGTCAAGGAGCCAGTCATGCCGCATGCCGGGGAAGGAAGAGTCTCGAGTAACAGGGTCTGTCTCGGGCAGAGCAAGGGCACCGGAACAGCCATCTGTGAGTACTCCCTTTCGGGAGTACTTGTTTCCTTTCGGGACCACCCGTACTTCAGGCACAGAGAGGTCATATGGGAGTACCACTTTGGCATTGCAGGCCTCTGCATCTTGGTATTCCTGCTTGCCCAGCTGCCAGATGAACATCCCCAACCCCTGCCTTAGCATCCAATGCACTTTTCCCTCTGGGTCCCCTGTGGTCCTCTGGGACCCTTTTTCTCATCCCACAAAAGAGGATTTGTTTCTGACTCCTCCTGATATATGCCTTTCAGGTGTGTTCTTGGGAGTGGCATGTCAGTTGCCTCAAACTATACGATATACCTCCCATGAGAGAAGACGAAGAGGACTTGGTGTTTCTCTGCATGGGTGCAGAGATGGAAACTTACCTGTGGTGCCGTGTCATGTGTGGGGTGGCAGTGCCATTTGCTAAAATCACATAGAAAGAAGTTGGCCCATAAAAAGAATGGAATATTGACTTCTGCAGCAACATGGAAGGTATATTATTAAGTAAAGTAACTCAGACAGAAATAGACAAATACTGTATGATATCACTTATAGAATCTGAAAACACCACAAAGTAAAAGATATAACAAAAATGGAGACTCACAGATATAGATAGCAATCAATCTACTGGTTACCAGCGGAGAGGGGAAGAGGGAGGTGCAATACAGAGGTGGGGGAGTAGGAGGCACACCCTCTTAGGTGTAAGATGAGCTCAAGGATGTATTGTACAACATGGGGAATAGAGCCAGTACTCTGTAATAACTATAAATGGAAAGCAAACTTTAACAATAGTATAATAATAAAGAAAAGGAAAGAAAGAAGGGGGAGGAAGGAGGGAAGAAAGGAAGAAAAATAATGGTGTTTTTGGAGGTCACAAAGCCAACACTGATCAGGCCCTTTTTAGCAAAGGAATTTAGTTAATTTTTTTTAATTTATTTATTTGAATTGGAGGCTAATTATTTTACAATGCTGTAGTGGTGTTTGCCATACTTGACATGAATCTGCCACGGGTGTACATGTGTTCCCCATCCTGAACCCCCCTCTCACCTCCCTCCCCATCCCATCCCTCTGGGTCATCCCAGTGCACCAGCCCCGAGCACCCTGTCTCATGCATTGAACCTGGACTGGCGATCTGTTTCACATATGATAATATACATGTTTCAATGCTATTCTCTCAGATCATCCCACCCTCGCCTTCTCCCACAGAGTCCAAAAGACTGTTCTGTACATCTGTATCTCTTTTTCGTTCTCGCATACAGGGTTATCATTACCATATTTCTAAATTCCATATATATGTGTTAGAATATTGGTGTTTTTCTTTCTGATTTATTACACTGTGTATAATAGGCTCCAGTTTCAACCACCTCAATAGAACTAATTCAAATGTATTATTTTCAATGGTTGAGTAATATTCCATCGTGTATATGTACCACTGCTTTCTTTTTTTGTTGTCATTGTTTTTAAATCTATTTATTTTAATTAGAGGCTAATTAATTTACAATATTGTATTAGTTTTGCCATACATCAACATGAATCTGCCACGGGTGTACACGTGTCCCCAATCCTGAAGCCCCACCCACCTCCCTCCCCATTCCATCCCTCTGGGTCATCCCAGTGCACCAGCCCCAGGCATCCAGTATGGTGCATCGAACCTGGACTGGCAACTCATTTCATATATGATATTATACATGTTTCAATACCATTCTCCCAAATCTTCCCACCCTCTCCCTCTCCAACAGAGTCCATAAGACTGTTCTATACATCAGTGTCTCTTTTGCTGTCTTGTACACAGGGTTATTGTTACCATCTTTCTAAATTCCATATATATGTGTTAGTATACTGTATTGGTGTTTTTCTTTCTGGCTTAGTTCACTCTGTATAATAGGCTCCAGTTTCATCCACCTTGTTAGAACTGATTCAAATGTATTCTTTTTAATGGCTGAGTAATACTCCATTGTGTATATGTACCACTGCTTTCTTATCCATTCATCTGCTGATGGACATCTAGGTTGCTTCCATGTCATGACTATTATAAACAGTGCTGCAATGAACATTGGGGTACACGTGTCTCTTTCCCTTCTGGTTTCCTCAGTGTGTATGCCCAGCAGTGGGATTGCTGGATCATAAGGCAGTTCTATTTCCAGTTTTTTAAGGAATCTCCACACTGTTCTCCATAGTGGCTGTACTAGTTTGCATTCCCACCAACAGTGTAAGAGGGTTCCCTTTTCTCCACACCCTCTCCAGCATTTATTGCTTGTAGACTTTTGGATCGCAGCCATTCTGACTGGCGTGAAATGGTACCTCATAGTGGTCTTGATTTGCATTTCTCTGATAATGAGTGATGTTGAGCATCTTTTCATATGTTTGCTAGCCATCTGTATGTCTTCTTTGGAGAAATGTCTATTTAGTTCTTTGGCCCATTTTTTGATTGGGTCATTTATTTTTCTGGAGTTGAGCTGTAGGAGTTGCTTGTATATTTTTGAGATTAGTTGTTTGTCAGTTGCTTCATTTGCTATTATTTTCTCCCATTCTGAAGGCTGCCTTTTCACCTTGCTAATAGTTTCCTTTGATGTGCAGAAGCTTTTAAGTTTAATTAGGTCCCATTTGTTTATTTTTGCTTTTATTTCCAATATTCTGGGAGGTGAGTCATAGAGGATCCTGCTGTGATGTATGTCAGAGTGTGTTTTGCCTATGTTCTCCTCTAGGAGTTTTATAGTTTCTGGTCTTACGTTTAGATCTTTAATCCATTTGGAGTTTATTTTTGTGTATTGTGTTAGAAAGTGTTCTAGTTTCATTCTTTTACAAGTGGTTGACAAGATTTCCCAGCACCACTTGTTAAAGAGATTGTCTTTAATCCATTGTATATTCTTGCCTCCTTTGTCAAAGATAAGGTGTCCATATGTGCGTGGATTTATCTCTGGGCTTTCTATTTTGTTCCATTGATCTATATTTCTGTCTTATTTCACTCTGTATAATAGGCTCCAGTTTCATCCACCTCATTAGAACTGATTCAAGTGTATTCTTTTTCGTGGCTGAGAAATATTCCATTGTGTATATGTACCACTGCTTTCTTATCCGTTCATCCGCTGATGGTCATCTAGGATGCTTCCATGTCCTGGCTATTGTAAACAATGCTGTGATGATCATTCAGGTACACATGTCTCTTTCAATTCTGGTTTCCTCGGTGTGTATGCCCAGCAGTGGGATTGCTGGGTCATGTGGCAGTTCTAGTTCCAGGTGTTTAAGGAATCTCCACACTGTTCTCCATAGTGGCTGTACCAGTTTCATTCCCACCAACAGTGTGAGAGGGTGCCCTTTTCTCCACACCCTCTCCAGCTTTTATTGCTTGTAGATTTTTGGATAGCAGCCATCCTGCCTGGCGAGAGATGGTACCTGATTGTGGTTCTCATTTGCATTTCTCTGATAATGAGTGATGTTGAGCATCTTTTCATGTGTTTGTTAGCCATCTGTATGTCTTCTTCAGAGCAAAGGAATTTAGAATGGAGCAGTGGGCTCCCACTGGTGGGGCAGGGGGAGTAGCCTACATCCCGTGCAGGCAATACTGGGGGGCATTGCCCACGAAGACTTTTATTACAAGAAGAAAACCAAGTAAATGCTGGTTCTGTTTTGATTACCATCTCCATACTTCAGTATTCTAAAATAATGTCAGGAATTAAATACTTTTCCTTTGCAAAACAAATTTTGTTGGTTTAAGTTTGAAAAGTTTGTTGTCATATACTTCAGGTTTTAATATTTTATATATTATTCACAAGGTACAAAGTTTCAGTGTACATATATACAAACAAACACACATATTTGTGTGTATATATATATATATATTCAAATGCACACACCTTTGTGTGTGTGTATCTATATATAAATTCATATATATATGAATATATATGAATATTCCTGAAGCTGTCGTTCCCGGCCACCTTCACCCTCTTCCCCAAACCAATGCCATTCTCTACCCTTCTCTTGTTTTCTCCAGGTGGCCACAGTCTTAGTACTTATCTTTAACAATTCATTGTCTTCTATGAGGGAGTTCATTAAGAGAAGACCCTGTTCAACAATTGTCACCAACACAGGCTGCCATGGTTACCACTGCTCCCTTCCCCAGAGCATCCTTAATGGTTTGCAAGGCCTTGAGATCACTTCCTGCACAGCCTGCAGTCCCCGAGGGAATGTACTAAATCACACCCCACATTCAAACAGTTGATTCTAAATACACAGTGATACCACAAAAATTGTCAAGGTAAAGACACACAACGTGCTTTTATTTATGTCTAAATCAGTGAAACAAAGTATTCAGTGCAAGGTACAAACTTTTCTTAGCTTGGAAAGAACAAAATCGTCTTATGTTTGAACATAAAATATCTTGCTGAATTTGAAAAATAGGTTTGAAATGAAATTCATTCTTGATTGTCAGTTATTTTGAGACTATGGAAAATAGTCTTATGTTAGAGAAAATAAACCAGAGAAGGCAATGGCACCCCACTCCAGTACTCTTGCCTGGAAAATCCCATGGATGGAAGAGCCTGATAGGCTGCAATCCATGGGGTCGCTAAGAGTCAGACACGACTGAGCGACTTCACTTTCACCTTTCACTTTCATGCATTGGAGAAGGAAATGGCAACCCACTCCTGCGTTCTTGCCTGGAGAATCCCAGGGATGGCTGAGCCTGGTGGGCTGCCGTCTATGGGGTCGCACAGAGTTGGACACAACTAAAGCGACTTAGCAGCAGCAGCAGCAGAGAAAATAAACGTACGTTAACTGGGGCTGCTTAAGCTGTATCTTTTGCAGAATTTTTTTTTAATTCCCTGACACTTTTACAGTCATAAATAGATATAATAGACAAGGTTTGGAGGAGACACACACTCCCTGCCATGTGACCCATCGGAGTTGACTTAGATGAGGATGGCAGGTGAGTTTGGAGGCCTCTTTAGGGGAATTATAAATGCCTCATTTCTCCCACCAAAACATCTGAATTGCTCCCCATCCTCCGCTAGAGGTGTCGGGATGGGGCTTTGTGATGTCAAGGCTCACCCAGGGCCACCATTGGCTGGGGAAGAGACTTGCTGACCTCATAAAGCATGAGGGTGTGTCTCCCTGGGGAGGGGTATATACAGGGGTGCTCAGGGGCTCTGGAGCAAACCACTGGGAGGCCTCAAAATGACTAAGGTGACTGGGAAGCCACAAGGCTCCAGAGTAGTTATGAAACACCTGCCTCCTGTTACCTGGGACAAAAGGATGAAGACCTCCTCTCAATTGAGGTCCAAAAAACATGTCAAGGTGAGCTGAGCCCACCCAAACTCCTCTTGCCCATTGACCCCACCCCATAAGACCCCCTCCCCTGTCCTTGCCTGGCACATAACCCTTCTCTGCCCACACCCCTTCTCCTGAAGCTGTCATTCCCGGCCACCTTCACCCTCTTCCCCAAACCAATGCCATTCTCTACCCCTCTCTTGTTTTCTCCAGGTGGCCAGCACCCTCAGGCAAAGCTGACAAAGAAAACGTCTCAGAAACCGCCCACCACAAGGAACCTTAGAAAAATCAGAGGCTCAAAGCTCTGTAGCCAGTGTTCCAAGGTGAATGAAGAGCTGAATCAGAAGGGACCAGAGGAGGTCCCAGAGAGTGTGGAGACCCCTGTCATTCCAGCGGGACCGGTGGGCAACCAGTGACTTCAAGGCATGGCTAGAGACCTCAGAAATCTTCGGGGGTCTTGCCACTGAGTACCGGCCAACAGTACAGACATTGACTATTATACCAACTGCATACATTAAGAATGAAAATAAAATCAACCTGATGTGAAATTATGTTTGTCTCTGAGTTCTCTGAGAGTGGGGGCCAGAGAGGGCAGGGCAGGGCAGGGATAAATGTGTGAAGAGGGAGGGACATGGGTCTGTGGGGATGGAGATGGGACCAGAAAGTCAAGTTTGCCAGAAAGTAGGGGGGGAAGAACTGGTTCCAGACTCAGCTTCAAAGATATACTTCCCATGGGAAAAGAGGAAGAGGACTTGGTGTATCTCTGTGTGAGTGCAGAGATGGAAACTGAGCGGGGGAGCCATGTCATGTGTGTGGTGGCAGTGCCATTTGTTTAAAAGGCATAGAAAGAAGTTGCCCCATAAAAAGAATGGAATATTGACATTTGCAGCAACATGGAAGGTAACTATTGAGTGAAATAACTCAGACAGAGATAGACAAATACTGTATGATATCACTTATAGAATCTAAAAATACCACAAAGTAGAGAATATAACAAAAATGGAGGCTCACAGATAGATATAGAGAACAATCTACTGGTTACCAGCGGGGAGGGGAAGAGGGAGGGCCAATACAGAGATGGGGGAGTGGGAGGCACACCGTGTTAGGTGTAAGATGAGCTCAAGGATGTATTGTACAACATGGGGAATAGAGCCAGTACTCTGTAATAACTATAAATGGAAAGCAAACTTTAACAATTGTATAATAAGAAAGAAAAGGAAAGAAAGAGGGGGGAGATAGGAGGCAGGAAAAGAAGGAAAATAATGGTGTTTTTTGGAGGTCCAAAAACCAATATTGATTAGGCCTGTTTTAGCTAAGAAATTTAGAATGGAGCAGTGGCCTTCCAAAGGCGAGGCACAGGGAGTGGCCCACATCCAGTGCAGGTAATACTGGGGAACATTTCCCATGAAGAGTTTTATTACAAGAATAAAACCAAGTTACAGCTGGTTCTGTTTTGATTACCATCTCCATACTCCAGTATTCTAAAATAATGTCAGTAATTAAATATTTTTCCCCTGCAAAACCAAATTTAGTTGGCTTGAGTTGAAAAGTTTGTTGTCATTTATGTTAGCTTTTAATATTTTTTTATTATTCACAAGGTACAAACTTTTAAAATATGTATATAAATACATATGCACACTAATTTCATTTGGCCTCAGTTTCAGTACTTTAAAAATTGTCTTCTACGAGGAAGTTAATTAAGAGAAGACCCTGATAAACAGTTGTCGCCAACACAGGGTGCCATGCTTCAGGTCAGTTCAGTCGCTCAGTCGTGTCCGATTCTGTGACCCCATGAACCGCAACACGCCAGGCCATCACCAACTCCTGGAGTCCACCCAAACCCATATCCATTGAGTTGGTGATGCCATCAAACCATCTCATCTTCTGTTGTCCCCTTCTCCTCCTGCCCTCAACCTTTCCCAGCATCAGGGTCTTTTCCACTGAGTCAGCTCTTCGCATCAGCTGGCCAAAATTTTGGAGTTTCAGCTTCAACATCAGTCCTACCAATGAATATCCAGGACTGATCTCCTTTAGGATGGACTGGTTGGATCTCCTTGCAGTCCAAGGGACTCTCAAGAGTCTTCTCCAATACCACAGTTCAAAACCATCAATTCTTCGGCACTCAGCTTTCTTTATAGTCCAACTCTCTCATCCATACATGACGACTGGAAAAACAATAGCCTTGACTAGACAGACCTTTGTTGACAAGGTAATGTCTCTGCTTTTTAATATGTTGTCTAGGTTGGTCATAATTTTCATTCCAAGGAGTAAACGTCTTTTAATTTCATGGCTGCAATCACCATCTGCAGTGATTTTGGAGCCCAAAAAAATAAAGTCAGCCACTGTTTCCCTGTCTATTTGCCATAAAGTGATGGGACCGGATGCCATGATTTAGTTTTCTGAATGTTGAGCTTTAAACCCACTTTTTCACTCTCCTCTTTCACTATCATCAAGAGGCTCTTTAGTTCTTCACTTTCTGCCATAAGGGTGGTGTCATCTGTATATCTGAGATCATTGATATTTCTCCTAGCAATCTTGATTTCAGCTTGTGCTTCCTCCAGCCCAGCGTTTCTCATGATGTACTCTGCATAGAAGTTAAATAAGCAGGGTGACAATATACAGCCCTGACATGTTTACCACTGCTCCATTCCACAGAGCATTCTTAATGGTTTGGAAGGCCTTGAGACCACTTCCTGCACAGCCTGCAGTCCCTGAGGGAACATCCTAAAACACATCCCACGTTCAAACAGTTGATTCTAAATACACAGTTGTACCACAAAGATTGTCAATGTAATGACACACAATGTGCTCTTGTTTAGTCTAAATTAGTGAAACAAAGTATTCTCTGAAAGGTACAAACTTTTTTAGCTTGAAAATTAGAAAATCTTCTTATATTTGAACATAAAATATCCTGCTGAATTTGAAAACTATGTTTTAAAGTGAAATTCATTCTTACTTGTCAGTTATTTTGAGACTATGGAGAAAATAAAATTACGTTCATTGGGGCTGCTAAAACTATCTTTTGTGGATGTTTTTTCTTAAAAATTCCCTTACAGTTTTACAGTCAGTTCAGTTCAGTCACTCAGTCGTGTACGACTCTTCACGACCCCATGAGTCGCAGCACGCCAGGCCTCCCTGTCCATCACCAACTCCCGGAGTTCACCCAGACTCACGTCCATCGAGTCAGTGATGCCATCCAGCCGTCTCATCCTCTGTCGTCCCCTTCTTCTCCTGCTTCCAAACCCTCCCAGCATCAGAGTCTTTTCCAATGAGTCAACTCTTCGCATGAGGTGGCCAAAGTACTGGAGTTTCAGCTTTAGCATCATTCCTTCCAAAGAAATCCCAGGGCTGATCTCCTTCATAATGGACTGGTTGGATGTCCTTGCAGTCCAAGGGACTCTCAAGAGTCTTCAACACCACAGTTCAAAGGCATCAATTCTTCAGTGCTCAGCCTTCTTCACAGTCCAACTCTCACATCCATACATGACACAGGAAAAACCATAGCCTTGACTAGACAAACCTTTGTTGGCAAAGTAATGTCTGTGCTTTTCAATATGCTATCTAGGTTGGTTATAACTTTCCTTCTTAATGATACGTAAAATGAAGAATAGATTTTATACTATGTTTTCTTGACATTTTTATTTCCTTTAATTTATGAATGTAACTAGAAAGTTGTTCTATTGAGTGCGTATTAAAAATCATTCCTGTCTCTTGTGTGGAACACACTGTTAACACTACTGTTGGGAGACATTTTATTGCCTAAAATCTTTTATACTTCAGCTCCAGTGTCTAGGTTTTTAATAATTCAGCTCTAATGTCTAGGCATTTTGTTTCGTTTTGTTTAGGCTGAGAGTTTTGTCATCTATTTCTAGTATCTTCAGAGTTTCTAGTAAGAAGGTGTGTCTGTTGTTGTTTAGTTGCTCATTCGTGTCCAACTCTTTGACACCTCATGGACTGCAAGCACATCATTCTCCTCTGTCCATGGCGATTCTCCAGGCAAGAATGCTGGAGTGGGTTGCCATGCTCTCCTGCAGGGGATCTTCCTGACCCAGAGATGGAATTCGCGTCCACTACAGCTCCTGCATTGCAGGCAGATTCTTTACCGCTGAGCCAAAATATATCTTGTATACATGAAATCCACTTTAATTATGAAGATTCATAATCAGTGAAAAGTAAACATGGAGAAACCCAAACAAGCATTTGTCTTTTACCAATTAATAATAAGAAAAACCCTTCATTTCACTTTGCCTTCATTTATTTTTTTATTTATTTTCTCATTGAAGGATAATTGCTTTCCAGAATTTTGTTGTTTTCTGTCAAACTTCAACATGACACTCTTTATTAACTCATAGTTTCTCTTCAATATCATCTTATCCTGTGCAAATAACTTCTTTTGGCATTTCTTACAGACTAGATATGTGCTGAGAATAAATTCCTTAATTTTTTGTTCATATGAGAATATCTACTTCTCCTTTATTTTTAAAGGATAATATTCCTGGACACAGAAGTTAAGTTCAGTAGTATTTTTAGAAAAACTTTTTATTTATTGACATGTTGTTCATGTACCATGAATTTACCAGTTAAGCTGTATAATTCACTGATTTGTAATTTATCCATAGGTTGCATAACCATAGCCACTGCCTCATTCTAGAGTATTTTCATCACTCCAATGGAAAATATTGTCCAGTTGGCAGACATTTTCCATTTCCCCTTCATCTGGCATCCATTCCTCTAATTTCTGTCTTCAGAGAATTACCTAATATGGGACTTATTTATTCACATGAATGGAATAATGCAATAGGCAGCCTTTTGTTCCTGGTTTCTTTTAATTAATGTAATCATTTCAGAGCTACATTGTGTTATAGCATGTATAAGAACTCCATTCATTTGATGGCTGAATAATATTGCATTGCATGTTTTATTTATTCGATCACCAGTTGATGGACATTTGGGTCATTTCAACTTTTTTTTCCTTTTTTTAGCTCATTTCTTTTTAAATTTTATTTTTAATTTAATAATTTTACATTTTTAAATTTAATTACTTTTTCTGCATCTATTTAGGTTATCATATGATTTTTACCTTTCAGTTGGTTCATATGGTCTGTCACATTGATTGATTTGCATATATTGAAGAATCCTTGCATCCCTGGAATAAACCCAACTTGATCATGGTGTATGAGCTTTTTGATGTGCTGTTGAATTCTGTTTGCTAAAAGTTTGTTGAGGATTATTTGCATCTATTTTCATTAGTGATATTGGTCTGTAGTTTTCTTTTTTGGTCTTGTCATTGTCTGGTTTTGGTATCAGGATGACAGTAGCCTCATTGAATGAGTTTGGAAGTGTTGCTTCCTCTACAATATTTTAAAAGCGTTTTAGAGGATAGGCATTTGCTCATCTCTAAATGTTTGATAGAATTCACCTGTGAAGCCATCTGTTCCTGGGCTTTTGTCTTTTGTGAAATTTTTGTTCACAGCTTCGATTTACAGCTTGTAATTGGGTTGTTCAAAATTTCTATTTCTTCCTGGTTCAGTTTTGGAAGATTGAACTTTTCTAAGAATCTGTCCATTTCTTCCAGGTTATCCATTTTATTGACATAGAGTTGTTCATAATAGTCTCTTATAATCCTTTGTATTTCTGCATTGGCTGTGGTAACCTCTCCTTTTTCATTTCTAAGTTTGTTGATTTGATTCGTCTCTCTTTTTTTCTTGATGAGTCTGGCTAAAGGTTTGTCAATTTTGTTTATCTTCTCAAGGAACCAGCTTTTAGTTTTATTCAACTTTACTATTGTTTCTTTCATCTCTTTTTTATTTACTTTTGCTTGGATCTTTATGATTTCTTTCCTTCTAGTAATGTTTGGGGTTGTTTGTTTGTTTTTGGTTCTTCTTTTTTTTTAAGTTGTTTTAGGTGTAAATTGACATTGTCTGTTCAATGCTTTTCTTGTTTCTTGAGTTAGGATTGTATTGCTATAAACTTCTCTCTTAGAACTACTTTTGCTGCATCCCATAGGTTTTGATTTGTCATATTTTCATTGTCATTTGTTGCTAGAAATTTTTTTATTTCTTCAGTGACCTGTTGGTTATTTAAACACATGTTCTTTAATTTCCATGTGTTTGTGTTTCTTACAGTTTTTTTTTTCTTGTAATTGATATCTAGTCTTATAGTGTTGTGATCAGAGAAGATGCTTGATATGATTTCAGTTTTCTTAATTTTACTGAGGTTTCATTTGTGATCCAAGATGTGGTTTATCCTGGAGAATGTTCCATGTGCACTTGAGAAGAAGGTGTATTCTTCTGCATTTGGATGGCATGTCCTGAAGATATCAATGAGATCCATCTCATCTCATGTATCATTTAAGAATTGTGCTTACTCATTAATTTTCTGTTTTAATGATCTGTCCATTGGTGTGGGTGGGGTGTTAAAGTCTTCTACTCTGATTGTGTTATTGTCAATTTCTCTTTTTATGTCTCTTGGTGTTTGGCTTATGTATTGAGGTGCTCCTAAGTGGGATGCATAGGTATTTACAATTGTTATGTCTTCGTCTTGGATTGATCCTTTGATCATTAGGTAGTGTCCTTCCTTACCTCTTGTAATCTTCTTTAGTTTAAGGTCTATTTTGTCTGATATGAGGATTGCTACTCCATCGTTCTTTTGCTTCCCATTTGCATTGGAATGTATTTTTCCATCCTCTCACTTCCAGTCTATATGTGTCTTTAGGTCTGAAGTGGGTTTCTTGTAGACAGCACATATATGGGTCTTTTTCTTTTAAATTAATTAGTTTATTTTAATTGGAGGCTAATTGCTTTACAATATTGTGGTGGTTTATGCATACATTGACTTGAAACAGCCATAGGTGTACATGTGTTCCCCATCCTGAACCCCCTTCCCACCTCCCTCCCCATGCCATCCCTCACAGTTTTCCCAGTGCACTGGCTTTGAGTGCCCTGTTTCATGCACTGAAGTTGGACTGGTGATCTATTTCACATATGGTAACATACATGTTTGAATCCTAGTCTCTCAAATCATCCCACCCTGGCCTTCTCCCACAGAGTCCAAAAGTCTGTTCTTTATCTCTGTGTCTCTTTTGCTGTCCTGCATATAGGATCATTGTTACCATCTTTCTAAATTCCATATAAATGTGTTAATATACTCTATTGGTGTTTTTCTTTCTGACTTACTTCACTCTGTATAATAGGCTCCAGTTTCATCCACCTCATTAGAACTGATTCAAATGAGTGATATTCCATTGTGTATATGTACCACAGCTTTCTTATCCATTCATCTGCTGATGGACATCTAGGTTGCTTCCATGTCCTAGCTATTGTAAACAGTGCTGTGATGAACATTAGGGTACACATGTCTCTTTCAATTCTGGTTTCCTCAGTGTGTATGTCCAGCAGTGGGATTGCTGGATCGTATGGCAATTCTATTTCCAGTTTTTTAAGGAATTTCCACACTGTTCTCCATAGTGGCTGTACTAGTCTGCATTCCCACCAACAGTGTCAGAGGGTTCCCTTTTCTCTGCAGCCTCTCCAGCATTTATTGTTTGTACACTTTTTGATAGAAGCCATTATGACCAGAGTGAGATGGTACCTCATGGTGCTTTTGATTTGCATTTCTCTGATAATGAGTGATGTTGAGCATCTTTTTATGTGTTTGTTAGCCATCCTATGTCTTCTCTAGAGAAATGTCTTCTTAGTTCTTTGGCCTATTTTTTGATTGGGTCGTTTATTTTTCTGGTGTTGAGCTGCTTGTATATTTTTGAGATTAATTCTTTGTCAGTTGCTTCATTTGGTATTATTTTCTCCCATTCTGAAGGCTATCTTTTCACCTTTCTTATAGTTTCCTTCATTGTGCAAAAGCTTTTAACTTTAATTAGGTCCTGTTTGTTTATTTTGGCTTTTATTTCCATTACTCTGGGAGGTGGGTCATAGAGGATCCTTCTGTGATTTATGTCAGAGAGTGTTTTGTCTATGCCTTCCTCTAGGAATTTTATAGTTTCTAGTTTTACATTTGGATCTTTAATCAATTTTGAGTTTTTTTGTGTGTATGGTGTTAGAAAGTATTCTAGTTTCTTTCTTTTACAAGTGGTTGACCAGTTCCCCAGCACCACTTGTTAAATAGATTGTCTTTTCTCCATTGTATATTCTTTCCTCCTTTGTCAAAGATAAGGTGTCCATAGGTGCATGGACTTATCTCTTGGCTTTCTATTTTGTTCCATTGACTGATATTTCTGTCTTTGTGCCAGTACCATACTGTCTTCATGACTGTAGCTTTGTAGTATTGCCTGAAGTCAGGCAGGTTTACTCCTCCAGTTCCATTCTTCTTTCTCAAGATTGCTTTGGCTATTCAAGGTTTTTCTATTTCCATACAGATTGTTAAATTATTTGTTCTAGTTCCGTGAAAAATACCATTCGTAGCTTGATAGGGATTGCATTGAATCTATAGATTGCTTTGGGTCATATACTCATTTTCACTATATTGATTCTTCCCATCCATGAACATAGGATATTTCTCCATCTATTTGTGTCATCTTTAATTTCTTTCTTTTAAAGTTTTCTATATATACATCTTTTGTTTCTTTAGGTAAATTAATTCCTAAGTATTTTATTCTTTTTATTGCAATGGTGAAAGCGATTGTTTCCTTGATTTCTCTGCTTCTCATTATTAGTGTACAGGAATGCAAGGGATTTCTGTGTGTTGATTTTATATCCTGCAACTTTACTATATTCATTGATTAGCTCTAGTAATTTTCTGGTGGTGTCTTTAGGGTTTTTGATGTAGAGGTTCATGTCATCTGCAAACAGTGAGAGTTTTACTTCTTCTTTTCCAATCTGGATTCCCTTTAATTTCTTTTTCTTCTCTGATTGATGTGACTAAAACTTCCAAACCTATGTTGAATAGTAGTGGTGAGAGTGGGCACCCTTGTCTTGTTCCTGACTTTAAGGGAAATGCTTTCAATTTTTCACCATTGTGGATAAACTTTGCTGTGGGTTTATCATATATGGCATTTATTATGCTGAGGTGTGTTCCTTCTATGCCTACTTTCTGGAGGGTTTTTATCATAAATGGATGTTGAATTTTGTCAAAGGTTTTCTCTGCATCTATGGAGGTAATCATATGGTTTTTATCTTTCAGTTTGTTAATGTGGTATATCACATTGATTGATTTGCAAATATTAAAGAATCCTTGCATCCCTGGGATAGAGCCCACTTGATCATGATGTCTGATCTTTTTAATATGTTGTTGGATTCTGTTTGCTAGAACTTTGTTAAGGATGTTTCATCTATGTTCATCCATGATATTGACCTGTAGTTTTCTTTTTTTGTGGCATCTTTGTCTGGTTTTGGTATTAGGGTGATGGTGGCCTCATAAAATGATTTTGGGAGTTTATCTTCCTCTGAAATTTTCCAGAAGAGTTTGAGTAGGATAGTTGTTAGCTCTTCTCTAAAGTTTTGGTAGAATTCACCTGTGAAGCCATCAGATCCTGGGCTTTTGTTTGTTCGAAGATTTTTGATTACAGTTTTGATGTCCATGCTTGTGATGGGTCTGTTAAGATTTTCAATTTTTTCCTGGTTCAGTTTTGGAAATTTATACTTTTCTAAGAATTCATCCATTTCCTCCAAGTTGTCCATTTTATTGTCATATAGCTGCTTATAGCAGTCTCTATGATCCTTTGTATTTCTGTGTTGTCTGTTGTGATTTCTCCATTTTCATTTTCATTTTGTTGATTTGATTCTTCTACTTTTTTTTCTTGATGAGTCTGGCTAATCGTTTGTCTATTTTACATGTGTTTTCATTTTTAATAGTTTTTTGCCTGTAGTTGACATCTAATCTTACCGCACTGTGATCAAAAATGATGCTTGAAATGATTTCTATTTTTTTAATTTACCAAGGTAGATTTATGGCCCAGGATGTGATCTATCCTGGAGAAGGTTCCATGTGTGCTTGAGAAAAAGGTGAAATTCATTGTTTTGGGGTGAAATGTCCTATAAATATCAATTAGGTCTACCTGATCCATTGTCTCATTTAAAGTGTGTGTTTCCTTGCTAATTTTCTGTTTGGTTGATCTATCCATAGGTGTGAGTGGGGTATTAAAGTCTCCCACTATTATTGTGTTACTGTTAATTTCCCCTTTCATACTTGTTAGCATTTGCCTTACATATTGAGGTGCTCCTCCTACTTTGGGTCCATATGTATCTATAATTGTTATATCTTCTTCTTGGATTGAACCTTTGATCATTATGTAGTGTCCTTCTTTGTCTCTTTTCATGGCCTTTATTTCAAAGTCTATTTTATCTGATATGAGTATTGCTACTCCTACTTTCTTCTGGTCTCCATTTGCATGAAATTCCTTTTTCCAACCCTTCACTTTCAGTCTGTATGTGTCCCTTGGTTTGAGGTGGGTCTCTTGTAGACAGTATATATATAGCAGTCTGGTTTTGAAACCATTTTACAATACTTCCTTTGCCACCTATCTATCCATTTGTCCATCCCTCTATTCAGTCATCAATTGATCTTTTTCCTTGGTGCATTTTGTGGTAAATTGTAGACATCCATATATATCTCCTTAAGTATTTCAGCAAGCCTGCCAGTAAGTAGTGAGCTGTGTTTGTTTACAGCAATTTTCTTTGAATATAAACTTTACATACAATGAAATATACCAATCTTTTTTCCCAGTCATGATACTTTTTAAGTACAGTTGGTTTACAATGTGTTAATTTCTGCTTTACAGCAAAGTGATTCAGTTATACACATTTATGTGTATATATACATTGTGTGTGTGTGTGTGTGTGTATACACACACATTTTTTTTTTTTTTTTGGCTACACTGTGCAGCATGTGGAATTAGTTCCCTGACCAGGGATTGAATCTACATCCCTTGCAACGGAAGTGTGGAGTCTTAAACACTGGACTTCTAGGGAGGTCCCATATATATTTTTTTCCATTATGATTTATCATGGGATACTGAATATATTTCTCTGTGCTCTGTAGTAAGAACTTGTCAATCCAGTCCATATATTCTAGTTTATATCTCTTACCCGCAGTCACCTACTCCATTGCTCCCCCAATTCTCTCAGCCTTGGAAACCACAAGTCTATTCTCTATGTCCATGAGTGTGTTTCTGTTTCATACATGTGTTCATTTGTGTCATAGCTTAGATTCCACATTTAAGTGATATCATCTGGTATTTGTCTTTCTCTGTGTACCTCACTTCACTTCGTATGATCATCTCTCAGTCCATGTATGTTGACTCAAATGGCTTTATTGTTGTAGCTGTACAGATTCTTGTATCCTTTTAACCATACATAGAGGTATTCATCTGTGGTTATTTTCCCAGATATATCATTAAAACATATGTAGAACACCAGTCTTGGGATAGTACATCCATTTTGAGGCTGTCTTAGGATTTTATATGTATATGTCAGTCAGTTCACTTCAGTCTGTCAGTCGTGTCTGACTCTTTGTGACCTCATGGACTGTAGCATGCCAGGCTTCTCCGTCCATCAACAACTCCTGAAGCCTGCTCAAACTCATGTCCATTGAGTCAGTGAAGCCATCCAACCATCTCATTCTCTGTCATCCCTTTCTCCTCCCGCCTTCAATATTTCCAAGCATCAGGGACCTTTCCAATGAGTCAGTTCTTCGCATCAGTTGGCCAAGATATTGGAGTTTCAGCTACAGCATCAGTCCTTCCAATGAATATTCAGGACTGATTTCCTTTAGGATTGACTGGTTTGATTTCCTTGCAGCCCAAGGGACTCTCCAGAGTATATGTGGGTATGAATAGATATTTATCATGCTTATGCTGCCCTCTCATGAAGAAATAGAAGAATGCTAATGAATGTAATTTATAAAATACAGATATATTCTCTCATAAGTATGTTTATGAATAAATATTTACTGTGCTTATGCTGCCCCCTTGTGGAAAAAGAGAATACCTATCAATCCAATTTATAAAATCCAGAAGTGTCTCATATGCATATGTCAGTTCAGTTTAGTCGCTCAGTCTTGTCTGACTTTTGAGAACCCACGGACTGCAGCACCCCAGGCTTCCCTGTCCATCACCAACTCCTGGAGCTTACTCAAACTCATGTCCATTGAGTCTGTGATGCCATCTAACCATCTCCATCCTCTATTGTTCCCTTCCCCTCCCGCCTTCAATCTTTCCCAGCACCAGAGACTTTTCCAATGAATCTGTTCTTCACATCAGGTGGCCAAAGTGTGTGGGTATGAATAAATATTTACTGTAGTTTTCCTGCCCTCTCATGGAGAAATAGAAGAATGGTTATGAATGTAATTTATAAAATTCAGATGTATTCCGAACATGTTGAAACAGATACTGTATAATTTCATTAAACTCTAACACACGCTCATAACAGAAAATGTAAAGTTGCCAGAAAAATGCAAAGAAAGAAAAAAAATCACCCATGATCTCACTTTATCATTGGCTCAGAATTCTGAGTTCCTGCGATGGGGAGATAAAAAGATGAGGGTGTGCTAGTTCTTTTAGTATAAAATCATCTTTTCTGATATTTGAATGCTAACATAGACCTTGGTTCTGATACGTGATTCTTGGTTTGTTGGCTTATCTTTAATCCTCTACTTTTACAAATACCTAGTAATTTGACCCCCTGTCTAGAGACTGTTTCAGGGTTTCTTTTTTTTTTTTTTTCCTGTTTTTGTTAAGATTAAAAAGTGTTGCATATCTTAGCTACAGTAAATAGCTGCAATGAACATTGGAGAGCATTATCTTTTGGAATTAAGGTCTTCTCCAGGAATACACCCAGGTGTGGGATTGCTGGGTCCTATGGTAATTCTATTTTTAGTTTTTTAAGGAGCTGCCATGCTATTAACCATAGTAGCCGTACCAATTTACATGCCCACCAGCAGTGCAAGAGGGTTCCCTTTTCTTCACACCCTCTCCAGAAATTACTGTTTGTAAAATTTGTGATGATGGCTATTTGGACTGTTGTGAAGTGAAACCTCATTGCAGTTTTGATTCGCATTTCTCTAATAATTAGTGATGTTAAGCTACTTTTCATCTGTTTTTGGTCATCTGTATGTTTCTTTAGAGAAATATCTATTTAGATCTGCCCGGTTTTTTTTTTTTTTTTTTTATACTGGGGTACTTGAGGTGTTTGTATATTTTGGAGGATAAAGCCTTGATAACTAATAGGAACCATCTGTGTAGCAAAGGGAACTGTTCTCACTGCTCTGTGGTGACCTAAATGGGAAGGAAATTCAAAAAAGAGGAGATATGTATACACACACACACACAAACATGCACAGCCAATTTACTTTGCTGTACAGCAGAAAGTAACACACATTGTAAAGCCACTACACATGCGCATACTGTAGGCTCCATTTATAAGAAGTTCTGCTGCTGCTGCTGCTGCTGCTAAATCACGTCAGTCGTGTCCAACTCTGTGTGACCCCATAGACAGCAGCCTACCAGGCTCCTGTCCCTGGGATTCTCCAGGCAAGAATACTGGAGTGGGTTGCTATTTCCTTCTCCAGTGTATGAAAGTGAAAAGTGAAAGTGAAGTCACTCAGTCGTGTCCTACTCTTCAGTGACCCCATGGACTGTAGCCTACCAGGCTCCTCCGTCCATGGGGTTTCCCAGGCAAGAGAACTGGAATGCGTTGCCATTACCTTCTCCGATAAGAAGTTCTAAATGAGGCAAAACTAATCTATACTGATAGGACTGAGAACAGAGGTTGCATGGGGGAACGGCAGTGTGGGGAAGGGGCCCAGAGAGATTTTCTAACATGATGGGGGAAAAAATATTACAGTAAGCATCATATATACAATCTTGGCGAAATTGCATAAATATTTCTGCAATGTAAATTCCAAACAGGGTCTTGCTAAGTGGCTCCATGCATTTATAAGTTTACCAGATATTGTCAAATTGTCCTTCAGAAAGTTGCACCACTTTTTGCTTTCAAAGCAATGCATGAGCACTCATTTTCCAATCCTTCATCCTCAATTCAGAGGAATAATTTGGTATCTTTCAACTTTCTCATTGAACTTTTGACAATTTGCATGGCAAGAAATCATTTTCCAGTATTATTTTTTTATTTCCTTTATTACCAGTTAGGTTTTACATTCCACCCTCCCCCCCATTTTTTTTTTTTTTTTGGTAATTTGTGTTTCTTTTTCTGGGTAATTTGTATTTCGTCGTTCCCTATACTTCCTTTATCTTTGCTTTCTATTGGGCTTTTCATCTTATTTTCTCATTTAATTTTTGATTTTGAATTCGGTGTAAATTAGGTAAATAAACCCTATGTCAGGTGTCTTCCAAATATTTATCAGTTGTCATTTTATTATTCCTGTTTATTTTTTTTTCCGTGCAGAAATTTTATATTACTGCATAGAAAACTTTGTGAATTTCCCTTTTTTGGCTTCTGAACAAAGATCACTTATAATAATAAATTTAAATAACTGACAAAAACTCTAGGAATATAGAGGGTATGGTTAAAAGAATTGAGGGAGGCCATTCTTTCTGAGTTCACTGGCGTGCCTTTCCACACGCATTTCTCAAAAAAGCTTTTATTTCATCCTCATAGAGATATATATATATATATATATATATATATATATATATATATATATATATAAAGAAGTTGGAAGGATAGTGAAATGATGGGCAAAGATGAAATCAGAATGGGTGGGGCTGCGCCTGGGACTCCAAACAGATGAGTCAGCCATGGGCTTGGTCAGCCCTGTAAAGCCAACAGGGACACGTCTCTAGAGCTGTGATTGGAGGACTCTGGGAGCCCTAGCATGTGCTCAAAGCCAAGGTCACCAGGAGTGGAGCACAAGCAGGGCGATGATGCTGCCCAGTAAGCCTGTCTCCCTTGGGAAAGAGGGAAGTTAGTGCTACTTTTATTATGGAAAATGCAGTCTGTGAATATTGGGAAAAGAACTTGGTCAGTGCACGGAGTGTGAAAAAGTAAGCAAAAACCATGATTACTTTCACCAGAGTTGATATTCTAGCCCATTGCCTCCTCATCAATTTTCAGCTAATATTTTTAAAGTTGGAATTACAGTTCGTGTGCATTTTCATTTTCATTGTTCTTTGCTCTGTACATTCCTGAACATTTTATTATAAAAATTTTCAAACATTCAACAAAGTTGAATATTTTTTCTAGCTACTACAGAAAGACTTCCCACCTAGATTCTACTGCAACCATTTTGCAATACATCCCTTGTCACGTATCTATCCATTTGTCCATCCCTCTATCCATCCATCAATCCATCTTTTTCCTTCGTGCATTTTGTGATAAATTGCAGACATCAGTATGGATCTCTGTAAGTATTTCAGCAAGCCTGCCATTAAGTAGTGAGCCATGTTTGTTTATAGCAGTTTTCTTTGAAAAATAAACTTTACATAAAATGAAATATACCAATCATTTTTTCCCCATCATGTTATTTTTTAGTTGAAGCATAGTTGATTTATAATGTGTCAATTTCTGCTTTGCAGCAGAGTGATTCAGCTATACACATCTATGTGTAATATACATTGTGTGTGTGTCTGTGTGTATGATTTCTTTAATCTTTTTCTTTTTTTTTTTGGCTACACTCTGTGGCATATGGGATTAGTTCCCTGACAAGGGATTGAACCTGCATCCACTGCAGTGGAAGTGTGGAGTCTTAAACACTGGACTGCCAGGAAAGTCCCATATATATTCTTTTCCATTATGATTTATCATAGGATACTGAATATAGTTCTCTGTGCTCTATAGTAGGAACTAGTCCATCCATTCCATATACTCCAGTTTATATTCTTACTCCAAACCTCCCCCAACTCTGTCTGCCTTTAAAGTCACAAGTCTGTTCTCTATGTCCATGAGTGTGTTTCTATCTCATACATATGTTCATTTGTGTTATATCTTATTCCACATTTAAGTGATATCGCTTGGTATTTGTCTTTCTCTGTCTGACTCACGTCACTTAGTATGATCATATCTCGGTCAATGCATGTTGCCTCAAATGGCCTTAATGTTGAGGCTGTACAGATTCTTGTATCCTTTTAACCATACATAGAGGTATTCATTTGTGGTTATTTTCATATATATATATTATGAAAATGTCTGTAGTACATCACTGTTGGTATAGTACATCCATTTTGAGTCTGTCTTAGGATTTTATATGTATATGTCAGTGAGTTTAGTTCAGTTTCCCAGTCGTGTCAGACTTTTTACAACTCCATGGATCACAGCACGCCAGGCCTCCCTGTCCATCACCAACTCCCAGAGCCTGCTTAAACTCAGGTCCATCAAGTCAGTGATGCCATTCAACCATCTCATCCTCTGTCGACACTTCTCCTGCCTTCAATCTTTCCCAGCATCAGGGTCTTTTAAAATGAGTCAGCTCTTCACATCAGCTGGCCAAAGTATTGGAGTTTCAGCTTCAACATCCATCCTTCCAATGAACACTCAGGACCGATCTCCTCTAGGATGGACTGGTTGCATCTCCTTGCAGTCCGAGGGACTCTCAAGAGTCTTCTCCAACACCACAGTTCAAAACCATCAATCCTTCGGCGCTCAGCTTTCTTTATAGTCCAACTCTCACATCCATACATGACTATTGGAAAAACCATAGCCTTGACTAGACGGACCTTTGTTTGCAAAGTAATGTCTCTGCTTTTTAATATGCTGTCTAAATTGATCATAACTTTCCTTCCAAGGAGTAAGCGTCTTTTAATTTCATGGCTGCAATCACCATCTGCAGTGATTTTGGAGCCCAAAAAATAAAGTCAGCCACTCTTCCCACTGTTCCCCATCTATTTGCCATGAAGAGATGGGACCAGATGCCATGATCTTAGTTTTCTGAATGTTGAGCTTTAAGCCAACTTTTTCACTCTCCTATTTCACTATCACCAAGAGGTTCTTTAGTTCTTCACTTCTTCGATAAGGGTGGTGTCATCTGCATATCTGAGGTTATTGATTCTCTCTTGGCAATCTTGATTCCAGCTTGTGCTCCATCCAGCCCAGGGTTTTGCATGCTGTACTTTGCTTATAAGTTAAACAAGCAAGGTGATGAAATACTGCCTTGACTTACTCCTTTCCCAATTTGCAGCCAGTCTGTTGTTCCATGTCCAGTTCTAACTCTTGCTTCTTGAACTCCATACAGATTTCTCAGGAGGCAGGTCAGGTCAGTTCTGGTATTCCCATCTCTTGAAGAATTTTCCATAGTTTGTTGTGATCCACACAGTCAAAGGCTTTGACAAAGCAGAAGTAGATATATTTCTGGAACTCTCTTGCTTTTTTGATGATCCAGCAGATGTTGGCAATTTAATCTCTGGTTTCTCTGGCTTTTCTACATCCAGATTGAACATCTAGAAATTCACGGTTCACATACTGTTGAAGCCTGGCTTGAAGAATTTTGAGCAATGCTTTGCTAAAATGTGAGATGAGTACAATTGTGTGGTAGTTTGAACATTCTTTGGCATTGCCTTTCTTTGGCATTGGAATGAAAACTGACCTTTTCCAGTCCTGTGACCACTGTTGAGTTTTCCAAATTTGCTGACATATTGAGTAGAGCACTTTCATAGCATCATCTTTTAGGATTTGAAAGAGCTCAACTGGAATTCCATCACCTCCATTAGCTTTCTTCATAGTGATGCTTCCTAAGGCCCATTTGACTTCGCATTCCAGGATGTCTGGCTCTAGGTGAGTGATCACACTATCGTCATTATCTGGGTCATGAAGATCTCTTTTGTATAGTTCTTTTGTGTATTGTTGCCACCACTTCTTAATATCTTTTACTACTCTTAGTTCCATACCATTTCTGTCCTTTATTGTGCTCATCTTTATATGAAATGTTCCATTGGTATCTCTAATTTTCTTGAAGAGATCTCTAGTCTTTCCCATTCTATTGCTTTCCTCTGTTTCTTTGCATTGATCACTGAAGACGGCTTTCTTATCTCTCTTTGCCATTCTGTAGAATTCTGCATTCAACAGGGTATATCTTTCCTTTTCTCCTTTGCCTTTGCTTCTCTTCTTTTCTCAGCTATTTGTAAGGCCTCCTTAGACAACCATTTTGCCTTTTTGCATTTCTTTCTCTTGGAGATGGTCTTGATCACTGCTTCCTGTACAATGTCATGAACCTCCATCCATAGTTCTTCAGGCACTCTGTTTATCAGATCTACTCCCTTGAATCTATTTGTCACTTCCACTGTATAATCATAAGGGATTAGATTTAGTTCATACCTCAGTGGTCTAGTGGTTTTCCCTACTTTCTTCAATTTAAGTGTGAATATGGCAATAAGTCGTTCAGTACATAGATATTTATAATTATTATGTCTTCCTCTTGGTTTGATCCTTTGATCACTATGTAGCATCCTTCTTTATCTCTTTTAGTATTCTTATTTTAAGGTCTTTTTCATCTGATATGAGCATTGGTGCTCCAGCTTTCTTTTGCTTTCCATTTGCATAGAATATCTTTTTCCATCCTCTCACTTTAAGTATATAAGTGTCTTTAGGACTGAAGTGGGTTTCTTGTAGATAGCATATATATGGGTCTTGCTTTTGTATCCATCCAGCCAGTCTGTGTCTTTTGGTTGGAGCATTTAACCCCTTTACATTTAAAGTAATTATCAAGGTACAAATGGTATTTTTCACAGCACTACAACAATAATTTCACAATTTGTTTGGAAGTACAAAAGACCTCGAATAGCCAAAGCTATCTTGAGAAAGAAGAACGGAACTGGAGGAATCAACCTGCCTGACTTCAGACTATACTACAAAGCTACAGTCATCAAGACAGTGTGGTACTGACACAAAGACAGAAATAATGATCAAGGAAACAAAATAGAAAGCCCAGAGATAAATCCATGCACCTATGGACATCTTATCTTTGACAAAGGAGGCAAGAATATATAATGGAAAAAAGGCTATCTATTTAACAAGTGGTGCTGGGAAAACTAGTCAGCCACTTGTAAAAAAATGAAACTAGAACCCTTTCTAACAGCATACATAAAAATAAACTCAAAATGGATTAAAGACCTAAATGTAAGACCAGAAACTCCTAGAGGAAAACATAGGCAAAACACTCTCTGACGTCAATCACAGCAGGATCCTCTATGACCCACCTCCCAGAGTAATGGAAATAAAAGCAAAAATAAACAAATGGGACCTAATTAAACTTAAAAGCTTCTGCACAATGAAGGAAACTATTAGCAAGGTGAAAAGACAGCCTTCAGAATGAGAGAAAATAATAGCAAATGAAGTATCTGACAAAAAATTAATCTCAAAAATATAAAAGCAGCTCATGCAGCTCAATACCAGAAAAATAAGCAACCCAATCAAAAAATGGGCCAAAGAACTAAATAGACAATTCTCCAAAGAAGACATACAGTTGGCTAACAAACACATGAAAAGATGCTCAACATCACTCATTATCAGAGAAATGCAAATCAAAATCACAATGAGGCCCCATCTCATGCTGGTCAGAATGGCTGCTATCAAAATGTCTACAAGCAATAAATGCTGGAGAGGGTGTGGAGAAAAGGGAACTCTCTTACAATGTTGGTGGGAATGCAAATTAGTACAGCCACTATGGAGAACAGTGTGGAGATTCCTTTAAAAACTGGAAATAGAATTACCATACAACCCAGCAATCCCATTGCTGGGCATACACACCAAGGTAACCAGAATTGAAAGAGATACGTGTACCACAATGTTCATTGCAGCACTGTTTATAATAGCCAGAACATGGAAGCAACCTAGATGTCCAACAGCAGACAAATGGATAAGAAAGCAGTGGGACATATACACAGTGGAATATTACTCAGCCATTAAAAAGAATGCATTTGAATCAGTTCTAATGAAGTGGATGAAACTGGAGCCTATTAAACAGAGTGAAGTAAGTCAGAAAGAAAAACACCAATACAGTATATTAATGCATATATATGGAATTTATAAAGATGGTAACAATGACCCTATATGTGAGACAACAAAAGAGACATAGAGATAAAAAAAAAAAAAGACTGTTGGACTCTGTGGGAGAAGGCAAGGGTAGGATGATTTGAAAGAATAGCATTGAAACATGTATATTATCATATGTGAACTATATCACCAGCCCAGGTTCGATGCATGAGACAGGCCACTCAGGGCCAGTGTGCCGGGGTGACCCTGAGGGATGGGATATGGAGGGAGGTGGGAGGAGGGTTCAGGATGAGGCCACATGTACACCCATGGCTGATTCATGTCAATGTATGGCAAAAACCACTACAATATTGTAATTAGCCTCCAATTAAAATGAATAAATTAATTTTTTAAAAGTGTAGAGGTTAGACTCTCCAAAATACAAAATTAAAAATACAAAACAAGATCAATCACAAAAATTATAAAAAATGTATCTATCAAATTTGCTTTAAAAAAATTAGGGTCTTTTTTTGCAAGGTAATAGTAGGTTATAAAGATGCAAATTAAAGGAGTAATAAAGAACTTAAAAATAAAAAAATTAAAAAGTTGATAACAGTAGAAGTATATCTAGGAATTTCTCTGGAGCTGTTGTGGGCAGTGTGGTTCAGTTCAATTTCAGATAGTTTCTTGTTCCAGTTTGTACTCCTTCTCAAGGTCTATAGGCCCCTTCCAATGCTTAGTCAATGCCAACTACAGGGTTTTAATCTGTTGCACCTGTCACTCCCAGAGCGGTTCCCTCTTTGTTTATTTTGGCTTCCTTTGTTTTCAAGTCTCTTCAGTGTCTAATTTCCACGCTGACACAAGGGGGCGAAGGTGGTCACTTATTTAGGTTCACTTGTTCAGTTGTGTTGTGGGGAGGAAGGAACACTGTAAACACATATCGTTGGCGTGTGTCGGGGGAGTGCTCACAGTGTATGGACCACACTGGGTTTGCCCCAGCTCACAGTGATGTGTGCTTTCCGGGTCTACACTGCTCAGGCTCCAGCTTTCCCTGCAGGGGTACTGTCCAAAGCGGGCCCTGGGTTTCATGCACTTCCCAGATATAAGCTGCTCAGGTTCAAGTTCTCTGGTACTCTGCAAATGCACAGATCGGTTGGGCGTGTGTTTTGTGCCCTTCCCAGGTCCGAGCACCTCAGGCGACCAGGTGCTTGGAGAGCCCACTGTCCCAGGTGGGCCATGCACCTTAATCACCTCCCCGGTCCAGGCCACTTAGTTTCCCAGGTGTGCCGCGAGAGCACCGTCTCAGGTGTGTTGTGTGTCTCCTCTGGAGACCTAATCTCAGGCTGTGACCCTCCTGGCAGATGTCAACTGTCCAGGATCCCAGGAAGATGTGGTTAGCAACTGGGAGCCTGCTCACACTTTGGTGGAGGATGCTGGTCTCTGGGGCCGAGATTGCCCCTTGCCTTCTGGCTCTGGCTGTCACATACCTGCCTCTCTGCCTCCAGCAGTGGGGGTCGGGGGGAAAGGGGCCTGTAGGCAGCTGGGTAGCTCTTCTTTGGTATTCAATCAATCCTTTGTTCTCCTTTCAAATAGAATGGGCTGCCTTTCTGGATGCCTGGTGTCCTCCGCCAGCATTCAGAAATTGTTTTGTGGAAGTTGCTCAGCATTCAAATGATCTTTTGATGAATTTGTGGGGCAGAAAGTGGTCTCACCATCCTATACCTCTGCCATCTTGGGACCACACCCCTAGGTCTTGTTTCTGTATCCATTCAGCCAGTCTGTGTCTTTTGGTTGGAGCATTTAATCCATTTACATTTAAAGTAATTATTGATATATATGTTCCTATTGCCATTTTCTTAATTGTTTGGGGTTGATTTTGTAGATCTTTTTTCTTCTGTTATATTTCTTGACTATATAAATCTGTTTAACATTTGTTGAAAAGCTGGTTTGGTGGTACTGAATTCTCTTACCTTTTGCTTGTCTGAAAAGCTTTTGATTTCTCCATCAATTTTGAAGGAGATCTTGCCAGATACAGTAATCTTGGTTGTAAAATTTTCCCTTTCAGTGCTTTAAATATATCCTGCCATTCCCTTCTGGCCTGCAGAGTTTCTGTTGAAAGATCAGCTGTTAATCATATGGGGGTTTCCATTGTATGTTACTTGTTGCTTTTCCCTTGCTACTTTTAATATTCTTTCTTCGTTTTTAATCTTTTTTAGTTTGATTAGTATGTGCCTTGGCATGTTTCTCCTTGAGTTTATCCCGTATGGGACTCTCTACACCTCTTGGACTTGATTATTTCCTTTTCCGTGTTGGGGAAATTTTCAACTATAATCTCTTCAATAATTTTCTCATACTCTTTCTTTTTCTCTCTTCTATAATTTGAATACTGGTGCATTTAATATTGTCCCAGAGGTCTCTGAGACTATCCTTGGTTCTTTTTATTCTTTTTACTTTATTTTGCTCTTCAGCAGTTGTTTCCAACATTTTACCTTCCAACTCACTGATCTGTTCTTCTGCTTCAGAGATTCTGCTATTGATTCCTTCTAGAGTAGTTTTAATTTCAGTAATTGGGCTGTTTGTCTCTTTATGTTTATTCCTTAATTCTTCTTGGTCTTTGTTAATTGATTCTTGCATTTTCTCCATTCTGTTTTCAAGGTTTTTGATCATCTTTACTATCATTATCCTGAATTCTTTTTCAGGCAGTTTGCCTATTTCCTCTTCATTTATTTGAACTTCTGTGTTTCTACTTTGTTCCTTTATTTGTGCAGCATTTCGCTGCCTTTTCATCATGTTTTTTAAGCTTACTGTGCTTGAGGTCTCCTTTTCCCAGGCTTCAAAGTCAAGTTCTTTCTTCCTTTTGGTTTCTACCCTCCTAAGTTTGGTCCAGTAATTTGTGTAAGCTTTGCTTTGGGTGAGATTTGTGCTGAGTTTTTTTTTTTTTTTTCTTCTGATGTGCAGGGTTGTGGTAATCCTGTCTGCTGATGATTGGGTTTATATTTTTGTCTTGTTTGTTGTTTGGATGAGGCGTCCTACACTGAGTGCGACTGGTAGTTAGGTGATGCTAAGTCTTCTATTCAAGTGGTTTCCTTTGTATAATGTCTCACTATTTGATACTCCCTAGGGTTAGGAGTTCTCTGGTTGACTAGGGTCTTGGAATCAGTGTTCCTACTCCAAAGGCTCAGAGCTGGATCTCTGGCCAGGAACAGAGATACCACAGGTGCTTTGTTATGGCATTAAGTTAGATTAAAACAAATATACAAAAAAAGAGAAACCAAAGATGAACCTCAGATGCATGGCTGTTACAATGCCAGGCAAATGATAATTAAAATAATGGAATATACACATGTATTCCCATATATGGGGATATATACATATACACTCATAAGCAAAGTCAAAACAGTCCAAGAAAAATAAACTACAATAGATTGACCTGGCAAACAAAGGAAACCAAAAATTGTATCTACCAGTTAAGAGCAAAACTATCTAAAGCACAAACTGGAAAACAAAACTAAAGCAAAGTGCCAAGTGGGGATTAAAGCAATGAAAATAAAATGAACAAAATGTTTAGAGGAAAGGAAAAAAGAAAAGAAAGAACAATAGATAAGCAAAGTTAAATAGAGGTAGACAAAGAAGATTCATATAAAGATTAACTGAAGGTGAAAAGAACACTGGAAAGAAAAACTACAGAATAAATGTAGAAAAATATAATAGTTTTTTTTTTAATTAAAACTATAAAAAGAGAAAAGAATAAAAAAAAAATGGAAAAAGAAAGAAAAAAGAGGGGAAAGGGAAAACTCCACAGAACTACAAAAGCCCAACATAGAGACAAAGGTTTATAACAGCAATAAAAAATGTGACAGGGAAAAAAAAAGCTCAGAATATTGATTAGATTTCATAGTGCCAATAAAATCAACAACTACAGCAGAGGCGGAGGGGAAGGAAAGAAAAAGAAAAAAATCCAGAAGAATCTACAGAGCGAGTCAAAACCTAAAAATAATACATGTTTTTCTTGAGTCATTTCTATCAGTCCTTTCCCTCGCTGGAAGTCACGGTCCACCTCACCTCCCTAGGATGCCCTCCAAAACTGTGCTGATCTCTGGATCTGACTTGGGGGCAGCTCAGTGTCTAATCTGGTCCTACTCCTATGTGTTCTTGCCTCCAATATTCACAGCTATCAGAACCAGTGTGCTTTCTTTTGTGGGAGCTCTCAATGTCCTTTTATATATACCCATAGACACAGAGTCTGCCTAGTTGATCATGTGGACTTAATCTGCAGCTTGTACAGCTGGTAGGAAGGTTTTAGGTCTTCTTCCTTAGCCACACTGCCCCTGGGTTTCCATTGTGGTTTTATTTCCACCTCTGCATGTGGATCATCCACTGGAGTTTGCTCCTGAGGCTGCCCTGGAGGACTTGGGTTTGCCCCTGTGAGGGCCAGATGTGGAGGTGCAGTCACTTGGGTCACAGGGCTTCTGGCAGCACCAGGTACTCAGGGGAGCTGGCAGCTAGGGCAGCAGGAAATATAGTGCTCTAGAAGGGTATGGCAACCAGTATTGGCCAATATGTGCCAGTATTCTTGCCTGTAGAACCCCCCTTCCTGACAGAGAAGTCTGGCAGGCCACAGTCTACATGGTCGCAATAATCAGACACTACCGAAGCAAGCCTGTGTGCAAGGCTTTTTTTGCCTTTGGCAGTTCTGTCCCAGTAAGAGTTGAGCATGATGGTGGCACACCTTCTTGGCTTGTGGGTACCCCAGCAGCACCAAGTGTGCAATGACACGGACTGCCTGTGCCACAGGAGTTGTGGCCCTATCAGAGTCTTTTTTCCGGCCTCTTGTAGCTGGCGATCAGGAGGCCTCTTTGGCCAGTCTTTCTCCATAGCTCTGCTCTTTCAGGCACTAAGAGGGCTCCCTTGCCTGGGGTCCTTCTCTGTTGTTCAGCACATCAGGCACATACGGGGACCCAATGGCTGATGTCCTACCCTGTAATTCGGTGAGTCAGGTGCTTGATGGGCCAGCCTCTCAATTGTTCAGCTGCTGATGATGTTGGGTAGGGAGAGAGAGGCTATGAAGATGGCTCCGCCCCCTATGATTGAATCAGAAGTATCACCTGGCTTCCATGGCGCCCTGCCTGCATTCCTCCACAGGCATTTCCCACCCCAATCTTCTCCCTCACATCCCATCACTCCGTCTCTCCGTAGTCAACAGCAACACTCGCCCTGGGATTGCTCCACAATCCCTATACTCCAGCTGCCAGCTGCTGTGCCTTCCAGAGGACCTGCATCCATCTCTGGGATGTGTATGGCTGTGGCAAGGACTGTCTGACTCTCATTCCATTTAGGCTGCTGCAGATTAGCTCTTTCACTCTCAGACTTAAATGTTTCTCCTCTGATCCAGACAATTACTCTGATGTGGGGATTGGACACTGCGGGCAGGTCCAGTCCTACTAACACTCCTGTTTTTGCCCCCTGGTTCCCTCATTCTACCGAGTTTTGTCATTCTATATGTTCTTTTCCGCTGGTCAGGCACTCCTGTCAGCTCTCAGCTGGTGTTCTGCAAGCACTTCTGTGTCTGAAGATGTATTCCTAATATGTCTGTGGAGAGAGATGTACTCCTTGCCCACCTACCCCTCTGCCACCTTGTTCATCTCAGCTTTTTGACTATTAGAAATAAGACTGCTAAGAACATTCATGTGCACACCTTTGGGTAAACATATATTTTTTTCATTCTTATTGGTATAAACGTAGGAGTGGGATTACTGGGTCATATGGTAACCCAATGTTTAACTTCCTAAGCAACTTCCAAAGTGCTTTCCACCAGGGCTGTCCCATTTTGTATTCCCATAAGCAGTGCATGAAAGTTCAAATTTTTTCACATCCTCATCACACTTGTTCCTGTCTGTTCTCTCATAGAGCCATCTTTATGGTGTGGCTCTATGGCAAAAACAGTGAATTTCCTGTTCAAATCTTTTGTCCATTTTTTGCATTGATGCCTTTCATATATTTTTTCAGATTCATATATTTTTCATACTTCAATATTATTTTTTATTTTAATTTTCAATTGTCCGACTATATAGAAAAGTAATTAATTAAATTTTATATATCATCTGTAATCTTGCAAGATTGCTTACATGAATTCTTAGTTTTAGTTATTCTGTTGTTGCTTTAGATTTCATTGGATATTCTACATAGATGTCGCTGACAAATAAAAACAGTTTAATTCTTTTCCAAACGGGATAACTTCCCTATCATTTTCTAATATGACTTCATGGACAAAAATTCAATATAATGAGAGTGGACATCTTTTTGTTGATTGTGATCTTAGATGTAAAGCAACTCAGTCTTCTCCCACAAAGTGTGATGTCAGTTAGGCAGTTTATTACCTTCATCAGGTTGAGGATCTTTTCTCTTTCTAGTTTGCTAAGAGATTTTTTTACAGAATGTGCTCAGTTGCTCATTTGTGTTCAGCTCTTTGTGACCCCATGGAGTTTAAGCCCAATAGGCTCCTCTGGCCTTGGGGTTCTCCAGGCAAGAATACTGGAGTGGGTTGCCATGCCCTCCTCCAGGTGTCTTCCAAACCCAGGAATAGATATTAGAATTTATCAAATTATTTTTTAGCATTTATCGAGATGACCCTACTATGTTTCATTTTTAGTTCTTTAGTAAGTTGAATTACACTGATGGATTTTCAAATGTTTAAGCAATGCTGCATCCTTAGGGGGACAAAAATAGATTATGCTGTGTCATACTTTGTATTATTGGTGTAGTCTGTGCTTCATTCTGAACACTTTCTATTGCTACCTCTTCAAGTGCACAATTTTCTCCTGCTGCCCTAATATGTCATTTATTCTATCCACTTTGTCATCTGACACTATAGTTTTCATATCTATAAGATGAAATTGGGTCTATTTCATGATTTCCATGTCTTTAATTAATTTTACAAGATACAAAACACAGTTATTCCAAGTATTTCAATGTCTCTGTCTGAAATTTCTAAAATCTATGCCACTTCTGGGTCAGTTTGATTTCTCAAGGGAATTTTAATATGACTTTCCTTACCTTAGTGAGATTAAATATCTTTTTAATGTGGTTAGGGTCTAGTTCCATATCTTTCTAGTGAACTGGCTGCTCATGTCTTTTAAACATCTCTTAATAAAGTGAAAGAATAAATCTTTCTTATAAACTGTTGGCTCAAGTCTTTTTCACATGTTTCTATCATGTTTTAGGCTCTTTGTTCTATAAATTTTAAGAGTCATCTTTTGGGTTTGTTTATGGTGTGCTTTGTTCTACCACGTAAAATTTTAAGCAGTGTGATGCATCCTGGGTGAAAAAGGAACCAGTGGACAGCAGGAAGTGAGCATTTCACAGGAAACCCAGGAAGTCCCACTAAGTCAACAAACTGTGTCCCCAAGGACAGACCTCAGCCTGGCTGACTGTGCTTGTCAATTAGGAACACAAGGTCTGTGGGGAAGCACACAATTCATTCCCCTTTCCTCCAGAGCCAACCACCTCAATGAGAGACCTTGGGAACTAGGTAGACAGGACATGATTACTTAGTGTTTCCCCCAAGAAACTGGAAGCTTGTGGAAGCTATTCGTGGAAATGAATTCCACCATGGTCTCAATTGTGAGGTAAGCTCCAATGGAGGTGCCAGCAGGAAAACAAGACGAGAAAAGAGATTTGTGAGGCCACATGTTGAGAAGACCTTTGCACATGTGGCCCACACAGCTCTGAGCAAGCTCCACCCCTTCCTGGGAATACTAATCAGTCACAGGTGTTCATTTCCTTCTTGGGATCACCCAGCACAACCTGAAGCATGCATTTATCTGCCTCATCCCCAAACTGTTAAAAAGCAAGCCTCAGTAGTACACCAAGTGAGGTGACCGTGAGTCCTAGACTTGAAACAAGACAGCTCCAAGTGGACCAAGGGCAAGTGTATTCAGTGCAGTCTCACAGAATGAAGGCAGGGGTTTCAGACTGGAAACTAGAAAACTGAGGAGAGCTACATTAACACTGAGAAAAGGGGGTGGGATGGGAAAGGTTTCTGGTAGGTGGCCCACAATTAAATGGTCTTCAATTTGCTTTAAGGCCATCTTGTAGGAGGAAAGTCAAATGATTCACATTTCCACAAAAACTTCAGGCTAATCATCATAGAGGGATTTTAGGCAAGATATTAAAAACTAGATAATGGTGAAAGGTGAGAGAGAACTGAATGAAAGCCTGAATAGTGTGGCTGTGAGGCAAAGTTTGGAGGAGACACACTGCCATGTGACCCATCAGAGTTGACTTAGAGAGATGACAATGGCAGGTGAGTTTGAAGGGCTTTTAAGGGGCATTAAAAATGCCTTATTTCTCCCACTAAGTCATCTGAATTGCTCCCCATCATGCCCTAGAGGTGTCATGATGGGTCTTCGTGATGTCAAGGCTCATCAAGGGCCACCATTGTCTAGAGATGTGACTTGCTGACCACATAAAGCATAAGAGTGTGGCCCCCTGGGGAGGGGTATATGTAGGGGTGCTCAGGGGCTCTGCAGCAGACCACCTGGAGTCTTCAAAATGACTAAGTTGACTGGGAAGCCACAAGACTCTACAGCAGTTACAGAACAGCCAACTCCACATACCCAGGACAAAAAGATGAAGACTTCCTATCAACTGAGTTCCAAAAGAAGTGTCAAGGTGAACTAAACCCACCCAAGCTCCTCTTGCCCATTGATCCCACCCCATAAGAGCCCCTCTTCTATCCTTGCCTGGCACATACCCCTTCTCTGCCCACATCCCTTCTCCTGAAGCTGTCATTCCTGTCCATCTTCACCCTCTTCCCCAAACCAATGCCATTCTGTGCTCCCTCTCTTGTTTTCTCCAGGTGGCCAGGGTAACCACGAGGGTGAATGAGCACATTCAAGCAAAACTGATAAAGGATGATTATCAATAAATACCACCTCAAAGTAACTGAAGAAAATCAGAGGTTCAAAGCTCTGTAGCCAGATGTTCCAAGGTGAATTAAGAGCTGAATCAGAATGAACTGGAGGAGGTCCCAGGGATCGTGGAGACCCCCTGCCATTCCAGGTAGACCAGTGGGCAGCCAGTGACTTCAGAGCATGGTTAGAGACCTCAGAAATCTTTGGGGGTCTCACCGCTGAGAAATGGCCAACAGTACAGACGTTGAATCTTATACCAAGAGCAAACATTAATACTGAAAAGAAAATAAAATCAACCTGATGTGATTTAACTCGGATGACCATTATATCTACTACTGTGGGCAAAAATCCCATAGAAGAAAGGGAGTAGCCATCATAGTCAACAAAAGAGTCTGAAATGCAGTACTTGGATGCAATCTCAAAAATGACAGAATGATCTCTTTTTGTTTCCAAGGCAAACCATTCAATATCACGGTAATTCAAGTCTATGCCCCAACCAGTAACACTGAAGAAGCTGAAGTTGAACAGTTCTATGAAGACCTACAAGACTTTCTAGAACTAACACCCCAAAAAGATGTTCTTTTCATTATAGGGGACTTGAATGCAAAAGTAGTAAGTCAAGAAACACCTGGAGTAACAGGTAAATTTGGCCTTGGAGTACAGAATGAAGCAGGGCAAAGGCTAATAGAGTTCTGCCAAGAGAACACACTGGTCATAGCAAACACCCTCTTCCAACAACACAAGAGAAGACTCTACACATGGACATCACCAAAATCAGACTGATTATATTCTTTGCAGCCAAAGATGGAGAAACTCTATACAGTCAGCAAAAACAAGACTGGGAGCTGACTGTGGCTCAGATCATGAACTCCTTATTGCCAAATTCAGACTGAAATTGAAGAAAGTGGAGAAAACTACTATACCATTCAGGTATGACCTAAATCAAATCCCTTATGACTCTACAGTGGAAGTGAGAAATAGATTTAAGGGACTAGATCTGATAGAAAGAGTGCTTGATGAACTATGGACGGAGGTTCGTGACATTGTTCAGGAGACAGGAATCAAGACCATGCCCAAGAAGAGCAAGGAGAGATAAGAAAGCCTTCCTCAGCAATCAGAGCAAAGAAATACAGGAAAACAATAGAATGAGAAAGACTAGAGATCTCTTCAAGAAAATTAGAGATACCAAGGGAACACTTCATGCAAAGATGGGCACAATAAAAGACAGAAATTGTATGGACCTAACAGTAGCAGAAGAGTTTAAAAAGAGGTGGCAAGAATACACAGAACTATACAAAAAAAGATCTTCATGACCCAGATAACCACGATGGTGTGATCACTCACCTAGAGCCAGACATCCCAGAATGCAAAGTCAAGTGGGCCTTAGGAAGCATCACTACGAACAAAGCTAGGGGAGGTGATAGAATTCCAGTTAAGCTACTTCAAATCCTGAAAGATGATGCTGTGAAAGTGCAGCACTGAATATGCCAGCAAATTTGGAAAACTCAGCAGTGGCCACAGAACTGGAAAAGGTCAGTTTTCATTCCAATCACAAAGAAAGGCAATGCCAAAGAATGCTCAAACTACTACACAATTGCACTCATCTCATATGCTAGTAAAGTAATGCTGAAAATTCTCGAAGCCAGACTTCAACAGTACGTGAACCATGAACTTCCAGATGTTCAAGCTGGTTTTAGAAAAGGCAGAGGAACCAGAGATCAAATTGCCAGCATCTGCTAGATCATTGAAAAAGCAAGAGAGTTCCAGAAAAACATCTACTTTTGCTTTATTGACTACACCTTTGACTGTGTGGATCACAGCAAACTGTGGAAAATTCTTCAAGAGATGGGAATACCAGACCACCTAACCCACCCCCTGAGAAATTTGTATGCAGGTTGAGAAACCACAGTTAGAACTGGTCATGGAACAACAGACAGGTTCCAAATTGGGAAAGGAGTACATCAAGGCTGTATATTGTCACCCTAGTTATTTAACTTATATGCAGAGTACATCATGAGAAATGCTGGGCTGGATGAAGCACAAAGATTGCTGGGAGAAATATCAATAACCTCAGATACGCAGATGACACCACCCTTATGGCAGAAAGTGAAGAAGAAATAAAGAACCTCTTGATGAAAGTGAAAGAGGAGAGTGAAAAAGTTGGCTTAAAGCTCGACATTCAGAAAACAAAGATAATGGCATCTGGTCCCATCACTTCATGGCAAATAGATGGGGAAACAGTGGAAACAGTGACAGACTTTAATTTGGGGGGCTCCAAAATCACTGCAGATGGCGACTGCTGCCATGAAATTAAAAGACGCTTGCTCCTTGGAAGAAAAGTTATGACCAACCTAGATAGCATATTAAAAACCAGAGACATTGCTCACAAAGGTCTGTCTAGTCAAGGCTATGGTTTTTCCAGTAGTCATGTATGTATTTGAGAGTTGGAGTATAAAGAAAGCTGAGCATGAAAGAATTGATGCTTTGGAACTGTGGTGTTGGTGAAGACTCTTGAAAGTCCCTTGGACTGCAAGGAGATTAAACCAGTCAATCCTGAAGGAAATCAGTCCTGATTATTCATTGGAAGGACTGATGCTGAAACTGAAACACCAATACTTTGACCACCTGATGCGAAGAACTGACTCATAGGAAAAGACCTTAATGCTGGGAAAGACTGAAGGCAGGAGGAGAAGGAGACGACAGAGGATGAGATGTTGGATAGCACCACTGACTCAATGGAGATGAGTTTGAGTAAACTCTGGGAGTTGGTGATGGACAGGGAAGCCTGGTGTGCTGCAGTCCATGGGATCACAAAGAGTAAGACATAACTGAGCCACTGAACTGAAGTGAAAACAGTATCTTTTTCAACGTGTAAAGAATACATCTGGATTTTATAAATTACATTCATAAGCATTCTTTTATTTCTCCACGAGAGGGCAGCATAAGCACAATAAATATTTACTGATAGCCACATAAACTCTGGAGAGTCCCTTGGACTGCAAGGAGCTCAAACCAGTCAATCCTAAAGGAAATCAGTACCAAACATTCATTGGAAGGACTGATGCTGAAGCTGAAACTCCAGTACTTTGGCCACCTGATGCAAAGAACTGACTCATTTGAAAAGACCCTGATGTTGGGAAAGAAGGCAGGAGGAGAAGGGGATGACAGAGGATGAGATGGTTGGATGGCATCACCAACTCAACGGACATTAGTTTGAGCAAGCTCTGTGGGTTGGTGATGGACAGGGAAGCCTGGTGTGCTGCAGTCCATGGGGTTGCAAAGAGTTGGACACAACTAAGCAACTGAACTGAACTTTCTGTAATGAGCATGAATTAAGTTTTAATAAAGGTACATAGTATATTTATGGAGAAGGAAATGGCAACCCGCTCCAGTGTTCTTGCCTGGAGAATCCCAGGGACGGTGGAGCCTGATGGGCTGCCGTCTATGGGGTCGCACAGAGTCGGACATGACTGAAGCGACTTAACAGCAGCAGCAGCAGCAGCAGTATATTTATGTGTGTGTGTGTGTGTGAGTGACTTAGTTGTGTCTGATTCTTTGTGACCCCCATGGACCCTATGTCACTTCTCCAGGGGATCATTCAGTCCCAGGGATCGAACATGGATCTCCTGCATGCTGGGCTGATCCTTTACGGTCTGAGCCACCAGGAAAGCCCATATTGTATCTTCATCAACATGTAAAGAACACATCTGATTTTAGAAATTACGCTATATTCATAAGCATTCTTCTAATTCTCCACAAGATGGCAGCATAAGCACAGTAAACAACCATTTTCGGAGTACTTGGTTTGAAATTGAACACTGCTCTTTTGTCCAACACGGCTGAAGCAACTTAGCACGCACACAGGCACTTTGTTTATTTTGACAGGCTGCTTGTACAGATTAATTATTAGTTTATTTTTAATGGTGACTATATTCATCGTAAAAAAACTGATATATAGGAGATAAGACAAGTCATCTCTACTCGGAGACAAACTGGCATTTATCTTTCTGTTTTTATGCAAGAGAAGAGGCAGGGCTAGTGGTAAAGAACCCACCTGACAATCCAAGAGACATAAGAGAGCCAGGTTCAATCCCAGGGTGGGGAAGATCCCCTGGAGGAGGGCATGGCAACCCACTCCAGTATAGTTGCCTGGAGAATCCCATGGACAGAGGAGCCTGGGGGGCTGCAGTCCACGGGGTCACAAAGAGTTAGACACGACTGAAGCCGTGGAGCTCCATACACACATTTTTCAGAAAGTGTGCTCCCCTCTCCCTACACAATTGTTTTCTTTTGTGTGTGTGTGTGTGGAAGGTATTTTACTTTTAAGGTGATTTTTCTTTTCACCTTTTGTTCATCTGTAGATCCTGTTTTTTTTCTTCCCCCCAAACTTGAAACTTTTTATTTTATATTGGGGTGGTGGTGTTGGTGGTTTAGTCACTAAGTTGTGTCCGACTCTTGCGGCCCCATGGACTATAGCCCGCCAGGCTCCTCTGTCCATGGGATTCTCCAGGCCAGAATACTGGAGTGGATTGCCATTTCCTTCTCCATATATTGGGGTATAGCCCATTTAACAATGATGTGGTAGTTTCAGGTAAACAGCAAAGGAACTCGGCCATACATGTATCCATTGTTCTCTAATCTATCTTTCATAGCAAATGTCTCGAGTATTTCCCTAAGTTCTCTGACATGGAGGTTTGAAAAAGCTGCCTGGTATTCCAGCCTGTGGACTCATACCTTGCTACTTGATTTAAATTGGCCATTGGAGAAGGAAACAGCAACCCACTCCAGTGTTTCTTGGCTGGAGAATCCCAGGGATGGTGGAGCCTGGTGGGCTGCCATCTGTGGGGTCGCACAGAGTCGGACACGACTGAAGCGACTTAGTAGTAGTGGTTCTGTTGTTTTCCTCTATTTCTTTGCATTGATCGCTGAAGAAGGCTTTCTTATTTCTTCTTGCTATTCTTTGGAACTCTGCATTCAGATGTTTATATCTTTCCTTTTCTCCTTTGCTTTTCGCTTCTCTTCTTTTCACAGCTATTTGTAAGGCCTCCCCAGACAGCCATTTTGCTTTTTTGCATTTCTTTTCTATGGGAATGGTCTTGATCCCTGTCTCCTGTACAATGTCACGAACCTCATTCCGTAGCTCATCAGGCACTCTATCTATCAGATCTAGGCCCTTAAATCTATTTCTCATTTCCACTGTATAATCATAAGGGATTTGATTTAGGTCATACCTGAATGGTCTAGTGGTTTTCCCTACTTTCTTCAATTTAAGTCTGAATTTGGCAATAAGGGGTTCATGGTTTGAGCCACAGTCAGCTCCTGGTCTTGTTTTTGCTAACTGTATAGAGCTTCTCCATCTTTGGCTGCAAAGAATATAATCAATCTGATTTCAGTGTTGACCATCTGGTGATGTCCATGTATAGAGTCTTCTCTTGTGTTGTTGGAAGAGGGTGTTTGTTATGACCAGTGCATTTTCTTGGCAAAACTCTATTAGTCTTTGCCCTGCTTCATTCTGTATTCCAAGGCCAAATTTGCCTGTTACTCCAGGTGTTTCTTGACTTACTACTTTTGCATTCCAGTCCCCTATCATGAAAAGGACATCTTTTTTGGGTGTTAGTTCAAAAAGGTCTTGTAGGTCTTCATAGAACCGTTCAACTTCAGCTTCTTCAGCATTACTGGTTGGGGCATAGACTTGGATTACTGTGATATTGAATGAACAGAGATCATTCTGTCGTTTTTGAGATTGCATCCAAGTACTGCATTTTGGATTCTTTTGTTGACGATGATGGCTACTCCATTTCTTCTGAGGGATTCCTGCCCGCAGTAGTAGATATAATGGTCATCTGAGTTAAATTCACCCATTCCAGTCCATTTCAGTTCACTGATTCCTAGAATGTCGACATTCACTCTTGCCATCTCCTGTTTGACCACTTCCAATTTGCCTTGATTCATGGACCTGACATTCCAGGTTCCTATGCAATACTGCTCTTTACGGCATCGGACCTTGCTTCTATCACCAGTCACATCCTCAGCTGGGTATTCTTTCTGCTTTGGCTCCATCCCTTCATTCTTTCTGGAGTTATTTCTCCACTGATCTCCAGTAGCATATTGGGCATCTACTGACCTGGGGAGTTTCTTTTTCAGTATCCTATCATTTTGCCTTTTCATACTGTTCATGGGGTTCTCAAGGCAAGAATACTGAAGTGGTTTGCCATTCCCTTCTCCAGTGGACCACATTCTGTCAGATCTCTCCACCATGACCTGCCCACCTTGGGTTGCCCCACGGGCATGGCTTAGTTTCATTGAGTTAGACAAGGGAGAAATACTTCCTACTTATTCTATGAGGCCACGATTATCCTAATAGCAATGTCAGAAAAAAGGCACAAGAACTACAGACCAAAAGCCCTTATGAACACAGATGTAAGAATTATCATCAGAATACTAGCAAACTGAATTCAGCAGCATATGAAAAGGATTATACACCACGACCAAGTGGGATTTATAACTGGGATGCAAGAATCATTCAATATACAAATATCAATCAATGTTGTAAACCACAGAAAGAAAATAAAGAGGAAAAACATATAATGATCCCAGTTGATGCAGGAAAGGTATTGGCCAAATTCAGTAACCTTTAATGATAAAAAACAAAGTTGGAAGAGGAAAAAAACACTGTCTCAATATAATAAATGTCATATATGGAAATAAAACCAAGACCTTTTTTCTTAGATCAGGAACAAGTCACGGATGCCTACTTTCACTACTTCTAGTCAGCAAGGTACTGGAAGTCCTCGCCAGAGAAATTTGGTAATAAAACCTTCTTCCAAATTTGGGATGATATGACCTTATACAGGCATACCTTGGAGCTAGTGTAGGTTTGATCCAAGCCCACCACAAAAAAGCAAATATTGCAATAAAGCTAGTCACATGAATTTTTTGGTTTCCCAGTGCATGTAAAAGTTATGCTTGCACTATTAAGCGTGCAATAGCATTATGTCTGAAAAAGGGTTACATACCTTAAGTAAAAAATTTTGCTGTTCAGGTGCTCAGTCATGTCCGACTCTTTGCAACCCCATGGACTGCAGCACGCCAGGAGTTTGCTCAAATACATGTCCATTGAGTCAGTGATACTATCCAATGTTAACCATCATCTGAGCCTTCAGAAAGTCATAGTAGTAACACCTGATCACTGAGCACCATAAGAATATGATAATCATGGAAAAGTTTGAAATATTACAAGAATTACCAAAATATGATACAGAGACATGAAGTGAACAAATGCTGTTGGAAAAAATGGCACGAATAGACTTCAGTCAGGGTTGCCACAAACCTTTGATTACCACATTATTGTAAAAAACAAAATAAGGCAAAGTGCAATAAAATGAGGTATACCTGTATGTAGAAAACCCTAAAGATTCTACCCCAAAAAACTGTTAGAACAAATAAATGAATTCAGCAAAGTAGCAGGATACATAACCAAGATACAAAAATCAGTAGTATTTTTCTATACTAGTAATTAATGATCTGAAAGAGAAATTTAGGAAAGCAATTCCATTTACAATAGTATCAAAAAGAATCAAATACTTAGGAATTGATTAAAGAAACTTGTGCAATAACAACTATAAGACAGGGGACTTCCCTGGTTGTCCAGTGGCTAATACTCCATGCTCCATGCAAGCAGGGGGCCCAGGTTCGATCCCTGGTCAGGGAAGAAGACCCCCATATTGTTGCAACTGAGAGTGTGCATGCCACAACTAAACATCCCACGTGCTACAATGAAGATCAAACATACCAAGTGCCACAACTAAGACCTAGTACAGCCAAATAAATAAGGATTAAAAAAAATACAAGAAACCGCTGAGAGAAATTAAAGAAGTCATAGATAAACGAGGGCTTCCCAGGTGCTGCACTGGTGAAGAATCCACCTGCCGCTGCAGGAGATGTGGGAGACAAGAGTTCGAGCCCAGGATCAGGAAGATCCCCTGGAGAAGGGAATGGCAACCCACTCCAGTATTCTTGCCTGGAGAATCCCATGGACAGAGGAGGCTGACGGGCTACACGGAGTGGGACACGACTGAGCACATGTAGATAAATGAAAACACACCCCACGTTCATGGATTGGAAGGCTTAATATTGTTAAAATGTCCCACACTCTCCCTTGGACTGCCTGCAAGAAAAACACTTTCTTACTACTTCCTTGGGAGAATGAGAGATTTCCCTAATCATCCCTTTCACAAAGGAGGTAGGCAGCTCTTGTTCCAGCTATATGCAGGGGTCTCAATTCCAGCTTCCTGTCTTGGAGCGTCAACGTCATAGCTTTTACTTCTATGCTGGTATTGTTAATAAAATCCCAGCTCCTAACTGTGAGAGTCTATATTGGAATATAATTCCCTTCTGACCCAGGAAAGTGATGCTTCTCTCTAGATGGTCAGTATATTTAATATCTGTGTTGTATTTTATACTGCATGTCTATGTGTTTGTAGAAATATGAGGAGCATGGGACACGGTACGTCAATCTGCCCAATTGCCAGAACTCAAAGTTGGAGTCTGTTTCTAATTTTTCAATATTATAAATAATGCTATGAGGAATATCTTTGCCCATTAATCTTCATGCACATCTCTGGCTATTTTCTTTGGACAAATGCCTAGAAATGGTCAAAGAGTAGGAGTGTTTTTAAAGTATTTGATATATAATGCTCCGTTGGCAACCCCCAAGAATGCACCACTTTACATTCCCTGAGAATTCCTGTTTTTCTGCACCCTCATCAACATCTGGGAACTTAAAAATATATATATATCATTTACTTAGACTAAACATATAGTGTGAAAACAGTACTTTTTACATTTTTAACTGGTTAGAAAAAAATCAAAAGAAGAATAAAACTGTGATGACATATTAAAATTCTATGAGATTCAAATTTCAGTATCAGTAAAGACAGTATTTATTGGTACCCAACTGGATCCATTCTTTTACGTGTTATCTATGGCTGCTTTCAAAATGCAACAGCAGAGACAGAGACAAAATGCAATGGTAGCTGTGACAGAGACTTATGGTCTGCCATGCCTAAAATACTTACTGTCTGACCACCACAGAAAAGGTTGTAACCCATATTTTAGAGAAAATCAGCCTGTATACAAAGACACAGGGGTGCAGTTGTACAATAATACTAACCATCACAGACGAAGTGAACTACAACTACACTTAGCAACATGAAGGAATCTCCCAAACATAAAGCTGAGAGAAAGAAGTCAGAAACAGAAGAATACATATGGCCTGCATCTTCCTGGAGCCCAGTAGAATGTTGTAAAGTAAGTCTATTTGACCCATTCTGACAGAAGTCAGGAGAACGGCAACCTGTGAGGGTCAGTGTAGTAACTGGAAGAGGCCGGGAGGGGGCATCTCAAGTGCTGATCTGATGCATGAGTTTGCTCCATAAAAATTCATGGAGGTTTACACTAATGATCTGTGCACTTACCTGTAGGTTAAGTTATGCTTCAGGCTTCCCTGATAGCTCAGCTGGTAAAGAATCTGCCTGCAATGCAAGAGACCCTGGTTCGATTTCTGGGTTGGAAAGATCCCCTGCAGAAGGGATAGGCTACCCACTCCAGTTTTCTTGGGCTTCCCTAGTGGCTCAGATGGTAAAGAATCTGCCTGCAATGTGGGAGACCTGGGATCTGTCCCTGGGTTGGGAAGATCCCCTGGAGGAGAGCATGGCAACCCACTCCAGTATTCTTCCCTGGAGAATTCCATGGACAGAGGAGCCTGGTGGGCTACAGTCCATGGGGTTGCAAAGAGTCAGACACGACTGAGCAACTAAGCACAGCACAAGTTATGCTTCAACAAAATTTTACAAAGAGAAGAGAGATGGAGATGGGCACAGCTTGGCCCACATCTGGGAACACAGAGTTACATCAAAGTGGGCCAACATATCTTCTGTATTTTCTCATTTTCTGTTTCTTAGCTGTTCCTCAATAGTTCACTTTTCATTGCTCTCCTCATTACCTTTCTCCCCTGGCTTTCAGAGGAGGAACTTCTAGCTTGGCAGACCATTTCTGTGATAAATAGGAAATAGACGGCTGTTAAACAGGTTTGTCACAAATATTTATTACTATGTGACAAATCACCTCCAAGATTAATGGCTTAGACAACAATATTTTATTGTTTGCTCGTGATTCTATGGGTCAAGCGGGACTCAGCAAGGGGTTTCTTTGGCTGCGTGTGGCATGGGCCTCAAGTCTTGCATGGGGCTGAGCGGCAGTCCCAGGTGGACTGTGCAAGAAGCCTTAACTCAAAGTCTGGTTCCTCGGTGCCCCTTTCCATATGGTTCTCATAGGCTTCCTGATAGTATGGCAGGCTCAGAGTTATCAGACTTCTCATGTGAGCAAGAACAAGAACATGGAAGTGCCTATTTTCTTAAGCCTGGAAGTTGGGGAACGTCAATTCAATCATATTATATTTGTCAAAGGAAACCATGGGTGCTGTCATTCAAGAAGAGGGGAAATGTTGAGTGTGTATGATGATGTCATAGTAAAAAGCAAGATAAATAACCTACATTTTTTTTTAATTTTGGGGAGATGGGGACTTCCCTGGTGGTCCAGTGGTTAGGACTCTGTGCTCCCAATGCAGGGGGCTGGGGTTTGATCCTGGGTCAGGGAACTAAAACCCACATGCTTCAACCAAAAATCTCACATGCTGCAATGAAGATTGAAGATCCCATGTGCTGCAACTAAGACCTGGCCTCGCAAAATAAATAAATTTTTTTTAATTGGGGGAAATTGACTTCCTTCTTGATGTGAGGGACAGAAATGCATTTGTGACCTTTTTTAATCCACCCAGAACTTTATCTCACCCAAGCGCCATTTCTGAGAACTCAATAACAAATCAACACATAATTTAATTATTTGTAGTGATGGTTAGATAGACTCAATGGACATGAATTTGAGCAAACTCCAGGAGATAGTGGAAGACAGAGGAGCCTGGTGTACTGCAGTCCATGGGGTGCCAAAGAGTCGGGCACAGCTTAGTGACTGAACAACATCAACAAGAGACAATGGACGGAATTACCTGAACTGGAACTTGTCAACTTTCATTTAAAACAAATAAATGCTACTATGTACTCTGTTAGGAGAAGGCAGTGGCACCCCACTCCAGTATTCTTGCCTGGAAAATCCCATGGACGGAGGAGCCTGATAGGCTGTAGTCCATGGGGTCGCTAAGAGTTGGACACGACTGAGCGACTTCACTTTCACTTTTCACTTTCATGCATTGGAGAAGGAAATGGCAACCCACTCCGGTGTTCTTGCCTGGAGACTCCCAGGGACAGGGGAGCCTGGTGGGCTGCCGTCTATGGGGTCACACAGAGTCGGGCACGACTGAAGTGACTTAGCATAGCATAGCATATGTACTCTGTTGAGTATACAACTCACAAAGCACAACATCACCACAACAGCGATTACTTTTCCTGCACTCTGGTCTAGATCAGTGCTTCCCAAATGATAGCATGCAGAGGTCAGAGTGAGGACTGATGGTGTTGCTCTGTGAACCGCACAGTGTGACTCCCACGGTGGTGGGACATGACTGGACCACAGTGGAGTCCAACCAATCAGAGATCAGTAACTTCCAAAGCACAGACAGGCTGCAAACAAGATTATTCACACCCAGCTTAATATTAAGCTGGAACAGAAATTATAAGGAACATAAATTAGTCGGTTAGGGGTGAAATAATCTTTTCAGATGACAGCTAATCACACACATTCTTGCAAATTCATCAATGGTTGAAAACATGAGAAAGGCAGAAAATTAGATTCAGAATATATGTAAAAATGGAAACAAGCACCCTAGGATGAATGCGTTTTGAATCATATCAGACCTTATTAGCTCTGTGCAGATTCTGGAGGGATGAGAAGTGTTTCTGAGTTTGAGGAGACTATATCTGGTAAACAATATTGGTATTTGATCATGTTATTGACACAGGGGTGCAAAGATGGACTTGTTATTTTTTTTTTTAATGTACGCACAGTAGTTTGGACATTAAAGTTATTATACCCTCAAAAGTGGAGTGTGTGTGTGTGCGCAAAACATCAATTTGGTTTACAAATCTGATGAAAGTGAAGTCCCTCAGTCATGTCCGACTTTTTGCAACCCTATGGATTGTAGCCTAACAGGTTCCTCCGCCCATGGGATTTTCCAGGCAACCCAGGAGTGGGTTGCCATTTCCTTCTCCAGGAGATCTTCCCGACCCAGGGACTGAACCCAGGTCTCCTGCATTGTAGGTAGACGTTTTACCGTCTGAGCCACCAGAGAAGTCCTGATAGCCAATTTATTTAAGTTACAAGTTCAAATGCGAACTTTTCCTTTAACCATTTTATAACATTTTTTATTGAAGTATAATTGCTGTACAACATTATATGCTATACATGTACAGTACAGTGATCCACAATTTTTAAAGGTTATATTCCACTTTTAATTATTATAAAATATTGGTTATATTCTCCGTGCTGTGGAATATATCCTTGTAGCTTATTTTACACATAGTAAGTTTGTACTTCTTAATGCCATACATACCCTTATATTGCTCCTTCCCCCTTCCCTCTCCACACTGGCAATCACTAGTTTGCTCTCTATATCTGTTGAGTTTGCTTCTTTTTTCTTTTCTTAGTTTTTTGAGAACCCTCCATACTGTTTTCCACAGTGACTGCACAAATTTACATTTGCACCAACAGTGTGAGAACGTTTGCTTTTCTCTCCATTCTCCCCAGCGTTTGTTATTTGTGGAGTTTTTTGCATGCTAGCCATTTTGACAGGCATGACATTATATCTCATTGTACCTTTTCCTTAACCTTTTTAAGTTCAACCTAGGAAATTTATTACTCTTTTAATGGCAAAACAAATATAATATTGTAAAGTAATTAGCCTCCAATTAAAATAAATAAATTTATATTAAAAAATAAAATAAAATTCCCTTTAAGTCTAGCAAATAATATCAACCAATTTTAAGAGGTCTTTGGAAAATACTGGATCCCAGTTGTGAACTTAGTTAATTAAACACCTTCATGAATTTTAAAGTACACTTAGAACTGTTAATATATTACATTCAGTTTCCTTTTTAGTCACTTCACTTGTCTCAATTAACAACTATATTTCCAGGTATGCAAATAACTTTAAAATCTAATACATTAAACTTATAAATATAGTGAAACTTCAGTTCTCTTAAAATATCCCAATATTATATAAGATTAGTTTTCAATTAAAATCACATTTAGATGAATTACCCAATTATATATTTTACAACGGTTTCCAAAACTTAGAACTTCTTTGTAACTTTAAAAATGTATAAAATACCAAATATACATAGATTCTTTCTTTAACCCAAGTATTAATTCCATAGCTTTGATTCTTTTAAAAGTTTCTGTACTTTTCCCAAGTCCTCCTGGAGCTGAGAAATTCATTCCAACCACAGATGGTAATTACCATCCCATGACTGAGCCTGCATACATTCCCATAATCTGGGCTGGCCGCTGGCTAGATTCTTGTCAATAACCCTAATGGGACACTTGAAGTCTATAAATGATTACTATGTCCAGGATGCTACACTTCACGGGAGGTGCTCTCAAGACCCTCACCCTCAATTTTAAGCTGTACACGTGGTTAAGTTTCTTCCGTGTACCCTGTGGACATCTCTACAGGCTAGTAGCTTGATCTTTGATTGAATTTTGCCTGTTTTTAGTTCTCAAACTATGTACTTTTCTCTCTAGTTCTAAAGACCTTTGCACTAGAGGAATCCTAAGATGTGTAAATATCCTTTTATCTGCAAATAAGATCTTTGGAATCCATGGAATCTTTCCAGAAGCTTTGATCAGATCAGGTTTGGATTTTAGGGCAAAATTACCTCATAGGCTTGCTGTGTTTTCCTCCCCAGAGGCACGTCAGGTCTTTGGTGGCTGTCTTCTGGTGATTTCAGCATGCTTTTTGGATTTCCAAATTATATTCAATTTTGGATATCTCACATGGCTTTGTCTCAACTGTGGTCACCGAATTTGAGATTGTCTTATTGACAAGAAAGTATAATATATCCAACTGGCAAGCTATACCTCTTGATTTCTTACTGTTTGCAGATATACGGTGGAGAACACAAGTTCTTTTCCTTCTGTTGCTTCTTGCCCAGATTCCTCTGTCCCTGGAATTTTCCAGACAAGAATACTGGAGTCGGTTGCCATTTCCTACTCGAGGGGATCTTCCTGACCCAGGGATCAAACCTGCATCTCTTATGTCTCCTCCATTGGCTTCTCTGGTGACTCAGAATCTGCTTGAGTTTGATCAGTCCCATCAAATGTTAGTTGATGATATTAGGGAATTTTTTTTTTAATTTAGATCAGATATGGACTTCTCTGGTAGTGCAGTGGCTAAAAGTGTGCTCCCAATTCAAGGGGCCCAGGGTTCAATCCCTGGTCAGGGAACTAGATTCTATATGTAGAAACTAAAATAGATCCCTCATGCCACAAATGAAGAATTGATGCTTTCGAACTGTGGTGCTGGAGAAGACTCTTGAGAGTACCCAGTTTGCATTACCAGTTGCCTCATAAACATCACAGATTTTTTTTTCCAGTTGGTTTGTATGAATCAGGATTCAAATACAGGTCACACCATGCTACTAGTTCCTATGTCTCTTAGTTTTGTTTTGTTTTGTTTTCCTTTTTCTCCTACAGGCTCCCTTTCCATCTCTCTTCCCCTGTCCCCTCCTATCCCCTTAGAGCTTATTTTTGGAAGAAATAAGGTCATTTGTTGGACATCAACTGGGATTTTGCTGATAGTATTCCCGACTTGTTAACTGTTTCTCTGACGTCTGTATTTCCTGAAAGCAGGTAACCAGATCTACAGGCTTTGATCCCTCGATACGGATTTGACTTTTGGGCAAGACTATGTCATAGGTGGTTTGTTTTTCTGAGAAAACACATCAAGTCTGGTCATCTGTCTTTTTATGATCTTAGTAACAATGGAAACTCAGTGCCAGGAGCTAGTCAATTCATGGGGGAGGGGTATTCACTCTAATTCTGATTCCATCACTCCTTCTTCAGGCTAAGCTGAAATGTTTCCATAAAAAGACACTTCTTGAATTGTGAGAAGAGCATGGAAACACATCGATTACCATATGTAAAATTGATAGCCAGTGCGAACTTGCTATGTGTCACAGGGAGTTCAACCCAGTGCTCTGTGACAACCTGCTTGCTGCTAAGTCACTTCAGTCTTGTCCGACTCTGTGCGACCCCATAGACGGCAGCCCACCAGGCTCCCCCGCCCCTGGGATTCTCCAGGCAAGAACACTGGAGTGGATTGCCATTTCCTTCTCCAATGCATGAAAGTGAAAAGTGAAAGTGAAGTCACTCAGTCGTGTCCGACTCTTGGCGACTCCATGGACTGCAGCCTATCAGGCTCCTCCATCCATGGCGTTTTCCAGGCAAGAGTACTGGAGTGGGGTGCCATTGCCTTCTCTGCTGTGACAACCTAGAGGGGTGGAATAGGATGCAAGATGGGAGGGGTTTAAGGAGGGAGGGGACATATGTAAACCTATGGCTGATTCATGTTGATGTATGGCAAAAACCATATCTGTAGAGCAATTGTCCTCCAATAATTGTATTTTGTTCTATACTTCTCAGTATTGTAAATTATAATCTTTGATAATTATTAGTGACTCGAAATAGATAAATATCAGGAAAAAAAGAGACTCTCACACATCTCCAGGTTGGACACATAGTGGTCCAAGGTAATCTGAACTTTGCGCAGCACATGGCAAAATCAGACACTTCTGGTCTACACTGGATGTCAATGGAGTCAAGCAGGTCATACCTGGGGCTCCTGGGTTTGGTTGGATTTCTGGGGGCTGTCATGGCAGACTTCTGTTTTCTGGGATTTCCTGGCACTGGTCAGGACACTTCTATACATTCCAATCCAGCCTTGAGCAACAGCAGGAGCCTGGGGACAATTTTCCAGGAGTATTAGTCCTCTGGGGCCACAGTAGACAAAGTGCCACAGACTGGGTGGATTAAAGCAAGAGAAATTTATTCTCTCACAGTTCTGGAGGCTCAAAGTCTGAAATCAAGGTGTCAGCAGGGCCATGCTTCCTTTGAAGTCTCTAGGAAAGAGTCTGTTCCAGGCCTTTCTCCTAGCTCCTGGTGTTGCTTCAGCATTTGTTGACTTGTAGACACATCACTCCAATCTCTGCCTCCTTCATCACAGGGCCTTCTACCCATGGGTCTGTCTTTTCTTTTCTTCTAAGGACACCAGTCATGCTGGGTGAAGGGTCCATCCTACATCATTATGACCTCATCATAATTTAACTAATTACATCTGAAATGACCCTATTTCCAAATATGGTAATGCTCATAGGTTCTAGGGACAGGACTTGAACGTATTTTTTAGGGCGCATAATTCAACCCGCAACACCAGGGAACCCAGGGTGTAGGGGCAGTGGACGTTCCTCCTGCCAGCAGCATCCTGCTGACCTTGGGGAATAGGTGGTCTGGCAGAGAAGTCCTGAGGAACAAGTGGGTGGATCTGCTGGGACAGCACTTCTTTCCCCAAAACGCTCTTCTGTGTTGTAGCTGAAAATTGCTATCCCTTTGGAATGTTCAAAGGACACAGTGACTAGATGTCAAAGATATAGACAGGACCCCATGTTCCGAAGGGCTTTTGCTTATTTTAATGCTGTGTGACACACGGAGCTCAATCCAGTGTTGACAACATCACCATGTTGACATTATTAACGTTTTTTATACAAGGGGTCTGCTGTGGTCTATTATGTTGGTGTGCCCCCACGTTCATATATTGAAGTGCATGCGTGCATGCTCAATCACTAAGTCGTGTTCAGCTCTTTGCAACCCCATGGACTGTAGCCCGCCAGGTTTCTCTGTCCATGGGATTCTCCAGGCAAGAATACTGGAGTGGGTTGCCGTTTCCTCCTCCAGGGGATTTTCCAGACCCAGGGACTGAACGTGGATCTCTTGCGTCTCCTGCATTGCGGGTGGATTCTTTACCACTGAGCCATCTGGGAAGCCCATATGTCAAAGTCCTAACCTGCAATGTGATCGTATTAGGAGATGGAGCCTTCAAAGAGCTGTTTAGGTCATGACAATGAGCTACGAGAATTCAATCAACATTCTTTTAAAAAAGACCTCACAAGGCATGGGAAGAATTCTCCCTCAGAGCCTCCACAAGGAACCCAACCTGGCCACACCTGGATTTTAGTTTTCGGGCTTTCAGAATGGTGAGAATAAATTTTTGTTGTTTTACACCTCAATAAAATAAAATAAAATAAAGGCAACCTCACAGCGCTCCCTAAACCTTTCCGCCTTGTGAAGACACACCCGACCATGCTGGCACCCTGACCAAGGGCTTCCCAGCCTCCACAACTGGAATAAATGAATGTCTCTTGTTTATAAGGCACTCTGTTTGTGGTGTTTTGTGGAAGCAGTCTGAAAAGGGTCCGCCTTTTCATCTGGCACTGCAAAATGCACACGGCAAACTGTGTAGTCAGTCCTGGGTAGGGACATGAGGCAGAAAAGAGGCAGAGGAAACAGGCAAAAATCAAACATTGCTGATGGCGTGGCTGGCTCGGGGCTGGCTTTTTCCCACTTCTACTTCTGTGCCAGGTAAGCCAGGCTGGACTTCACAGAGACATGGCCTAAAGTTAAATGACAAACAAATCCAGATTGTTAAATAAGCTCTCTTATCACGCACAGCTGAGTAGCCCTTGGCACCTCTTAAATGCTAAACAAAGCCCTATTGATTATGAAGTTGAGTAAGGAAAACACTAAGCAGATGGCTCTCTGAATCAGTATTGTAAAGTGTGTGTATGTGTGTGTGTTAGTTGTTCAGTCGTGTCCGACTCTTTCGTGACCCCATGGGCTGTAGCCCTCCAGGCTCTTCTGTCCATGGGATTCTATCCATTTTTTCCTGCCTTTGGACCCGAAGTGACACATCAGCTCTTCTGGGGTCTCTAGCCTGCTGGCCTTGGACTGAACTCATACCACTGGCTCTCCTGGGTTTCCAGATCGCTAATTCGACTTTTCCTTACTCAGCCTCCATAATCACTTGAGCAAATTCCTTATAACGAATCTCTTGATATATGTATCCCATTGGTTCTGTTTCTCTGGAGAACTCTGACTAATACAGAGGTCAGATAAGATGGTTGATGCTTTTTAGCAATAGCCAGATCACATTGCCCTAGTTACTTATATTCTCTGGGCCTTGATTTCCCCACTATGAAGCCTAGGTACAACAACTGTTACCATCAATTATATGTATATTACAGGGCTTCTCTACCAGCACTAGCAACATTTGGGTCTTATGAGTTTCTGCTGTGGGGCTGTCCTGGGCCCTGTGGGATGTTGAGCAGTATCCCAGGCTTCTTTCTACTCACTGGGTGCCTGGAGCATCCTTCCATCCAGTTATGACAACCAAAAATGTCTCCAGATGTTGCTAAATGTCGCCCAGGGGCCACAGTCGCCCCGGTCGAGAAGCACTGGTATGTAACAAACATCTCGGGCTTGTTGTTCCAGGATCTAATGACGTTGCCTGTGTTCCAAAACTGTTCCATTCACGCTACAAAAGAGACTGATTTATAATGCTGGTGTCATCAAATGAAAAAAAAAATTGTTAATAACCCAGAAAGTGCTCATTTCTGTGTCGGATAAATCTGCCCTCTTGTTTCTGTAAGCCTGAGACTTCCAAGCTGGTCTGCTTGGCTCATAAAGCAGAGGTCTGCAGTTGAAGAATCTGTTTTTCCAAATCCACAGGGGACCAGAGTCATAATCCTAAACAGGAGAGAACCCAGCCAGGAGGAAGCATGTGTAGTATGCCGGCTCATGGCAGCTGTGTCTTCTGAAAATTATGGTTCGCCTGGAATACATTTCCATTTGGCTCGCTAGCATTCTGTCGAACATTACCCAAGGGTTGGGAAGGAGGAGAAGTAAAAATATAGCTTTGGGAGGGGAGACTTGGAGAGGAAGGAAGTGGGTGACAGCAAATGTTCTAAGTTTGGATGAGAAATTGGTCTTTTTTTTTTTCTTTAAACCTGAAGTTTAATAACCCAGGTATGAATGGGGAGTCCGCCTACAACATGACAGCCATGAACCGATGCCAAGGACATTGCTATGCACGGAGAAGCCAACACATAGCAGAAGAAAGCACTAAAATGACCAAACAGACTGCGTGGTTCATCCACACAGCTGACTCTTTTGGAATACTTTGCACCTCTCTGGAGTGGAAGATCAGGCCGTGAGAAAACTTCATCTCAAAACTGCACAGATCTTCCCCAATCAAGGAAGTCCCATTTAAGGAAAGCACTCCTTTGGTCCCCATCCACACTCAAAAGTGAAACAAGGGCTTTCCCTATCACAAGTCACATAAGAGTCTGAAGTTAAGAGACTGAAAGCCAAGAAAGAAAATCTCAGGGAATAACCCCACGTACCCCCTTTTCTCCCGGAAATAGTTAAGGACAGGGAAGCCTAGGGTGCTGCAGTCCATGGGGTCTCAGAGTCGGACATGACTGAGCGATTGAACAACAACAACCCCTTTTAGTTCCCAAGACTGGAGAGAGGTCTCGGATTAGAGATGTCTGTGTTGCTCTCTGCCTTTGCAGTCTTGAAACCGGCAAGACAGGAATAAGCCAGAACTCCATCTAATCTTCCCCACAGCTTGGGGATTTGCATTATTTAAATCTATGGGAAGCGCCCATCATTGAGTAACTATTCCAGCATTTAAAGAATGCCAAACAATGAGCCATTTCTTCTTCAGACCCACTCCTGCCCATTTCCGTTTTCCTCTCAGCACATTGTGTAGAATTACCCAATGTGTCACTTCCTAGAACACTGGATTGTTTATACAAGCAAGCAAGACTTCTCTGGCAGTATTTATTTCTCTCATTTTCGACATGACGATTGCAACCTTCCCAGGGCTCCCTTTTTCCAGAAGCTTCTCAGCTATTGAATGTGGAGAGAGGCAGTTTTGTCCCTTCCTTGATAAGTCAAGGTTCTCCTCTGGGAAGAGAAAGTGGAATCTAAGTAAAAAACCTTCCAATTCTGTATGCTTGCCTGGCATGCAAGGAGTGTGCTGGATTGACTCCTTAACAAGCATTTTAAAGAAAATATTCTGCAAGCTCCACTTGAGGGCAAATTTTCACAGTTGGGGCAAAGGGATTTCCCAGAGGGTCTGCGAGGAGAACGAGTATTTGCATCGCCAGTACCCAGGGTCTAAGTGGATTTTTCCTGAGCTGTATTTCCATCAGAAATCTTGGTGGGAGGAGAGGTCACTACAATGTTTGTACTTTTGTTGTTGGCAAGGCTGTGGTTTGAATATGGAGGCAGTGAAGAATGCGTAATTGTGTTTTCGGCTCAGAGGAAAGCCTCCTCTCCCTGCACTGTTTTATGTGTGCTTGTGTTTTTTAGTCCTACATGGAAAGCCCCACTTGACTGTGGGAAAGACTGGCCTTATTCTCCCAAACACAAAACACACGCACTCAGTTCTTCCCAATTTATGGCAAAGCCAGAAGGTGACAGTCTCTTTGAGACAGTCTCCATCAATTTCTCTTGTATCCCAAAGCCCCACACAGGTCTTTAGGGACCATCAACTTCTGCCTGGGGCAAACATTACAAGTCAAAAGGGAAGATGGAGCAATACATTGGCCTCGATCATCCCATGTTCTAGTTTCTTCCTTTAGTTGCCTCATTTGAGGAAGACAAATGCAGTGGGCCTGCTTGGCTTCTCTGAGTCAGAGAGGTCCTGGGATGCTGTGTGGGCCTGTGGATGAAGCTTTTTCAGGTAGGGGCTTCAATGTGTCTCCACTTGCATGCATGACATTTCTTCTGAATTCTCCTCGGTTGATGTGCAAACGAAATTAGGAATACCTGATGTTGTCTACAGGTATTCCTGTAGATGGAGAAGGAAATGGCAACCCACTCCAGTATTCTTGCCTAGAGAATCCCAGGGATGGGGGAGCCTGGTGGGCTGCCATCTATGGGGTCGCACAGAGTCTGACACAACTGAAGCAACTTAGCAGCAGCAGTAGATGATGTCATGATGATCAAATGGTGTATATTTGCTAAGTGTTTCAAAGAATAAGCACAGCAGACTGTCTCTCAGCAGCTACATGTGCCAAGGGGCGAGGGCTCAGGACTTGGGAATTTAAAGACCCGAACCTCAGTTTCCTCACCCACACCATCTTCCTTTCAGTCTCCCAAGGCCTCCCCTGAGTTCTGAATCTGAAGCCACACTCTGGCTCGGTTTGTAGAAAAGTCACAGTCCCGGGCGCCTATTTAGGGTTTAGTCCTTGACTTGAGGGGTAGGGGCGCACAGACTCCTTCCTGCTCTCTGCAGCATCGCTGCACCTTATGGGTCCACCGTCAGTCCAAAGGAGTCCAGAAGATCTTATCGTCAGTGAAAGGCCCGTCAACACTTGCCTCTTAGCTCCTCATGGGCTGTAGCTTTCCCCCACCCCTGACTCTTTATCTGATACCTTTTCATCTTGCCTTCCCTTCTGTGAGTCCTTTGATGTGTGTGGGTGTTCTCTCTCTGCAGAGGTTGGCATCACTCCAATGCACTCCAGCCCCATTCAGGATAATTTCGATAGCGCCCAGATTTGTGAAATTCTGAGATGACACGATGCCTGGGAGGGCGGGGCGGGAATTCGGCTTCAGCTTGGCCATGGTGGGTGGTGGGGTGACTGCGGCGTGGGCAGGGGGAGGGGCATAAGGTGGTGGCAGACCCCTTGGTAATAAACCACGGCAATCAGAAGGGAAGATGTCAAGGCGGGGATCCTCAGCACTGGGCCATTCTCTGGAACACGCAAGATCACAACGTATTCGCTCATTTGATACTCTGTGCCCCTTTTCCCTGGACATCTAATAGCTGTGCATGTTTCATTAAAAGGACTCCAGCGGTGGAATTTCCGGCATATGACATTCGGGTGGGGGTAGACTCTAGGGGAGCAAGGAAGCTTCTGTGCTCTGGTGGGAGAAGAGGCGGAAAGGCTTCTTTGGACGTGTCCTAATTACAGTCTCCATGTCTGCACATTCCTTTTTAAAACAATTTTCCCCTTATAAAAGGAATAGAACCCTTTTACAAACCATTTCGAAGGCAAATAACTAAAAAAGCAACCATCCCACTGAAGGAATGCAAACTGCTGTGAGCATTTGGGGAGATTTTCCTCCCTTGCTTCCCCTATGTAGCTAGATTTGGATCGCTGTTAGGGTTTTTATTAGAACTTTTTGTATCACTGTAACAGTGTTTTAAAATCTCTCTGATACTTTCCTGTTTCCTGGCATTGTCTTGTGGCCAGAGATCTGGGGCACTAAATAACTGGGGAATTTGGAGCAAGAAGAGAGCCAGCCCTGTCTTTGGACTTCAATTTCTCCAGCTACGAGTTGTGCATGTAACATAAAATACCAATAGCCATAGAGGTTTCATGTTTTAGGAGCTGACCTGGCTTCCTCTCAAGCAGAGGCCTACTTGGGTCTCCACTCAAACCATCGGATCTCCCAAACTGGAAGACGGAAGAGCTCAGGGCAGGTCAGCGGGTCTGACCCGGAGTGGGGACTTCACATCAACCCTGCTGGGGCTCTCCTAGCAGGGACGAGAAGTGGCAACCTAACCAGCTCCCCACTTTCAGGTGTCCCCCAGGCCCCAGCCCAGAGGACCGGCCTCAGGTTCCTCCTCCAGCTAGGGAGCTCCTTCAACCTCCCTTCAGGGGACCTACCCGCCTTCGCGGGGGCCACCCTCGGTATTTGGGAGACCTAAGGCACAGCTCCCCTCCCCCATCAAGTGGGCAGATAGGAGGACCCCAGACATCCAAGGCCTGGGAATGGGTGCAGCGAGGTGACCGCCCTCTCCCCCGGGAATTGTTTGGGTCCCAGGAGTCAGCCCCCGGCAGGCCGCGTCTGCAGCCCGGGTGGGGCCGCCAATCTCCCGGCCCTCCTTCCTCTCCGCGGTGGCCCGGGGGCGGACGGACGCGGCGGCGCCCATTCTGGCCCCCGTGCGGTTTCCCGGCGAGGCCCAAGGAGGTGGTGGAGGAGAGAAGAGGGAGGAGCGCGCGGAGCAGGAGGGGAAGACCGAGGAGCAGGGGGCGAGCGTTGGGAGGGTTGGAACAGCCGGCGGGGGAGGAGGAGTAGAAGCAGCGGGCGGGGGTGAGGGGGTCGGGGCCAGAAGGGCCGAGAGCCAAGGAGCCCCCAAGGGAGATTGGAGGCGGAGCAGCCAAGGGAGATCGAAGGGCTTGCAGCAAGCAGGGGAGGAGCCGCGGAGGACGAAGGGGTGGAGGGAGGGCCGGGCCCACCGACAGGGCGGGGCCTGTGTAGCCCCGCCCCTAAGACGGTGCTGTGAAACGAAGATGGCCGGGCGAGCCGCGGGAACTGAGGGGCTGCCGGCAGCGGCTGCGGCAGCTCTAGGGCTGTGACTCCACGCGCGGCGGCCACCCGAGTGATCCAGGCACTGCAGGCGGCGGCGCGCAGGGCCGGGTGGGCGGCAGGCGGCAGGAGGCAGGCGGGCACCGGTGCGCGGGCGCCGGGCGGAGGATGCACCGGGCGCGGCGGGCGGGTCCCCGCGGCCGCCCCCGCGCCCCGAGCGCCGGGCCTTAGTGCTGGCGGACGAGGCGGCGCGCGTGGGGCGGCCGGGCGGCGGCGGGGCCCGCGCCGTCATGCCGTGGCTGAGCGGCGGCCGGCGGCGGCGGCGGGGACAGCCCCGCGAGGCCCCGCGGGAGCCACCGCAACCGGCGCAGCCCCCGCGGGAGCCGCCGCCGGCCGCGCCCCCCGCCGCGGTCCCCGTGCCCCCCGCGCCCTCGGCGCCCTCCGCGCCGCCACCGCTTCGGGCCCGGGAGAGCGCCGAGCTGCCGCTGCCTGCCGGCTGGGAGGAGGCGCGCGACTACGATGGCCGAGTCTTCTACATCGACCACAACACGCGCCAGACGTCGTGGATCGACCCCCGCGACCGGTAAGGGGGGGAGCGTGGGCTAGGGTTAGGGCGCCCCATACCTTGGGCCCAGGGAGAGGATTGAGGACCCGGGGGGCCTCCGGGGTCTGGGCGAAGATCGTCCGTCCTCCGGGCCCAGAGAGGATCCGGGCGCCCCCACCCTCGGGACCCTGGCCGAAGATCGAGGCTCCCCCTCTCCCGGCCTCGAGCCCCTGGTGTGCGGAGCCCCGGCTTCCACCGCGGGACGAACACTCTGACTTGGTTCCCTCACGTCACCCGCTGACCGATGCCTGGGAGCTGGGCGCCTGTAATTTCCTCTCCAGGGGCTGATGGATGGCCATCTTCCTTTTTCCGCCGCAGTCTCGCCCATCCCTGCCGGGCCTCTGCGGCCCACCGCCCCCGACTGTGGGCCCACAGGCGCCCCTCAGCCCCGCGGTGGCCAGATGAGCTGTCATCTTGTAGCACAACCGTGCGTCCCAGCCTCGTGGTGTGGGTTCCTTGTCTGGCGGCTTCAGCCTAGTTTTCAGCGAGGACTGTGCCAGATGGGACACTTCAGAGTCTTTGGAGTAACCATCAAACTGGGGTGGTTACTCTTCAGCGCCTTAGAAAGTGACTTCAAATTCTAGTTGAAAAAGCCTTGTGTACTGCGGCCAGAATGGACTATGATTAGACCCATATGCTTCTGGGATAAAGGGAAAACAAGAGTTGAATTTTAGGTTTCCTTTCTGTGCAAGATCTGAGGAGAGCCTTCAGTTGTCTCATTATTCATGTGAATGAATCCCCCGGAGTGAAAAACGGATGCTTCCGAAAGCAGTGCTAGATTGCCATTGAGTTTCACGTAATGACTTTTTCGGTAACATTTTGTTCCATTGCCTGTTGGTTTCAGTGGTTCAGCTGCTTTTGGGGAGAGGCATTTCGGGATTCTCTTGAAACCCAGGGATTCCAGTGATTATCTGATATCTTGTCCTCTCTGGAGCAACTTCTCTCCAGGTTGGGCCTGAGTACCAGAAAGGAAATACTGCAAGCTTCCCAAATGATTTTAAGACTTGAAAAGGCCCAGCGTGGTGATGGGCTCTTACATCCTCCTACCTGCACAGGAAAGGCAGTGCTACATGGCACTGGCCTTTGAAAATAAACTTTTCAGGAGGGAAGCTGCTGAATTATTGTTTGAAGATTTCTCTAGGTTCAAATAGGGGAAGACAAAGAAAGGCAAAAGGCTCGTGGTTCCCTAACATTCTCTTTGAACCTGGCCAACTTCTGGACTCAAACTCAGAGAAATTATAGCACAGTTTATTGGCTTAAAAAGGTGCTTCGTTATTTTGAAAATCAGGTGAGATCATATTATAATTTTAACTAAAGCCTAGAGCCACAGCTGTCTGATCAAGCCTTGGAAGGTTCTGGAGTTGGTAGAACTGCTTTGAATGTGGTGCCCTTCTATGTTCTATGTCTGTTAAAAATCCAAACAACTGGAAAATGAACCAATTAAAAGTACTGTTTTGCTTAGAAAAGGTGAAGACCCATTTTATGAAGATAATATAAAACAGTTGTGGTCACATTGGAGTGTAGATTCATGAGGAAAAGTATAAATGCAAAAATTTTAATTTTATTGGCACAATTCAAGACATAGGTGAGCTGACCTACAGAAGACAGCTGGTAGAAACTTCCTTTCTGTGTATTTCATACTCATTGCCTGCGTTCCTCTTTCCAGAAAGCTGTGTTACCGAATGACATTTTCATCCTTTTCAGACATCACTCATGCTACAAATTTTTAAAAAGTCCAGTTTCTAATGCTCAGAGCGTCGATGGAGTGAACAAAAGTGGATGTTTTGCATTTTTTTGTAAAGTAAAAACATGTGTACAGTTTTATGAGACATTGTTTTTATAGTGAGTGAAAATTCAGTAGGGGACAGCTTGCACTTCAGCTCCCATAATACCTTGCCCGAAATATGTATGGAATGTTCAGCAAGCCACAAACATTTAAGTGGAGTCTACGAAAGGGTGTAAATGCTGTAATAGTCATTCTCCTTCTTCTTTCAAAACAGAGTCCTGCCGATTTTTATTAGTGACTGGTTATCCTTTAAGGTTGTGATTGGTTTTTATGATATGGAAAAAATTGTGTGTTGGAGCACAGCATTTTCTCCTTGTGTATCTGACACTTAAAACCCTTTTTGAGTCGAGTTTGATTCACACGACCTGAAAACGGTATTCAAGAAATGAAGACTTTACCCAAACAGCTTCCAAATGGAAAACTGTCAGAAGAGGCAAATAAATAGGTTCTTAAAGACAATGAAATTATGGAGAAATAGATGAATGTAGTTGGTAGGTGAAGATTCTTGCTGACTGAAAGCATTTCATATATAATTTATGAAAACTGTAATAGCATAAAATATGCTGCTGTAAGCAAGGTAACCGAGGGCCAAGGGTTGTGAACAAACTCTTCTAGAGTTGTACAGTAATTCCATTCAGTGTTGTGTCTAACAGCATTTGTATTGCCAGCTCAGGGCATGTTGGTGAATTATTGTAGCTGTACTTTCTTTTTCACGTTACAACAAAGAGGTTGCAAACCTAGGGAAATATCTTTACAGATGTGGTTACAGATGTGTAAAAAAATCTCAGTATTTTCAAAACAGAATTCTTTAATTTTTAAAAAATTAATTAATTTATTTTAATTGGAGGTTAATTACTTTACAATATTGTAGTGGTTTTCGCCATACATTCACATGAATCAGCCATGGGTATACATGTGTCCCCCATCCTGAACCCCCTCCCACCTCCCTCCCCATCCTATCCCTCAGGGTCATCCCAGTGTACCGGCCCTGAGCACCCTGTCTCATGCATCGAGCCTGGACTGGTGATCTATTTCACATATGGTAATATACATCAAAACAGAAATTTTTTAGTTGGATTATGAACACACTGCAGGTTTAAATTCACTATCTCTGCAGATCAGTACTGTGCATATAATTTTCATAGTTGTCTGGGAGTCATACCCCAAAACTTTGTTTAAAAATAAACAGTTGGAACTTCCCTGGCAGTCCAGTGATTAAGACTCCTTGTTCCCAATGCAGGGACACGGGTTCGATTCCTGGTCAGGGAACTAAAATTCCACATGCTGCACGGTGAAGCCAAAAAAATCAAATCAACCAGTCAATAAAGTTAATTCACTGTTTCTGTGACTGGTATTTTCTGTGGGTGAGTTGTGTGTGGTTTACATTAGTGGCACATATGTATTCCACATATATTAACTTGGAGGTCAGTGGCCACTTTATAAAAAGGTATTTACCATTTAGATGGAAAATACGGGAAGAACTTTTTTGCCTCTCTTAGAAAAATTCAGTGCCTTTGATGGTTGTATATACGTCTGCTTCTTTTGACGTTGTATTGTTATTAACCTTTAGATGGACTGAGCAGTTGAAACTTACTGTTCTGTTTTCCATAGCTCAGTTGGGACTGTACATTACTGGAAATGCCAACCTCAGGCACTTTAAGAGTGGTGGACATAGCACATTTGAGATCAAAGCAGAGTATAAACGATCAGGATGATGGTGGCAGGCCCAGATTACATTATGACAAAAGCTTTTAGGTATCCATTTGTTCACTAGCTGGGGTTTGACCTGCGCCACATGGAGAAATCCTGTGATATATCAAAAGTCCTTTGAACAGGCTATTGCTTTAAAGAGAAAACAATCCATGGTTCTCGAATTTTGCCAGGTTGGAGCCCCACATAACAGGGCCAGATGACACCATTGCTGTCTTCTTAGAACCTGTATTCAGTGTTAATTAATAGGAGGTTTACTGTATTTTGGGCTTCCCTGATGGCTCAGCAGTAAAGAATCTGCCTGCAATCCAGGAGACACAGGAGGTATGTGTTCGATCCCTGTGTCGGGAAGATCCCTTGGAGAACGAAATGACAACCCATTCCAGTATTCTTGTCTGGGAAATCCCATGGACAGAGGAGCCTCGCAGGCTACAGTTCATGAGGTTGCAAAGAGTCGGACACGACTGAGCATGCACTCAACTCAACTTAGTATATTTATCCCACAGGGTCTATTTTGGGATTATTATCAACTTTGTGATAAATAATGATTTTTCCACTTTTCATTCTTTAAGATTATAGGTGTGTTTGTGTGTGTGTGTGTATTTGTATATACATAGAGGAGTGTCTTGCTTTTAAATCCATAAAGAGGGGACTTCTGTAAGAATCTTCTTCCATTTAGATTATCAACAACCATTTCTTGATTTGTTCTTGGTCTAATATCTTTCTTTTTTTTCTTTAAGAAAAGTGAGTGGAAAAGTCATTCATTTCTAAAAATAGCTCCCGGATGTTTGGAAATCTCTAAGTTTCCTTTTCTTCCCTGTCGCTCTGATTTTGGAAGTGGAAATTGTGTTTCCCCTTCTCCCGTAGGTTCTACTGTAGAAACCCGTGGGTCAAATGACGTGTTAAAGGTCACTTTAACACTTGAGCCCAGTGAGCTCTTCTTGCCCAGGTCCTTTTGCTATTTGGCTGCCTTTCCAGTAAATTCAGTAAAAGTAATCTGATGGAATAAAAGCAGAGCTAAAATTTCCTGAGTTCAGTTATTCTCATTTAAATCCAGTCAAATGAAGTAATATTTATAGGTTCTTGGCCTCCTGTGTGCTAGGATAGTGGATGGAGACCAGGTTTGTGTGGGAGATGGGAGACCCAGAAAATGTAGACAGTGGTGGTTGCCAGACACCCTCAGCAGAAGGTGGTGGCTTCTGAGAAAAGGAGGTGGCTCACTAGAGCCTGGGAGTTCTTTATCCTTGTCCATTGTCTCCTAGGTTGAGTGTATCTCATGCTTCCTTAGCACTGGGGATGAGAAGAATGCTGTGGACAAGGAACTGCTAGGTATTTGAAATAAGGATGGGAACCGGTTAGCTTGACTGACCCAGAGTCTTTGTGTTAGGCAGGTCAGGCCCAGGCAAGACTACGTGGAGCTTGAATCCTCCAGCTTTGGGCTTCAAAGAGCCAGGATGGCCTCTTTCCTCTCCTCATCTTGCATGTGAGGGCCACAGCCAAGGGGTACGTCCCACCCACTGTGGGAGGAACTGGGACTTGAGCTGAATCTTCTGACCATGATCCAATGCTCTGTCACAGACGCCACCCCACTGCCCTGTCCCTATTCAATTTGAGGCATCCTGCCTCTCTTCATTCGTTTGTTGGCTCATCTGTCCATTCATTCTGTAACTGTTTCACAGCCTCCCCATCTCAGGCACCCTTCCGGGTCCAGGAAGCACCAGTGGCGAGCACCAGCAGACAGGTGCCTGCCTCCCGTGGGGCTCACATGTGCTCATGTTCTATTTACCCTGAGGCCTCACTGTGTTCTTCCTGCCTCCTGCTTTCTTCCCGCTGGGGTCCCTTGGGTCTTAGGACATACGAGGGGTGCTGCTTGTGGGCCACACACTCCAGGGCACTGTCACTGAAAGCTGACAAAGGCTGCGTGAGCTGTCAGTGGGACGATGATGGAACTGAAGCCCAGGGGCTTGCCTTAGTAACCTTGCTTCCCAGAGCCAACAAAGAACGCGTCTGTCTGACTCCAGACTTGAACCGAAATCTACTGTCTATACCTTCCCCTCCCTTGGCTCGGTAACCGTGTGCCCCCTGTGCTATGTTCGATTCCCCTGGTTACTTTTATCTTATATTCATTGTTGTTTGATATTTAACAGACCTCCTCCCTACCCCTCCCACCCAGATAGAAGAATGGCGCTCCAGAGATGTCCATGGCCTAGTCTCCTAAATTGATTAATGTTACCTTCCCACAGAAATGGCCTTGGTAGGTGGGATTAAGTTAAGAATCCTGAAATGAGGTGATCATCCTGGATTATCTGGCTGGGCTTAGGGTAAGCAGAAGAGTCCTGACCAGAGGGAAGCAGAACACTCAAAGTCAGAGAAGGAGATGCGACAGCAGAAGCAGATGTTGGAGCTGTGTGGCCAGGAGCCAAGGAATGTAGGCGGCCTCTCAAATCCGGAAGAGCCAGGAGGTGTATATTTCCTTCGTGCTTCCAGATGGAATGCGGCCCTGCCAACACCTTGCTATTGGCCGAATGAAACTGATTTTTGACTTCTGACCTCCAAAACTGTGAGACGGTAAACATGTGTTGTGTTAAACCACCTGCTTTGTGGCAGTTCCTCACAGCAGCAGTAGGAAACTCCTGCACCCTGTGTGTTGTTTTCCCAGAGAGAATGGAAGGGTCTGGTCAGCCTGGTGTTGTTTGATAAGAGCCGCATGGGCTGAGGTGTCCTGGGTGCTCAGGGGCTGCTGGGCCAGGCATTTTACATCCGTTTTTCTCCCAGGCTCCTCACAACACCCCTAGGAGTCCTGTTCCTTGTGAATGGGGCCTGGAGTTTCAGTCATGTGAGGCACCAAGTCCTGCTTGATGAGCTAGCCACGTATAAGCGATGGACAGGGTGCACTTCTGAGAGAAGAGGGCAGTCAGAAATTGTCAGAGGTTTTCACAGAGGCTGATGGACCTGAGCTAGAGATAGTCAGGGCTCTTGGATTAGAAAAATTGAGGATTATGTCAGAGAAATTGTGACGAGACAAGCAGTGTACAGGACTTAGCCAACACTTGAATTAAGGCAGGGGAAACCAGGAGGTGGGGGATGTCAAAGGAACCTTTTTTGCTGACACCTTAGGAGTAGTTGGGACTCAGCAGGGGCCGGGGTGGAGGCCTCCTATTAACCCCACTATTAACCATCACTATTTTTGCCACCATTGTTGATGATGGTGTTATGTTCAGTGATTTGGTTATGTAGAGAAACAAGTGGGGTCATTCAGCGTGCTGTACTGCTGATAGACAGGGGCCTAAAGGGTGTCCAAACTGAGCAGGTATTACTTTAGACTGGGGTTTTGGAGCCCTGGCACTGTAAATGTTTCAGTTCAGTCACCGAGTTGTGTCCAATTCAGGCTTCCCTGTCCATCACTAACTCCCAGAGCTTGCTCAAACTCACGTCCATTGAGTCAGTGATGCCGTCCAACCATCTCACCCTCTGTCGTCCCCTTCTCCTCTCGTCTTCAGTCTTTCCCAGCCTCAGGGTCTTTTCCAACAAGTCAGTTCTTCACATCATATGGCCAAAGGATTGGAGCTTCAGCTTCAGCATCAGTCCTTCCAAAGAATAGTTGGGACTGATTTCCTTTAAGATTGACTGGTTTGATCTCCTTGCTGTCCAAGGGACTCAAGAGTCTCCTCCAAGCTGTGTCTGTGAATGTTTAGGGGTGGGTAGTCCTTTATTGTTGGACTGTCCTGCATAGTGGAGTATAGTTAACAGGACACCTGGACAGGTTGCAGCATTTCTGGTCTCTCTGCTGAATGCCTGCCAGTAGCGCACCTCTCCAAGTCACGGCAAAACCAAAAGTGACTTCAGACATGACCAAGTGTCTGCCAGGGAGCCAGGTGGCCTAATGAAGATGCTCAGTTGTGTCCATCTCTTTGTGACCCCATGGACTGTAACCCGTCAGGCTCCTCTGTCCATGGGATTCTCCAGGCCAGAATACTGGAGTGGGTTGCCATGCCCTTCTCCAGGGGATCTTACCGACCCAGGGATGGAACCCATGTCTCCTGCATTGCAGGTGGATTCTTTACCATTTGAGGCACCAGAGAAGCCCTCACCTACCATAGAACGTACCATTTTAAAGTGCACCATTTAGTGGTTGTTCATACATTTACAAGGTTGTGTGACCACCACTGCTGTGTGATTCCAGAGTAGTTTCATCGCCTCAGAGAGAAAGCCTGTACCCATTAATAGTCATTCCCTATCTCCCCATCTCTTGGCAACACGAGTCTGTTCTCTGTGTCTCCAGATTTGTCTGTTCTAGACATTTCGTGTACGTGGAGTCATGCAGTCTGCGGACTCCTGCGTCTGGCTTATCTCACTCGGCATCATGTTTTCGAGATCTGTCCACATCGCAGCCTGGATCAGTGCTCCATTCTCTTTCCTTGCCAAATACTGTTCCCTGGTGGGGCTGCTGCCTTGGAGCAACCCACCTGTCCAGGTGTCCTTGCAGGATCTAGGAAGTAACTGTGTCTTTAATTCGACGAATGTCAGCTCCTAGCTGTTTTACTCACAGAAAAATGACCATTCCTCTGTTTACAGTGTCAAAATATAAACATGACCTTGTGTACTCGGTGGGGGAAAAAAAAAAAAAAAAGAGCTCTCAGACTGGCTGTGATCAGCTGTTGTCTGTTCTCATTGGTCTTCTGCTTGTTTTGGCTCCTTGGGAATGGGGAGCAGGCTTCGCCGCTGGAGATGTGCACAGTCTCAAGCTGGCTGGGAGCTTCAGGAATGCTGGCACCTCTGCACCAGGGCCAGGTAGCCCTGAGTTTTAAGCTCTCCTGGAGATTACAATGTACAGCCAGGAGTCACAGTGTAGCCCCAGGGCTAGTAGAGAAGTGAGGCATAGGAGGTGCTGATGGTTAACAGAATTAGGGGACTGGGTGCATTTATGAATTTTTCTTTGCCAGTTGGGCAAAGATGGTCATCTGTCTCATTCAGAAGGAAGAGAAGGTGCCCTCATCCTGTGCCTCATTGCTTGCAAGACTGCAGGACCTTGCCTGTTGTGTCAGGGACCAGGCTGTGTCACTCCAGCCAATTCACCAGGGCTCCAGTCTCCAAGGGGTGGGGGAAGCCTGGCATTCAGAGAGCAGCCCAGAGATGGTCTGGCTGCAGCCAGCCATCCTCGCCCCCTCCCCTCCACTGCCCTGTCCAGAAATGCCCCTCTTCAAAGAGGAAAGGAAAGATTGTAAAGGGTGGTGGTGGGAGGGGGTGGTGCTGGCCTGACGTAGGCCCTTCTGAGGCCTGTGGTACTCATTTATGAAACTTAACGCACTTCATGGGATGGACCAACTTTAATGCCAAAGGAGGGAAAAGCTTGGTAAAAATTAATTGCTTGACATCCTAGTGACCAAAGAGCTGCCTGATGGAGTTTTTCTTTGCAAGCAGCTGTGCGCACTTCTCTCCTGCAGACCAGCCCCCCCACCCGCCACACCCCAAGGCTCTTCGGGCGCTGTGCTCCGATACACAGGTGTGCATGCCTGCCCTTTAATAAAATGTGCAGGCCCTCAGGGACCTTGGGGTGTTTTTCTATGACATGGGGGACCCACTGAAGCATTCCTTCCTGCCTTATTGGAATGACACAATGTGGAAATATGCAGAACATGAGAAACTCCCCAGCTGCCCCCCTCCCTGGTAGAGCAGCATGATAATAGCTTGCTGTGTGTGGCCTTTTCTCCACCTGTGCCTAAGTGTATGTGCAGAGGCCCAGATCTTTGTTTCACAACTTTACATAAATGCAATATTGCTGTCAAAAAAAATTATTTTTCTGTGACTTGCTGTTTTCATTTAACACTATGTCTAGATGCTCTTTCCACCGTCAGATTGTAGAGGTCTACGACCATGCTCTAAAAAAACTTGTTTTTATTGAGGTAGCATTCACAAAACAAAATAACTCATTTAAAAATAAACTACTCAGTAGCACTTGGTACATCATCAGTGTTGTATAGCCACCCACTCTATGCAGTTCCAGAACATTTCCATCAGCCCAGAAGGAAACCTTGTGGCCATGAAGCAGTGGCTCCCCATCCCTCCTTGCCCAGCCCTGGCAACCACCAAGCCACCAGTCTACTTCCTGTCTCCGGATTTACCTGTCTGGGCTTTTCATACAGGTGAAATCCTCTCTATTTAATTCTGTACACATGGCTTCTTATGTCAGGCTTTTCTCACCTCACCTAATATTAGTGAGGTTCCTCCACATTGTAGGGACCTGGTTTTGTGCTTTTGCTCTTAATGCAGAGGACACACCGTCCTGTGATCCTGAGGGCTGCCAGGTGAACTTTGCCCACAGGAGCTGCTGTCACCCTTTAAGAAAAATCAACAGAGGGTCAAAGAAAAGAACATCTTAATTTAGGTTTTAGTTTGTTACTTTGAGAAAGAGAGAGTCTAAAATATTTCACATTTCTTTTTAAAATTAGGCACAAGTAGCCAGAAACGAGCATGTGGTAGGATTTTTAATAATCTAGATGTGCCCTGTGAGATGGAGGATGAAAAGTGTTAGCTGCTCAGTCGTGTTCGACTCTTTGCGACTCCATGGAAGGTATCCCGCCCTGTCCATAGAGTTCTCCAGGCAAGAATACTGGAGTGGGTTGCCATTCCCTTATCAAGGGGATCTTCCCTACCCAGGCATTGACTTGGGGTCTCTTGCATTGCAGGCAGATTCTTTACCATCTGAGCCACCAGGGAAACCCCTGATGATGGAAGATAACACATAATTAATATATCCTAGCCCTTTTCCTCAAGGTAATGCAAATACAGCTGGGGAAACAAGAAGGACCTATAGAAAATAATAGGCCAGCAACGCAGCGGTTACCAGCCTGCTGCCAGGGTCGGTGGCGGGGGCAGTGAATGGGGGGAAGACGGTCAGCCTTGAAGTCAGAGAATCTCGAGGGTCCAAGTACACTCCTGTGCCTTCACCATGCCCCCACACAAGTCCCTGAAGTTCCTTGTGGGTGGATTCTCTTACATGTACGAGAACAACAAGGCTTGTCAGTCGCTGAACTGATGGCTGCCCCTGGGAGGTCTTAGGACAGGGGCTGGCAAACAGCAGCCTACAAGCTGAATCCGGCTGGCCACCTGCTTTTTATACAGCCTGCCAGATAAGAATGGGATTTCCACTTTTAATTGGTTGAGAAAGAAAGAAGAGTGATGTGGATTTCAAGTCTGTGTCTATAGATAAAGTTTTATTGGAGCACAGCCACACTCACGTGATTAGTTATTGTCTGTGGCGGCTTTTACCCTTTAAGGGCAAAGTTGAGTCTCTGGACAGAGACCATGTGGCTTGCAGAACTGGAAATATCTACTGTCTGGCCCTTGATAGAAAACCATTTGTGGACCTCTCAGGAGAATACTGGGTCTAATCAAGGTGACTATTAGTTACTGGGGGTTGGGTGGGCAGGGGTGGGGCGGGAGACACAGGATAGGAAGACCCCTGCAGGAAATAGGAAGACCCCAGCAGGAAGTCTAACCAACCAGAGAAAAGGTGCTCAGAATCATAAAATCCAATGAGGGACCCTTTTGTTACATGAACCCTCTCAGTAGAGATTTTTGTCCTCCCCCACCTGCCCCAAGGATGCTGCATCTAACTGTCATAAGACAACCAAGGCAAGTTAGATTAGATTATTTAAACAACATGCCTATTAAGACTACAGTTGACCCTTAAACAACTTGAGTGTGGACTGTATCAGTCCATCAGATATTTTTTTCAGTAGTGAACACTACAGCACAGAACTGTGGATACACAGGGCTGACTATAAGTTATATGCAGATATTCAACTTTGTGGTGGCTAAAGAAAGTGAGTGAAAGTGCTAGTCATTCAGTTGTGTCCGACTCTTTGTGACCCTGTATGGATTGTAGCCTGCCTGGCTCCTCTGTCCATGGAATTCTGCAGGCAAGAATACTGGAGTGGGTAGCCATTCCCTTTTCCAGGAGGTCTTCCTGACCCAGGGATTAAACCCTGGTGGCCTGTCATATACCCCAATACAAAATACAAAGTTTAAAATTGTGGGGAAATAAAAGAAACTAAGGTTTCAAGGTACAAAAAGTTTTAGTTCTTGGGAGAATTCAGATATGGGACTCTCATTCTTTTGTGTTCCTAGGTAAGCAAGAGCCCCGTTCTCCCATCTGTGCTCTATGAACTTGTATGGTCTTTAAAGGCCAGTTACAGGAATTGTGAATTGTGTGCATGCATATCTGTGCTTGCTCACAGCTGCTTTCCACCTTCCCTTATCCCCTTCACAGACCTGGAACCACAGAAAGACCCCTTGGGACCCCACAGCTACTGATCCATGATGTCCAGAAAGGCAAATCCATCCAAGTGGATTAGTGGTTGCCTGGGGGTGGAGTTAGGAAAGGGGAGTGGGAACCAAGGGTATGATTGGGGTGATGGAAATGTTCTAAAATGTCCTAAATGTTGTACATCTAAGTAAATTTACTAAAAATCATTGAAATTATACATAAAATGGGATGATTTTAGGGTTCATAGATGATACCACAGTCAAGTTGTTTGTAAAATTCTTTTAAAGTAGTCTTATTTTTAAATTCAGGTGGTTACCTTGTCTTAATAGTTGAACAGACCAGGCTACGTAAATTAGGCTGGCAGCCTCTAACCATGCAGAAGGCTTCTGGTTTTCTCAAAATGTTCATACAATGATTCCAGACACTTACCAAGAAGCCACATGTTAACATTGCCCAGGAATTTGACTGACTGTAAGGGAAGAGTACCACCAGCAACAGCCTGATTTTACTAGGTTAAAAATACAGTTGATTTCACGAGGCAACTGACTCTTTCATTCAGAGGGATTTATCTTACAGAAAGACTTCCTAGCACTGCTGTCCATTTTAGAAAAGTTGATGTGGTATGTGATTATGTGTCAGTGTTTGGGGTGAAATGAAATTTGTGGATGAAGGACCAATTGATACTTGGCGCTTTGGAGATGAGCATTTTTATCTTTCACATGTTTTTGAAAGAACATCTTAAAACTGTATTGTATGCTTCTTATTTCTTCTTGGATTTACTACAGTGTAACATTTTCTTGATAGTTAAGGTTTGTATGCATGAACATGGATAATTGTGTGTTCTTGGAATGTACCAGTAACCACAGAGACCACTCAGACGTGGTTAGCCTTGATTTTAGGCATGGATGGTCTTGAGTTTGACTTAAGGCTCTATTGTTTCATGTGTGCCCTAAGGCAGTATTTGGAGTCTCTGAACCTTGTGGTTTCTTCTTTCAGAGATGGGGACACTAAGGTCAATGTCTAGTGTGTAGTAGACACTCACATTTTAATTGTTCTTGTGGTCATACTGAATAAATAGTCATTCAGTTTAGTGATTCTTCATCTTTTCTTTCCTGCCCATCAAAATTTTCTCCTTCTATTATGTCACTTATACTTTTGAGTTGCTTGCTTCATTTTCTTCTCCTTGTGTACCCCTGGTGACCCACCAGAGTAAGGACAAGTGCTCAAAGAGTGCATGATAACTTTTTTCTCTCTGCTTGGAGCTGTTCTTTGCATTCCCTTGGTTTTGTGGCTGGGAACCTGAAGTTGCTAGAAATGAAATGTTACGAAGAGGTTAGTACAGAGCCATCAAGCTTTGTGGGTACAGGGCTAGGTAGTACTGGGGGAGAATAGATACATGTATATGTATGGCCGAGTTCCTTCACTGTCCACCTGAAACTGTCACAGCATTGTTAATCGGCTGTACCCCAATACAAAATAAAAAGGAAAAAAAGGGGCTAGGTAGTAAGTGTTTTAGGCTTGGCTGGCCTTAGAGTCACTGTTGCAAGTGCTCAGCTCTGCTTTTGTGGCTAAAAAGCAGTCATGTGTGCATGCTAGGTCGCTTCAGTTGTGTCTGACTCTTTGTGACCCTATGGACTGTAGCCCGCCAGGTTCCTCTGTCCATGGGATTCTCCAGGCCAGAATACTGGAGTGGGTTACGATTTCCTCCTCCTGGGGATCTTCCCTACCCAGGGATCAAACCTGTGTCTCTTATATCTTATGCATTGGCAGGCAGGTGCTTTACTGTTTGAGACACCTGGGAAGCCCAAAAACAGTCATAGGCAATTCCTAAATGTGAACGTGCCTGACTGTGTTCAATAAAACTTACTTACAGAGAAAGGAGGCAGGCTGGGTTTGGCCCTTGGAACCTAGTTTGCTGACTGGTGATCGACATCATGCTTGTTTGTATACTGTGTTAATACCACCGAAGCTCTTACATCTTCAGCTTTCGTTGTAGTTGTGTTAGCTTGGATACAGATCTGAAAACACCCCAAATATGTACAGAAATTGATTTCCAGGTAGAGATGTCATGTTGTGGAATTTGGTCTTTGTAATATTCAGTGACGTTAGAGGTTTTACAGATTCACATCACATGGTGAGATCTTGTTTCATAATCAATAGACACGTAACATTGGACAGGTATTAAGAATTGAGAATTAAGAAGTTGGGCTTCCCTGATGGTCCAGTGGTTAAGAATCCACCTGCCAACTCGGGGGACATGGGTTCAATCCCTGCTCCGGGAAGGTCCCACATGTGGTGGAGGAGCTAAGCCCATGTGCCACAACTACTGAGCCTGTGCTCTAGAGCTCATAAGCTGCAATCACTGAGTTCATACACTTAGAGCCTGTATTCCACAACAGGAGAAGCCACTGCAATGAGAAGCCCATGGACCGCAGTGAAGAGTAGCCCCCGTCGACGAAGAGTAGCTGCCAGCATCAGCACAGGGGAGCCAGGCCTTTTGCCTGGCTTGTACCAGGTTTGCCAACAGGGCTGTGAGGAATGCCATGGACCAGGAACCACTGTGCAGCAAATGTGTTTCATTCCTATTATTTTAGCAGTCAAGTGGTGCATTTTTAAAGAGTATGTCTTTAAAAAATATTTACATATACTTTTGGAAGGCTCATATAATATTGTCAATTCTTGGGTTTAGAAATGAATTATTGTTACTTAAAAAAAAAAAAGGTGGATAGTTACTTTCTAATGACTGGGTGGTTTGAGATCTAAAATGATGAGGCTGAAGCCCACGGCGGCCAGCTCTGTGGAATTCTTTCACACTGTGACTTTCCCTCAGGAAAGGCACGTAGTCGACCTGGCGGCGCCAGGTTATGGATGGACTGACTGCTTTGGAACGCATCTCACATAGATCATTCTGATTGATCCGACCGAGGTCAACCACGATTGCCATCTCAGTAATCTCAGCACAAGGAGCCAAGACGCCAGAGAGCAAGCCTCCCCCACCTCCGATATTACAAACCTCCAAAATGTCACCATGCAGATGGCATATGGACAGAAATGTCAAGGATTACCAAGAACAGCTCCTTGCATTCCCATGTATTGAGGGGGAGAAGGACAGAGTACCATTTGCATTTTAAGTGCCACTGTGGTGGCCAGAACCAATACTTCCCCCAACTCTGTCTTGGGGCTTTAGATGTACTTTCCATTTTGAAATAAGACCTCATGTACTTATTTTACCTTGAAAATGATTAATAGAAGTCTTTTTCTTATGCTGTGTTTTTATCACCTGGCTCCTTTAAAAATACAGATCACTAATAAAGTTCTATATAAACGTGTAACTGATCAAATCCTTGTTTTTCCTGAGTCCTTGTCAGCATTTCAGTTCTACTCTAAATCTAGTGCCAGTGCAGTAAATATTTGGAATCTAAAGTCTGCATTTCCTTCAGATGGGTTAACTTTTATCTGGTTATATAAAGTGGAGAAACACAGACTTTCTTTCCGTCTGTTTTGAGGTGCTTAGTAGCCACTCGGTCATTGGCTGGTATGGGCGTCATCCCTTTTTACACCCGTGAAAATGACACCGTCGCATGTCCCTTCAGGGATGAGTGCTACTTTTGTCATTTTCAGGAAAATCATGTACATTAATCCCAACCAGGTTGTGAAGTAGGAGGAAGAACTAAGGTTTTTCAGGCAGTTCCACCTCCCTGAGCTGCGAGATGAGTTTGGAGCGTACTCTCCAGACTCGTGGATAGTCCAAGCCAAGTTGGATTCCACAGGAGCCCGTCATGGATTGCAGACCAGAAAACACGCCTGTGCGTCTTTCCTCTTTCCCTTGGCCTTTTTTTATGTTTCACTGGTGTTAGATTGCTTTACCTCTCCACCTGGAGTTAAAGAAGGTGCCTTGACCCAATCCAAACTACTGAAATAGACAAAGAATGGGAAATTTTCTGAGAAGCAAACCGACGACATAATGGTACCACAGGCATACAAGTTACTGGAATTGGTTTTGTGAAGCAGTTGGCTGATACTGTTGGCAAAGCTGGGTTTTTTTCCTTACCAAAAAGGTAGCCCTAGATTAAAGTTGATTGTTCCCATATTAAGTTCTTTTTTCCTCCCTTGAAAGTAAAGGTAAAACAGAAGTATAACCTTGAGACTGTTGTTCTTTTGATCATCAGGTCTTATTATACTTCCTGGAAAGATGGATCAAAGGCAGAACTTTCCAGAAATAGGGATAGGAAGGTGCTGGAGAAAAAGTTTTAATTGTAGTGCATTTTGTTTATAAAGGAGCCAATGAATACTGTGTACAATGGTCCATCATGGAAACTACCTCCACTTCGGTGGAATTGTGCAATGAAACAAAACCTCACATCTCCAGTCAGGATTTCTCAAGCCACATTTCTGAAACACCTTCAGGAATTGTCACAGGGAACACTGTTGGAACATCAGACGCTTGAAGCCACAAGGCATCATGCCTGTTTCAAGAGAGGTATTGAGCCTCAGGCTTCCATAGCCATTACAGCCTGTATGCGGGGCCATTGGCAGTCGGGTGGCCTGATGATGTCTCTGACCATGAGTATCAGCCAGCTCAAGAGTTAGATCATTCTTTCTTTTGTTGAGCTGGCCTGGGCGGCAGCTTCTGCTTAACCTTTCCCTCTGGTCCTTGTCAGCTCTCACTAGGGTCCATTAACATTTGCCTTTATTTGGCTGTCCATAAGGAGCTAAAGCCTCTGACTGTGTGAATCAAACTGGAAAATTCTTCAAGAGATGGGAATACCAGACAACCTGACCTGCTCCCTAAGAAACCTGTATGCAGGACAAGAAGCAGCAGTTAGAACCAGACATGGAACAATGGACTGGTTCCAAATTGGAAAAAGAGTATGTCAAGGCTGTATATTGTCACCCTGCTTATTTAACTTACGTGCAGAGTATATCATGTGAAACGTCCTCCTCCAGGGGATCTATTCGACCCAGAAATCGAATCTGTATCTCCTGCATTGGGAGGCAGATTCTTTACCACTGAGCCACCAGGGAAACCCACAGACATATCAAAGCTTCATTCCTTTTCAGAGCTGAATCCCATTTCATTGTCTGAGTAGAGCACATTGTGTTTACCCCTTTCTTTGTTGATGGGCATTTGGGTTGCTTCCACCTTTCGGCTGTTGTGAGTGGTGCTGCTGTGACACTCAAGTATCCACTTTCAGTATTCTTGAGTGTATACCTAGGAGTAAGATTGTTGGGTCATGTGGTCATCTGATATTTACCTTTATGAAGAACCATAGAACTGTTTTCCACAGTAGCTGTATACCATGTTACATTACAGAAGCAACGCATGAGGGTTAGTTTTTGCGCATCCTTACCAACACTTACTGTTTTCTGTTGTTATTTTTTGTTTGCTTTTTGAAAAAGTGACCATCCTATTGGGTGTGAAGTGGTATCTTGTTGTGGTTTTAGTGTGCGTTTCCCTAATGGCTCAGAATGATAAGGCTCTTTCCATGTGCTTATTGACCAGCTGTATATCTTGGAGAGATACCTGTTCAATTCCTTCATCCATTTTTTGCCCATTTGGGTTGTTTGCCTTTTTGTTGTTGAACTTTAGGAGTTATTTATATTATTGTGAATGGGCTTCCCCAGTGGCTCAGTGGTAAAGAATCTGCCTGCGATGCAGGAGACACAGGAGATGCAGGTTCAATCCTTGGGTCAGGAAGATCCCCTGGAGGAGGGCGTTGTAAATCCATTCCAGTACTCTTGCCTGGAAAATCCCATGGACAGAGAATCCTGGCAGGCTACAGTCCATGGGGTTGCAAAGAGTCAGAAACGACTGAAGTGACTTAGCACACAGCACATATATTATGAATACTGAACCCTTGTCAGGTATATGATTTGCAACTGGTATCCATTTTTGAAAAGTTCTCCTGGTGAGCTCAGTTAGCACCCAGGCTCAGGAACCACTGATCTGGACCAGGGATTCTTGGTGCTACCTCCAAACACCTGGGAAACTTTCTGAAAATAAAAAAAGTGCAGCCCTTTGCCCCCTATCCAGGGGGTTCTGATAACCCCTCTTTCCCCCTCAAACAGATAGCTACCTGGTGAAATAGTAGTTTAACTAAGGTTACTGACAACCTGGCTGCATGGATAGTGCATGCATGCATGCTCAGTTGTATCCAACTCTTTTGCGACCCCATGGATTGTAGCCCTCCAGACTCCTCTGTGTATGAATGGACTGGTGTCATCAAAGCAGAGAATCCGGCAGGTCTGTAGAAGGTCAGCTGGCATCAGCTACCTATTTCCTGTTCTCCAGAATATTCTGTGCAGATAGTTTATATTCTGTGGGAACTTGAATAGAATTTTTGTATCTTACTGTTGTGTGAAAATTGTATAAATCTCAATTACATCAAACTGGTTCATAGTGCTTTTCAGGTCCACTATATCGTTCTACTTCTCTGTATGTTCATTCTATTAACTTTTGAGAGTTTGATATTGAAACTCCACCTAAAAATCTAAATTTATCTACTTAAAAAATCATTGTAATATATAGGGGGACTATATATAACTTTGTTCTGTATTTTCCAAGTCTCCTGTACCTGTAAATGTGTTATCACAGTTTCATAATTCAAGAAATAAAAAAGAAAGAGAAAAAAATTCAATAAAAAATAATATTCTGTGCAGAGCCATATGCTCACTCACATCATAGGATGGCCTGGCCTCCCTGAAGTACCACCAAGACTTGTATTGTCAGGCCTCTTGGGAGGTGACATTTCATCTGCCTGTTTCTTCTCTGCCCATGGGAAGGGCACCTCAGCTCGCATGTGAGATGCTGAGCTGTACACTTATTATTTCCTTCCGATTTCTTCTCATCCAGAGCACACTATTGGTGCTTGCTTGCAGCATTTCTGCTTTAATCAGGGTAATGTGGAACATTGTGGTTGTCTACTCTGAAGAAAGATTCTGTTGTCAGTCTGTTTTCCCCCTACCTCATGACCCATGCATTTTCATTGGAAGGACTGATGCTGAAGCTGAAGCTCCAATATGTTGGCCACCTGATGCAAAGAGCCGAGTCACTGGAAAAGATCCTGAGTTGGGAAAGATTGAGGGCAGGAGGAGAAGGGGGCGGCAGAGGATGAGATGGTTGGATGGCATCACCTGGTCAATGGACATGAGTTTGAGCAAACTTGGGAGATGGTGAAGGACAGGGAAGCCTGGCATGGTACAGTCCATGGGGTCGCAAAGAGTCAGATACGACTGAGGGACTGAACAACATGACCCCTAATTCTGAAGGAGCCCGAGAGCTTGGCTCAAAACTGAGAAGGTGGGATGATTGTGGGGTGGTTGGTGGAGCATTTTTTTTAACTTGTGATTTATTTTTATATATTTTTGGCTGCCCTGGGTCTTTGTTGCTGCTGGGGCTCCTCTCTAGTTGTGGTGCACGGGCTTATCATTGTACTGGCTTCTTTTGTTGCAGAGCACAGGCTCTAGAGTGGGCAGGCTTAGTTGTTCTGGGGCATGTGTAATCTTCACATGCTAGGAATCAAACCCATGTCCCCTGCATTTGATAAGAATCAAACCACAGATTCTTAACCACTGGACCACCAGGGAAGTCCGGCTGGTGAAGCTTTCTAGTGGAAGTTCTCATCTGATAGGAGGCTGGATGTGGGGGCAAGAGAGGGCACACTCCCTGGGGTTCTCTGTATCACAGAATCTCTTCTTCTGCTTTCATGGAAGTGTCTCCCGCAGCATCCTTTATCACCCTGGTGGGTCCCGTCTTGTCCCTGGGTTCCTAGGGGTTGAGGCTCTGCCATGTTCTTCCTTCCTGTACCTTCTGTTCCAGGCTATCCCCGGCCCCCCGGCCCCCCGGCCCCCCATGTCTTCTGCTGGTCGAAAGTGACTTATTTCCATGCACACTTTGGGAACAACGTAGTGACTTGTAAGAACAGATTTTGATGGGCAGAAGAAAGGTCATCTTGAAAGGATTCAATTCCATAGAAGCGCACATGTTTTATTAAATTCCAAGTTAGGGCACAAAGTATATTTAGCTTGGCAGTTTTTATAGGATCATTCCGCTCAAGTGCTTCATCATGGTCATGCTTAGAAAGAAGGCAAAGGAAAGCGTTTGGAATAATCTCCTGGCCATCCTTCCATCTCATGCTTATCACTTACTCTGTGTACCAATTTTAAAGCAACCTAGACGTCCATCAGCAGATGAATTGATAAAGGAGTCATGGTACATATAGACAGTTATTACTGAGCCATAAAAAGAAACACATTTGAGTCAGTTCTTATGAAGTACATGAACGTAGACTCTATTCTACAGAGTGAAGTACCTCAGAAAGAGGAAAACAAATGTGTATGAATGTATATATATGGAATCTAGAAAGATGGTCTTGATGAACCTGTCTACAGGGCAGCAGTGGAGATGCAGATGCAGAGAACAGACTTGTGGACACAGTGGGGAAAGGAGAGGCTGGTACCGATGGAGACAGTAGCATAGAAACATGTAAATTACCATATATAAGAGAGAGAGCCAGTGGGAATTTGCTGTTATGAAGCAGGAAACCCAAAGCTAGTGCTCTATGACAGTCTGGAGGGATGGGATGGGGTGGGAGGTGGGAGGGAGGTTCAGAGGGAGGGGACATACGTAAACCTGTGGCTTATTCATGTTGATATATGGCAGGAACCAACATAGTATTGGAAAGCAAGTATCCTCCAATGAAAAATAAATAAAGTAAAAAAATTGATGCCTGTTTTAGAATCATTGTCTCCTTCTGAAAAAGGAGAAACTGACCCTGGGGTGAGCGTGGCATTTTACTGGTTACCACGTGCAATATTGTGAAATGGTTTTTTTTTTTTTTTTGAATTTTTTTATATTTTATTTTATTTTTTAACTTTACAATATTGTATTGGTTTTGCCATATATCAACATGAATCTGCCACAGGTATACACGTGTTCCAGGATGGGGAACACGTGAAATGTTTTAAGTCCATGTATTTGGCTGGCGCTTTCTCTTTCTCTCGTCTTTCCCAGCCTGCCCTCATCCCTCTTGTTTCCCATGCCTGGGCTGAATAAATAATTATTTGAGTTACAAAGATATTTTAAATGTTCTAGGTGTAGGACTCTCAGTTTGAGAAGCAGATGCTGATTAAAGTAACTGATCATGTTCCTTACTCTGTTCACCTCCCGACTTCCTTCTTCATGGAGATGCCCGCTACCTCTCCCCCCATACCAGATGGATGACTATTTACCTTTGAGAGCCATACTTATACGAGATGGCTCAAGCTCGTATAAGGATTTCAAGTGCTAATTATCTAAAGAGTATTTAAAAGTACTGCTGCTCATGCTCCCTGAAAAATCAGTGAGGTCTGACTTCTGGGGTGAATCTGGAAGTCCCTGGTGATCTCGTTGCAGCCACTGTGAACATCCACTGTCGTCTGGACTCGATCTTGTTCACAATAATGAATGAATGTTTGCTGATGATTGCAACCCCGTCATGAAGTTTTGGCAGATAAACCAGAAACATTAAGTTTTCTAAAGGGGAAAGAAAGGTGAAATAGCGAGCTTTTATATTGTTGTGTACAAATGCAAATGCTGTTGTATTGTTGTTTGGGAGCAGTGACTGGTGGTCAGGCTTTGCTGTTCTGCTGAACGTGAAAACCACTTATGTTTTTGTTGCATTGATTTCTTCCCTGAGCGTCCATCGCCCTCTTTGTGCCCCTACCATTGAGGGAGTTTGTCAGGTAGTAACGATTTGTTATTTATTTGCTCCCTGACTGAGCTAAATTCCTGGCGGAGAACTCCTGGCGCCTAGCATCTTAGATGGCTTTCCTGCAGTGAGTATTTAAACAGATGAATAGCACTGTACGGTTTTCATAGAGCTTCTCCTAGGGTGGGGTCCCCAGGCCCGCTCATCCTTAGCCAAGATCACATGCCTGAGACCATGAGCATCATTTATCCAAGCAGTGTGCCTGGCTCTGCATGGCAGGAGCTCCCTGTGCAGCTGGGACCATGTTCTGCCAAGGGTCTTCCCACTCATACATCTCACCTTGGCAGGGTGACTGCAGCCTCAAATACCCACCACTTGCTGGGTCGTCAACCAAACCGCCAGATGTCAGAGACAACAGGGAATGGTGGGCACTGTGGCATGCTAGTGGGTGCCCCTCCTCAGGGGATGGCCCTCGTCAGCTTTAGCCATTTTTGTCTTTGGGGATTATAATCTGCATGTGCCAGCTCTTCCGATTTTCAAGAAACTTAGAAATTCAGGTGTTTGGAACCAAATCTCCTGAGGTTAAATGCTGGAAATCCATTGGAGTTTCGGTAGATGACCCCAGGACTGTTACTGCACACCAGACAGAACGTCACCTGCAGGCTGAGTTGGCCCCAGGGCAGCCTTGGAGTCATGTCCTTCCAGCTCTTGCTGCCTGGTTGCCCTTCCCCTAGACAGAGAGAAGAGGAACCTGGGAAGAATTCATAAAAGAATGGAATACAACATTATAAAGCATCTATACCCCTATACTGCACCCCCTGGTATGGGATGCTGGGGCACAGATTTATACTGAAAAAAGAGGCATATTTTATTTAATTTATTTTTTATTGTTTTAGTTATGAAAGTATGATAATACATCTACAGGAGACTTGAAAAATACAAAATTGTGTATAGTTCTACTATGTATTACAATTATTTTTTAAGCAGGTAAGTTAAGACGTTTAGTTGGAGTTTCAATATCAAGCTGTCGAAAAATAATAGAATGAATAGACAGAAAGGGCTTATTTTAGTGGTATGGACATACCACAGTCCCATCCAGCCCTCTACCTACAGTTGCCGCTATGTTTGGGTGTCTTTTCTAGCTCATCTTTTTTCTTTTTGTAAATAAAGAAACTAAAATGTGGTCATATATCAAGTAATTTTATACCCACTCTTTCTCCCTGATGAGTAGGCAAAGCACTTTCAAGTTATTACAGTGTCTTATTAAACACACGTTAAACATTATTCTGGGTAGGTCTCACAAGGAGGGGAATTCTGTTTTGCTGTTTGCTCCGTTGGGCTTCCCTGGTGTCTCAGGAGTAAAGAATCCACCTTCAATGCAGGAGACGTGGGTTCAGTCCCTAGGTCGGGAAGGTGCCCTGTCGAAGGAAATGGCAACCCACTCCAGTACTCCTGCCTAGAGAATTCCATAGACAGAAGAGCTTGGCAGGCTGTAGTCCATGAAGTCGCACAGAGTCAGACATGACTGAAGCGACTAAACCACCACCACCATCACCAGTATCTGCAATTGCCTGAGCAGAGCCTGGCATGTGGCAGGTCCCCAGTGACTGACTGTTTTATGATTGTTGTTGGGCAGTAGTTTATTGGATCCCATCCTATTGTTGGCCATTTGGCTTGTTTCCTTTTTCCTGTTATTGTACGTAGTACTGTGATGCCCCTCTGTATACATTAAGCTCTTCACCTATTTTAGATCTTGGCCTGGGTGAGTCTTTGTGGGGGAGGTGCTCTGTGCATTGTAGAGGGTGTAGCAACATTCCTGACTTCCACTCTCCAGACTCAGTAGCACGTCCCCTCCACCCCTGTAACAACCAAAAGTGTCTTCAGACACTACCAAGTGTCCACAGCAGGCACCGTGACCCTTAGTTGAGAATCACTGTACTGGTAGGATTAGTGAACCAAAGAGTGTCAGTGTATTTTAAGATTTTGAACCTTAAAATATATGCTGCTTGGGGAAAATACTTCCTGAGCTGTTGTCTGCTGCTTCTCTCTATCCCTTTTCACCCAGTGTCCTTCCCATGAGACATCAGCGTGCTCCCCTGTGACTGTCTAGAGCAGTGCTGTCCAGTACAACATTCTGTAATGATGGGATGGGAATAGTCCATGTCTCCCTGTCTAGTATGGCAGCCACTAGCTGCACATATTTCCTGAATGCTTAAAACACGACCAGTGCAACCAAAGAATGAACTTTTCATTTTAACTAATTTCAGTAGCTAGCCACTTGTGGCTAGTGGCTGCCTGCATGGACAATGCAGGAAAGTTCCTCTCTAGGGCACCCTCAAATCACCCACCCTTTCTCAGAGTGGCCTCGCTGAGAGTCAAATCAATAGCAAATTTTGAGGTGACTTCTCCTTGATTGGTGTGTGGTTTGAGTTCAGCTCCTTCTTTTGTTACCTTCCAGCATCCCAGTTCGGAAAGCAGTCTAAGGAAATAAAGCCTAATTGAGACATGAAGGAAGGGGGCTGCCCCCTGGCCCCTTAAGCCTGCCTGGAATGTGTTTGCCTATAAGTCCTAGGGGGCCTGATTTGGGAATTCTGACTTGTAGGAGAGACCCGATAGGAAGATGGACTTTTCCCTTAACTCATTCCATTCTCTTCCTTTGCTAGAAGTTTCTTCCTCACTAATCTGTATAGATGAATTCATCTCCTCATCCCCCCTTTCTCCCTCCATCCTTCTGTTCATCATCCATCCATCCCTCTGTATATCTTTCTTTGCTTCCTTCCTTCCATTGACCCATGTACTGATCCAACTGTTTATCCATCTATCCATCCCTTCATCAGTCCCTTTGTCCATCCTTCATTCCATCCATCCTTTCCTCCATCCATCCTTCTCTCTGTCCATCCTTTCCTCCATCCTTCCATCTCTCCCTATCACTCCATTTCTCCCTCCATCCCTCTAAGCATAGTGCACTTCTACTATAGGGTCAGTGTCTGTGCCAGGTACTGAGGAGGCAGGACTTCTAGGATCCTTGACTTTGTGATGTGCACATTTCTGGTTGGGGCATCTGAAGACACTTACCCTTTGATGAAAATTCAGAACAGAGTCTCAGGAGCAGGATTGCCCCTACTTGCAGTCAGATGGCCTCTGCAGGGAAAGGGGCTGGGGACCCTTGGAGTCAGAAGATGGGTTAAGGTCATCTCAGGGTCGAAAGCATTGGGCTGGTTTTGGGGAGGATAAGGCCTGCTCTTTGTGGTCTCATTCTCTGCGATTGGATTGCTGGGCCTTGATGCCCCAGGTATCAGCTGGTAAAGAATCTGCCTACAATGCAGGAGGCCGGTGTTCGATTCCTGGGTCAGGAAGATCCCCTGGAGAAGTAAATGACAACCCAGTCCAGTATCCTTGCCTGGAGAATCCCATGGACAGAGGAGCCTGGCAGGCTACAGTCCGTGGGGTCACAAAGAGTCGGACACAACTGAGCGACTAAGACTTGGGATGTCCCAGAGCCAGGCAGGCGGAGCCCATTGCTCTTCCTTGGTTTCTGGTCCTGGGAAGAACTCCTTCCTTCACTTGTGTCCCCTCTGCCATCATGAAGCAGACCCCAGGCGCATGATGGGAAGTAGCAATCCAGGGACCAGCCCCATTGACCTTCAGGGTGGTTTGGGGTGACATCTCCGAGCTCTAACCAGGTGGGCTCAGGTGCCGAGTGCTGGTGGCTTTAGGTCTAGGAGATGTGCACCAACAAGTAGTTAAAAAAACAACAACTTATATTTCCAAAAAAGCATGAATTACTTGTCCTAGATGTAGCTTTCTGTTTTGGATGCAAGTGGGCCTTGTGTTTTTGCTCTCAGCAGCCAGCAGTCCTGCCCAGCCTGACCCCAGCTCCCCAGCCAGTGTCCAGCAGAGCATGTGCAGAGCCTCTGCCCTAGTGCCTGCAGTCTGGTGGGTATTTCTTCCTAGTTCCTGGACACTCTCCTCCAGCCCAGTGATCCCGGCCTGCCTTGCTCGTGCCTGCGCTCCCTGCTGGTGTCTGCCCACCAGTGATGCTGCCGTAGAGGCAGTGATGCCCCATCCTGCCTCCTTGGGGAGTCTCGAGCCCCTGCGAGGTAGAACCTTTGCAGGGAGAATGAGTTTCCCACGGGGCGGGCCCACATTAGTGCAGAGGCGCACCTCCCCGCACCCTACCCCCCCACCCCCGAGACCTTCAGCTCCGTGTTTCCTGATGTCCCTGTGGGGGGAACCCAACAGGAACCCGGAAACAGTGGCAGTGCTGACTCCTGTTAGCCTTCCCACCTCTTCTCCCTCTTCCTGCTGTCCACTTTCCCTGTAGCCTGAGGGACTTTCCTCCCAAGAAGCAGATAGGATGTCCACGCCCCGCGTCCATTCCTCAGGCCTCCCTGTAGCTTGTGAACTGTAGCCTTGCACGCAGGCTGGGCCCATGCCTTCCAGCAGAGGCTTCCTTGTGACTCACCTGTTCTCACCCAACCTGCATGAGGCCTGGGCAGGTCCCCTGTCTTCCTTGGAAGATCAGAAGTGGCCTGGATGCTCCTTTCTCTAGAGCTGGAACTGGTCTTTACCCCAAGAGTTGGTACTAGGAGCGCTCTCGCCTCTTGCCCCTGGGTGGGGTGCTTTGGGTACAGGGTTCCCAAAACTGGACTTCCCAGACAGGCAGCATTTTGTGTATATATGAGGGCAGCTCTTTGGGTATATGTGTAAACACATTTTTCTAGGGATGGCTTGTCTCAGATTCCCAAAGAGATTGAAGAACTGAAAGAACCGAGAACTTGCCAGTCTCCACATCCTTAGCTGCCACGTATTCCTTCATCCGAGCTTGATGGGTGACTGAACACTTTAGATGTTCAGGCATTTTCCCTTCTGCTTTTATTCATGGATTCAGATGCTGATATGTGCGAAGGGGCATCTATGAAACATGGAATTCTCATTCCCAAAAGAAAACACGTTAAGTTACTGCTGAAGAATCCACCTGCCAGTGCAGGAGACATGAGTTCGATCCCTGGATTGGAAAGATCCCCTGGAGGAGGAAATGGCAACCCACTCCAGTGTTGTTGCCTGGAGAATCCCATGGTCAGAGGAGCCTGACAGGCTGCAGTCCATGGGGTTGCAAAAGAGTCAGACAGACACAACTTAGTGACTGAGCACACATGCAAAAGGTTGTGTGTGCGTCTATTTTTTATTTTTATTTTTTGGTGGTAATTAATGCAAAAAAGGGTGGGTGATAAAATCCTTGAGCTATTACTCTTAGGAGCCTGGTGCAGGACTTCTGCAACTGGGAACAATGCTCAGGGTAGAGCTTGATGCTGGCAGTATTTGCAAAGCTGACACAGATCAGAGAGCCCGGAGTCGTGTGCCTTCTCCGTCGCTGTGTGCCTGGGCCGAAAGGATGGCCAGACCTTCCCGAGTCGCCTCCCCATGTGATGCCATTTCTAAAGAATGTTATTGTTGGGCCTCTTTGCTCTCCTTGGCCAGTGGGGTTTTCCTCTCCTATTTCAGTTGAATTTTCTTCTTCCGTCAATTGTTGCTATTTTTTTTTTCCCAAATCCTTCCTTAAAACCTCCCCTTTTGATTTTTAAATATCCCTTCCTGTCTGTTGTACTCAGTAGTAAGAACCAAAAGTTTATAATACTGTATTTTATTTTTTCGAGGAGTATTTTAAATTCCTCTTCTATCATTTTGGTCATATTAAAAATAAGAAGATGGTCATTAGCTTCCCAAACTGTAGTCTCTTTGGAGCAATCATCATTAGCAATTTGTGAGGAGAGTAAGAAGGATAAACATTACTGAAAATCCGCATATGGTGCGTATATCCTTATCCTTGGGCTTCCCAGGTGGTGCTAGTGGTAAAGAACCTACCTGCTCATGCAGGAGACATAAGAGACTTGGGTTCAATCCCTGGATTGAGAAGACCTATTGGAGAAGGGCACGGCAACCCACTCCAATATTATTGCCTGGAGATTCCCACGGACGGAGGAGCCCGGCAGGCTGTAGTCTAGAGAGTCACACAGAGTTGGACACGAATGAAGTGACTTAAGTACACATGCATGCATGCTTATTCTTATTAAGCTTATTCAGCATCTTAATTTTTAGTATTTTCCTCAGAGATGGTGGTTCCTGGCTGACAGGAACCCTTTATTCTTTTTTTTTTAATATAAATTTATTTTAATTGGAGGTTAATTACTTTACAATATTGTATTGGTTTTGCCATATATCAACATGAATCCACCACGGGTATACACGTGTTCCCCATCCTGAACCCCCCTCCCTCCTCCCTCCCTGTACCATCCCTCTGGGTCGTCCCAGTGCACCAGCCCCAGCTTTATTCTTGCCTGGAATCCCTTCTTTGCACTTGATGGATGTGCAGAGAGCCCCCGGTGACCCGTGCAGGAATCTCCTCCTGGTCTCGCCAGTTCTTAGGTTCACATCCCTGAGTTCAGTGTCCTCCTAGGTAAAATGGAGGTGGTGATAATGGGCCCACCTTCTTAAAAATTATTGTGCTGATTGAGGAAGGTTTTTCCCATCCCCCTGAGCACAATGTGGGCTCATGGCTGTTGCTGTACACTTTCAGTGGTGTCTGCAAAACCTGCAGGCTGGTGGGTGGCAGCCCCACACATTGAGCATGGTGGTCCTTGTGTGACTGGATACACTCACCTGTAGGTATATCATGGAGCATTGCCTTTCAAAGTACTGCTGACTGCTCCAGAAAGTAGGAGAGCATTTGTGTCACATGTGCAATGGAAAGAAAAGTTTCATGACATAGTATGTACTGTCCTACTCTTGTGTAGTGTGACATGCTCCAGTATTTTCTTTTTAAACCAAAACACTGATTGGGACTTACTCTGTCAATTTCAGAGCTCACTAATGGGCTGTGGCTATAGCACGAGCATGATGTTGAGTAATGTGACTCAAATACAGAGGATTGGGAGTGATGGGTTTAGAGAATGTTTTAATATGTTTAGCTATTTGGAAGACTTCTGGGACATTGATCAGCCACGACTTAGAATGTGTGAATCAAAATCACCAGATAACAGCTTAACATGAGTGAGATGACAGTCACCTGTGTCCTTGGATTTTTTTTTCCTTCTCTCCAGAATTTCATATGACTTCGAATCCTGAAATTGTCTCTTCCCACTGTAAATCAAGTACTTGTTAGGAGTCTCAGTGCCTGTGTGTATTTATTTTTTAACATATCTTTTAGTAAGGTGTAATTTACATACCGGGGCTTCTCGGGTGGCTCAGTGGTAAAGAATTCACCTGCAACACAGGAGATGTGGATTTGGCCCCTGATCCCAGAAGACCCCCTGCAGAAGGGAATGGCAACCCACTCCAGTATTCTTTTTTTTTAAGGTTTATATTTATTTAATTTATTTATTTAGCCATGCCAGGTCTTAGTTGTGGCACACAAACTTTTAGTTGCGGCATGTAGATCTAGTTCCCTGACCAGGAATCGAACCTCAGCCCCCTGCATTGGGAGCTTGGAGTCTCAGCCTCTGGACCACCAGGGAAGTCCCCCACTCCAGTATTCTTGACTGGAGAATCCCATGGACAGAGAAGTTTGGCGAGCTACAATTCATGGGGTCGCAAAGAGTCCAACACGGCAAACGACAGAACAACAGCAATTTACATACCACAAAAGTCACCATTTTAGTGTAGTTCAATGAGTTGTAGTGACTGAATGCAGCTGGATGACCATCACCTCAATTTGGTGTTAGAACATTTCCATCTTCCACCCCCCACTTTCCCACTCTAGTCCCCGACAGCCTCAGATCTGCTTTCTGCCTGTTTATTTTGGAATGCCTGCTCTCCTGGTTCCTCTTTGTAAATGGCGGGTTCCAGAAATCAGACTCTTGGGAGTCATCATTTCTCCATGCCCCCCGGCTTAGAACCCCGGGGGCTGGGCTTTTCCCCAGTGGCCAGCCAGCCTGGTTGGGAGCCCAGGGAGGAGGAGCCATTGGGGTCCATCAGGAGTGGGCTAGGTTCTGAGGGCTGGTTCGGGTGGGTGCCGGGGGCTTGGAGGAAAGCAGCTGTGGCAGATTGGAAGGCCCCGAGCTGACTCTGGGTCTTCCAGTGAGGGCCCTCCAGCCCACACTAGCTCTCTGTTGTTAGCACTGTGTGTCCAGGATGCAGTTGCCTGCCTTTCCTGGCGTTCTGGTAAACACACCCCAAGCACCTGTCCCTCCCAGCCCTGAAGAGGAAGCCTGCATCCACCGCGTAGCAACCCTCTCCCTTGCATCCAGTCTCTCCAGTCTCAGATCTGCACACCTGCTCATGAGCATATTCTGTGGATGCAAAGATGTGGGAGAACAGCTGTTGAGCGGTGTGGATGCATATTGGGCAGTAGGCTGCCTTCACCATGGATTGGGTTATGTCTGACTCACCCTGTGTGTGCAGCCGAGTACCTAGTGGGTGTGCCCTGGAACTCTGTGGGGGCAGATCAGAGCCAGAAGAGGTGCCAGTCTTGCCCAGAGGAAACAAATGCTCTGGGAGATACCGTGTGAGCAGATAACCACGTTCTACTTAGAGTTTTAGGAAATGTCCCAGGAGGAGAGAGGAAGTGCTGAGGCTGGCGCAAGAAAGGACGGCTTACTTCCTGCTGTAGTGGACTAGGGCTGGACAGGAGGAAAGTGAAAGTGAAACTCACTCAGTCATGTCCGACTCTTTGACAACAGGCTCCTCTGTCCATTGGATTCTCCAGGCAAGAATACTGGAGTGGGTTGCCATGCCCTCCTCCAGGGGATCTTCCCCACCCAGGAATCGAACCTGCATCTCCTGCATTGCAGGTGGATTCTTTACCATCTGATCTACCAGGGAAGACCCTGGACAGGAGGGATCTGTACCAAATCTTGGAAGATGGAACAGGATTGAGCAAGAAGAGGGCAGGAGGGATGCATGGGCAAGAGAGAGAGTGCTCCAAGTTTGAGAATTGCTGTTCAAGCAGAGCTTGCTAGGCAGGCGGGTGGACAGACTGGGCGGGGGGCGTGGGGGCAGTGGGTGTTGAGGGAAGGGAAGCAGTTCCCTGCCAGAGGTTTTATGCTCTTAGGAACCTGGCTCTTTCCAGATCCCCACCAGAGGCTTGTGAAAGACAGTCTCTTGCTCACCCCTCCATTCTAGCACCTCAGTCCCAGGATTTTAAACTATGTTGTTCCACTCGTACAGTATTATACTGTATATATTCCACATGAGAATAATGATCACATTCCCCCAGTTTTTAGAGGAAAAAATAGCATGGAAGGAAAATGTATGTTTATGCAGTGTGTAATAAGTGCCCCAAATCTTTGTATTGGTTACAGCCTTTCAGCTCCACCACCCCATAGTAAAGATGAGAAAACTGAGGCACAGCCACAGTCATTTGCCCAGGCTCGTCCTCACTAGTAAGTGCTTAAAAATATAGTTGCCTCAGTTGGACTTTTTTCTCCTATGACATCTTTACAAGTTGTGGCAGTGTCCATCCATTGTGGACAATGGACACATTGTGACAATCACACATTGTTAGTGTGATTTAACAGAACATACACTGTGAAGGACCTTACACTTACTTAGTCACTGGTTCGTGGTCTTTTTCAGTTGTTGTGACTTCTGTTCACCAGTGTGTGAACCTGTGTGATTACAAAGTGGTAAATGCTGTCAATAACAGAAATATGGACAGTGGTCCTGCTTACCCCTTCCCTCTCCAGGCTCCATGGCGGGAGAAGGATAAGGTATCCAACCCTCTGCCTATACTTGGCTAACATGCTCTGAATCACTAACGATGCTCACATAACCAAATAAGGTTAAATGTTCAGACTTCTTGCAGGTTCTGAGTATTTCTCTCCTTTTTCTAGATCTCCAGATGTGTTAGTTAGCTGACTGTTCTAACAAACAACTCAAAGTCTCAGTTGCTTAACAGAATAGAAGTTTGTTGCTCATGTCAATTTAATGATTTAATGTGGCCTATCAGGGTGGAGAAGGGGCTTTTCAGACTCTTTGATCCACCCAGACTTCTTCCATGGCTTGTTTCTCTCAACTTCTCAGGTTTTGCTGTTGTCTTACTCGACCCGTGCTGCTGTTACAGAATATCACAGTCTGGTTTGCTTGTAACCAATGGACATGTTTTTCTCACAGTTTGAGAGGTTGGAGATCAAAGATCAAGGCTCCAACATGGTCAGGTTCTGGTAAGAGCTCTCTCCATAGTTCAGAGCCAGCAACTCCTCATTGTGTCCTCACAAGGTGGGAGTGTAATGGAGCTCTCTAGGGTTTTCTATAAGGGCACTAATCCTAATCCCAAGGGCTGCACCCTCATGACCCAAACACTTCCCTCAGGTCCCACCTTCTAATTCCATCATGTTGGGTATTTCAACATATGAATTTTGGGGGACACATATTCAGACTGTAGCAGTCATTCTCTGCTGAGTTGTTTGTTTCTGGCTGACAGAGAAAAGATGTGAGAGAGCATGGAGTGCCCTGCCAGGAGCTTATGGGACAAGCCTGGAAGGGGTGTACATTACCTTTGCCTGAAACTCATTGGCTAGAGCCTGGTCATAGGGCTCCACTCAGCTACACGAAGGCTGGAGAATGTGATTTTTCTGTGAGCCCAAGAGGAAGATGAAGCGGAGGTTTGGTGGAAATGTTTGTCTTGTTCCTACTCAATTGCTTTGGGTAACAAAAGTGGACTTATAGGAGGGTATAGGAGGGTAGCCTTTAAATATGGAGAGGGTAGTGGCACCCCACTCCAGTACTCTTGCCTGAGGAGTCCCATGGACGGAGGAGCCTGGTGGGCTACAGTCCATGGGGTCACGGAGAGTTGGACACGACTGAGTGACTTCACTTTCTTTTTTTTTTTTTAAATAGATGAATTTCAGGGCACCAACGCCCGCTCCAAGCAGCAGCGGCAGCCGCGGTTACAGCGCTGGCCGCGGCGGTGGCGGCAGCTGGGCCTCGGCGGAGCCGGGCTGCTGAGCATGCGCACCGCGCGTACCCGCCCCGCCTCCGCCGTCGGAGTGGAGCTGGGGCTCATTATCCTCTGCCGTGACTTCACTTTCACTTTTCACTTTCATGCATTGGAGAAGGAGGTGGCAACCCACTCCGGTGTTCTTGCCTGGAGAATCCCAGGGATGGCAGAACCTGGTGGGCTGCCGTCTATGGGATCGTACAGAGTCGAACACGACTGACGCAACTTAGCAGCAGCAGCAGCAGCCTTTAAATGTTGCTCACCTGACCAAGCAGAACTGTTTTATTGTGACTAATGAAAGTTGCATTTGCCATGATTCTCAGGGGGTTCTATGACCCAATTGATACCCCTGCTGGGATTTCAGTAACAGTGACTTTTGAACTTGAGTGAGTTGACTGTGGTCAGGTTCCACCTCCTTTCAGGCTAGCCAGCCCATTTCTCCACTGCAAAAAGCTGTTCCCTTCCGTTCACCATGCCACCTGGCTTTGCATGCAGAGGTTCAGGAAGACAAATGCATCCCTAAATGATGTTTGGTCCTTCCGAATGACACTTAGACAAATCTCAGTGAGTTGTATCTGGCTGAGGCATCAAAGATAGTGGGAACACTTGTTGCCACTGAAGCAGTGAGTCTGCTGGTGGGCTTTTGTTTTTTAAATCAAAGATGGTGGAGACTGGAGTTCTCCTGCAGTTGCAGTCTTGTGCTACTGGGGAAAAAGGTTTTACCTGCATGTGATTCTCTGTGATCATTTGTCTTGTGGATTCACTGCTATTCATGAAACCTGTGTCTCCTCTTCCCCTAAGATTTGTTTGAGGAGCTGTTTGTTCTTCAGATTAGCCTGGGAATCTGCCTGTGAACTATAAGTGTTAGTTTTTTTGTTTGAGTCAATGAAAAGACAGATAGTATGTAATTTTTAAAAATTCTTAAGCAAACAATCATTTAACAAGGAAATCACAAATGTAATTCAAGAACAGTTCTAAGACTCATCACTAAAATTGGGTCACTCATTGAAATGTCAATTGTAGTGTTTAGTCTGAGTTCCAAGTATGATTACTCTTTACCCTAAAGTCTAGAATTAAGACTAGATACAGTTGCCAAATCAAGTATATGTGTAGTCTAAATAACTAATAAATGTTATTTTTTGAGTGGCTTCTTAGGACTAGTGTGGCGGGCTTGTGGTACATTCATTGCTGTTCCACAACAATTGACTTGATAAAGAAATGATCTTCTCAACTTTTGGGGGGGTGACCACCATCTCAGGGAATTAGCCAACAGTTCTGGACTGTGCTCATCAGCGTTTTTGTGTAATTTCCGTGAGTTCAGGGACCTGTTCAGTGCTCAGTGAGAACCCTGCTCTCGGATGTCAGTGTTACACCACTAAAGTTGGAAAAGCGCTACCACTGCAAAAAAGGTAAATAATCCAAGTAAATACCTGTAAAATCCAAGTAAAAAATGCAAGTAAATCCAATTACTACCAAGTAAATAATCACAAACAGCCTGGGTCCGTGGTCTGGGTGAGCTCTGAAACTTGTTGTAAGCTAGGTATATCAGAAAAGGTAAATTTCTTGAGGATTGGTTTGGAATGAAGTGGACGTGAATCGTATCCTCTCTGAATTGCATATTAAAAAAAAAAAATACAAGCCTGAATGGATACTATACAAATTATCTTGGACTTCCCTGGGTGTACAGTGGATGAGAGTCCACCTGCCGATGCAGGGGACACAGGTTCAATCCCTGGTCCGGGAAGATCCCATGAACCTCAACTACTCAGCTGCAATAAGAGGAACCACTACAATGAGAAGCTCGTGCACTGCAACTAGAGAATAGCCCATGCTCACCACAGCTAGAGAGAGACCTAGCGCAACAACATCAACAAAACATTATTTTGTTCCAGGAGACTGGATAGTGTCGCAAAGGTCCTGTAGGATTACTCTGGTCTCCTTTTGATAAAGAAAATGTGTTCAGAATTGGTGTTTACACATAGACACAGAGAACAGAGTGGGAGGGAGTGGGGGAAGGACTAAATTAAAAGATGTCAACTGGATGGTGACTGATGGAAACTAAATTTTTTGTGGTGAGTGTGCTGGAGTGTATACAGAAGTCACGATATAATGTACATAGGAAAGGTATTTAATGTTTTAAGCCAGTGTTGTTGTTGTTTAGTTGTTTAGTCATGTCCAACTCTTGTGAACCTGTAGCCCACCAAGTTCCTCTGTCCATAGAATTCTCCAGGCAAGAATACCAGAGTGGGTTGCCATTTCCTTCTCCAGGGGATCTTCTGGACCCAGGGATCTAACCCAGGTCTGCTGCATTGATAGGCAGATTCTTTGCTGCTGAGCCACCTGGTTACCTCAGTTTTTAAAAAAGTCACCATTAAGAAGGTTGTATATCATCCAGATGAATTCATTTGCCTTCATGGACTGAAGAAGAAAGAATCAATGATTATACTTTGCTCGCTTCTCCCTGCTCTCACTTTCTGCTGTTCACCTTTATTTTCCTGCAGTTCAAGGTAGTTGATGTCAGATATTCCAGCCCCCTGAGCCCTACTGGGAGGGAAGAATGCATGGTTTTTGAGTCGCTGGGCCACGGGCTCCAGCCCTGCTCCCTGTCATGCTGCAGTCTCATGGTGGCTATCTGCTTGGCAGAATAATGACCTCTTCAGGTGTCCACGTCCTACTCCCAGGGACCTATGATTATGTTGCCTTCCATGGCAAGATGGACTTTGCATATGTGACTAAATAAAGGATCTTGGAATCGGCAGGGAGTGATCCTTGATGATCTGGCTGGGCCAATGTAATCTCAAGGGGCTTTATGAGCAGAATAGAGAGAAGCAGAGGGAAGGCATCCTGGAAAAGACCCTACTGGCCGTGGCTGGCTTTCAAGATGCTGGAAGCCACCACAGATGCCAGCAGTCTCAAAGCTGGAAAACAAGAGAGAACGGCTTCTCCCTAGGGCCTCCAGAGAATGCAGTCTATGGACACCTTGGTTTTAGTTCAGTATAATCAATCTGGGCTTCCAGTCTCCAGAGCCAAAGGATGACACGTGTTGTTTAACGTCACCTACTTTGTGGCAGTTGGTCACAACAGCATAAGACTAGTACAGTCTATATTTGGCAAAAGTAATACATTTATGTAAAGTTTAAAAATAAAATAAAATTAGAAAAAGAAAAAAAAATAAAGTTTAAAAATCTAAAAAAAAAAAAAGACTAGTACAGTCTAAAGCAAGTCTATTGGAGGCGGAGGGGGAGGCAGGAGGTGGAGTGGATGGAGCTGGTCTCCTTGCTGTAACTCAGGAGGCCACACCCAGCCATCAGCACCCCATGAGATTCATCAGATCACCTCCATTTTAAAGATTAGGAAACCGAGGCAGGCCCAGGGAGAGCAGGAATGACTTATCCAAGGTTTCTCGGCAGTTTCTCTGGGAACTGGTAGTGACTGAGATGGCCCAGTGCCACTTCTTTTTTGTTGTTATTTTATTTTTGGCTGTGCTGGGTCTTTGTTGCTCCATGGGCTTTTTCTCTAGTTGTGGCGCACAGGCTTCTCACTATGGTGGATTCTCTTTTTGCAGAGCACAGGCTCAGTAGTTGTGACGCAGGGGCTTAGTTGTTCTGTGGCGCGTAGGATCTTCCCAGAGCAGGGATCAAACCTGTGTCTCCTGCGTTGGCAGGCAGATTCTGTACCACTAAGCCACTAGGGAAACCCTCCAGTGCCACTTCTTTAAGAGCCCTACAGGATGCAGCAGGCAAAAGGGAACAAAAAGAAGCCCATGTCTGCATCCTCCAGATTCTCCCCCTTCTTGTGGACCAACTCTAGTAAGAACGACCAGCAAAACGTATTCATTTCCTCTGCTGAGGCCAACAAGAGCTGTTTGAGAACTGGGGAAGTCAGCGACTCTGGGTCAATGTTGCTCAGATAGGAGGAGACTGGGGAGAAATGACCACATGGGGGCTTCACCTTGGGGAACACTGAGTGCCCAGCCCCTCAGTGCATCCCCAACTCCTCCACATTCTGAAAATCCCGGGGCACTTATGTTGTGCGCTATACCTGTTTGTTCCACGAGTGAAGCATGCTCGTGCAGTCCAGGTTTGTCCTGAGCCCTTGAGCAAATGTATTCAAGAGATCCCCGCAGGGTGATGAGAAAGCCCATTTCTTATTCCACTGCTAGGAGCGTGTGCTGATGTTAAAGCAGTTTGGCAGTGTGCATCAAGGGTTTGCTATAAGCTCACATCCATTATTTACAAGAAAGAACAGAACATTGGAACGTGCCTAAATTGATGACTTGAGGTTCCTGGTAAAACAGTTACAGTTCACTGCGTGTGGCAGAAGATTCTCACATGATATAAAGTGATGGTGACAGAGACTTAAAGGACATGAGGGGAAAAAGAATGAGCATGTGGAATTGTATCTAGTGTGATGTCAGCTGTGGAGAAATGTAGGAAAATAAGCTAAACCATCAATCCGGGACTTCTGGATCATAGGTGCTTCTATTTCCTATGCTTTATATTTTACTATCTGAATATTTTACATTGGATTTATGATAAAGAGAAAAGAGCTTCATATCCTTTAACCCTGTAAGTTTCTTTCTGGAATCTTTCAAAGAAAATAATTGTAAATACAGTTTACAAGCTGTATACACAGAGATGTTCCCTTCATATAGTTTTTTAAATGAAGATATAATTCACGTATACCATAGAAGTCTCCCTTTAAAGCATGCCATTCACTAGTTCTTAGTGTAATTACCCCCTAAAGGAAGCCTAACCTCTTAGCAATCACACCCCATTCCCACTTTATCTCCAACCCCTGAAATCACTGATCTGCCCTCTGTCTCTGTGAATTTGCATGTTCTGGACATTTCTCGTAGATGAATGCATACAGCATATAGCCTCTGTGTCTGGCTTCTGTCACCCAGCACAGTAACTTCAAAGTTCATCCATATTGTAGCGTTTGCCAGTACTTCATTCTTTTTTTATGACTGAATCACATTCCATCCATAGACCACATTTTATTTGTCCATTCATCAGTTGATGGCCCTTAGTTGTTTTCACCTTTTGGCTATGGCAAATAATGCTGCTGTGGACATTCTTTTGGGTGGATATATATTTTTGTTTCTTTTAGGTATACACATAGGTGTAGGATTTCTGGCTTACATGGAAACTGTTCAACTATTTGAGAAATTGTTGAAATGTTGAATCATGAATACTTACACTAATGGAAATTAGGAAATAATGTATCTATTGATTGTAGGAGAGTGCTTGTGTTGTGTGCTTAGTCGCTCAGTCATGTCCAACTCTTTGCAACCCCATGGACTGTAGCCCGCTAGGCTCCTCTGTCCACGGGATTTTCTAAGCAAGAATACTGGAGTGGGTTGCCATGCCCTCCTCCAGGGGATCTTCCCAACCCAGGGATCTAACCCGTGTCCCTTGTGTCTCCTGCATTGACAGGTGGATTCTTTACTGTAAAATATATTAATCCTCCTTCCCTTAATAAACAAAATGTTTGTAAAAATGCAGCGTACTTATTCTTAGGCCAGGTGCTGGGGGTCAAAGGCAGTTGAGACAGGGTATCATTCTCTGAATCTGCTGTTCAGATTTATCCATCTATTTATCAGGATGACACATCCTCCAGGGGCTTCCCTGATGGCTCAGCAGGCAAAGAATCCGCCTGCAGTGCTGGAGACACAGGAGACACGGATTTGATCCCGGGGTCAGGAAGATCCTGGGAGGAGGAAATGGCAACCCACTGCAGTATTCTGGCCTGGAGAATTCCATGGGCAGAGGAGCCTGGTGGGCTGCAGTACATGGGGGTCACAAAGAGTCAGATACAACCTAACGACTCAACAACAACAATGACACAAATTAAGTGAGTGGGGTTCAGCAGTGCTGGAAGAGCAAGCTTCCCACCTGTTTGTTGACTAAATGAGGTCATATATATAAGAGATGCTTTGAATGCTCCTGTGCTTGGCCATTTTCTCTAGGCTTATGCATGAATCTAGAATAGCAGAGATGTGCTCGGAACTCAGTTTATCTTCAAGTGACACTGTGTTGCAATTTGGTCCCATTGGGACTTGAGTCATGCACAGCACCCTGCTGTTACTCGTTTGACTTGGAACCATGCCACCACTATCCCATTCCCTACCTGCAAAGGAACTGTGCTGTGAACGTTGGTGTTTGGGGCCGGGACAGAGGGTATGCAGTAGGCTCATCTTGTGATGTTGTGGGGTTTTGAGCGCATTGTATTTAAGAGGACTTCCAAGGGTGTGTTTTACTTTCTATATGTATATTTCTGTTTTGATATTGACTCCTAACTTCTTAAAACCATATGTTTAAAATGAAGATGAGACCAAGCAGCGTTGTTCTGATGGTGTTGATCAGTTTGTAAAAGCTGCTGAGAGAGACAGAACTTTGTTGTCAAACCAGTTTGGGGAAATAACATGTTCAAAATTCATACTGGTCTTGTGGGGTTTGGCAGTGGTTGTGGTGTCTCAGTTTTCTGGGGCGAGAGACTAAAACAGAGATGTGGGAAGATTGAGTTAGTGAAATTTAGGTTATCAGATTCTCATGCATACCAGTCACTGTGCGTTTTTAGAGACAACTGAATAGATAGCTGCCCTGACTCAGACAATTTTAGGGGTGGCCTGTTTTATACCACAGCTGTCCTGTCAATCTCTGTGATCATGGGGTGTAGGGGAGGGGGAGGTTCTATTTATCTGGAAAACCTTTCCTTTATCTCTCTGTGTCAAGCCAAGCTTTCCTGGATCAGATTTACTTCAAGAAGAAACGTCTGTAGACAATATGCTTTTGTTGTTTTTCGCCAGAAAACAAAGAGGATCCTTTGCAGTTTCTGACTCCTACTGAGTAAAGAATCCAGGCAGTATTTAGTAGGCATCTCCTTGTATTGTTACCATGCTTGTTTGGCTTTTTGCCTTTGGTCAGTGGTAAACATTTAACTCCTTCGCTTATGCCCGGTGGGGGTTGGGGTGTAGATGAAACTTACAAATACATTTTAAATACATTGACACTGTAGTGTACAGAAACCGAAAGTTGAGACCGGGGAACACTTGTCAGAGAATAAGAACAAAACATAGGTGCTCTCGTGTTGTGGCAGAGCCACATTCCATTGTCATCAACTCATTAAGCATACAGCTTCGAAGATGCTTGTTTTACCTGTTTTGTAACTGTCAATATCTGTTTTCACTGGTATTAAGGTTGCGTTGTGGGATAGTCATGCTTTTAACCATGAGTATACTGATACTGTTACTGATGATTATTTAGGCAAAGTCATTGAGTTATTTTTCCAACCAAATAGTTGGAACAAAAGCAGTCAATTTATTAAGATGATACAGAATTTTGTATTGAAACCAAATTCTAGAGTCCAGTCAGCAAACTTAGGTGAAATTGACCTCACTTTTACATTTGCTTTCATAATTTTATTTTGCAGGATAACAAAGCCATTGACCTTTGCTGACTGTGTTGGGGATGAACTTCCTTTAGGATGGGAAACTGTATATGATAAACAAATTGGAATTTATTACATGGACCACATAAATAGTAAGTAGAATGCCACGCTTGAGTTGTTATATATGATTGAGTTTTCATGTTGATCTCACAGATGCTAGGAACTCTTTCTGTAGAGTGAAACAATTGTTACTCTCCAACACAGCATTAAAATGGATTTTATAAATGTCGTCTGAAGTCTTCATTAGCTGAGTTGTTCAAAAATTGAAGCGATTGTACTTTGGCTTGTATGTTGCCCAGGACTGCATGGAATATGTTGAATGCAGAGTTTGAATACCTAATAGAAAGAATAAATTTTATAAATTTCCCAGGCAGTCTGGTAATAGAAGTCGCTAACCAAATGAGGAGAATATTTCTTGCAGAGTGGAATTTACAAGTTCTTGGAACAATAAATGCCCACATAATTATCTCAACTTCATTTTGTCTTATCCCTTTGATTTTTAACTGTAATGTGCCAAACCTTTTGGAGCTTTGGGAAGGGAGAAAATGATATAAAGACCACAGCTAAAATCACAGGTCCTAGACCATGCCAGCCTTCTCTGTAGAATTGTTGGGAGCAGTGGTTCTCATCTCGGGCTGGCGTTACCTCCAAGGGACACTTGGTGGTGTCTGGGGGCATTTTCAGGCACTCAGCCTGCAGTGATTTGGCTCTTAACCAATGCCTGAGCAGAGGGGTAAGTGTGGCCCCAGCCTTGCCACCCTCCGCGGTAGTTACCCCATGGGCAGGAGGCCTTCTTAGGCGAATCCACTGCTGACGGGATGGATGTGGTGCTTAGCAAGGCTGCACCCAGGGGCCACGCTCCCCTGGCCTGGCTGCCGAGCACCTCAGGGCTGCATGCGGCTGGAGTTTCTGGCCATCTGGGCCACCTTCCCCTCAGGTCAGGGCTCCACTGTCTCCGGGCCCTGGTGGTGTTACTGAACGGCACAGGCATCGGCCTTACATGACTTTTCTGGAAAGCTTGCCAAGGCCTAGGACTACCTTGTGCTGGCTCATCTCTCGTAAACCCTGCTCTCCTCCTGCTGTGTCCCCTTCTTTGCTGTGGGTGTGCCTTTCTCGCCTGCTCACTGAGTCACAGCAAGTTTTACAAAGCACCCCTCCATGCTGGCCACTCAGGAAAGTGAGACCCAGGATCCACCCTTAAGGATTCGATATGACACACTAGACATGGCCACAAACCTGGAAACCAAGTAATCACCAAGGACTTTCTTCCAACCACCTTGAGTATAATTGGGGTGACCCAGCACCATGGAGGATGTGGCTGAAGATGTCATCTCCAGGGTCATGCCACCTCCTCTCTCTGACACCTTCAGAGAACCCAACTTTTTTTTCTTCCCTGAAGACAAGAAAGATTTTTACTGTGATAATGGGCCAAAGACCCCATTCCAGAAAACTTGTTTCTGAGAATCAAGCTCTTTTTTCCTGTAGATTTATTTATTAATTTTTTTTTAACTGTGATGGGTCTTCACAGTAAAAGTAAGTAAGCCCATACCTTGCGGATGTGGGCTTTCTCTAGTTGCAGTAAGCAGGGGCTGCTCTCTGGTCATAGTTCTCAGGCTTCTCATTGCAGCGGCTTCTCTTGTTGTGAAACACAGGCTCTAGGCACACGGGCTTTAGTAGTTGTGGTGCGTGGGCTCAGTAGCTGTGACACACAGGCTTAATTACTGTGCGGCACGGGGAATGACCAGGGATTGAACCATGTCCGTTGCATCGCAGGGAGAATTCTTAGCCACTGGACTACCAAGGACGCTCCCCTGGAATCTTAACTCTTGCTAGCACAGATGTAAGGGGAAAGCTCTTTAAAGACAGAGAACCTGAGGAGTCACATGTTAGTTGGAACTGCGCAGATTGACAGTGCAGTGAGGGACCAGAGGGGCCCTGGGCTGGTCACCTTCGGGGTTCCCAAGACCCTTGGCCCTGGTCAGAGTGTGAACGATGCCTGTCGACCTTAGTGAGTCTGATGCCTAAATCATCATCAGAGACATCTGGGCACTTAAAACAGCTGTGGCCTCCCCCTGCCTCCCACCCAGGTCCGCTGAATCTGAACTCCAGGGCTAGATCAGGACCCTGAGTTTTGTTATTTTTTATTTCTTTTAAGACCCAGAGAGGCTTTCCAGGAGGGGCCCTGGGCTAGCATTGTGAATGAGGATAGGGGATGTTTCTGGAAGATTTCAAAAGAAACTTACTTTAAACATCCTAGTGAGTGCTCCTGTGTATGTGTGTGTGTGGTGGGGGTGGGGTAGAGATTACATAGAATTTACATTTGTAACCATTTTGAGGTGAGATGCACAGATCGTAAGGTTCACCATTGAAAAGTGTACAGTTCAGTGGAATTGGGTGCATGGAGTGTTGTCCAGCTATCACCTCTGTCTAATTCCAGAACATTCATCATGCCCTGGTAAGACCTTGTGCTTTAAAAGAGGCTCATGTGGTATAGAATCTGAAGCAGAGTTGGGAAGGTGACTGTGGCGAGCACTCAGAGGATGGCTTTTGGTGGGATAAGGCAGGCAGGTGTTTTGGGAGAGAGGTTCTGAGAGTCTGATTGAACTAAGGGGAGAAGGAGGGACATCCCAGCATCAGTCACTATTATACACAGGGGCAGGAATGGCCAGTTCTGGAGGGCCCATGAAATAGACTGCGTGAGGGATGAGGGGCAGGTGTACTCTGAGGGTAAGTTCCTGGTTGGCTTAGTGGGTTGATGAAGATGAAGCCACTTATTCCAAGGGGGCAGGCAGAGAAGCAGGCGCTCGTCAGTTTGGCTTTCTTTGGGTTGCTGTGGTTTGGGTAGCAAAAGGGCGCTGTGTGAGACTGAGTTGTTTTGGACGAGTGACTCAGAAGTACTTTGTGTCCGTCCATGTGATGCCTCTTGGAGGCAGGGGGAAAGAAAAGACGTGCAGTCGGGAGAAAGGTTGGAGCCAGAGGTAGGCGTGAGCCCTTTGGAGAGCTGGTTGAATGACAGAGCCAGAGTGGCAGGTGGGGGATTTATAGGAAATCCACGAAGGATGCAGAAAGTTCTGGTCTGGCATGGGAGGTAGGAGAAGGGGAGCAAGCCGGTCCCAGGTACAGCAGAGGCAACAGCAGCCCAGGTTGAAAAGGCAGGGAGAGAAAGGTTGTATGTGTCTCTTAGTTTGAGAGTGATGGGCTCCTTTGGGTTCCTGTCCACCAACATTTACTCATAGATAGCTAGTGGGAAGCTGCTGTATGATGCTAAGATGCTACTGCTAAGATGCTTCAGTCGTGTCCGACTCTGTGCAACCCCAGAGACGGCAGCCCACCAGGCTCCCCCGTCCCTGGGATTCCCCAGGCAAGAACATTGGAGTGGGTTGCCATTTCCTTCTCCAATACATGAAAGTGAGAAGTGGAAGTGAAGTCACTCAGTCGTGTCTGACTCCTAGCGACCCCATGGACTGCAGCCTACCAGGCTCCTCTGTCCATGGGATTTGCCAGGCAAGAGTACTGGAGTGGGTTGCCATTGCTGTATGATGCAGGGAGCTCAAACCAGGGCTCTGTGACAACCTAAGAGGACTGAGATGGGGTGGAGGTGGGAGGGAGGCTCAAGAGGGAGGAGACATATGTGCACTAATGGCTGATTTACATTGTATGGCAGAAACCAACACAGCATTGTAAAGCAATTATCCTCTAATTAAAAATAAATTAAAGGGGCACTCTTTCCTCTCCCTTCTGAAGTCTATGTGAGAAGCTTTCTGTCTTTTTTACTTTAATAAACTTTAAAAAAATTAATTAAAAAAAATTATCTGGTATCGTCTTCCCCTACGCATCTACAGAGCTTTCTTCTCGACCCAGGCATGGCTGTGTTGATAGGAGGTGACCCCAACTCTGGGAGGGTTCAGCATACAGATGCTTCCATGATGTACATCATGGTCAGTCATTAACTTTTGTATTGATTAGTCACATAACTGCATGATTATTCAGCCTAAAGATTGGACTCGGAAGACCCTCATGTTCTTCCCCTTTCCATTTCAGAGCTGACCCAGATTGAGGATCCCAGAGAGCAGTGGAGGCGGGAGCAGGAACGGATGCTAAAGGAGTATTTAATTGTAGCCCAGGAGGCTCTCAATGCCAAGAAAGAAATCTACCAGATTAAGCAGCAGCGCTTCGAGCTGGCCCAAGAGGAGTACCAGCAGCTGCACAAGATGTGTGAGGACGACAGCCGCTCATACACCAGCTGTGAGTTGAGCATCCCCCTCCAGGAGCACGTGGGGCTTCCAGAGTCAGGTCTCTGCAGACCCCGGGCGCAAGTTGAGCAAGACAGCTGCGTAAAGTGTCTGATCGCCTACTGTTAGGTAGTCAGCCTCCCATGCCCGCATCCAATGTCACGCCCTACCACTCCATTGGCAAGTGTTTGTCAGGTGCCCACTCAACACGGTGGAGCTAGGATAGGAGAGGCCCCTGCCCTCCTGGAGTTTCCATGTAGGGAGGGGGGCAGGGAGAAAGCAAGCAAGCACAGTTTTAGGTAGTGACACGAAACCACCTCCTGACTCACATTTGTCAGCGTGGAAAAGGGCTTCCCCGGGGACCCCTGCTCGTCTGGGGTGATCCTGGGGAATTCCTTACGATGCTTTTATTGCTCAGGAGCCTTCACGCATGTCAGGCCCCTGTCTCTTTATAGCATCCTTTCTTGCGCAAGACACTGAAGGTGGAGAAACTCAGTATAACGCAGGGAAAGCGGGGAACTCTGCCCAAGTAAGATGGATGCACACTGATGCTCTCCAAAGGGAACCTCTCTGAGTTTCAGAGCCTGCCGAGCTTGGGCTCCTGTTATTAGGACTCAGGAGATGCACAGGAACAGAAGGAATCACTCAGAAGCCAAAGCCTCTGGTTTCTGACCCATTCAGTCACTGCCTGAGCCAGTCCATTCTCAACAGAGTTGTCACACTTAACCGCGCACTGAAGGTGTGCGTGGCTGTGACTCGTCCAGTGGCAGTGAGCTTGGGGAGAGTGTATGAAGTTGGTACCGCTAGATTTTATCTTATAAAAACCTAAATCTGATTGAGACTTGGAGGGACTTACCTGTGACGTGAGTGCCATGTTGCCAGGCTTGTAGCTCTGGTGACACAGCTTTGAACGTTAAAGACATGCTCAAAGCTTTGTTTATCCTGTGTTGCAGGTCAGAATGGAGTTGAGGCGAGGGGGCCAGACATCTTTTTTACTGCAACTGCTGTCGAAGGTGAATAAGCCATACAAGCTGTGGAGAAGAGAGCGGTGAGGGTGGAGTTTGCCCCCTGTAGCAGGAATTTAGGTAGCTGTGTTTCTATGTACTATGAAAGATTGCAGGCTCAGGTATGATGGTGTGTAGTTTCCAGGCTGCTTCATCTCTTGCCCTTCACCTCTTGGTATGTACTAGGTTTTTTCTTGTTTGTTTGTTTGTTTTACTGTCCATCAGAATGTGATGGGTCAGCTTCATGCTAGTTTTTAGGAAAAGCTGGTTTCTTCGTAATTTTCTTTATTTGTCATCTTTTTCTCTGATTTTGGTATCAGGATAATATTGACCTCCCAGAATGAACTGGGATATGTTTCCTCCTCCCCAGTTTTTGGAAAGTTTGTGTGGGATTCGTATTGATACTTAATTCATTGGCAGGCAAATTCTTTACCACTGAGCCACCTGGGAAGCCCAGTGTTGATACTTTCTTAACCGTTTGATAGAATTCACCCGAAAAGCCATCTGTTTCTTTGTAGGAATGTTTGTAACTATAAATTCATTACCTTTAATAGACATGGGCCTGTTCAGGTTTTCCTGTTTCTTCTTGAGTCAGTTTTGATGTTTGTGTGCTTCAAGGAATTTGTCTCTTTCATCTAATCCAAAAATCAGTAAGCTTTTCTGTAAAGGATCAGATAGTGAGTATTTTAGGCACCAGAGGTCATATGGTCTCAGGTGCAACCACCAAACCCTGTTGTTACACTGCAAAAGCAGCCAGACATGACATGTAAATGACGTGTGTGGTTTGTTCTGATAAAAAGTATAAAAATAAGAAACAAGCTGAATTTGGCCTACAGGGAATCTGCTGACTGCTGATCAAGCTGTCAAGTTTTTGAAGTTTTCATAGAATTCCCATGTGATTCTTTCAATGTCTAGACTCTGAGCTAGTGTCCTCTCTTATTTGTGATAATAATAATTTGTGCTTTATTTTCTTAATCAGTGTAGCTCAACCTTTATCGATTATATGTAGCATTACAGCAAACTGGATTTTGGTTTTCTGTTTTCTTCCCCTATTTTTATCGTTTTTTAATTTTTTTTTATTGATTTTTTTTCTCTTTAGTTTTTCCTTCATTCTGCTTAGTTTGGCTTTAATTTCTTTTTCTGCCTTCCTAAAGTGGGAGCTTAGAGCATTGATTTCAGACCTCTCGTTTTCTCATATAGCCTCTAAAGGTATAAATTCTCCTCTAAGTACTACTTTAACTGCATCCTACAAATTTTGGTTCATGTTTTATGAACCAAATATTCATAATATTTTCTCATTTTCTTTGTGATTTCTCTTTTGACCCATGGATTGTTTTAAAAGTAAGCTATTGGAACTTTTTAAAGGTGTGATGTTGTTGATTTCTAATTTGATTGTGGTCAGAGACTAGACTATGTAAGATTTCCGTTTTTGACGTCTATTGAGATAACTGTATGGCTCAGCATATGGTCTCTTTTAAATGATCTCATGGACTTGTGCCTCCAGGTTGCATTTGGCTGAAGCAGTGGCTTAGAACTGTTTCTGAGAGTATGGTTAGTGATTCTAAACCTTTCCAAAAGTTGCTTGGTAGGAGTAGGTTGGGCCATATAAAATTGTCACTTTTGTAGCTTAAAAAGGGCCAGTTATTGTCAGTTTCATATGATTCAACCTAATAGAGTATCTCTTCCCAGGCAACTGGTCAGGTTTGGTTAGGTCTCCAAAGAGACTTTCCCATCAGTCTTGCTAAGAATTGATGGAAAAAGAACATAACAGAAGAACCTGGTAAGAAGTTTCTTGCCAGCAATTGAAAGGAAAAATTAGATGATGAGAAGGTATGTCGGACTTCCCTGGTGGTACAATGGATAAGAATCCGCCTGCCAATGCAGGGGATACAAGTTCCATTCCTGGTCCAGGAACATTCCACATGCCGCAGGGCAACTAAACCCATGCGCCCTACAGCCCGTGTTTCATCACAAGAGAAGTCACCGCAGTGAGAAGCCTGCGCACCTCAAGGAAGAGCAGCCCCTGCTCTCTGCAATGACAGAAAGCCAATATGCAGCACCGAAGGCCAAGCACAACCTAAAATAAATAAATAATTTAAAGGGAGAGAGGAGGTATGTCTATGTACTGGTTACTGTAATGGTGTAGCCAGGACTTCAGTTGCAGACCATGTGGGGACTCAGGACTGGAACCCTTGATGCAAATATAGGAAGACCTAGTTGCAGCCTATGGGATTCCACACCCAGCTGGAGGGGAAGACTCCCGGAGCATCGTGGAGCCTAGAGCATAAAAACATCCGGGACTTGTAGTCCTCTGGAGTTGAGACATCCCTCAGCATCAGTTTTTGTATTTCCATGGGCTTTTCCCTCCCCAGACATTTGGGAAAATAGGGAGATGCAGGTAATTTCATTCTTCCTGTGCCCTGTAAAATTTTATCAATGCCCAGTAAAAAAGTAACAGTCCAGATGCTGTCTTTAAAGTCGTGTATGAAGAAACATTGAGTCAAGGAAGGTGATGACTCTGTGGTGTTGATTTGAGATCCTGAGACTCCACCTCCCAACCCACAAGAGATGCCTGCATAGACTCCATCTCTGCCTCTACTCATGCAGTAGAGGAGGCCAGGTGGGGCCTCCCTATTTTCATGAAGGGCTGGAAATGCCAGTGGCTCTTCCTAGAGCCTGTCTCCTCAGGGAGAAAAACTGTGAATGGAATCTAGGAATTAATCCAAGCATTTTATCAAGTAGCTGCTGTTCCTGGGTTTTCACCAAGCTCCTTCAATTTGCCATTTAACCTGAACTCCATTGAGGATACTTCTGTTACATATGACTCAGGCAAACTATTTCTGGCCACAGGCTAAAGTTCAAGACAGTCATTCTGGTGGCTTGTGCTATAACAGCCCAGACCTCTGTAAGGTCTGGGCTCATGTCAGGAGCTGTTGGTGGCAGGATCCGTGGCATACCTGGGCCCCTGTTGGCCATCCAACAGGTCTCACATAGCCCAGATCACTCACATCCAAAGCAGGGAGGTGTCTCTTTGCTTAGGTACTGGCAGCAGAAGGACCTTGGGACTTAGCGCCCGTAACTTCCTTCATTGGAAGTGACTCAAACTAAAGGAACCATCATTGAATGGCCTAGTGTTTTCCTGAATTGTGACTGCAACATCGTGAAGCATTGTGACATGGTGATATTACTTTCCTTGTATACACAAGAAAAAATATTCGGTAGACTGGTCTTCTTGAAGGTTACACCTCCAATGAATGGTAGACCTTGGATTTGAGCCCAGATCTTTTGGTGGAGCTAGTTATCAGTGCTGTGTATACTATTTTGGAGACATGGAAGAGTCAGCTTGGAAGAATGGATCATGTGATTTTGAAACAGCCTGCCCTCCCATTGTTCAAGTGACCCGGAAATAAGGACCGACTGTAAACTGACAGGTCATCTGGCAGTTTCACAGCACCTGAAGGGACACGTGATAGGCAGAGCGCTTTTTACTTCTCGATTTCTTCATGGCCCACAGTGGGATAGCCAGACTACTTGTTTAGTTTTCAACAGAGAGTTCCTTAGCACCTGGTGTTGGGGGGACACAATTTATCTCTCATGGCTGATTATAGGGGGGAAATGAGGCAATAAAGGTAAACAGCCATTTCTAATATTGGCGCAGAAGGGCATGGGGGAGAGCAAACACTCTCTTCCACAGCCTTCACAGATTTCCCCCTGAGTTATGGAAGTCCACAATAAAACTCTTGTTTGTTGGAGAGGAAAAATTTCACATCAATATTGGGCCATCTGGTGTCTGAGAATATCCAAGACTTAACCTTTCTTGTCTCTGACCAAAGCAGAGTCTGCTTTGCTGGCTTTGAGCAGACACGTCCCCATGAGACTAGGAGCTCAGCTCAGCTATAGTTCTTTGTGCTCAGGAACTAGCTGACAGGGGCCCTGGTCCTGTGTGATGTTCTATAGAGCTCTGCCATTGAACTTCTCTACCATAGACTCAGTTTCTGAGACACACCAAGTACTTTCTCTGCAGCTCCATCTTGTAGTTTTCTCCTACTTTCTTCATTGCAGTATGTTTTTCTGTTTATCTTCTTTTAACACTAAATACATTCATTATTTCAGAAACTTTTTTTTTTTTCATTCTTCCTGAGAAACTGGCCTCCAGCTGCATTCCGATGAAGTATGTGACCATTGCAGGACCTTTTGGAAGGAATTCTTGCTTGGGGTAAATTATAGTCTGTACCACGGGTCAGCAAAGTTTGGCCCACAGGCTGAATCCTAGGCACTCAGGGTGTTGTGTAAATAAGCTTTTATTGGGACCTAGCCAGGTCCATTCCCTTAACCATTGTCTGTAGCAGGTACAGGAGCAGAGTTGAGGGACTGAGACAGACAGAGTATGGCCCACAAAGCCAGAAATACTTACTATCTGGTTCTTTGCAGAAGAATTGTCACACAGTGGTTCTCAACTGTGGCTGTACTGGAAGAATCTCTTGAAGGGCTTTTAAAACGTCTTACAGCCTGGTCCCTACTCCCACCCTCTAGACATTTGGATTTAATTGGCCTTGACTGGGGCCAGACACTTTTTTTTAAAAAAAAGCTTCCCAGGGGATTCCCAGAGTTGAGATCCACTGATCATGACCCTTTCTTCCAGCGGCAGGAGTATGACTTGTTTGTTCCCCAGGCTCCTGGGATCTCCCAGAATCCTCCAGCAAAAATCTCTTTGGTGCCTGGGAAAAAAAGTCAGCCTTATCTCCGGTGAGAAAGCTCTGACCCACCCTGAATTCCTGGCTCAAGCCTGGAGAGGCTTGACCTTATCAGTCCTCAGTCTGGCCTGCATTCTTTCTGAGGCTCCCGGCCCATCCCACAAAGACTATCTGGCCTTCTTTCCCTGGTGAGGGTTTCTCATCTCCTGCCTAGCCTGGGATAAGGGCCACCGTCCACCCGTTCAGCCCTTCATCTTCCTGTTCACGGGCATGTTGGAGCAGGCAGGGGAAAAATGGCTCACGCAGCATCTTCCCAGGTATTAGTTGGCAGGACTCAACCTCAAAGGCTGTCGCCGAGGTCACATGTCCATCAGATCTCCCAGTCTGCCTGAGAGAGGGAATTCTTGGTTTGGATTCAGTGGCCTCTTGTGTTACTTGTATAAGTTGCCTCTGAGTGGGCTCATTTGATTTTTTTTTTTTTTTGTCCCTTTGCTTATGGTGCCTTTAAGAAAGAGGTCGTGCCCTCTTCATTTGGCCTCGCCTGATTATAGTCACGTCTTGGTCGGCTCTGGTAATTACTGCCTGTCAGCACGGCAACTGTCCAGGCTTGCTGTCCTTTGTGCCCGAGTACTCCTGGGCTCCCTCGAGCAGGTGCCTGCAGTGCTGACTCCTGGAGGCGCGCACCTGGTCTGAAGGCGTAGTCTGCTCACAGGATGTCTTTGGACAAGGACTACCCTCTTTAAAAAGCGTGGCCTCCACCTGGGGCGATCTTGGGTTCTCATGGTCCAGAGATGTAAGAGGAGATGGAGACAGACACAGATGGATGCATGGACGGACACATTTCCCCCTTTTAATAGCCCATGAAATTGAAATCTGAAGTAATGACTGGGGTCTGCAGCATTCAGAGTGCTAAACACCGACTGAGTTCACTTCTTGGGCACTGGGGACCGGAGGCCCATTTCTTCTTCCGTTGGAAAAGCTAATCTGACCCCCAGGAGCCCACGTTCTAGACAGAAGTCCCTCTTTGACTGATGGCATGATGTAGATCAAATCATTGCCCACTCAGCCTTCATCTATAAAAGTAGGGAAACATACTCGTCATCTCTCACAAGAGGCAGTGCTCTGTGACAACCTGGACTGATGGGGTGGGGAGGGAGGTTCAGGAGGGAGGGGACATATGTATACCTGTGGCCAGTTCATGTTGATGTATGGTAAAAACTATGACAATATTGTAAATATTTTTCAATTTAAAAATATATATAAAGAAAAGAAAGGTGCAATAGGAAAAAATAATAATAATAAAATTCTCATTCCAAAGGGGGAAAAAAAAAAGAATTTCTGAGAATAGATGAAATTAATATGAAAGTTACATTGTTGTAGCCAGGTATAGTAATTTACACTGCTGAGGTAAATTTACACTGCTAAGCCTTAACCTTCTTATATCATCCAAAGCAGTGCTTTACGCCTGCACAGCCTCCTGAAACTGTTTAATAGTTCTGCCCACTCAGACTCTTCAAATGAGAAGGGAGCTTCAAAGGTGAAAGTCTGGTATTTATCCTAAATCTTGAGATTGGAGACGTGTCTCAGCAGAGAGATGTTTCTTTTGCTCAGTGTTGTGGTGTACGTGCCATTAAAGGGCTTCCTGGGTGATTCAGGAGTAAAGAACTTGCCTGCCAATGCAGGAGACACAGGTTCTATCCCTGGGTCGGAAGGATCCCCTGGAGAAGGAAATGGCAACCCACTCCAGTATTTTTGCTGGGAAATCCCATGGGCAGAGGAGCCTGCCAGGCTACAGTCCATGGAGTCACAAAGAGTTAGACATGACTAGTGACTGAGCAACACGCCATTAAAAATGGGGTCCAGAGTTTTGAGCTTTTCCCTGGATTCTGCAATGGCTTCCATTAGACTTACTGGCAAACTTTAGGAACTGAGAATTTGTCTTTAAACTTCTGAGTTATATTATTAAAAGTTACACCAGTGTTTGTCACTGTCCTTAGCATGTTAAGATACAATGTACTAACTGTCTTAGGTACTTGAGTTGCCTTTTCCCTCATCCCAGCCCTGGATTTGTATAGTTTTAGAGACCATAGCAAAAGTAACATGAATGATATCCATAAGTGAAACCTTTCATCATTTAGGATTGTTTCATCTATAAGTAACAGAAAAGACTAACACCCCCGGGCCTGAACAGTAAGGCCATCCATTGTGACCTAGCAGTGTCCAAGGTGGGGGTGGCCTCCCCATTGGTGGACTCGGGAGCTCAATGATGTCATAGTACGTCAGGATCCCCTCTAGGACTGGCCCAGGCTCAGTGTCCTGGGGGAGAGACAGATGCCTGAGAGCCTTAGGACTCAGCTATGTGGGAGAACTGGGCGGCAGGTTGCCATGTGTCTATCCATCCATACCCATCACTCCTGCCGTGTGTATGTACTTCAAGTCTCTTTACAAATTTACCCTATGAAATTGCAGACAGAGTTTTGCCAGTGATTTCAGATCATTGTTACTGATGTTTAACATTGCAGTTAACTTCCCTGGACTTTGGTGGTGGGGTTACTCTCAGTTTGGAATGGAAAAGATCTCAGGCAGTAACTGTTGGCATTGTCTTCCTCGCCTACAAGGTGACAAGTGGACACACGTGGAAGGAGTCAGGAAGCCCTTGGCTCATTCGCTTGTTATCTGGGCCCCAGTGGAAGTCCCTTCCATTCAGGCCTGGGAAACTTACATCCCAGGAGTTAAACGTGGAGATTTTGTAGAAATGATTTTTGTCTGTTTAAGATCATTGTTTGAAGTGTTCCTTTCCTTACTGGTCTTAAATAAGACCAAAAAGTCAGGCAAAATGGAGGTTCTCGGATTTGGAAATAGACGTTCTTCATCTAAGAAAGAATTCTGTTCTAAAACCAGTTTACTGTTTTGAGGAGATTAGAATTCTAAATATAAGAACATTTGAGGTAAAGTTGACAAATACTTAGCTCCTCCAGGTGTTTATTTCCAGTAGATTCTAGTAATTTGACATTCTGACTGATGGGGACTTCAATAGTAGACATTCCATAGAACTGTTTTTTTTTGTTTTGTTTTGTTTTTTTAAGGAGACATCTGGAGAGCTCAAATTAACTTGGGATGTGGTTCTATTTGAGGATATTGAATAATCTTGCCATTTAAATCACTTGATGGCCTTGAGCCATCTTCTCCAGTATTAAATCAAGACATGATTAAGTTTCTAGATGTTGTCATCTAAGTTACCTGAATGACAGTCTTTTCTACCCAGATCAAAGGAGTTAAAGAATGGATGCTGACGTGGAACTGTACTCATTGTCCTGTGGCAGCCTGGATGGGAGGGGGATTTAGGGGAGAATGGATACATGCGTATGTATGGCTGAGTCGCTCTGCTGTGCCCCTGAAACTATCACAACACTGTTAATCAGCTATATCCCAATACAAAATAAAAAGCTTAAAGTTTCTTTTTTAAAAAAAGAATGGATGGTGGCCTTGCAGATGGCTCTTATGAGCAGGTGAAACTAATGAAAATGACCCAGAGGCAGATTCCATCAATGTGCAGTGACTCTCAGATCAAAGAGGAACCTACACAGCTCAGGGAGGGACAGGAAGCAAGTCACTGCAGCTACAAGGCCTAAGAGAAAGGAGACAGAAGCATGAAGAGAAAGGGATGCAGAGAAGTGGATGGGATGATAGAAATTAGAAGTGGCTGCATGCTGCTCCAGTTGCTGAGACAGCAGAGAAGGCTCGACTGACCATGCTCAGCATGCAACTGGGTGGCTGAACGTATCTCATTCACCCCCAGGTATTGGCCATCTGTAATCACGATGCTGTGTCTATTACAAGACTTTAAATCATATGTGCTGCACTGCTGAAGAAAGCATTTAGCTATGCAATCTGATTTAGCAGAACATCCATCAAAAACAAACTGCTAGAATAAAAGTGTGGGTACTTCACTTCAGCTCTTGGGGAGCCAACACTACAAACACTCAAGCCTACCACATACTGGCATGTGACTAGGAAGTAGTCTTTTTCATTTTTTACAAATCTTTAGGTTTTTTTCCTTTTCTATGTCAAAAATCATTCATGTGGAAGCTATAGATATGAAGAGAGTAAATATAAAATCTTTTGGAATGAGACCATGGAGAAGAACAGTCAGCTTCTGAGTTCTGTCCTTCCAGTGACTTCCATGGTGTGCACATTTTAAAAGGAAGGAAAAGTGGTTTCATACTATATGTACTGTTTTCATCGTAAAGAATAGTTTTCTATACCATAACCATGCCTCCCCCATCCCCACCTCCTGTGTATATGTGGTTTGTAAACCTGATAGTTTTGCAGTTGAAGTAAACAGAGTTTTGATTTACCTATAGCTATATATTTTATTATGTAGAATCAAGTAGAAGGTAGTCATGTGAAAAATCAAACATCAAGGTTCAAAGTGGTGAGATGTACATTCTTAGGAGCGAGGACCAACTTGGAAATCTGAGACTGGGAATTCATTACTTAATATAGTGATTTAGAAGCTCCTGTTTATGTGTATTTGTTTACTTTAAAGGATCCATTATAAAATTATGTTTTCCTTCTGTTTAGCCTTCTCTGGATATTCAACAAATACAAAGTATGACCCATACCAAATTAAGGCAGAGATAGCAAGTCGTCGGGATAGGGTGAGTAAAATGAATATTTTCATAACTAGAAACCCTGTGTATATTTGTACATAATATCACTTATCATGGTTCATTATATGATGGTGTGTTTCACACTCATAATTTAGTAAGATTTTCAATTTCATGAATTATTATTATTACATTTGGTTATACTTTCTACTATTTTTTCAATAGGAGGAGAAAAGCTGCATTTTAAAACCACAGCCCATCTAACAAAAAAAATCGCCTGTACCCCTGTGTTTCAAGGGGCTAGATTCACCCCCCATTTGGAAAGATTTGACAGTGTCAGGGCCCAACCTCAGAGGACTGGATGACTCTCAGCAGGTTTAGCATCTGTCTGCTGTTCTTTCCTGGTGGCTCTATTCCCAGAGAAATTGGCCTGCCATAGTGTTTGACCAGAAGGTTCCGAGGCACCTTCCCAGTGGTGCCCAGTTCTTTGGATGCCACCATGTCCCATCCCTCAGCCTTTGTCATGTGTGTCTGGAAGGAGGGATGGGAGACATCTTGGAGCCCAAGCCTCCGGTCCTGGTGTCTCAGTCCCTAAATCAGAGCATCTCTTTGAGGGCCATGGTTCTCATATTCTAGCACACGCTTGAAAACACTGGGGGCATCAGTTCAAAATGAAAACTCTAGGCCACCCCTAGTTTTAACATAGGCCCGGAGTGAGTCCCAGCACCTGTTTTAAATAAGCACTCTCTGCGACTGAGTTCCAGGTACCCAAAGCCATGCCTTGAGCAATGGCATCTCCTAGGTGGGACTTTAAACGGAGGATGGGAAAAAAAAAAAGCATGACAGAGTTTGCTCATTGCATTATGTCAGTTAATACCTTGAAAAGAAAATCACTGACGATTCCAGGGTTCCCTGTGGGTAGAAAGCTCTTGGGGATCCGGGCCTTGTGTGTCTCAGCCAGCTGGCTTCTTTGCCAGGGCTGTGTGTTAGGCCTGTCGATGGAAGGTCCTGGCAAGAGGGTGACCCAGGGAATTGCGAGCCAATCAGAAATTGAGAGGACAGTGCTAACAACTGTAGAAAAACCATTTTTCACAGCATGCTTTTGGGGAAAAAAATATGTTGTTTGTCTTTAGCTTTCCAGATTAAAACGAGAGCTGACCCAGATGAAGCAAGAACTGCAGTACAAAGAGAAGGGAGTGGAGACCCTGCAAGAGTGAGTGGCCTGTGGTGATGGGGGGAGCATTTCCCTGCAGTTTCCTGTTGTGCTGACCTCTTATATGCTGGGACATGTGTCTTAAAGCTTCTTGGGTGTTCACTTTTCTGCTTTTATTTATGCTCGTTATGTACCAGTCATAAGCATCAGATCTCTTTTCCTTGAAGATATCTTGTTCTTGTTTCCTTGGGAAGCAAGATCTTTATTGGAATATTTGTGCACATTCTTGATAGCTAACTGTCTAAAACACACAAGGCTATTTCCATTTAAATTCCTGTTTGACTAGTTTTAGTCTCTTCAGTGTTTTAGTTCTAAAATTTAAATTAATTAAAACTAAATAAAGTTAAACTGTTAGTCCCCAGTCTCAGTAGCCACATCTGAAATGCTCAGTAGTCACGTGTGTCTAGTGCAAATCTTCTCCACCTCAGTGCTCATGACTTTTGGGGCCAAATAGCTGTCTGTGGTGGGAGCTCTCCAGTGCACTGTAAGATGGTTAACAGCATCCGTGGCCTTGGCCTCCTATGTGCCGGTCGCAGCCTCTCACCCAGTTGTGACAGCCAAAAACGTCTCCACATATTGCCAAGTGTTTCCTAGAGGGCACGTGTGTCCCACATGGAGGACCACTAAGCTAGTGGCCCCTGCATTGGGCAGCACAGATAATAGGCTATTTACATCCTCACAGATGGGTGATCCCCTGGAGAAGGAAATGGCAACCCACTCCAGTATTCTTGCCTGGAGAATCCCATGGACGGAGGAGCCTGGTGGGCTTCAGTCCATGGGGTTACAAAGAGTCAGACACGACAGAGCGACTTATCATATATCTACACAGAACATTCTGTCGGACGGCCTGATCTATAGGTCATCCTCCTGTTGACATCTTTGCAATTAGAACTCTGTCCCTACTGAGAGTTCGGAGATTTTAAAGTTCTTAATATTTGTGAATTCTATTACGTGAGCAAATTAAGTGAACAGTAGTTACTGTGTCAATGGTGGTGTTGGTGGTCTGAAAGAATTCATTTTCTCTAGAAGGGGTTTTGCATGCCTGTTGGTTCTAAGTCTGTTTCCTTTTGATTCAGATCCTGGTTTCACTTGCTGAACTTGGGCATGTGCTTCACACCTTCTATGCCGACTCTTCTCATGTGGTTGTCTGAGTTCGACTGCTCTGACAAGATACTTTAGACTGAGTGACTTAAAGAGCAGATATTGACTTCTGATGGTTCCAGAGGCCAGAACTCCAAGGTCAAGGCACTGGAAGTCCATTATGAGCCTTCTGACTGTGTCTTGACATGGTGTTGTTGTTTGGTGGGGGGCTCTGGTCTCTGGTGTCTCTTTCTTTAAAGACAGTGGTCCCTTCATGGGGCCCCACCCTCATGACTTCATCTAAATCTAATAACCCCCTAAAGGACCCATTTCCAAACAACATCCCATTGGGGATTGGGATTCACCCCAAGAATTTGGGGGGACGTGAACATTCAGTCCATAGCAGTGACCATTGGGCTAAATTGTCCGAGGACAGCAACAATGCCTGCTGCACAGTCAGCCTTCAGCAAATGACGGGAATCCATGTGGCTACAATTCTTGGTAAACAGGGGCAGTGTGCTACTCTCTTGGCATCCTGTGTGTAGATGCAGTGACCGCGTGTCAGATGTATCATTCTTTATAAGGAGGGAACATGGAATGTGAGTGTTTGCCAAAGGTAATGACCTCAGCCTCACATAAAGGGTAATCAAACCCTGTTGTTCAGCATGAGGTAGAGATTCACTTTCTTACTCACCCAGGATTGCTTTGGCTGACGACTTTTTTGTCCGCTTCTTTATTGAGAACGTATTATAGACACCAGGGGAGACACCATACAAAGGTGAGCTGGGTCCTGCTTGGAGGGCTTGGCTCTTCTGGCTCTGAGACACTGCCATGCCCCCTGCAGGTCCCCCCTGAGGTGGGATTTGACCATGTGCTTAGCATGAGCTGCAGGCTTTTTACCTTACAGTCAGCTTTTTGCTTTCTTTGCCACAACCTGCAGCAGTGTGTGTATGTGTGCGTGTGCGTGTGTGCATGTGTGCAAGAAAACCCCTTCTCCTTGGCATTGCCAGGAACTAACTTCATCTCTCATAGGCAGTCATTCTTTAAAAAAATATTTACTAATCTTTGGCTGTACTGTCTCTTTGTTGCTGCGAGGGCTAACTCTCTAGTTGAGGTGTGTGGGCTTCTCATTGTGGTGGCTTCTCTTGTGGAGCATGGGCTCTCAGCACATAAGCTTCAGTAGTTGTAGCCCCCAGATGCTGGAGCACAGGCTCAATAGCTGTGGCTCAGCTGTTCACACGGCATGCGGGATCTTCCCAGACCAGGGATCGAAACTGTGTCTCCTGCGTTGGCAGGCAGATTCTTTACTTACCTGTGAGCCACCAGGAGAAACCTCAGCATCATTTTAAGACTGGAAAAAGGTGGCCTCAGTTTCTCCAGGTTTATGGGACGGGAAGCAGAAGCCGGTACAGGAATTTGTCAGTTTACACCTGCAACCAGAGCGGAGTATGAGCCTGCAGAGAGAATGCCAATGCTGTTGATCCTCTTTCTGCTTTCCTTTGCAAGCCCCCTTGTGTGGGGTCAGCAATGGTAAACATGCCCCCTGCCAAGGGGATGGCCCCCACTCTGTGGCAGAGCCTATGGGAATGCCCGGCTTCCCCCATGCAGGCTGAGGGTGGCCTGAAGGAAAGCTCTGGACCTGGACTTGGTCTTGGGGTGTCCTAGCCGAGCTTTCCAAACGAAACTGCCTCTCGAAGCAGCTTCTGGTTGGCTGCTGTGTTGTCATTGTGCACGATCACTCTATGCTATGACATGACGTCTCAGGAAGCAGAGAAAACAGGAGTGCTTGTGCCATGCTTATTTGTTAATACAGTGTTGTGCTGGTGAAAAAGTGGCCTCACACCTTCCTCTGAGTTACACAGGCCATGTATAAGATGAAAACGGCCTCTTTATTTTTCTGGTAATGAAGACTGGCTCTTGTGTTTGGATCACATCATGTGGATTGGTATGCTTTATTGAGAAATTGGGAAAACCTCGGGTAAGCATCGATAATGTGATTACCCTACCCCTACTGCAAAATCCTGACTCTGAACACAGATAATACATGCACTGTTGTATGTCAATGGGCTTCTCAGATATTATTACCAACCTCGACTTAAGGCAGAAACCCTAGATTTCCCTCCAGAAAAGTTTCTGCTGTTCTTGCTTCCCAGAATATCCCGTGTATTTTTTTCCAGGGCACCTCACTGAGAGTTTGGCGACTCACAACATTTTAAACTCGACTTGTTTATCTTGGTGAACTTTCCTGGCTAGCAAGGAAATCCATCATTACGCTTGGGTCCAAGTGAGGAAAAAAGAGCCTTTTGTATTTTTTTTTTTAAGCCTATGTGCGTTGTTAATTTTTGTAGATGGGAACTGGCCGTGAACACAATCTCTGGGTTAATGATAGAATGTGTGTGTTTGTGTGTGTGTGTGTGTACTATATATAAACTTTTAATGATGGAAAATGTCAAACATACACAAAAGTCAAGAGAATAGTATAAGGGAACCTTCCAGTACCTGTCTCCCCACTTCTACAGCTAACTACACAATGGCCAGTCTTGTTTTGTCACACAGCTACAGAGCCTCATTGCCCAAGCTTTTACCACGATATTGAAGCAAATCCCAGAATCGTATTTAGTCCATAAATGTCTCCTAAAGTTACGGACTCCTTTTGAAAACGTAACTAATACCTGTGCCACTTAGTAGTAATCTCTTCATGTTGTCCATTTTCCAGTGGGTTTTTCCCCACCTCCCTGGTTTGTTTGGGTCCAGGTTCAGACTAGGTCCATGTTTCTTCATCTCTACCCCCCTCTCCTTTTTTCTTTTTTCCTTTATTTCTTCCTTTTGACAACGTACTTGTTGAAGAAGCTACTCTCCTTGTCCCAAAGAATTGCCCCGATCCTGGATTTTGCTACAGGAATGTGCATTGCATCATTTCACATGCTCCTGTGTCCCCTGCTCTTTATTTATGTAAACTGGTGTCATTAATCCCACAGGCTTGATCTGACTCAAGTTCCATTGCATTTTCTCTTCTTTTAGGGGTTAAATATGGTTTGTAGCTGGTGGTGTTACTTTGATCGGGAGGTACACACTCTCTGGTTGCCTCGTGTATGTGTGTGTGTGTGTGGTGTAAAGATTATAATTGGGGTTTGACATTGACAGCCTGATAACGTCCATTTATGTGTGTGTGTGTGTGTGTGCACTCAGTCGCTCAGTCACGTCCAACTCTTTGTGACCCCATGAACTGCAGCCCTAATTCTAGGGCACAGGCTAAGTAGTTGTGGCACGTGGGATCTTCCCAGACCAAGGATCAAACCTGTGTCCCTTGCATTAGCAGGTAGACCACTGAGCCACCAGAGAAGCCCCCAGAGCCTTCTTATTAACTGCCCTCCAGCATTTCTTCTCTGCTCCTTACTGTACTATATTGTGTTTGAATAAATCTTATTTCTACCACTGCTGTTCAAATCATAAAAGTAGGTGCTAGCTAGACGTGCCAGTAACCCCTTTCCTGGAGGTGTGTGCTTATCAGCCCCTGGGTCTGTGCTTCGAGCCTTTTAATTGCTTGATGACTGTCTTCCTTCTTGGGATGCCATGATGGAGTTAAGCCCATATGTCTCCTTCAGTGACTCAGAGCGACTGCCCTCTGAGGAGCGTTCAGTATCACGGCAAGGCAGTGTTAGATCTTGGAATTAGCATTTTCTCTCTGAGGGGATTTACAGGTTTCAGGAGAGCATGGGCTGGTCCGCAGTCCACACAGGCTTAGAGCAGGATATCCTGTTACCATAGCTCAGAGGCTCCTCAGATAACAGTAAAACCTACAGAAGTGGAGGCGGAAACAAAAAGAGTGTTGTTCCCAGTCGTGGGATGGATCTGGTGTTCCACATGGGACCGACGGCTGATAGAAGCTGCCAGAAGCTCTTTGGGATTCTGGTTTGTTCAAGGCCGCCTGCCAGAACCAGTGATGTAACAGGTAGAGTCGTAAGAAGACTCCTCCTTCTTGGGGGTTGTAATATGTGCTATTAACGTGGACGACCTTTCGAGACCTGGCTGCCCTTTCCTCTAAGATGTGGGTCGAAGAATTCGTTTGGTTTGATTTTTGCCAACGCGGTTCTCTTGACGTCTTAAGTTGAACAAGAAATACTGACACTTGAGGGCAGGGGGAGGTTGTTGAGAAATGCCTCAAAAATGCCTTCTTGGCAGTGTGCCATCAGCGTTTGATGCTGCACCTTCTTTTCTCTGGCTTCCCTGGTGGCTCAGACAGTAAAGAATCTGCCTGCAAAGCGGGAGACCTGGGTTCAATCCCTGGGTTGGGAAGATCCCCTGGAGGAGGGCATGGCAATCCACTCCAGTATTCTTGCCTGGAGAATTCCCATGGACAGAGGAGATTGGCGGGCTACGGTCCATGGGGTCGCAGAGAGTCAGATGCGACTGAGTGACTAACGCTTTTAACACGCTTCTTTTCTAACAGTTTCTTTCAAAGGCAGGATGTAAAGAGTGCCAGTCTGCTTTGGCCTGCCATCTGACTGTGTGGACGGTCCTCAGATTTGACATGGTGTCACTTTGGAAGCTTGAGCTTGAATGTATTGCTAGCCTGGTGACAGAAGAGGCTGAGTGTGGCGTGAAGGGCCTCAGTGTGGACCTCGCTGTGTGACCTTGAGCAAGTCATTCAACCTCCCTGGTTGAATGTTGAGTGAAAAGTAAAGGCTATGTTTTAGAGGGAATTTGAAAACTCCCAAATAAACGAATTTTGCAGATGTGATATAAAAGAGAGTTCCTGTTCTTTGAGGTTTTTGTTACGTGAAAATTGATCACAGTTGACAGATGGAAGCGGTTAGAGTTCTGTGGAGCCTGCTTCTTCCCCTTACCAAAGCATACGGACCCTACCCTGGCCACCCTGAGCCAGGAGCGCACCAGCGGGTAGCAAGGGCCATTAGCTGCACCAAGGTTTTCCATGCTGCTTCTGCTGCTGCTAAGTCGCTTCAGTCGTGTCTGACTCTGTGCAACCCCATAGACGGCAGCCCACCAGGCTCCATCCCTGGAATTCTCCAGGCAAGAATACTGGAGTGGGTTGCCATTTCCTTCTCTAATGTATGAAAGTGAAAAGTGAAAGTGAAGTCGCTCAGTCGTGTCCGACTCTTATCGACCCCATGGACTGCAGCCCACCAAGCTCCTCCATCCATGGGATTTTCCAGGCAAGAGTACTGGAGTGGGGTGCCATTGCCTTCTCCAAGTTTTTCCATAGAACAGCTAAAATGGAAAAACTCCAATTTGGACTTGAGAGCTGGGAGATGTGGGTTTGAGTTGTGGGTCTGCCAGATCTTAGCTTGTCCTTTTGGGCCACTTAGTCTCTCTGAGCCTCAATTTTTGCATCACGAAGTCTGGGAAGATTATGCTTATCTCATAAACCTGTTCAGGGGATTAAATGAGGTGAGACATAAAGCATGCAGCAGGACAGTCACCTAGTAGGTGTTTGATACTTGAACTATTGTAATATGCTATTTATATACCTATCTAATTTAATCAAACACATACGTATATAATTCGATCAAATAGATACTTGTATAATTTAATCAGGGACTTCCAAGGTAGTAGAGAAGTGGTAAAGAATTCTCCTGCCAGTGAAGGAGATGTAAGAGATATGGGTTCATTCCCTGGGTTGGGAAGATCACCTGAAGGAGGACAGGGCAACCCATTCCAGTATTCTTGCCTGGAGAATCCCATGAACAGGGGAGCCTGGCAGGTGACAGTCCATAGGGTAGCACAGAGTCAGACACAGCTGAAGCGACTCAGCATGCATGCATGCATAATTTAATCAAATGCATATAATTTAATCAGATCAAATATAAAATGTGTCTATAAGGTTATACTTACATAACAGTATCATTTCATGTAATTGCATATTCTATAATAATTCATAACTTTTTAAACAGTTACATTTCAGAGATTCCTAGAACTTTGAGATCATCTTTTCTAAGAGCTTTCACACTTTTTTGTTAAAACATGTGTAATCTTTTCCCCTATCCTTCCCCTCCAACGACATCTTCTATGGAAGCAGACTGTCTGAGATGGAACGAAGGGAAGGGCTTGCCGAAGCAGCAGTGAGGGGCCCCAACTCGTGGGTGGGCTCTCCCTTCAGCGACCCCAGCTCACCAGGCTGGGACAGCCTTGGGACAGAGTGAAAACAGCTGCTCTCGGTCAGTCTTCATTCCTTTTTGAGGTCTCAGAGCTCCTTGGGTGGAGCTAAGGTCAGGGCTGAGGCCTGCCGCCTTGAAGTTGAACTTTTGTTCTTGGGTGGGGGGGGTGTTGGGGGGCTCTGTGGCATCTGCTGGTGAGATGTATTACAGGGTTTGCTGTTCTCTCTCCCTGGTGGGAACTGGGGCCTGTTTTCCTCCAAGCCACCAGCTGATGGTGCCTTGACAGGCTGCTGGCTCTGACCCGGGCTTTACTGATGGCTGCACTTAGGCTCTGTTGCTGCCGAAAGCCGTAAAGAAATCACAACACCCAAGTATGAGCCAGAGCCGAGGGGGCTAGCGTCTCACGTTGTTGCCTTGACAGCGGCTGTGTGTCTGTACTCTGTGACCATTCGATGAACACTGACTTCTAAGCAGTTGAGAATATTTTTTGTGTTGCATTCGAGTTTCATTTCTCTATAGGGGTGTCGGTGTCAGGTAACGATCCCTTAGCTGTATGTAGTTTTCTTTCTAGAGGAGTCAGTAGACCTGTAGTAGCAAAGGCATTGGTCATTAACTGTTAAGGAGAAATCACGCTTTTCTGGCCTTGGGTTTTCTGTGTTGAAATGATGTCACCCTTTTCTACAGACTTCATCAGCTTATGTCTGTTGTGATTTGTGACATTAAATGAGATATATTGGAGAGCCTTTTATCAGAAGATGGATATCAGGAGACATTATTACATAAATGAGTCTAACTTCTCTCTGCAAGAAAAGTTGAGCCACTTCTTTGGCAGAGGTAGTGATGGGAGATGGATGGCCTTTGTGTCTGCCTTGCATCAGAGACTCTTGATTCTCCATAGAACAGCTAAAATGGAAAAACACGTGGCCAGGCCACATTGGGATCCAGGGATAGAATGAAGGAAGGATGAATGGATGTTTGGATGGAATGGGAGTACTAGAGAGGGAGTGATAAATTAGAACCAGGATAAAAGAACGAAAGATAGAGGAGCCATATGACTTCCCAAGTTTTGTGCAGGGCATCACTATTGAAACTTCACTACTTTTTGCTGTTTCCCATATATTCTTGTACACAGATTCCATAGGTATGTTTACTGAATAGACATTTTGGACTACTAACTGAGATGCTGGGGCTAAACGGATAAGACATGATCCTGCTCTCAGAGAGGGAAGTCTAAAATCTCTGGAAATGATTAGGAATCTTGCCTGGGATGTCCCTGCCTACGGAAGATGCTCTTGGAGCAGAGGGAGACATCCATCACCAGTCTTATCTCCTTGTATTCACCACGAACAAGGAAGGGCTTATGGGATCTTTTTTTTTCCTTTGCCAAAACATTGCTTTTTAGCTGTTCCCCGCCCTTCTATGAAGCTTTTAAGTTCTGGATTACTACTGTTTAATGGGATGTTACACTCTCGCATAGAATGACTCTTTTATTTCTTTTTGAACCAGGATTGATCGCAAGATGTCTAATGCTCACACCAACTACAAACTGGATGAGGCACAGGCTATAATGAGCGAGCTCAGGACCATCAAGAAAGCCATTTACACGGGCGAGAAGGAAAGGCGGGACCTGATGCAAGTAAGAGGCCGGGGAGCTCTTCAGAGCCCACATCTGTCTCTCTGCCCTCCTGTGTGTCGTTCCTTTATTTATTTATTTCCCTTTTTTTAAACATGTTCATAATGCCAGGGTTATCTAACTTTCCTTTATTTAAACACTAAAAAAATATATACGTATTTATATTATATCGTTATTATATAATCATGCAAATTTTAAACACATACATGTTTGTACAATATATGTATATTTGATATCTTCTATATATGTGTGTGTACGTATATATATATATTTTTTTAAATGTGCATGTTAGTTTCCTAGGGTTGCCATGACAAAGAACCACATACCAGGTGGCTTAGAACAACAGGAGTTTACTCTCTCCGAGTCTGGAGGACGAAAGTCTGCTGTCAAGGTGCGGCAGGGCCACGGTCTGTCTGAAGGCTCTGGGGGAGGTCCTTCCTTGCCTCCTCCAGCCTCTGGGGGCTGCTGGCAGTCCTTGGTGTTCCTCAGCTTATAGATGCATCGCTCTAGTCTCTGCCTTTGTGATCACATCTCTGCATATAAATTTTTTCTTCTTATAAGGACGCCAATCATTGGATTAGAACCTGTTCTCATCTTAGTTCGATTTCATCTGCAGACTTTTCCTTCCAAATAAGCACGTATTCCTAGGTTCTGGGGGTTAGGACTGAAGCATCTTTTTACAGGACACAATTCAGGCTACAGTAAGGGGTGACACATTTATATCATTTAATAACCAAAGTAATTTTAAAAGTGTATCATAAGAGTCTTGCTGTCACCCCATTTTCTCACCTCCTGTAACTACTGTTATGACCTTCTTGTGTGTCCTGCTAGTGTTTATACAGACATGTGATGGTGTGGACACGTGATCAGTTGCCCTCGAAGAAAGCTGGGCCTGTAGCTCTGTACGGCTGCATAGTATTCCACCATGAGGATAGACTTTATACTGGTTTTTTTTGTTTTTTTGTTTTGCCACTTGAACTCCTGTAGCTTCTCTTATTTTTAGAAAAAACTGAGTTTTTGCCAAGGGACGCATGCTGGGCTCTTGCTCCATGCCGGAATGCATTTGATGCTCTCCGTCATGGCTTTTCTTTCCAGCTCAGTTCACTGAGTTGGCACCTGGCACTAGTAGGCATTTGTCTCAGTTCTGCAGCATGTAAAACATGCAAGGACATGGGAGCAAAGCTCACCTTCTTTGGCCAAGTGCGACAGGTGTGCACATGACCACCTTGCATGGCGGTGCTTCCTAATGTCGAGGATGTGAGGCTGGAGTGTCCCCAGGGTGCTTGTTCAATTGCAGATTACCAGGCCACACCCCAGATCTCCTAGATTAGACTCTCTGGGGGTGGGATACAGAAATCTGTATTTTCAGATGCCCTGTATTTCCGGGTCATGAGAAGTAAATGACACTCGGTTGCCTCGAGTGGGTTCCCCACCATGGAGGCCAGAGATGGAATTTCTGGAAGACACCTCAGACCCCAGCATCTTCTCTGAGACACTCCAGGGAGACACACAAGCAGTGTCTTCATCTAGTAAAATCAAATAAGTTGTTTCGTCTTTCTTATACAAAGAGAACAGTCTTGGCCCATCCCAAGACACCTTTGTCTAGATCCAGAGGCACCTGCCTGGGGTCTGCTGCACCTGGGCGTCTCGTGTCTGCAGTCTTTTAAAACTCTTAAAAAATCTGGTTTCTCTTGAACTTTCACCCGAAGGGGTTCCAGGTACCAGAATTTATACTTACTCTAATCTTTGGCCTACTGACATCCATATAAAATGACTTTGACCCTGTAGAATTATGACTGAAAAAATTTGCTTATAAGAATATGTGAGCATGGTCTAGGAGTTGTTTTCACCTTCTGTGTGGTTTTAAAGATCTCCAGGTAGCATTCCTTTCTGATGGAATTATTTATTGAAGGAACATTTCAGATGGGAATGCTATCTCCCCTCCCCTTTGCTCTACTGAGGTATAGTTGACAAATAAAATTTTATAAATTTAAGGTGTACGTGCTGATTTGATAGACACATCTATTGTGAAATGATTACCACCATAAAATGAGTTCACACCTCTGTCACCTCACATGGGTACCTTGATTTTTTGTGCTGAGGACTTCTAAGATCTACTCTTAGCAACTTTCAGACCTTCACTCCAGTATTGCTAGCTATACTCACTGTGCTGTGGACCTAAGATCCGGGACTTATTCCTCCTGCTTTCCTGGTGGCTCAGACGGTAAAGAATCCACCTGCCAGTGCAGGAGACGTGAGTTCGATCCCTGGGTCAGGAAGATTCCCTGGAGGAGGGCATGGCAACCCACTCCAGTGTTCTCGCCTGGGAAATCCATGAACAGAGGAGCCTGGTGGGCTACAGTCCGTGGGATTACAAAGAGATGCAACTGAGCACATACGTACGCACATTCCTCTTAAGGCATGGGACTTTGGACCCTTTGACCAGCATCTCTTCATTGCCCCAAGCCCTCCAGTCCCTGTCAGATGCCTTTCTACTCCCTGTGTTTTTGGCTTTTTTGGAGGGAAGGCTTATTTTTTCTTTAGGAAACACAAAGGTTTAAAAAAAAAAAAAAAACAGTAAAAACGGTCCCTCATTTGTTCTCTGTATTATTCCCATGCTGCCAGGAGGACTCAGTTGCCATCTGACTTAAATCACTATGAGTTTCATGAAAGGTGCATGTGCTGATCAACATTTCTTTGGAATCTCATGAGAATGGGGTTGGGGTGGGCCTGCTCTCCAGGAATGAGGCTGCCGACCTGGAATGGAAAGGAAATGACTGCTTGGAAAGGGAAGAGATGCCTCGCCATGGCTGTTCAAGTTGCTTGTTCCCTTCTGTTCTAGAGCCTGGCCAAGCTGACTGATGGCTTCAGGAATAGCTGTTCTCTTACCGACCCTCTGCAGGAGTTCCCTCCCGGCGCAGGAGCACTGGGCGAGTCTTTATCTCACCAGTTTTGCGATGCTGGCTCTCAGACTGACATCATAGGCGAGGTATGCTCACCAGGCAGTCGGGGGATGGGGGCGGAGAACCAACTATGTCCAGAGAGACAACAAAAGGGCTGCTTTGATGTGGCCATCACCCATTTGTTTAAATTTTCCACTTTCCCTTCAAAAGGGTTTTGGCTTTTGTGACATTAAGTTTGGAGAAAGAATATGGATTTTTTACATCCAGGCATCTTGAAGGTTCAGAGGGGCCTAGGAGGCAATTGAATGGCTTATTACCTCTTTCTTCATAAATTAGATTTTTTTAAAAGGCAGAATGCTTTTGAGAGTTGAGTTTAGCTGTTTTTTTGACAGATGTAGGACTCTTTAGTGCATGGATCAGCTAACTTTTTCTGCCAAGGTCCAGATAATAAGTGTTTTAGGCTTTGCCGGCTATGCAGTCTCTGCCATAGTCATCTGTGAATGGGTGGGTGGGGCTTGTTCCACTAAAACTCTTATTTACATAAAGAGGTGGTGGGCCACATACATCCTTTGGGCCGTAGTTCTCTGAGCTCTGGCTTAGACCAGTGATTTTCATCAGCTTTGTGGCTGTGTCACCCTTGGGTTATACTTTGATGCTATTTCCTATTCTTCTAAGAGAATGTCAGGAAATTGAAATTAATTTTGTTTGGGACTTGGAAGAATTTCATAATGCCCCTTTTGATAATTAGTGAAGCCTTGAGTTAGCCACCAAAGCAGAATTGGCAGCCATCATGTGAAGCAGGGCAGTGAATACTTAAAGACACTACTGTTGTACTGTCATTGAGTGAAGTTTTACATTCATTTGTTACAAATAGAAAACCAATTTGTATGGATTCTTTTTCTTAGGGCTCACTAAGTAAAGTTGAAATATCAGTGAAATGCAGAATCCCCTCCTAAAAGTAAATAAATAAAAAGAAACAAAAAGAAGGGAAAACCATTGACTAAAAAACCGTGAGTTTTAAATAATTAACTGATATTTTAAAATGTCAACAAATAGTGCCTCTTTGAGGGGAATATCATATAGGAAATAATGCCTCTGTGTCCCGGATGTCCCGAACTGCCTATTTGCAGTGTTCCCCCTTATTGTTCTCAAAACTACACTTGGACATTTTGACCAGGTTTAAGACAGAGAAGAATCTGTAAGTTAAAACTGTCTGGCATTTTTGCCTAAAGATTTTGGCATGAGAAGGAAAGAAGTACAATATATATTGAATTCCATGAATAACTCATTGCTGCTTAACATAAGGTTACAATTAGAATTTTTAGAGGCTCTTACCTCGTTTGAGAGAAGCAGGTAAGATTGAAGGTTCTGTAATGATTTAGGTAAGATTTTCTAAAAAACATCGGGTGGGGAGTGGCTGGTTATACTACTATAATAACTTTAGCAGTAAATTGTCATTATTTATGAGTTTACTGGGGCTGGCCCTGAGTTGGCAGCTTCATGACTGTTACTTCGATTTAAGTAGTTGTTTCCATCCTCTTTCGTCAGCTGAGAGGGTCCAGGTACCAGGTTACCTAAGGTTATATAGCCAGGGAGAGGCAGATCTGGGTTTGAATCAGCAACTGATCCCTAAACTTCCCTGTGCTTTCTACTACATCTTGTTATTGAAAAATATATCAAAAGGCTTTAACTGTATTAGTTAGCTATTGCTGCATAACAAAACAGCCCCAAAACCTAGCTTTTGAAAACAGCACACATTTATTATCTCACACTTGTATTGTGGATCAGGAAACTGTGCTGCATCTTGTGCTTCACGGGCTCTCAGGAAACTGTAATCAAGGTATTAGCTAGGGTTGCAGTCTCATCAGAAAGCTTGACTGGGAGGGTTTACTTCCAGGCTTACATGATTGTTCTCAAGATTCAGTTCCTCACTGATGGTTGGACTGAGAGCTTCTGTTCCTTACTGTATGAACCTCTCCAGAACGGCGGCTTGCTTCATCACAGCATGCATGTACTACACAAGTTGGGATGAATTTTGTTTGCGTTTGTATGAACTTTGAGGAATTCTCTGTTTCTTTTCAAACTTAATTTGCTGTGGGAATTACAAAATAGACAAGTGTACTTCCACTATTTAAAAAAAAATCCGCCACTGTTGAAACAACCAAAGTCTTACCAGTCACATTCCCAACTCCCGATTACCAGAGGTGGCAGCTGTTATTGGTGTGTTTCCTTCCAGACCTTTGAAAAATGGAAATTGGAAGGTGAATTAAAATATTCTTCATTGCTGCTAAAAGTTTAAGTGAATTTTCTCTTTTGAAAATGGGTTTTTAACATGTCTCCCCCCTTGTTTATCTTCCTTCTGTTCCAAAAAGTTCATCTTTGATGATAAAACAAGGCTTGTGGATCGAGTCAGGCTTAACTGGCAGTATGAGGAAGCCAGAAAGAGGTAAGAAGCTCCTTTTTCAAACCTTGCCTTCTCCTTATTTCCTTTCTCCTGTGGAAAGAGGTTTTATGGAGTTTCAATGTGTGATTTATCCACATCTTACCAGAAAGCAATGTTTGATAGAGTATAGAATTAAGACTCTTCAGTTTATGTGTAGCTTCTGAACACATGTGACAGAATTTCACATGCATTTAAAATGGGAACTTCTCAATATTGCAAACAGTTATAAAGACAGGATATAATAAAAATAGAGACTTTTCGGGCTCTCTTTATCCTCTCAGGGAATTCAGAACTCCCTCCTTCCCTGCCTTCTAACTGAGCATCAGTCCCTCAGACCAGCTTAAGCATAACTGTTTTTTTTTTTTTATATATGTGGCATCTCATTCCATAGATTAACAACAAAAGCCATGTATCTTGGTTTCAAAGACAGTTTAATAAGGATTAGGTCAATGAGTGACAGCAGTACTTAATCTATGTCATTCTGACGGAGAGAACTGAAACATAATCGTGTCTGTTAACCTGTGTTGTAGGTGACCTGCCTTCTGCAAATTGAGACTTGACCTTGTTTGTGTGTTTCAAAATGTATCTCTCCCTCCTCCTTCTCTCTGTCCCTCCCTCCCGGTCTCAGCCAGGATTCACGGGCAGCACCACCAGGTGGGCTGTTATCCTCGCAGGCAGTGTTTTGTTTAAATTTATTTTACTGGGCTGTGTCGGGTCTTAGTGGCGGCGCACAGGCTTCTCTCTAGTTGTGGCACATGGACTCAGTGGTTATGGTGCATGGGCTTAGTGACTCTCTCTTGTGCCTTCTGAAAAGAGTCTTAAATCCAAGCTGTTCCAAAATCTGGGCTTCGGGAAGCCATGGTGCCTGTCTTTTTCAAGAAGTTTCTTTAGTCACATATGAACTGCTGTGCTGGGGGTGGAGGAAGAGGAGCGAATGCCAAGCAGGTCGAGGGCGTCCATTCTGGAAGCTAAATAGTTGGGCTTGCTCAATATACTGTATCATTCAGGGATGTCTGGAAATCCGCTTCATGGCCTTTTTAGCAAATGTAAAAATAGCATCCAAAGCAGATCATCTGACTCCCCGCTGGAGGGCCGGCTGGAGATGACCCAGCCTCTGCTCGGAGCCCCTCTGCCTGATCCTCCTGGCTCTTGCTCTGCAAGATGCAGTGATATGCTCAAAGGGGGCACTGCACTTCCCTGTGGACCACTTCCCTGGCCTCAGGCATCCACTCTCTGGAGCTCGCTGGTGGCGTTTGTCCGACGCTGTTGTCTCAATATTGAGAATATTGTCTCAATTGTCCTCTGCTCCTTGCATGTTTCTGCTGCACCATGTGGGTGTTGGAATTCGCTGCGTTGTATTAAACCACAGAAACTTGATGGGTGCTGTACTTAACGTAATTGTTACTGTTTGGCTGTGACATTTACCAGCCATAGCAAGGGATATTCTGGTTTTCTAGAGATGATGTTGGTACAGAGTGAGTAATCTTTGAAATATCGAGATAATAACATTTGGGCAGAAAGTCCAGGGTTTAAGAGCATTCTTCAGGGGAGGACACTGTACTTCATCAGTGTCTTTTAAAGGGGAGGAGTATCTCAGGGTCACCAGAACCTTGTTAGGAAAGGCACCGCAGTTGCAGAGGAGGGTCCTGTCCCCAGCACATCGACCTTTGTGGGAAAGTAGGGGCTTCTCTGGAGAAGGCAATGGCACCCTACTCCAGTACTCTTGCCTGGAGAATCCCATGGATGGAGGAGCCTGGTAGGCTGCAGTCCATGGGGTCGCGAAGAGTCAGACATGACTGAGCGACTTCACTTTCACTTTTCACTTTCATGCATTGGAGAAGGAAATGGCAACCCACTCTAGTGTTCTTGCCTGGAGAATCCCAGGGACGGGGGAGCCTGGTGGGCTGCTGTCTATGGGGTCGCACAGAGTAGGACTGAAGCGACTTAGCAGCAGCAGCAGCAGCAGCAGCAGGGGCTTCTCCAAAGTGCCTTTCTGGGCTGCCTTGGCCACATTTAGAGATGCAAGATCAGTTGCAAGGACATGCCAGGTTGGCTCACAATTGTTCTTTCCCCACTAGAATAGTGGTTCCGACTAGGGCAGGGAGTGAGGGAGGGGTGCAATGGTGGGAACCCCCCCCTACCCCCGGTGGGTTTCTGGCCACATTTACAGATGTCAACAGTTGTCACAGCTCTAGGAGAGGCACCAATGGCATCAAGTGGGGAGAGACCAAAGAACCCTCCGGCCCCCATGTCAGTAGTGCTGGAGGATTGTGCTGTCTCAGCAGGTCCACATCTGCCTCATTTCCATATGGGCAACCCCAGCAGCTTCCTGCACACCCGGCAGCCATGGGCAGAGAAGCTGCCAGGGGTGGGTGGGGGCTGGGAGACTGTACTTCTGACCGGCACCTGCCCTGTTCACAGACATGGCATGGTTTATGTGAGGCCATAAGGACATATAAACTCCCCCACAGCTAGCAGACATTGTGAGGACCTCAGTGAGTCTGCCTGGGGGTAGAGATAACCTCAGATAGTACCTGCGGGGTGTGCGCCTGCATGCATGCACGCTGCATATATGTATAGACACACAGGGTTCAGAAGCATGTACAAATCTGCTTGTATGTCTATGTACACATGTAACATGTATGCTTGCATTTATTTGTGTGTATATATAGGGCTTCCCTGGTGACTCAGACAGTAAAGAATCTGCCTGCAATGCAGGAGACCTGGGTTTGATGCCTGGGTTGGGAAGTTCCCCTGTAGGAGGGCATGGCAATCCACTCCAGGATTCTTGCCTATAGAACCTCATGGACAGAGGAGCCTGGCGGGCTACAGTCCATGGGGTCACAGAGTTGGACACGATTTAGCATATATATACCTGTGTGTTTTCCTGCTTGTTTGTATTACATAAATAATACATGAATACATTGCTTTTGTCAAAGATTCAATCGGTAGAGACCTCCCATCTTAACCTCCTCTCTAATCCTGCCACCCACCATTAATGATTTGGTGTGAAACCTTCCAGGTTTTATGTAGACATTTAAGTAAATGAAGCTCAGTGTAGTTAAATCTAGTATATGATGCATAGCTTTTCTAATGATTACAACCATCTTCTCTGGATGGACATCTCGATGATTCCAGTTTTTTTCTTTTCACAAATAGCGCACATCTATGTATAGGCCCCAGCCTTGCAGGAATACCTGTTTCCTTGGACAGATACTTAGCAAGGAAACATATGGGTCTAAAGACCTTTATGTTGGAAGTTCTGATCGGTCCCACTGAATTGTCTTCCAAAATGACGTATACACTTTACCCTGCCATCAGTAGCCATGGAGAGCCCTGATTTCTGTGTCTCCTCATCCTGGTTAAATACCAGCATTCTTCGTACATTTTTTTGGAGTCGTGGACAAAGACATTCTGTGAGTTGTCACGTCCTTCCCTGGTGAAGGATGCAGGGAATGGTGTACTGATGGTGCAGATCAGCATACTTTCAGTTATTTAAATTGCCAGGTCTGAATTGTTTTTGCAGACAAGCACTCCTTTCACAACATGTTAGATTCCATCAGTCCCTAAGGGATGGGGGTGGCCCCCCAGGGGATGTTTTCGGTTCTTGTGACTGGAGAGAGGGCACTTCTGGCATCCCATGTGGGGACCCCAAGGGTATTGCTCAACAACGCACAATACCCAGGACAGTCCCCCCAGCAAAGACTCGGATGGCCCAGAGTTTCTTGCTGCCTTCAAGAAATCTGACTCTTGGGCTTCTTATCTTGCTCCGAAATCCCTACTGTGTGTGGCAAGACCCAAGGGCAAGTCTTCCACTGACTCGAGGCCTGTTCCAGCCACGCTGGCCCCCGCGGTGTTCCTTACACATACTGGGCCTAACACCTGTCAGGCACACTCCTGATTTAGTGCTGGAGCTTGGCACAGTAATGGCTGCTGAGATGTCCATATCCTAATCCCTAGAACCCGTGACTCTGTTGCCTTCCTTGGCAGAAGGAGCTTTGCAGATGGCCTCAAGTTAGAGATCTTGAGATGATGCTGGATCACCTCGATGGTAGCCGTTTAGTCACTCAGTCGTGTCCAATTCTTTGCGACCCTGTGGACTGTAGCTCACCAGGCTTCTCTGTCTGTGGGATTCTCCAGGCAAGAATACTGGAGTGGGTTGCCATGCCCTTCTTCAGGGGATCTTCCCGACTCAGGGTTCGGACCCAGGTCTGCACATTGCAGGCAGATTCTTTACCATCTGAGTCACCAGGGATTACCTCGATAGGCTCAGTGTAATCCCAAGGGTTCTTAGAAGAAGGAGAAGCAGAGAAGGAGATGTGAGGATGGATGCAGAGATCAGAGTGATGCAGGCCTGTGAGCCAAGGAAAGTGAGCAGCCCCTAGAAACCACTGCAAAATATATTCCTCCCTTGAGCCCCCAGAAGAATCACAGCCCTGTCACTCATTGTTGACTTCTGTCATCTGGAACTGTAAGGTCTACGGCCATACCACCCCAAATGTGCCCGATCTCATCTAATCTTGGAAGTTAAGCAGAGTCGGGCCTGGTTAGTACTTGGATGGGACTGTAAGGTAGTGATATGTGTTGTTGTAAGCCTCCCAAGTTTGTGATCATTTGTTACAGAAATGAAAGGCAAGTAACACAGTACCCTTGGCCCCTGCTGTTTCCTCTGCCTGCAATGGGATACTTGGCCTCAAAGGGTCATGTGGCCTCTGCTCTCCTTCCACTCACTGTCAGAGACACTTTTCTCATCATTCTGAATAAAGGATCACTCCCATCCACCACCCCATTACCCTGGTTCTCCCAGCAAATGTAACCAGCTAACCTGCTCTATACTTTACGCATGTGCCTGTTAAGTCTCTTCAGTCATGTCCAACTCTTTGGGATCCCACGGGCTGTAGCCCGCCAGGCTCCTCTGTCCATGGGATTTTCCAGGCAAGAATACTAGAGTGGGTTGCCATGCCTTCCTCCCCAGGATCTTCCCAACCCAGGGATCAAATCTGCATCTCTTGTGTCTTCTGCATTGGCAGGTGGGTTCTTTACCACTAGCACCACCTACAGAGCCCATACTTTATGTGTTTGCTTTTTTTATTGTTTGTTTTTCCCTGCAAGAATGGAAACCTCATGAGGGCAGAAATTTTTGTCCAGTTAGCTCATGACTATAATTCCAGCAACTAAGTGTCTGGTGAATATTTACTGAAAGAGTAAACAGGGGTCCCCTTAGATCACATGTGCTCTTTGACCTTCACCCCTATGAACAAGCGGGTGGAAGGAATTCTTGGACCCAGGTCAGCGCCAGGTCAGCTGCTCTGCTCCTGGCTCCTGCCCCCAAAACCCTCGTCCTGGTATGAGCCTTGGGCTAATTCCCCTGGATTTACAAGAAGAAAAGGCCTTTAGACATGCATGCCCTTGGGGATCTCATGGAGGCGGGTCATGGTCTGTTCATTTCTGAAACTGTTCACATGACACGTTATCGCTCCCAGCTCAGCTTGTGGTTCCTGGGCTTTCGTGGTCATTCAGAAGGGCTTGTGGTCATGGACCACCCCATCATGAATCCTCCTCTTGGGTGTTGGAAAAAACAGCTTTGGAGCTGGGCCCTGAGGGATGTTGGAATTCCAGCTGCCCATATGTTGAGGAAGAGCTTTCTCAATCAACGGGGCACAGGGATCAGGGCGGAGAGTTGTATAATTGCAAGTTTCTTAGGGAGCAGGGGAGAACAACCCCAGAGAGAGTTCTCTGAGGCTCACTTTATGGTCAAGGATCACTTAGGCTGTAGATCTTGATATTTGATAGTTAGTTCGGTGCTTTCATTGGAGCTTCACCTGCTTAAAAACATCCTTGAGGCATTCTTCTGGTTGCCAGGCTGTACCCCACGAAGATTAGCTTCCTTCCCCTCTGTAAAACCTCCTGGGCTTTGCCACTTCTAAATGGGGAAAAGCTGATGCCTTGATGTATTTCCTTGTATATTTAGGTTCGAGATTCTTTCTCAGAGCTGGGAAATCATCAAAAGACAATAAATGTTCTGGACAATGAGGGGTTTCGTGTCTCTTCAGATTTAAAGGAAGTTTATAGAAGCAGAACTCATAATTCCAAACGATGGTATGATTTCTAGAGAATTCTCTAGACCAGACCACCACTGTCATGGTGACTAGTTTTGTTTTCAACTCTGGGTCATGTGTGCTCAGTCACTCAGTCGTGTCCGACTCTTTGCGACCCCATGGACTGTAGCCCACCAGGCTCTTCTGTCCATGGGATTCTCCAGGCAAGGATATTGGAGTGGGTTGCCATTTCCTCCTTCAAGGGAATCTTTCCGGCCCAGGGATCGATTCTGTGTCTCTTGCGTTTCCTGCATTGGCAGGTGGATTCTTTACCACTTGGGAAGCCCTCTAGGTCATGTGAAATATATCCCAACAACTGTTTCTTCCTTTTCCTTCAGGAACATCACTTTGGTTCCCAAGGCAGACCTTACAATAGGAATATTTTCACACTATTGGTTAAAAACTTGAGAGAATTTTTCAAAGCCAGTTTGGAGGAACAAGTCTTCTTGAAGCAATCCTGATGACGCAGATGGCTCCTTATTTTTAACCTAAGAGTGCTTGTTCCAGAACTGTGCACAAACTGTAGCTGTTTCCATAGAAACATTTGCCGTCCTGATAGGAACAAAACATTCGGCCCGGCCTGTGTCTCCGCGTCTCAGTGTTTGCTGCCAGGACGTGTCCTGTGCCGTTGCTGATGGAGCGTTAGGATTCCAGCTGAATTCGATCAGTCCCTTGGATTTTCCCTTCAGTTCTCCAGTGACCGTGTATCTGGGTTTGGGAATAGGGCATGGCCGTGAGAGACAAAGGAAGCAGGCCAAGAGAAAGAAACCTGGAGACCATCTGCTTTCCATTTAAAGAAGTCATTCTGAAGCTCTGTTTGTTCAGAGGGGATAAGATGTGAGGGCAGGGAGGGGTGTTGGGGTGTTTGCAGGCCCATCTTTTTTTTAATAAATTTTTAAAAGATTATTTATTTTTGGCTGAGCTGGGTCTTCGTTGCTGCATGGACTTTTTCTCTAGTTGTGGCAAGCGGGGCTACTCTTTGTTGTGATGCATGGCTTCTCCTGGCGGCTTCTCCTGTTGCAGAGCACGGGCTCTAGGTACATGGGCTCAGTAGTTGTAGCACACAGCCTTAGTTGCTCCACAGCGTGTGGGACCTTCCTGGACCAGGGATGAAACTCGTGACCGCTGCCTTCACAGGCAGATTCCCAACCACGAGCCCACCAGGGAACATAGGCCCTTCTTATGCCACACGGTCTAGATTCAGACTCCCTGAGTTTCCAGTATAAAGAGTCGAGCTGAATGGACACTAGTTGACCAATATTTAGTTCATTGAGGTAAAGTGATTTCACTGTCCATATGACTCAGATCTCAGATGAGACTGTGGTGGACTTTTGATTTCCATTTAAATAGATATTTGCAGAAAGAAAACTAAAGAGAGAAAACATAAGAAGCATCAAGTCTATAGCTACAATTGACATCTGAAGGCACAAGACTCTAACCTGGCACCATGTCCTAGAACATGGCATTGGGTCCATCATGTCCCCTCACCCTGAGTCAGGGCTGTGGCTGGCCTGGAGTTCCATTTCTGTTCCAGAAAGTGGCAGTATTTTAGGAACGTGCAAAATTATATCATAGGTCCCAGAGTTGAGGTATAAATTCAAAGAATTGGGGATTACTCTGAATATGTAGAATATGCCTCAAAACTGTGCAATATTAAAAGCGCATTTTCTTCTTTGAAAAATGCAAGTCATATTTAAGATTTCCACATGAATCGTAAGGGTCCGAGCAGTTTCTGCCACATAAATGCAGGTTTCCATTCATGGTTTAATGGTGCCTGGGTTGTAACAGTAAAGGTGTTTGGGCAAAAATAGTAAGGGAAAAATGATTCATATTTGACTTCTGTCTACATTAGGCCTGTTCAGGGGGTGAAATTTAGAAATCATACGATAAACATGAGCCCGGAATGCTTGACTGAGGACTTGCTTTCATTTCTTGACTATTCTGTGCACAGGGACGTGTGTCTTAAAGCCTTTAAAAGGCGTTTGTGAGAGGATATATATAGGCTATAAAAGGGATTACCTATCAAAAATAAAAATCAGTAAACTCAGCTGACTCTCAAGGAAAAAACAAACCCTCACCAGTTTTAAACTGATCTTGATTCTCTTTGAAAATGAACTTGGGCAGTTCCCTGGCAGTCCAGTAGTTAGGATTATGTGCTCTCACTGCCATGGTCCCGTGTTCAATCCCTGATTGGGGAATTAAGATCCCACAAGCCACACAGTGCAGCCAAAAAAAAAAAAAAGGACTTGGAAAAGTTTCTTTTTTTGCAAATTTTAATTGTGACCTCGCTTTGTTTCCTTATATTTCATTTCACTGAGAAAATATGGTAGAAAATAGCCTTTCTGGAAATGGTTTTCCCTTTATTTCTGGAATTTGGAATGATGGTGCTTGCAAGAGTGGGGTTCCAATTCCGCACTGCATATCAGCTACTGGGTGTGGATATAGAAGGGACATCAGAACTGTACATTTGTTATTTAGCCTGAAGTAGAAGGTCTCTTGGATCCATTAATCCTAACACAGGAAGGGTCCGCCTTGCAGATGCTCTTTTCTGGGCCAGCAGCACGGTACACAAGGCTTATTGTTTTAAAGGTAAAGCCATCCTGCCTCTTCTGCGGCAAATATTCAAGACACCACTTGTACAAGAAATGTACAAGAAGAAATTCTTCTAGCATTCTTATTTCCCGGTACACACAGACAGATACATGCTTCTTTCAGCCTGGCTAAGAGCAGACCCCCAAATGTCTTAACTCCAGATTATGGATCTAGACAAAGAAATTACACTTTTTAGTGTATTCCAGTCAGCTTCCCTTGTGGCTCAGACAATAAAAAATCTGCCTGCAATGCAGGAAACCTGCGTTTGATTCCTGGTTCGGGAATATCCCCTGGAGAAGGGAATGGCAACCCACTCCAGTATTCTTGCTTGGAGAATTCCATAGACAGAGGAGCCTGGTGGGCTACAGTCCATGGGGTTGCAAAGAGTCAAACACAACTGAGCGACTAACACACACAATATATGCCAGTATTCCTCTAGATTCATAGGGAGCTCTGCAGTGATTTGCAGTGCTATGAAATTTAATTATTAAAAAAGAAAAAAAAGGCAATAAACCTCGTTCTTAAGCACAGTGTGCTCATCTAGTGCTCAGTACAGCCCAAACAACCTTTCCAGGTGGGTTACATTAAGTCAGCTTCACCCAAATTGTTTCTGCTACTGAAGTCACCCCTCACCATATGTCCATACAGCTTTTTCTTGCAAGCTCTGGAAAGTTACAGTACACTGTTTAATTCTGGTCACTGTACTATTTCTTTTATACTCACAGTGGACAGACCTTTGGAAATCTGCCCTTTGCCTCTCTTTCTTCTCGTAATTCAGTTTTTCCTTTGTTCTGATAGTGGATATTACCTGGGGGCTTCCCTGGTGGCTCAGATGGTAAAGAATCTGCCTGCAATGCAGGAGACATGGATTCTATCCCTGTGTTGGGAAGATCCCCTGGAGAAGGAAATGGCAACCCACTCCAGTATTCTTGCCTGGAGAATCCCATGGACAGAGGAGTCTGGTGGACTACAGTCCATGGGGCTGCAAAGAGTTGGACACGACTGAGTCACTTGAGATTTTCCTGGAAAAAGCAGGATTATCTAGGATTGGATCTCCACTCACCCTCAGCAACTTGAATCCCCGTGCAGTGGTGGCTAACCTGGAGCTGGCCAATGCAAATGGAATCTTGATCTCCTCACATGTTAACTTCAGAAAACTCAAAAGGAGTGCTTTTTAAAATATGTGTGCTTGTAGTATGAGAATTATTATTATATATGACCAGGTAATACTGATAACTTTACTTGGGCTCAAATAGGCTTTCCTGTGTACATTGAAATGAAAAATTATGAGGACCCAATGGATTTGCTCTTTGTACATCTCTTTTATATTTATTCCTTACCTTTGACTTGGCTTGATCTACAGTAGAATGTTCCAAAAATTTCGCTGGGTCTAATGTCTGATTTGGTGCTAATTTATGGGTCTGCTTGGAGTGCTTCCTTGGACTTCAGTTATATGACTGCCATAAATTTTAATTACACTAATTAGAGAGAGGTAGATGCTTAAGCCCAGTTGGATTCCTAACCCTTTTGAGCTGCATCTGTCATTAGTTTTTTCAGTGACATGGTTTGGCACCATTTTCCAACACATTTGCAGGAAATTGGTCTTATGTTAGAAAAGAATTTGCCTAATAAAGCTACTGACATTCAGCTATTTTCTTTACCTTCTTGGGGAACTGGGCTTGAGTAAAACGTGCGCATTTAAACTATAACTTGTATACTCTTTTCTTTTCATGACTGTGGATTTTCTAATTGGTTTGGTGCTTGAAGAAGGTTGTTGTTGTTGCTCAGCCATGTCTGACTCTTTGTGACCCCATGGACTGTAGCATGCCAGGCTTCCCTGTCCTTCACCATCTCCTGGAGCTTGCTCAAACTCACATCCATTGAATCAATGACCCCATCCAACCATCTCACCCTCTGTCTGTGGTCCCCTTTTCCTCCTGCCCTCAATCTTTCCCAGCATCAGGGTCTTTTCCAATGAGTTGGCTTTTCGCATCAGGTAGCCAAAGTGTTGGAGCTTCAGCTTCTTCACTTGAAGAAGGCTCCTTGGCCAATCCTTTTGTCAGATTGACTAGTCTCATGCTCACGTCTAGTTCATGAGCAGCTCAGACTGGTACAAGGATATCCCACAGACCTTAACACATGGGCCAATGCCAGTTGACTGTCAGTATCTGCGAGGAAGCACAGTGTTGAGATGGATTCTGAAGTCTGGACCCAGCGAAGACACCAGCTTCGATTTATGATATGTGTCCTGAGTACCAAATGGGACAGTCTCAAAAGCACTCTTGCCTTTCTCATTTTAGTGAGGATCATCCTATCCCTGCCTGATGGAAGCCCTAAGAGCTCCAAGGACAGTTTGCATTCTCCAGACCAGGCTGGGGTGCCTGAAAAGCAGCGGGTGTCACACTTTGGCAAGAAGCACCTAGGAGGGCTTGTCAAAACCCAGGTTGCCCCACTCCATCTGCAGAGCATGGTGTTCAGCAGATCTGGGGTGGGACCTGAAATTTGCATTTGTAACGAGCTCCCAGGTGATACTGAGGCTGACTCAGGGACCCCACTTTGAGAACCACTGTCTTGAGGCTAGAGGACTGAGTGCACCTGCCACTTAGCTGCCCTCACAGCTCTCTGTGACCTCAGAGACGTCATTGGATTTAGTTTTGGGCCCATGTGTCAATCTCTGTCTGGCACAGGGCTGGCTTCTGGTCAGGTCTGCAAATCCTTCTTTCTGCCCAGAAGCCGCCCTCATCTTGAGCCACATATAAACGTAAAGGGCTTAAAACATCGTGCTCCTGCTTTTAAGGATGCTCTAAAAACACGAGCCACGTCTCTTTCACTTCCCCTGCCTTCAGCACAACCTCAGGACACTAGTCTGTCTGCCCAGTGGGCCTGTGGGCCATTTGGGTGCACCGGGTGGGGGTGACGAGAGCTGTATTTCTGCAGTTTAAGGGTTACCCTGCACCACATCCAGGCTCACTGCGACTTGACTGCCATTCTTTCATATACTTGCTGGCATATTCATTCTCCATTTCACACGTTTAGCTTTGGCTGAGTACCTGCTCTCTGCCAGGCATTTTGAATGTCCTGCATGGTCAAGGCCTCCGGCACTCTTGAGGATCCCATGAGGGGTGTGATTCTCTTCTGGGTTTTCTCAAGGCGGGCTCCGCAGCTAGGCGCACAGAGAAGGCAGGCGGCCGGAAGCATCTCTTGTGCATCTAGCATGGTGTTTAGCTACTGATGAGGAAGGGGGTGCTGAGAGAAATGAGCTGGCTCTGTCTCGTTCCAAAACAGCACACATAGGAAGCAACGCTAGGCATGTGGGTGAATCAGGGTCTTCTTTGGAACAAATATGCGTGTGTGCTCAGTTGGCTTCAGTCGTGTCCAACTCTGTGACCCCATGGACTGTAGCCCGCCAGGCTCCTCTGTCCATGAGACTCTTCAGGCAAAAATACTGGAGCGGGTTGCCATGCACTCCTCCAGGGAATCTTCCCAATCCAGGGATCAAACCCAGGTCTCCCGCAATGGCAGGTGATTCTTTACCACTGAGCCACCTGGGAAGCCCTGCAACAAACATCCTTACTGTCATCCCAAATCTCGTAGGCCAGGGCAGATGATGCAAAGGGCTTCCACATCGGGTTCATTCCACCTCACTTCCAGATCCCTTATTTGTGCCATGTTAGGTTGACTCAGTGCAGTCATTCCGCTATTGGTTAGAGTGAGTTTCTAGAATCTGCATGGTGCAGAGACTGTGTAAATGTGCGTGTGTTTCATCAAGTTCGTGGATCTTCCCGTGTCCATCTTCTGCAGAGTCTCGAACATCCAGCAGCAGCTGGCCCAGCTGGAGAGCGAGTCGTGGCCGGGCCTGGCTGAGGCCGACAGGGACCGGCTGCAGCTCGTCAAGGAGAAGGAGGCCCTGCTTCAAGAGCTACAGCTCATCATCCAGCAGAGGCGGCCGGCAGAGGACGTGGTGAGACTGGAGGAGGAGCGGCGGCGCCTGGAAGAGGAGATCCAGCGTGCCCGGGCGACGTCCATGCAGGGCGCCACCGAAAGGTGGGCAGGTAGCGCCGGAGGAGCGGCTGGCAAAGCCAGATTGCACGGCTGCATGTGGTCACTGATTGCTCCAGCAGCTACTGCCTGGTGGAAGGTGGATGGAGCATGTACCTGCCCGTCCTCCAGGGGTGCCAGCTCTGCTCAGGGCTCCAAGACTCCTGGTCCCTGTTCACAAGTTGGAGATGGTCGAGAAGGGGATGGAGGAGGGAAGAAGACCGGGGAACCCATGACTTAGACCCTGCCTGCTCCCACTGCAGGTGCCAGGTGCCCCGCCCCTGTATTTTCTGGACATTGTCCTTACCCACCCCATAGGAAAAATTAGAGAGAAAACTACCTCCCACACTTGGGCAGTGGCTTTTTTATTTTGGGCTTGATCTTTGAATTCTGTAGATGTTAGAATTTCATATGGTTTTGCCTGGAAGAGGGCTTAAAAATGAGGGACTCTGATTTGTTCCAGGGAATTGCAATAGATTACCGCATGCTGGGCATTTGTATCCATCTTCTAGTCTATTCTCCATCTATCTGTTCATCCGCCCACACCCACCCTCCCATCTTTATGCCCATCTTCTTGTCTGTTGTTGTCCATCCAAACTGCTGTTCACTCATCCGTCTATCTATCAGCCTGTCCATCCTCCCACCCCCATATCCATCAGTCCATGCAGCTACCCACCCATTGATTTATCCATCCCTCTATCCACCCATCTATCCACTCATCCATCCATCTGTCCGTCCATCCATCCACTCACCCATCTATCTATCTGCCTACCCACCCAGTGTATCAGGCGCTGTTCAGGGGGCTGGTGGTACATTTTCGAGGAAAACAACACACATCTCTGTTATCTTGGTGTTTATGACCTGGATGTGCTTTTTAGAATTTAGTCATTCAAACCTCAGTCAGTTCGGGGGGATTAATCATTGCATTTCTTGTTAGGAAAATATACTTGCTATTTTTGAAATCCACCAGTGGACTGTTTTCGTACTTACAGGATTCTGCTTCAGGAAAAAAGAAACTGTCTCCTGATGCAGCTGGAAGAAGCCACCCGCCTCACATCCTATCTCCAGTCCCAGTTACAAAGGTGAGTAACTTGATTATCATCTTGTAATGATGTGGTCATGAGCTTCACAATGCCCTTTAGCTTGGTTTTCTCTCCCAGAACTAAGAACATGAAGTGGTTGTAAACACAGGACAGAAAAGTGGATATGTGATATTTTTTGAGGAGCTGCTCATATCATGTATGATCCAAGGACTCTGAGGAGATCACCAAGTGGGACTTCCGAATAACGAATCTGAACTCAGATTTGCCCAAGGATTTTGTAGCTCACAGCATCAGAAAGTGTATATATTCATGTACATATATGCACACATACATTTTTATTTCTTTAAGGAACAATATCTTTAAGATGTGGATGCTCAGTAATAGTTCTGGAGTTCAGGTACTCAACTGTATTGGAAAGCATAGTGTCAAGGGCTTTCTGTGTATTATTTTCTCAGTTCCCCTTCTAAGAGTGTCTTGAGGTGGGAACTGTTCTCATCACAGCACTCCCCACCCAAGAAAGTGGGTGACTCAGAAAGGTCAAAAAGCCCTTGACCAAAAAAGACCTTCAGCTAGTCTGAGTTTGAGCTGGAACTTAAACTCAGGCAAGAGTCCTAGATGTTAACCTGTGTTCTTTACTGACACACACAGAAACAAAGGAAATAGTCATGAACTCAAGGGTGGGGAGTGGGTGTCTTAAACAGTTCACAGGTGGGGTTGATGAGCACAAGGCAGGGTTTTACTCCTGGAGTTTCCCGGAGGCTGGCCTCAGATGAGGTCTAGAGGGCTCCAGCCATGGGCTCCAGGCTGCTCTTCTCTTTTCAGCCTGTCTGCCAGCACCCTGACCATGTCCTCGGGGAGCAGCCGCGGCTCCCTGGCCTCCAGCCGCGGCTCCCTGGCCTCCAGCCGCGGCTCGCTGAGCTCCGTCAGTTTCACCGACATCTACGGGCTCCCACAGTACGACAAGCCTGACACCGAGGGCGGCCCGCTCCTGCGCTTTGACCTCGTGCCCTTCGACTCCCTGGGCCGGGATGTGGGCCTGGCGGACACCGCGGGGCCCCCGGGCCTGCACAAGCCGAGGCACTCCCTGGACACCCCGCAGTCGCTGGCCTCCCTCTCTTCGCGGTCCTCCCTATCCTCGCTGTCCCCTCCCAGCTCACCCCTGGACACGCCCTTCCTCCCGGCCTCGCGAGACTCGCCCCTGGCCCAGCTTGGTGATGGCTTCGAGGTGGCAGGCCTGGGCACCCTGGACAGGCTGCGGGCTCAGGCCGCCGCCCTAGGGGACGAAGACCTGGCGGGCGCTGCGGCCCTGCCGCCGCATGGGTGCCCCGGGGACGGGGAAGGATCTCATGAGAGAGGACCCCAAGTGGCCACTGCTCCCACAGCTGCAGGTACCTACTAATGAGTCCCATGGGTGCCCCGGGCTGGGAGGCAAGGATCCAAGCTCATTGAGGAAGCCGTGTGCAGGGAGGCCAGCTGTTTTGCTGTGGCCTCAGGGGCGCTCAGCTTAGTAGGACCCTTGATGGAATGTCCTCGATGACAGATGAGGAAGCTCGCACGCCCACTCTGCTTGCGTGCTTTTGCTTTTGTCTTGTCCCTGGTCCTTGAAACTGATAAGTTTCCATGGAAAGACTGTCATAGTCTTTCCCGGTATTTTGCTAGTTTTCAGAATGTTAGTTGTTATAAATAAAGATAAGAACCACCTGTTCCTCCACAGTGGGAGCCTGATAAAGAAGTACTTGGGCCATAGTGAAGTTCCCAGGGAGTGTGCCCAGATGGAGCATTTCTGTGCGTGCCTGCCTCCGACCAGCACGAGGGGGGCTGTCGGGCTATGGCCCCCCAGAAATCTTCCTTTGGCCCTGTGACTTCACTCTTTATCCTTTGTCCTTGTACTTGTCTATCATGGGGGAAGTGAAAAGGCATACCTGTGAGCATCAGTCCTTGCTACCAAATCGATTTCTCTGATACTGTTCAGATCAAGAAACACGTAGCCCTGAGAATTTCATCTGTCTAGTTGCTGTCAATTCAGCTTGTCAACATGTAGCCCACGTGGAAAACCAGTCTGCTGTTTCAGAGGGTATTCTGGCTGATGGAGCTTTTGTGAGCCAACCTCCAGTGATTTGAACCCACTTCATTTTTGGAGAAGATAAAAACTGCCACCCATTTAATTCACTTCCATTTGCACGGCCAAACCGTTTTCAGACATTCCATTCAGGCAAACAGTAGATAATTTGTGGAGCACAGTGGATCTCAACCAGGGCTGTTTTTGCCCCCTAGAGGTACTTGGCTATGTCTCAAGACATTTTCAGTTGTCGAAGCTGAGGGGCTGGTTGTGGGGTAGGGGGTGGTGGTGGTACTACTGGCCTCTGGTGGGTGGAGACCAGCAGCACTGCTTGACATCCTTCGGCCCATAGCATGGTCCCCACTACAAAGAATGATTCAGCCAAGGTGTCTGTAGTACCAAGACTGAGAAACCCTGGTTCCGTACTGTTAAGTGTTTTAGTAGCAAAGGAGAGAGAGAAAACGTGAGTACAAACCCAAGGTAGTGGAAATGGCTTCAAACTAGCAGCTTAGACCCAGCCCCTGTCCCTGTCCTGTTGACTCATTAGCTGTGTAACCTCGAGTGCATCTTTGAAAGGGGCTCAGTCTCCACCTTCCTTGCCCTTAAACGAGGTGATCTTTGTGGACTCTTCCACTCACCACCATTCTGTTACCCATCAGTTCTTCTTTATGTATAACCAAGTTGGTTATTGGGCTTCCCTGGTAGCTCAGTGGTAAACAATCTGCCTTCCAAGCAGGAGACATGGGTTCAATCCCTGGGTCGGGAAGATCCCCTGGAAGAGGAAATAGCCACCCATTCCAGTGTTCTTGCCTGGGAAACCCCATGGACAGAGGAACCTGCCAGACTGCACTCTATGGGGTCACAAAAGAGGTGGACCCGACTTAGCGACTAAACAACAGCAGTGCTGGTTATTCAGTTCACTTCAGTTCAGCCGCTCAGTCATGTCCGACTCTTTGCAACCCTATAGGCTGCAGCACGACAGGCTTCCCTGTCCCTGTCCATCACCATCTCCCAGAGCCTGCTCAAACTCACGTCCATTGAGTCGGTGATGCCATCCAACCATCTCATCCTTTGTCATCCCCTTCTCCTCCCACTTTCAATATTTCCCTGCATCGGGATCTTTTCAGATGAGTCAGTTCTCCAAATCAGGTGGCCAAAGTACTGGAGCTTCAGCTTCAGCATCAGTCCTTCCAATGAATATTCAGGACTGATATGTATATATAGTTTCTTGTAACATCTATGTGTTTAAGCAGAGATCCAGTATATTCTTTGGCAGTCCTGGAGCTTTTTGGCATCTCTTATTTCAGTGTCTTGCCCTCTGTGTTTGCAAACACGCCTTTCATATCCCCATATATGTTGTTTCTATAATTCACATGTCCAGAGGAACTTTATTCACTTTGGTCTTCATTATAATCACAGGTTCAGTATTCCATGTTTATTCCTGTGATTCAAAAAAGAAAATACAAAATAAGGACTGAATTGTGCATCTGTTGCTTGAGCTTACTTTTCTGTGTTCCCCGCCCACTTCTGGCGGCACAGTGATCCCTGGGTTGGGAAGATCCCTGGAATAGGAAATGGCAACCCCCTCCAGTATTCTTGACTGGATAATTCCATGGACAGATGAGGCTGATGGAATGCAGTCCATGGGGTTTGCATGTGTCCAAAGAGTTGGACACAACTGAGTACACACCCACACACCCATACCAACGTTTCTTTAAAGGTTGAAATACAAGAGTGTCAGTCTGTGTATGCAGAAAGTCCACACAAGGCCAAACACCCTTTTCGGTCCAGGATAAAGATGGGGTGGGAAAGAGAAGAGCCGACTTAATTTCTGATCCTGACTTCCTTTTCTTTTCCACTTTGTGATGGATGTTATGATGCTTCACAATTCTTAGATTGAGGGCTTTGCTTCTGGCATGGTCAGATACTGCCATCTGGTGGTATATTCGTATCTGACACTGAGTAGAATTACTCAGATTACAAATTAATTAAATTATAAGCACTTTATAGGTGGCACTAGTGGTAAAGACCCCACCTGCCAATGCAGGAGATTAGAGACATGGGTTCAATCCCTGGGTCAGGAAGATCTCCTGGAGGAGGGCATGGCAACCCACTCCAGTATTCTTGCCTGGAGAATCCCATGGACAGCAGGCTACAGTCCATAGGGTCACACAGAGCCAGACACGACTGAAGCAATTTAGCACACACTCAAATTACAAATACCACTTACAAACTAGAAGTATTTGTCTACATGAATGGGTCCTGTTGGGTGCTCCATGAGGGCTGGGTTGGGTAAGCAGCTTGAGGCATGGACAATGGATAACTCCTGGCCTCCCTTGATCTTCGGGAATGCCCAAGCCTAGAGTCATCGCAGCTTCATAAAGTTGGTGAAGATTTCAGTACTCATTATGTTAACCCTGCCCCTCATTTATGATGCCCGAGGTCACGTAGTTCCCTGTGGTCTCCAGTCTAGTAACACTACGTGTTTTAAGTTTGACTCAAGCAACCTTTAGCAAGATAAAATTTTAGTTACACAAAATTCACAATCACCCATTGTGATTTAAATCAGTGTGAGGAGACCAAAAGTGAGACAGGGGAGGGGGAAAATAAATGGTCATCTTCAGCAGTTTTTACATGTTTACTACAGTTTTATCTTCCCCAGATTTTAAAAGTCAGATGTGTCATGATTTTGAAATCCATTCCTATTTTCATTCCCACTGGTATTTGCTAATGTAAATCCATAAATATTTTTACTTTATTCATCTGTTTATTGATGTTTTTATTACATTCTTTATCCTGTTTAAAATTGTTGGCTTAACTTCTACAGTGCTTTCACTTTCTACTTTTTTATCTCTTTTTTCATGCGGCTCGACAGAAACGTTCACTGTAAGTGACCTTGGACTTGCCTTTGCCTTGCTGGTCAGGCTGTGTCACATCTTTGTTCAGTGAATCAATGTATTTAGGATGGTCAAGGCATGGTCAGGAAGGACATAGCTCATAGCTGTCCTTTAAAGTAGCTCAGCAGTTACTCTTATTATTGTCATTTCAGTGGTATTCATCTGGCTATGAAAGTGGTGTAAGAACTTTCTGAAAAGCTTGAAGTGTTTTTTCCTCCTTTCCTTTCCCCCTAGACTTTAATCCTTCCATGATTTTAGTATGTCAACTGGCAGCTTTGCCCATAGTGTGATTTGCCTTATACTTTCTTACTTTTTGTCAAATGGTATTGTTGTCCTTAGGTCTCGGTGTCTGTCAGTCTGTGTTTCATGATGAAAAGTTCAGGGGCTTTAAAAATCAATGTGAAGAAGACTGTTTATTCCTTACTTCATTGGCTGCTCCCCACTGTCCCATTGTTGCCTTGAAGCCCGAGAGCAGACGGTTGGGGTATGTAGTGTGGGGTCTGCCATGTGCTTTTTTCTCACTCAGGGCGACAGATGACTGTACTTCCTTCTTCTGTCAACTCCTGCATCCGGTTGCTCCATGAATGCACTAAGCTTTCGATCACTGAGGATTAAGCCTTTCATTTCCTTTCTCTCTTCATCCATCTTCATTGCAATGAGAGAAATTTTGTCAGAGTCACGTTACCACGTTGCCTGGAATTTGACTGGATTGTTGCACGGTGTTACTTCCTTAAAGATGTGTAAGGCCGAGTGACAGAACTGGGAATGGAAGTAGTGAGCAGTTGTGTTTTCTGGGGTTCCATGCAGCAACCTGAGGGCTTCCATCTGCAGTTCAGACCTGGGGGCTTTGGTTTCTTCCATGGGGCAGGGATGATGAACAGAGCTGGACTTGGGATTGGTGATCTATGATGTGTGAGTCAATAACCTCCAGCCACCCTGGGACTGAGTCAGTTTTTGCCTCTGACTGAGGCGGAGCTGGTGGCCCCTAAGATGGGTGTTGCATGCCTTTGGAAGATCAGCTTTTGTCTGCTTTTGTCTGCAGTTAACATCGTGAGACCAAAGCCACAGACACCCCCATCTGTTTTGCACCCCACTGAATGTGTTTGGGTTTAATTGTTCTGTGAATTAATAATTTGGGTGAAAAGAGAGTTGGTCATTGGTGGACTGAGGGAATGCACTAAGCTTGAGATCACTGAGGATTAAGCCTTTCATTTCATTTCTCTCTTCGTACGTTTTCATCGCAATGAGAGAAATTTTGTGAGAAATTTTGTTGAGAAATTCCCTAAACTTAGGGATGCGCAGATATCTAAATTTTCAATTTCTAGAGCTTAGATGCCTGAAGCAAAGTAGAGAGACCAGAGGGACCTGCGTGACTAACAAGAGGCATCATGATGCCAGAGTGAGGCTCAGTTGGGGCTTCATGGTTTAATCCTGTGTTCTAACCACGTGTGCCTCTCTTGAAAGCGTGGAGGCTCCTGTGTCCATTGTCACATTCAGCAGAGGGCACTTGGTGCTGTGAGGGAAGGAGCAGAAGGACTTGATGAAATGAAATGGTTAAGGGGAGAATGTCAGTGGCTCTTGGTTAAAGTAGGTCTGAGACAAAAGTAAAGCTGCTCAGTGATGAGACTGTCTAATCCCAGGAGACCCTTCTGGAAGCCAGTCTGTCCCCAGGACTGCTGAGGAGGATGCTGCAGTCAGAAAAAGGGGCCACGGAGACATTGACAAAGGCCAAGTCTGGGTTGCATCTGTATATCCTCTGACTTGAAAGTCACTACGTTTTTTTAGGGATGATTTTGATGATTTTTTTTTTTTAATTCTGTTTTGCGATTGTGAGGCAGTGTAGTCCACATTTCTTGTATGAAGCATGGAGACTACCAGGCAGCATCAAAGAGGAAACACTGACCCTCCCAGCTCTCAGAGAACTCGCTATCCTTCATGCCTGGGTGATCTCTCTCCCTGACACTCTCTCAGAGTGCCACCGTGCCCAGGGCCTTCCCACCACCTTTTGTCCTGTGTGCTCATTAAGGAGGTGAAAGGAGATTTATGGTCATTTAAAGAGCTTTTAAAGAAGTAGCCGGAAGCCCGTATCTTCCAGTTTTCATTATCAGAAGGTTCTCGAGCAGAGTGTGGTTAAGCACACATCTGTGCGCACGCTGGCCTGTCTCTGCTGCTTTGTGCTTTGTCTGTGCTGTGACCTGGCCTCCTGCACCGTCACCTCCTGAGCCCTGCCACGTCTCTTGCTTACAGTAGTGACCCTTCGAGAAGACAGCGCCCAGAGGCTGGAGCACAGACCGTGCCGCATGTCCACCTGCCTGTCTGATTACTCCCTGGCCAGCGACAGCGGCGTGTTTGAACCTCCCAACAAAAGGTTAGAAGCTGACCTTCTCCCCTCCCTGGGCTGACTTCCCAAAAGACAGCCCTGCCCATACGTGTCTGGCTTGACACTGTGTTTGTCTGTGGGGTGCAGCTCTTCTACTTTCTCTCCACCCAGGAGAGGGCTCTTAGCATTCCCAGGAAACCCCTCTGCTCCTGGGTGGTGTCTGGGGACTGGCCTGGCTCCCTGTTTCTAGGACGACTGCTCTCTCTCCAGCCCTGGGCGGGGGGCAGTGAAAGGCACAAGCCCAGTAGAGCTGGAAAAGGAGAATCAGTGTGTGAGAGACACCTGCTTTTTTCTAGAAAGGATGTTTACTTGAAATGAATGTCCATGCCTCGCCATCCCTCCCACTTTCCTCAGCTCAAGGAATTACTTTGCAAGGGCAGAACAATTCTGGGCTTTATTTTGTTTGAGACCTTTGATGTCATTTATTTCGCCTCGGGTATCTGTATGCATCTCATTTATTGTGTAGCATTTTAAAGGACGTGTTTTTGAACTTTGTCCTAAACATCACATGTGGTCTTCAGAGGTATGCAGTTATTTTTTCAGAAATACCACCTGGTCGGCAGGCACCCTGGGCGATGGCATCATGGATCCTGGGGACCTGCTGTGTCCTTTCATTCACTGTAGAGCATTTATTTCAGTCCCCACTTAATAAAGCCCCTCTCACTAAGAAGCACTCCTAGCAGGAGTTTCTGCTGAGCCCACAGTAACCACGTCCCCTTGGAGTAATGGTTCCTTTTCTGATTGTGTTCAGGAGTGAGGATGCTGACGAGCCTGTTCGTGGAGATGCTTGCAGTAACGAGGGGCCCCAGATCCATGTTGGATTTCTGTGAGTACAGAAGACTCTTTCCCTGTGGATCGTGAAGATGATGGGTAGATTGGGGCCCGCCCACCAACTCAGAGCTCCGCCCACAGGCCTAGAGGGATAAAGGGACCTGAGTAAGCAGCTCCATTGCTGTCCCCCGACACCAAGTCACAGCTGGGGACTGTCAGCCTGTGTAGCCCGGGGAGCTGGGTGCTTTGCAATGCAAAGCGTTTGAGATTCTAGTTACAGTTTCTTTCTTTTTTTAAAAAAAAAATTATTTACTTATTTGACTGTAACAGGTCTTCATTGTGGATGCAGGTTCTTTAGTTGTGGCATGCAAATTCTTGGTTGCAGCATGTGGAATCTAGTTCCCTGGCCAGGGATCAAACTCTGGCCTCCTGCACTGAGAGCATGGAGTCTTAGCCACTGGACCACCAGGAAAGTCCCCGCGTTACAGTTTCTGTCGAGGCGATAACCAGCGGTTCTCAGAGGAGTAAGGCAGGATGTTCACATCCCAGCAGCTTTCTTTTGCTCACTCTTGTCATCCTAGTCGAGTGTTTCTCAGTGTCGGCGCTCATGACCTTGGAGCTGGGTTGTTCTTGGTTGGGGCCCATCCTGTGCACTCTGGAGTGTTCAGTGGCAGCAAGATCCAGTAGCCGCCACCCCCCCACACACATACACTTGGTGTGACAGTAAGAAATGTCCTCAGACTTCACACCGGTCTCCTCGGAGTGTGGTGAGGGCCACTGTGGTAGTTGCACCAGAAGGATTTGTCCACCTCAGGGAGTTTGCAGTCTGTGAACTCGTGTTTTATTTTCCAGGCTTGACAGGGCCAATGAGTGTCTCCTTGTGAACGTACTCCAACTGAAGAACTTTGCTGGGCTGATGGTAAAGGAAGACTGCAAAATGTAAGCTTTCCCAGGCCCTCCTCCACACCACACCGCTGGCTAACCTGTGCTTCTTGGCCGTTTGGGCAGGGGAAAAGACTGTTTTAGAACCTGAATTCAGAATAAGACGCCAGGGCATGTCTGCCTGAAATATAAAAGATTTTAAGTTTTAAGAAGAGGCTGGTTTACTATTGGAAGCAGGTGGCATTCATGGAGCCAGTCTGGTTATGTGTGTGGCCATGATGAGAAAGGGCTGTGTGCCCTTCATTGGTAGCCTTTGAGCTTAAGATGTCTCTCCTGGTCACAAGGCTTGGTGGTGACACGGCCACACTTGTCTCTTGAGACCAGATGAGGTGCCTGAACTGGGAGAAGGGAATTCGAGTTGTCCCCAGCAGGAAGATGGGTGCTTGAACGGTGGGAGGGGGAGGCCCACTTAGCCAGGTGGGTGAGCCCCTCTGTGATGGGCGTTCAGGCCAGATGGCGCCCTCCCCTTCCATGAGTCATCTTCGCAGACTGGCCTCGCAAAGCCCTTGGAAGCAGCCTGGTTTTGGGTGGCTGACGGTTTGCAGCATCCACTGATGCTTGAGCGTCTCCTGGGTGCCAGCTTCCACGCCGGGGGTGAACAGGGCAGGGAGCACAGCCTGGTGCGGCAGGCAGAGCTTGGAGAGGGAGCCAAGGGGCCGTGGAGAGATCCGGCCAGATTTTTTCCCACAAAGATGGTGAAAGCAGAATGTCCACTTGAGTCCCTCTCAAGTCCTAACCACTGACCTGGAAGTCTTTCCTTTGTGAGTGGGTTTTCTCCCCCTGATCTCTAGGGGCTTGTAAGTTCTTTGGCCTTATTCTTAGTTGACAAAAAGAATCTCCTCCAAAAGACAGTAAAACTCTGCGTATGGGCAGTGAAACTAGGTGGCGTATCTGCACGCTTCTGTGATCCACGCGTGTCCCATGCAGCTGTTTCAGTAAATGCTGCCTCCATCCGCTTTTTTCCTCCCTCTCTCGGTTGCAGACACATCCGTGTCTATCTGCCCCCGCTTGACTCCAGCACGCCAAACACTTACTGCTCGAAGGCTCTGGAATTGCAAGCCCCCCTGGTATTTAATGAAGTGTTCAGAATCCCTGTGCATTCAAGCATGGTGACGTTGAAGTCTCTTCAGTTATACGTGTGCTCCGTGAACCCGCAACTGCAGGAGGAACTGCTGGTACGGCCCCTCCCTGCCCCTGCCCCCTCCCTCCCCACCTGCCTGAGTCCCAGGGTGGGACACTGATGAATTGTGCCGCTGTCAAAGGATCTCTGTTGCAGGGAGGAGAAAAAGGGGTGATAAAACCCCTTATCTTGTCAAGTGTTTTGTACTTGTGTATTATCTCAATGAATACTTGTAAAACGTCTGCGTAACCACTTCTGCAGTATCCCCATCTTCAGTCACAGGAACTAATAAATAGGTCTGATAAACTCAGCAGATAGAACTATAGGATGGTCGGTTACATTTGAATTTCAAATAAACTATGGATCCCTTTTAGTATAAGTATGTCCCATGTAATATTTGGGACAGAACTGATATATATTTTTTTAAATATGCTGTTTATTTGAAATGACAGTTCACCCAGATGCGCAGTATTTTATCTAGCAACCTTGGAACCAGGTGAATCAACTATCCATCTTTACCTAGGCAGATAGGGCGGGGCTTGGAAACCAGGCTGCTTTCTTCCCAATGTTGGAATTTTCCCCCTTAGTCCCACTCCATCAGTGTCAGAATTAGAGAAGAGTTCCACCAACCTTTTTTTAAAAATCCCTGTAAGAATCACTGGCTCTTCTAAGTGGCATACCCTGAGCCTGACCCACCACTTCATCTTGTCTGTTCTCTGCCCTACTTCCCCTCTTAGCACTTTCTGATTGAGCTGAACCTGCAAGCAAGGAGCTGCCCCCATTAGATCCTTTGTGAAGACTTTCATTTCACTGCAGCCTTTTTAGGCTTCCCTGGTGGCGCTAGTGGTAAAGAATCTGCCTGCTTAATGCAGGAGACTTAAAAAAACATGGGTTCTATACCTGGGTCAGAAAGATCCCCTGGAGAAGGAAATGACAACCCACTCCAGTATTCTTGCCTGAAAACTCCCATGGACAGAGGAGCCTGGGGGGCTACAGTCTATAGGGTCACAAAGGGTCGGACACAACTGAAGTGACGTAGCATGCATGCATGCAGTCTTTGAATAGCAGTGGAAAATTGTGTGGCCTCTGTGGTTAACATTAAAGGGTGACTTTATTTGATGCTTGTCGGTTGTTAAGATGCAGTCATTCAAGACCTGTTGTGCTTTTTTTTCCTTTAAACACCTTGCAGGGCATTGCTCAGATTAACCTGACCGATTATGATTCGAGTGAGATGCAGCTGCGATGGTACTCAGTCCAGGTGTTCACTGGCCCCGAGCCACCGCGGCGGGAGGAGGAGCGGCCAGGAGACTGTGCCGCCCAGGACCTGACACTGGCTGCTTGCAGGAAGACAGTAGGTGGCCCAGCTTTGAGACAGGCTCTTCCTGGGGACATTGTTTCTAAGAAACAGCTATGTAAACATGGACTTCCCTGGTGGCTCAGACAGTAAAGAATCTGCCAGCAATGCAGGAGACCTGAGTTCAATCCCTGGGTCAAGAAGCTCCCCTAGAGGAGAGCATGCCAACCCACTCCAGTACTCTTGCCTGGAGAATCCCATGGACAGAGGAGCCTGGCAGGCTATAGTCCATGGGGTTGCAAAGAGTCGAACACAACTGAAGTGACTTAGCACACACACGTTTGTTTCAGAGAAGACCCTGCTGACTCACCCACTGAGCAGCTGAGCACATAGTGATGCATGTGGCTGTCCAGGATAATGTTTTTTTAATGCAGCGTGTTCTTGATCATAAGTGATGCGTTAGTAGCTTTAAAATTTGAATTTTCAGAGCTCCCTAAAAAGGCCAAGTTACTGACTTTCTGTCAACCAGGGCTGAGGTGCTTCTCACTGGAGGGCAGCTGGGGATGGCCACTGGATGGCTGCCAGCTGGGCAGGGTAGTAGGGTGCTCCCACAGGCTTTCCGTTTCGCCACCACACACCACTGGCCTCAGTTGCTTCTCAGCGTCATCCCTTTCGTCCTGCAGGACGCAGTGACGGTGCTGCTGGCGAGAACCACAGCGCAGCTGCAGGCAGTAGAGAGAGAGCTGGCCGAGGAGCGCGTGAAGCTGGAGTACACAGAGGAGGAGATCCTGGAGATGGAACGCAAGGAGGAGCAGGCTGAGGCCGTGTCTGAGAGGTGAGTGTGGCCGGCAGCCCCTGAGAAAGACGCAGCTCATCTTCCTGGAGTGAAGCAGCTACAGGTTAGTTTCTGTAGAATGTGCTGGGCGACTCTTGGATACCTTTGTGCAGAAGTTTGGATTCTCATGAGGGGGTCGTGTGGTTGTTTTCATGAAGGCCATATTTTTGTTTGTTTGTTTGTTTGGCCATATTTTGACTCTAGCTGTAGGCACAGGCTTTTCACCTTTCCTCCTATTCCTGAATTTTCTTAAAGTGAGGGAACTGTTGAGGGCTCCCTCTGCCAAGATTGGATATGATAGATCTTTAAAATTCTGTTTTTTTTTCTTTATTAACTGCTTTACTGGGACACAGTCTCCCTACCAGGGCTTCCCTGGTGGCTCAGACAGTAAAGAATCTGCCAGCAATGCAAGGGACCCAGGTTCATTCCCTAGGTCAGGAAGATTGCCTGGAGAAGAGAATGGCTACCCACTCCAGTATTCTTGCTTGAAGAATCCTCATGGACAGAGGAGCCTGGTGGGCTACAGTCCATAGGATCTCAAAGAGTCAGACATGACTAAGTGACTTTGACTTTCACATTTCAATCTCCCTACCATACAGTCACCCCTTTAAGTGTACACAGTTCGGTGGATTTTAATACAGGCACACAATTATGCCCCCAAAGCCACAGGCAACTTTAGAGCATTTTCATCCTGCCAAAAGGAAACCCCATCCCCATTAGCAGTCCTCTCAGCCCCTGGCCACTGCCCATCTCCATGCCATCTCCAAGGATTTGCTTGTTCTGGGCATTTCATTTAAATAGAATCATGTGATGCCCCTTTACATCTTACCCAGAGCTGCCTGTGGGCAAATGCTTGACTAGGGCAGATGTGTCTTCAGTAGAGGAATCACTCAGAGGAGCAGCACCATGAGTATATCGCTTTCTGGCAGATCCTTTCCGGAGGCACTTTCTTATTGCTTTACTTCCACGTTTTTCCATAAAGAGCATGTTTCCAAAGCTTGCTATTTCTTCCTAATAGCTTTCTCAGGGTTTATTTTCAAAAGGAGTTTATTTTCGGGAGGGAAAGTGCACGGCAGAGAGGTGGGCTCAGGGATGGGCAGGAAGCTGAGAGGACTCAGAGAGGTGGTCCCAGGGTCCTGGCATCTTCAATGACTGCAACTGGGCGAGACAGACAGACAGACCCTCTAGATGAAAGGCCTCATAGCACTCTCTCTTCCCTAGAGAACCTAAATGCCTTTCACTTTATGAGAAAAGTACCCATCTTCAGTCATCAGAAGCAAATATTGAGCATCTCTGCTACAGTGCTCTAAGTGCAGCAGTGAACTCAGTCCTTGATGAACATTTTGAGGGCTTTTGCCATGTCCACCTGCAGGAGTTGGCAGGCAGACTCGGTAGACAGTGGCTGTAGCAGCTGTGCCCAGACCAGCCCCCCGCACCCAGAGCCCTGCTGCGTTGGTGTTGACTCCATCCATGGACACACGTTTGCTGGCCAGGCAGATCCTTACAGCCCTGAGAAACTTCAGCCTCCAGCTCTTAAGGTAAGTAGAAAAGGTCAAGGGATATGATGGATCCCTTAATGTTTTGCCTGACAGTACCAGGCACTGCCCTGGATGAGGGAGTGTGTATCCCACATGAGGGAAGCCAAGCAAATGCCCTTGCATCTGTAAACAGCAAGTCCTATGGAAACATTTGTCTTCTTTAAACTAAAAAGGTTGGATTTTTACTCATTCATGAGCCATCTGATGATGACCCATTCCCATCTTCAGGGTCATGTGTGGCTTGGGATATTTCATGGGTCCCTATGGTTTTGGACACTTGTAGTTATTTTCCATTTGTGACATTAAGAACAGTGCCTCAGGAGGAGATGCTCTGGGCATAGGTACCAGTCATTGCCAGCATCCAGCTTTCTCAGACCTTTACAAGCATTGGTCCAAGTCAGGGGAGTGGCTTGCTTAATGTCTCTTCCTCCTGCAACTTTTCATTTTGAAGCACTTTGAATCTATAGAGAAGCTGCTAGAATAGTACAGTAGATACTTGTAACTCCTTCACCTGGATTCCTCAGTCGCTAGTTCTTCAACCACATTTGCATTCTCTCTCAGCCTGTGCTCGTGGTAGCTGCTAGGCATTGCAGATGCAGCAGCAAAGAAACAGATGGCAAGTCCTGCCCTGTGGGCAACAGACAGGGTAAATCAGTACAACTCAGCAGCAATGGAGGTAGTCAAAAGGGCTACTGAAGGATGAAATGATAGGGAAGCAGGGCTTGCATTTTTAGAAAGATTTCTCATTTTAGAAAGGGGTACATTTAGAAATGTAAATTGGTATCTTCAAAGATCAGGACTGTAAAATGGTGCAGCCACTATAGAAAACAGTGTGGAGGTTCCTCAGGAAATTAAAGATAGAATTATCATCTGATCCAGCAATTCCACTTCTGGATGTACATCCTAAAGAATTGAAAGAAAGTCTCCAAGAGATACATGTATATCCATGTTCATAGTAGTATTATTCACAGTAGCCAGGAGGTGGAAGCAACCTACACGTCCATCCACAGATGAATGGATAAGGAAAATGTGACATATATGTACAATGGAATATTACCTTTAAAAAGGAAGGTAGTCATGTCACATGCTACCACATGAATGAAACTCGAAGACATTGTGCTGAGTGAAATGAGCCAGTCACAAAAGAATGAGTACTATATGATTATACTTATATGAGATTCCTAAATTTAGTAATTAAATTCATAGAGACAGGAAGTAGAATGGTGGTTACCATGGGCTAGAGATGGGGAAATTGTTGTTTAATGGTGGCAGAGTTCAGTTTGGGAAGATGAAAAAGTTCTGGAGGTCTCTTTCACAATAATATAAATACATTTAATACTACTGAACTGTGCACTAAAAATGTAAATTTTATGTTTTTTTACAAACCATGAGAAAGAAGAATAGAGCTGGAGATACCATGGTCTCTGATTTCAAACTATACTACAAAGCTATAGAAAGCAAAACAGTATGGTACTGGCACAAAAAAATACACATAGATGAATGGAACAGATTATAAAGCCCAGAAATAAACCCACACTTATATGGTTAACTAATCTGTGAGGAAGGAAGCAAGGAAATACACTGGAGAAAAGACAGCCTCTTCAGTAAGTGGTGTTGGGGAAAATGGATTACTTTCTCATTCCATTTTTAAATGGATTAAAGACTTATATGTAAGGTCTGAAACTATAAAATTCCTAGAGGAAAACATAGGTAGTATGCTCTTGGACTTTAATCTTAGCAATGCATTATAGTTTAGGATTTCTCTCCTCAGGCAAGATAAATAAAAACAATAAACAAATGAGACTTTATCAAACTAAAAATTTTTGCCAAGTGAAGAAGCCTATAAGGAAAACAGACAGCCTACTGAATGGGAGAAGATAGTTGCAAACATTATAGCTGACAAGGGGTTAATATCCAAAATACACAAAGAACTCATGACAACTCAACATCAATAAAACAACCAACCTGATTAAAAACTGGGCAGAGGACTTGAATTGACATTTTTCCAGAGAAGACGTTCAGATGGCCAACAGACATATGAAAAGATGCTCAACATCACTAATCATTCAGTTCAGTTCAGTTCAGTCGCTCAGTCGTGTCCGACTCTTTGCGACCCCATGGATTGCAGCACGCCAGGCCTCCCTGTCCATCACCAACTCCCGGAGTTCACTCAAACTCACATCCATCGAGTCAGTGATGCCATCCAGCCATCTCATCCTCTGATGTCCCCTTCTCCTCCTGCCCCCAATCCCTCCCAGCATCAGAGTCTTTTCCAATGAGTCAACTCTTCGCATGAGGTGGCCAAAGTACTGGAGTTTCAGCTTTAGCAACATTCCTTCCAAAGAAATCCCAGGGCTGATCTCCTTCAGAATGGACTGGTTGGATCTCCTTGCAGTCCAAGGGACTCTCAAGAGTCTTCTCCAACACCACAGTTCAAAAGCATCAATTCTTCGGCACTCAGCTTTCTTCACAGTCCAACTCTCACATCCATACATGACCACAGGAAAAACCACAGCCTTGACTAGACGGACCTTTGTTGGCAAAGTAATGTCTCTGCTTTTCATTAGGGAAATGTAAATCAGAACCACAATGAGATATCACCATGTACATGTAAGAAGGACTGTCATCAAAGACAACAGATAAACGTTGGAGAGGATGTAGAAAAAAGGGAACCCTTGTGCATTGTTGGTGGGAATGTAAGTTGGTGTGAACACTGTGGAAAACAGTATGGAGATTCTTCAAAAAATTAAAAATAGAACTACCATACACCTAGCCATTCCATTTCTGGATATTTTTCTGAAGAAAACAAAAATGCTAATAGAAAAGATACATGCACTCATATGTTTATTGCAGGATGATTTATAATAACCAAGATACAGAAACAACCTAAATGCCCATCAATAAATGGGTAAAGAAAATGTGGTGTGTGTGTGTGAAATTAAATATTAGCTGTAAAGAAGAAGGGAATCTTGTCATTTGCAACAGCATAGATGGACCTAGAGATTATCATGCTAAATGGAGCAATCAGACAGAGAAAGACATATACTGCATGATTTCACTTGTTCAGTCACTAAGTCGTGTCCAACTCTTTGCAACCCCATGGACTACAGCACACCAGGCTCTCCTTTCCTTCACTATCTCCTGGAATTTGCTCAAATACATGTCCATTGAGTCAGTGAGACATCCAACCATCTCATCCTTTGCCATCCTTTTCTCTTTTTGCTTTCAATCTGTCCCAGCATCAGCATTTTTTCCAATGAGTCAGTTCTTCTCATGAGGTGGCCAAAGTATTGGAGTTTCAGCTTCAACATCAGTCCTTCCAATGAACACCCAGGACTGATTTCCTTTAGAATGGACTGGTTGGATCTCCTTGCAGTCCAAGGGACTCTCAAGAGTCTTCTCCAGCACCACAGTTTGAAAGCATCAGTTCTTCAGCACTCAGCCTTCTTTATGGTCCAACTCTCACATGTGTACATGACTACTGGAAAAACCATAGCTTTGACTATATAGACCTTTGTCGGCAAAGTGATGTCTCTGCTTTTCAATACATTGTCTAGGTTTGTTGTAGCTTTTCTTCCAAGGAGCAAGTGTCTTTTAATTTCATGTCTGCAGTCACCATCTGCAGTGATTTTGGAGCCCAAGAATATAAAATCTGTCACTGCTTCTACTTCTTCCCCTTCTATGGGCCACTTATATGTGGCATCTAAAAAAGCTGAACAAATGAACAACCATAACAAAACAACAACAGATTCATAGATACGGAGAATAAACTGGTGGTTGCCAGGGTGGAGGATGGGGGGAGGTGCAAGGATGAGGGAAATAAGGGAGATTATAAAATAAGGAAATCATATGGTCAGTAATATTGTATCAACTGTAACATGGCAGATGGTAACTAGACTTATTATGGTGATCATTTTGTAATGTATAAAAATACAGAATCACTATCTTGAACACCTGAAGCTAATATAACAATGTAAGCCAGTTATACTTCAGTAAAAATGAATGAATGAATGAATGAATGTCATCGTACAGTACACGGCGTCTTGTGACTGGCTTCTTTCACTCAGCCTGATGTTTTCAAGGCCCAGCACGCTGTCGTTGTCTGTCAGCACTTCCCTCCTTCTCATCCCTTGTGTGAGTACAGGGCATTTTTTTTATCTACTCATCCGTCCATGGAGGTTTGGACTCCTTCCACCTTTCACCTGTTTGAATAAGGCTGCTGTGAACCCATCTGTGTGCAAATATTTGAACACCTGTTTTCAGGTCTTTAGGGTATACACCTAGGAGTGGAATCACAGGGTCCTACTTCAATTTTATCAGGATGTCTCTGGCACTGTGTTGAGAAGCATTTGAAGAGAAGAGTGAGGTGTGGAATCAGGGAGCCAGGTGAGAAGCCTGCACTAAGCAGGCAGAACATGATGGTGACCCAGATGGAGAGTCAATGACAAGAGGTCACAACATGCTTAATCTTGAACACAGAGCCAACAGGACTTGATCTTGGACCAGATACAGGGTGTATGAAAGAGAGCTGAGTCCAGAATGACACGAAAACTTTTTTTGCTTGAACGAACTAGTTAGGTTGAGATGCTTGGCCGAGGGAATATCAGAAATTCTGGACGTGTTAAGTGTGAAATGCCACGTAGAAGTCCATGTGGAGGACAGAAGAGTGGGTCACATGGAGTTGATTGCTTATGTCCTAGCAAAAGTCATGGTAATAAATTGTATCTAGGTTGACAAGGAGACCAACACAGAAGATCTCTTCCCCGAAGAGGTAGCGAGTCTTCGGAAGGAGAGGCCCAGCCGCAGGGCCCGCGGCTCACCCTTTGTTCGGAGCAGCACCATTGTCCGTTCTCAGACTTTCTCTCCTGGAGCACGAAGCCAGTATGTTTGCAGAGTAAGTTGGGATTCCTTGCCACCTGTCTAGAAGTTTTCTTTATGTCCCCTTTATTTGTTTTTTTATTTATGCTAAAAGACATATCTCTTATCACAAATGATACCACTAAAGGAACACCATGCATGGGTGGGTAGGAAATCGATGTTGGTCTCATCTCCCCACTTTGCCCCAAGCAAATCTAACTCTGTGGAAAATAAAGCCATGAAGGCAAGGACTTTGCTTTCACGCAGATATACACTGATCCCAAAACAAGAACCCACAGCCAAATAAAATACAGGCTGTCTTGGCTCCCATGAAGCTGGCATTATTTATTTTTCTTTTTAAAAGTGGGCCTTTTCCCTTGGTGAGCAGAGTGGGTGTTAGTCTTGTGCACTTGTCCTCCTGCCAGGAACAGGGCTCTTTCCTGGAACGCCGTTCTTTCCAGCTCTTGCCAAAGCTAGAAACACAGCAGACAAGAATGATTGATAAAAAAGTGAAAAACGCTGAGGACAGCGCAGGCTTTCATGAGCGTCCCACCATATCAAGTGGCAGCTGGCACTGATAAGATGGAAATTGTGTTGCTGGATCAGCCTGGAAACCTCACCTGGTTTGGCTGATGGACGCAAGGGAGGAATGGGGATGAGGGTTGGTCCGCTTATTCGCTCTGCCTTTGTTTTGCTTGAAACTCTTGTGTAGGTTTTCTTTTAAGTGATACCCAGAGTCCTGGTAAAAACTCTAAAAGCCTTAAGGGTGTGTGAGTACCTGCAGGAGAAACAGAGTAATCCAATTCAGAGTACACAGATGATGCATGTGAATTCTTAAGGAAGTGTTTCTGAACCTTCGTCTTTTTGATGCAGCTTTATCGTAGTGACAGTGACAGTTCCACACTGCCTCGGAAGTCCCCCTTTGTGCGAAACACTCTGGAAAGACGGACCCTTCGCTATAAGCAGGTATGTGCCCACGCAGACTAATGTGTAGTCTATATGTACCCTGGGAGCTATTTCTACAAGCCTGACAAGGTAATATTTTAGCTATATTATTTGAAAGGCAATATATTTATTTCCTTCTTTACTTAGATGTAATTTCTTAAAACTGTATATAAAGCTAACATGTTACCAATATTTATGTTTCCCAAGATAATGTCATAATCAAAGATAATACATGATCTTTACATTTTAAAATATAGTGTAAACAATCAGCCATCCTATATCAGATTTTTTTTTCTTTTTTGAAAAGCAAGTACATACAGTTTAGAAAATTTGAGGCTTTCAATGTGGAGCATTCTTCTACATAAGACTGTTTCTTTCATATCCTTATATAACCAAGTTTTTTTCCCTACATCACACCAGTGTACAAAGTTTTGCTACTTTTAGTTTGTAAGTTAGTGGTTCCCTTACTTTCCTGGGGAAGGATTCTTTTAAAGAAAAATAAATTCCCAGATCTCCTTGTGGTGGTTTCGTTTAGAGTAGCTGTTGGCTGAGAATGATAAGAAAATACATAATTCAGCTACAAACATATTTGTCAACAGCAACGCTGTTGGCATTTTGGCCTAGATCATTCTTTGTCGTGGGGGCGTCCTGTGCACTGTGGGAAGCTGAGCTCCATCTCTGGCCTTGACCCACTCGTTGGCAGTAGCATGCGCCTCCCCCCACCGCCAGTTGTGACAAACAAGAATATCCCCAGATGTTGCCAAGTGTCCCCTGAGTGGCTAAGTCACTCCTGGTTAAGAACTCTGTTATGAATTCAGCAGTGCTTTTACATGAATTTGTATTTATCAAGTCACTTATATTTGCGTTTAACTTCTGCATATGTGCAAAATAGTATTATGAGTATGTAAAACACATACAGTGGTTCAGTCCTCTGAAGAACGTTGATAGGCTCATGGATTTGTGATTTTGTTGCACTAACTGCCTTCCCCAGGGTTGTTTGCCATGCAGTGGGAAGTACTGCTCTCAACTCCATGTACAAAATTCTTTTCTCAGAACTTAAAAACAGCAGACTTGCTTATTACTTCAGGCTTATACAGGGAAGAACGTTTTTTGTTGTTTGGCCACATCATGTGGCTTGCAGTCTTAGGTTCTCCAGCAGGAATTGAACCTGAGGGAGAGGGGGGTGCCCTAACCACTGGACCATCTGGGAATTCCCTGGGAAGGAACTTTTTTTGACATTGTGTGTGTGTTTAAACAGAAAGCCCTCACATGGTTTATTTCATGCTTTTTTTCTCCCTTACACAGTAGATCATTAAGATTTTGCCATGTTGGTATAGGTTTCATCTTTTTCAATGGTTGTGTTCTCTGCTGGCCTCATAACGTATTTGATCACTTTTCTCTTGTTAAGTGAAAGTGTTAGTTGCTTAGTGGTCGTCACCTCTTTGCAACCTCATGGACTGTAGCCCACCAGGCTCTTCTCCATGGAATTTCCCAGGCAAGAATACTGGAGTGGGTAGCCATTCCCTTCTCCAGGGGATATTCCCGACCAAGGGATCAAATCAGAGTCTCCCCTTTTACAGGCAGATTCTTTACCGTCTGAGCCACCAGGAAAGCCCTTTCTCTTGTTAGCTATTTAGAATTTTTTCCTCTCATAAACCTTTCTACACAGCATTGCCTGTGCCTTTCAAATGCAAGTCAAAATCAAATGTCAGAACAAAGAAAGCTCATGTCACGTTAACTTTCACTTATATTGTCAAATATCACTTGAGAAAGATGACTCCTGCCTGCCCCATGTGAGAGGGTATATTTCTGTGCACTTGGGCCAAAACCTAAGGTGGTCCTTCCACCGGACAGTTGGCTGTCACTGGCTTGCTCTTGGACATGGGTTTGAACCCCAGTCGCCCACATGGATGTTGTGTTGAGAAATACCCCTCCAGCGACCCCTTCCCTGGAGTAGGGGACGGGAGATGGGGACAGGCCAGGGTAAGAAGCTGCTGGCAGGGCGCGGGGGGTGGGGAGTGGGGGTGAGGTGGGGTGCTCAACTTCCCTGGACTGCAGCCCTGCAGGTCCTCCCTGGCGGCACTGGCAGCACGCACATCCCTAGACCTGGAGCTGGACCTCCAGGCGTCGCGGACGCGGCAGCGGCAGCTGAACGAGGAGCTGTGCGCCCTGCGCGAGCTGCGCCAGCGCCTGGAGGATGCCCAGCTCCGCGGCCACACCGACCTGCCAGCCTGGCTGCTGCGAGACGAGCGCTTCCGGAGCCTGCTGCGGGAGGCCGAGCGGCAGGTGAGCCGGCGCCCTGGGCGGGGCGAGGGGGGCGGGCCGGCGGGCGGGACTTTCTCCCCCTCCCGGTGCCCCTCCCGCACCGGAGCTAGTGTGGGCTTCCGGCGTTCTTCTCGTTGACTCCGCGTTGCTGGTTGCTGTTCCAGACGAGACAAACCAAACTTGACTTCCATCAAGAACAGGCAGCCGAGAAGATGCTGAAGAAGGCTTCTAAGGGGGTGTGCCAGCTGCGTGGGCAGAACCTCAAAGAGCCCATCCAAGTGCAGACGTTCAGGTGAGGAGAAGCCCGGGCCTCACTTTCCCGCAGGCTTTTTTTTACTGTCAGCCCTTTGTCGTTTTAAAAAGTCAAGTTAAGTATTGAAAAAGACCCGCAGGAGGTCGAGAACAAAGCAGAAATCTTCACTGCTGTTAGCATTGTGCAGTTCTCTTTTGATCTTCTTTTTTACCCCAAGCACTGTTTTTTTTCAGCTACTTGTAATCATACTGTGCATTGGAGTTTGCATTTAGCTCTTTTTTAAAGTAAAATATCCCCTATTGCTGCATCATCTGTTACCTTTTTTGGTAGTAATCTCTCATCTAATAGATATAATTTACTTCTAAACAGTTTATCCCCTGCTTCTTTCCAGATGTTTGCTGTTGTAAACTACACAGTGATTCACATTTAGATACATACGCATATCACCTTTGCCTTTTTAGTTTTTGATTGAATCATAATAGACATTTAGGGAAGCCTGCATATCCTACATGTGAAATGTATCAGTGAATTGTCATAAACACTACACAGCAATAATCAAATGTTATTAGCATTTCCAGATTTTCCATGCCAGAATAACCACTGTCTTGGATTTGAATAGCATAGACTAGCTTTCCCTGTTTTTATTTTTTTATGTGAGGAAAATTACCTAGTTATATCCATTTTCTTTTGTGTTTGGCTTTTTACAAAGCCGAGGTGAAATTCACATAACATAAAATTAACCGCTTTAAAGTGAACAGTTCCATGCCATTTAGTACAGTCACAATGTGTCCAGTTTGAAAGCATTTCCATCACCCTAGAAGGAAAAGCCTGACCCATTAAGCAGTCATTCCCCATCCCAGCCTCCCATCAGCTCCTGGCCACCACCACTCTCCTTTCTACCTCTGTGGGTTTGCCTGTTCTGGACCTTTCATGTAAGAGTAGTCAATTAGGATTTAGAACTTGTATAGTTTTTCATTTATTCATACAGAAAAAATTTACTGAGCATCTCCATATACCAGGCACCATTCTAGTTACTGAAGAAAAACCCTTGGGGCTTTGTAACCTCTATTAAAATTGGGAGGGCGGCACAAAAAGATTTAGAGAATCTGTATACAAACAGATGTGCTCTTGGGAATTGAAATTCAGTGCATTCTCTCAGTAAGAAAAGCTCTCATTGATAGCAGATGCTCTTGCCAGATTTTGTTGGATTTCCGTCAACCCCTAACCTGTTATTCTTTCCAATCCCAGGGAGAAGATAGCATTTTTTACAAGACCAAGGATTAACGTACCTCCTCTGCCTGCCGATGATGTTTGATGTAGTGCTTTGTACACATGAAGTATTTATCTGCCTGTTATATTTTAATGAAGTTCTTAGGCTAGCTAAATTTGTCTTTAAAATATTTGTGCAAAGCTATTAATATACACATTTTGTAAAAAAAACAAAACACATATATCTATACATATATATTTTGTAATAGTGACGGCAACAGGGCTTGGTTTTTCCTTGTTGTGAAATTGACATCTCTGAAGACAGGTTATTTTATAAGAGACAATTATCATGTTAAGAGTGTACAGTTTTTAACGCTGTTTTATTTGACTTAAAGGCTGGAAGACAGAAACGAAGTGAGTTCAGGCAAATTCACTGTATTGTAATTTATTTATAGTACTTTTTTTTCCTTGAAGGAAAATACTGACTTTAAGATGTATTTTAAGACTGAATTTTGTTCTTCAGTATTTGTCACGCGGTAGAATGGAACTTGGGGCCGGTTTTGTGTCTGACACCCGAAATGCAAACACTGTGCTGAATCCTCTTCCTCCGTGCATTTATCACGTACATCGTACACTTTGGCACCCTTTGTGTTCCCTTAAGATGCCACCGCAGGGGCTCAGTCAGGTGCCAACGCAGGGGCTCAATCGTAAGTCAGTGCCTGGTGCCCTGCGGGCACCTAGTGTCCCTGTGGCCCCAGGTCTGAAGGCGGTCCTAGAGCCCCTGGCGGCAGCCACACAGCCCGCCCTCCCCCGGCCTCTGCCTTTCTAGTCCGCCCTATCCAGTTGAGACTGAGACCCAACAAAGAGGGCAGTGGTGGAGCTTCTGCTCTGCTTGCAGGAAAGTGAAAAGAGAAGGAAGGTGCATTTTCAGCGAGTCAGTGGATCCGCTGATGGATGGAGCCGTCACAGCACGGACATGAGAACCTTCCAAGGCGCTTTTTTGAGGAAGCAGACTTCTGTGGGAGCCATATCTAGCCAGCAAGTGGCTCACAGGAGAGCATTTGCTTTCAATCAGATGGCCCCCACCCCATACTGGAGTTGTCCTGATATTTCTTAAGGAATCTTAGAACTAGCTCATGAGGAAAAAAATTCTTTACGTAATACAACTATACCATCCTCATAAAATGCCAAATGGTATAGTTTGTCTACTACGTATTTATTATCTATGGAATGCACTCTCCTTCATGAGGCCTCAGAGAAGTAAACGAGGTGAATCACACAAAATGTAAGAGAAAACGCCCTCGTCCCCACACCGTCTTTCTGCCCTTCCCTTGAAAATGTCTCCCCTCCCCCCTTAATCAGCAGCATCTTTTTTCCCATTAGTCTGTAACCACTCCCTTGTATAATCTGCCTTCATTTTCACATTTATTAAAAATGAATTTTGTAAAAGCATTTCATTGACCTATCACGGACAGTAAAGTTGTCAGTGGTGGTAAAGCTGAAAACTTTATGCTTTTTCACACTTGCCACTTATTGCTATGAATCTCTGCCTCTAGTCTTGATTTTTTTTTCTTTTTTTCCTTTGCTTATTTCCCTATATACATACCCACAACAGAGGTAGAGACACATAAAACATCAGTGCCTGCCAAAAATGCCAGGAGACAGCGTTAGTGAATTGGTCAGGATGGTGGCAGGCCCTCCCTGTTCCCAGCTGTTGAGACTAACGAATTGGCTGGCGCTAGGCTCTGGGGTGTGTGGAAAGCAAATCATGTACATTTCAGGTGCATGGCTCCCCGGAAGTGGGGCAGTCCCAGCCACCTTGCCTAGGCGCTCTGTAGCCACATTGCCACTTGAAGTGCTAACTGGGTTGAAGGGTTGAAGCAGCTTTTACTTTCAAGCCCTACAAAGTGGCAACGTAGGGAAACCCACTGTGCCTGTATAGAAAGCCTGCAAGGATTTGCAGATAAATGTCACTGCCCAGTCGAGACTGATGATTTTTGTTTGGCGTGCTTCTCCACCCCAAAGTTTAATGAAAACAAAAAGAAATCCCTGCTTTGCCTCACTAGAAACAGATCCAGTCTGTGCTTTGACATCAGTTCCAGGAGCGCTGCTTGCACCTTTCTGTGTGTCCCTCCCTCCCTCCTGAGTCTGTCTGCTTTTGCACCTGAATGGGACCATCCTAAGAAAGCAAAGAAAAGCCAGGCAGATGAAGGAGGGGAGGTGATGGGTTTCCTGCTGCTTGGCAGTCTGTGGCCAGAAGGGGCAGGTGGACAGCGATAGAGGCCAGCTGAGGAGGCAGGAGGACGCAGTGTCCCCTCATTGGCTTCTCTTTCGTGACTTGATTTTGCAGCTTCTGACTGGTTAAAACTGCCACCCCCTGGAAAATATCCCACATGTCTAAGAAGTGAAGTCCTATCGTCTTAAGGGGTATTTTCTTATGTTTAAGTTTGTCCATAACTGTGCCTTGTGGTAAGAAACCTCTGCCTTGTTTTATCAGCAGTTTAGTCCAGAAACAATCCAAAGTCTGCCACCAGGGTCCTTTAGGAACACTACAGCAAATAAAAGGGAATTTGGTCTTCCATTCATCTGGTAACTTAACTGTCACCACCGAAATATGTAACCTTCTGTTGTGGGAATAAGTTATAATCAGTATTCATCTCTATTTTTGTCTCTGTTCTAATTGTGTCATTTGTATCTTTTGAAAGTATTTCTTCTATAAAATTAAACTAACCTGCCTTAAAAACAGAATGGAAATGGTGTGATTTTTAAAAAATATAATTATAGACTTAAATGTATAAAAATGTATATAAGAGATGAGATCGTTGGATGGCGTCACTGATTCAATGAACATGAACTTAGGCGAACTCCAGAAGATGGTGATGGACAGGGAGGCCTGGTGTGCTGCAGTCCATGGGGTTGCAGAGTCAGACGTGACTTTGTGACTGAAAACAGCTTTTTCAACATAAAAATAGAGGTGTGAAAATAGAATAATACAATGAACACACATAAAGCCCTCTCCCTCACCCCTTCAACATGAATCATTCTTGGCCCATCTTGTTTGGTCTACACCAAACTTTCTCCTGTCCTTGGTTCCATCTTCTGAAGCAAATGCCATCCACCTTGGTTCAGCTGGAAACATTTCAGTATGTATGGCTAAGAGAGAAAGACATGCACAGTAGCCTTATCACATCATAATGTTTCAGTTCAGTTCAGTTCAGTCACTCAGTCGTGTCCGACTCTTTGCGACCCCATGAATCGCAGCACACCAGGCCTCCCTGTCCATCACCAACTCCCGGAGTTCACTCAGACTCAAGTCCATCGAGTCAGTGATGCCATCCAGTCGTCCCCTTCTCCTCCTGCCCCCAATCCCTCCCAGCATCAGAGTCTTTTCCAATGAGTCAACTTTTCGCATGAGGTGGCCAAAGTACTGGAGTTTCAGCTTTAGCATCATTCCTTCTAAAGAAATCCCAGGGCTGATCTCCTTCAGAATGGACTAGTAGGATCTCCTTGCAGTCCAGGGGACTCTCAAGAGTCTTCTCCAACACCACAGTTCAAAAGCATTAATTCTTCGGTGCTCAGCCTTCTTCACAGTCCAACTCTCACATCCATACATGACCACAGGAAAAACCATAGCCTTGACTAGACAGACCTTTGTTGGCAAAGTAATGTCTCTGCTTTTGAATATGCTATCTAGGTTGGTCATAACTTTCCTTCCAAAGAGTAAGCGTCTTTTAATATCATGGCTGCAATCACCATCTGCAGTGATTTTGGAGCCCCCCAAAATAAAGTCTGACACTGTTTCCACTGTTTCCCCATCTATTTGCCATGAAGTGATGGGACGGGATGCCATGATCTTCGTTTTCTGAATGTTGAGCTTTAAGCCAACTTTTTCACTCTCCACTTTCACTTTCATCAAGAGGCTTTTGAGTTCCTCTTCACTTTCTGCCATAAGGCTGGTGTCATCTGCATATCTGAGGATATTTATATTTCTCCCACCAGTCTTGATTCCAGCTTGTGTTTCTTCCAGCCCAGCATTTCTCATGATGTACTTGGCATATAAGTTAAATAAGCAGGGTGACAATATACAGCCTTGACATACTCCTTTTCCTATTTGGAACCAGTCTGTTGTTCCATGTCCAGTTCTAACTGTTGCTTCCTGACCTGCATACATATTTGTCAAGAGGCAGGTCAGGTGGTCTGGTATTCCCATCTCTTTCAGAATTTTCCACAGTTTATTGTGATCCACACAAAGGCTTTGGCATAGTCAATAAAGCAGAAATAGATGTTTGTCTGGAACTCTTGCTTTTTCGATGATCCAGCAGATGCTGGAAATTTGGTCTCTGGTTCCTCTGCCTTTTCTAAAACCAGCTTGAACATCTGGACGTTCACGGTTCACGTATTGCTGAAGCCTGGCTTGGAAAATTTTGAGCATTACTTTACTAGCGTGTGAGATGAGTGCAATTGTGCGGTAGTTTGAGCATTCTTTGGCATTGCCTTTGGGATTGGAAAGAAAACTGACCTTTTCCAGTCCTATGGCCACTGCTGAGTTTTCCAAATTTGCTGACATATTGAGTGCAGCACTTTCACAGCATCATCTTTCAGGATTTGAAATAGCTCAACTGGAATTCCATCACCTCCACTAGCTTTGTTTGTAGTGATGCTTTCTAGGGCCCACTTGACTTCACATTCCAGGATATCTGGCTCTAGGTGAGTGATCACACCATCGTGATTATCTGGGTCATGAAGATCTTTTTTGTACAGTTCTTCTGTGTATTCTTGCCACTTCTTCTTAATGTCTTCTGCTTCTGTGAGGTCCATACCATTTCTGTCCTTTATCGAGGCCGTCTTTGCATGAAATGTTCCCTTGGTATCTCTAATTTTCTTGAAGAGATCTCTAGTCTTTCCCATTCTGTTGTTTTCCTCTATTTCTTTGCATTGATCACTGAGGAAGGCTTTCTTATCTCTTCTTGCTATTCTTTGGAACTCTGCATTCAGATGCTTATATCTTTCCTTTTCTCCTTTGCTTTTCACTTCTCTTCTTTTCACAGTTTTTTGTAAGGCCTCCCCAGACAGCCATTTTGCTTTTTTTGCGTTTCTTTTCCATGGGGATGGTCTTGATCCTTGTCTCCTGTACAATGTCATGAACCTCAGTCCGTAGTTCATCAGGCACTCTATCTATCAGATCTAGTCCCTTAAATCTATTTCTCACTTCCACTGTATAATCATAAGGGATTTGATTTAGGTCATACCTGAATGGTCTAGTGGTTTTCCCTACTTTCTTCAATTTCACTCCTCAATGGCATTCATCATCTGTGGCTCACCTTTTCACTTGTCTCAAGGTCATTCATTTTTTTAATTGAGCAGAATCCAAATATCTGTTTTGGGGATTTTTTTTAAAAAGCCCATGTGCTTTTTTTGGTGTGTGTAGTGGGGTGGACTTTCTTTAGATAGAATTCATATACCATACAGTTCACCTGTTTAAAGCATGTAATACATAATTCATCAGTTTTTAGTATATTAAGTTTATTCATAGCACAAATGCTACAATCAATTGTAGAACTTTTTCCTCGCTGTAGAAAGAAACCTTGTGCCCATTAACTGTCACCCCTGTTTCTCCTCCCCCACCCCCTGACAACCACTGATCTTTCTCTGTGGATTTGCCTATTTTGGATGTTTCCTAGTAATGGAATCACTTGGTATGTGGCCTTTGTGTTGGTTTTGTTCTCTCAGCATCATGTTTTCCTGACTCATCTACACTGTAGCCTGTGTCAGGACTTCACTCCTTTTTATTGCTGAGTAATATTCCTTTGTGTAGATAGACCACATTGTGTTTATCTGTTCAGCAGGGGATAATGCTGCTATGAACGTTTGTGTACAAGTGTTTTTTTTTAATTTATTTTTAATTGGAGGATAATTGCTTTACAATATTGTGTTAGTTTCTGCCATACATCAACATGAATCAGCCACAGGCATAACGTTTGCCCTCCCTCCTGAACCTCCTTCCCACTTCCCACCCCATGTTACGATTTTTTGTGTGCACATAGGCCTTTATTTCTCTTGGGTCTATACCTAAAAGTGGAATAGCTAGATGGTACGATAACTCTTTGTTTAATCATTTGAAGAACTGCCAAACTTTTCCAAAGCAGCTGCCCATTTTATATTCCCTTCCAGGGATAGGAATATATAAGGGCTTCAATTTCTCCACTTTCTGGCCAACACTTGTCATTTTTCTCCTAGCCATCTTAATAGATGTACAGTGATATCTCACTGGAGCTGTGTCTGTTTTTAATTCACAGAACCTATGCCCCCCACACACATACACACACCTTTGTTATTTGTTGAAGAAACAAAGTTTTGTGTTCTCTAATCTCCCACAGTCTGGACTTGGCTCATTGTATCTCATTGTAGGTATAGGTTAAACATGTTCTTCTGAATTTTATTTCCTAAAATTAAATGCAGAGAAGAGATATTGTTGAATCTAAAAGCTTGATCAGAGTCCAGTTTCTTTTTTTTTCCCTTTCTTTTTGGGGGGCTAGGATGGGGGGCAAGACATACCTTCATCTACCAAGTGAATTATAATTTTTCTTTTTATAGGGTTTGCAACTATTGACAATCCATACCTCTGTTCAGTTCAATGCAGTCACTCAGTTGTGTCCGACTCTTTGCGACCCCATGGACTGCAGCACACCAGGCCTCCCTGTTCATCACCAACTCCCGGAGTTTACTCAAACTCATATCCATTGAGTTGGTGATGCCATCCAGCCATCTCACCTTCTGGGTGATGAGACCCAGACCCATCTTCTACCCATCTCATCTTCTGTCGTCCTCTTCTCCGCCTGCCCTCAATCTTGCCCAGCATCAGGGTCTTTTCAAATGAGTCAGCTCTTCACATCAGATAGCCAAAGTATTGGAGTTTTAGCTTCAACATCAGTCCTTCCAATGAATATTCCGGACTGATTTTCTTTAGGATGGACTGGTTGGATCTCCTTGTAGTCCAAGGAAGTCAATAGCTAGATCCATTAATTCACTAAAGGTTGCAAAATGATGATATTCTCTCAATTTTTAAGACATTATTATTTACTTTGAAATACTTAGGCTACAGTCCATGGGGTCACAAGAGTTGGACACGACTTGCCGACTAAACCACCACCACAACTTTTATAAAGAGAAATTTACCTATTTGGTTATTCTGTGGTACAGTCTGGAAAAAGCAAGATAAGTGCTTGATGTTTTTCTTTATTGACCAGTTTTAAAAATGATTCCCAGCACTGTTACAGTGGTGACCAATTTTTTTTTTTTTGGTTTTTGGAATTTTTTTTAGTATGATTTTTGTTGTTCAGTTGCTCAGTTGTGTCTGACTTTGTGACCCCATGGACTGCAGCACGCCAGGCTTCCCTGTCCTTCACTATCTCCTGGATATTATTAATAATAATTATTACTAACACATAAATTTAAACATGTTTGATATGCTTTAATCCACTGGAGTTGTTATCCTTACTGATGCTCAAATTCTCCCCTCTGTGGCTGGGGTAGCCTCTATTGGTTGACTCCTGGGTCCTTTTTATATGTCCCCAGGAGTCTGAGATGGCCTCATTGTTACTGAAATGGAGCAGGACCCTTCAAAGCCTTCTCAGGGACAGACACTGCCCAGGCCCCATGTCTTCTACCCACCTCGTTTGTAGAAAAGCATTAGCATCCTAGACCTTCCCTGAGTTCCAAAAAGAAAAATTTAATAAGAAAAAAATACAGGAACAAAAGAAAATATTCAAGCAACGTTAGTAATAGTTTAACCATAAAACAAAGCCAGGAGTCTTTGGTTCCTCCTCAAGGGCTATACATAATACCCTGGGCCATATCCTTCAGTTGTTGGGCAGACATGAGGTCGAAGGAGTTAACTGCATGCTGATCACCAGCATGTATGTAGACTCCAGATGGGTTGGAACCAGAAGGTTGGTGATTGAGATTACTGAAACATCACCCTGTTAGCTCACCATCAACCAATCAGAGAATTGTGCATGAGCTGATTACACACCCTGCCACCCTCTCCCTCACACCGTCTTTAAAAATCCTTTCCTGAAAGCTATTGGGGAGTTTGGGTCTTTTGAGCTGAGCTGCCCATTCTTATTTGGCCTTACAGTAAATGCTGTGCTTTCCTTCACTGCAACCCGGTAGCAGTAGATTTGCTTTGCTTTGCAATGAGCAAGCAGACCATTTGGTTTTGGTAACACCACCCTGCGTGACTAGACGTTTCTGACCTAGACACAGTCATTTCTCCAAGGAGACTTGGTTTCTTGGTGCCAGGATGTTGAATGGGCTTTGCCTAACACAGAGAAATAAATTGTCTGAGGAAACACACCCGCTGACAGAGCAAGAGACTTTATTGGGAAGGGGCGCCCGGGCGGAGAACAACAGGGTAAGGGAGCCCAGGAGAACTGCTTCTGCCACCTGACTCAAAGTCTCAGGTTTTATGCTAATGGGATTAGCTTCTGGGTTGTCTCTGGCCAATCAGTCTGATGCAGGGTCCTTCCTGGTGCACATGCATGCATTGTTCAGCGAAGATGGACACCAGCAGGGAGGATTCTGGGAGGTGGCAGGACTTACGGGCTGGCGTCTTCTCTCTCCTTTGGAGTTTTCCTCAAATTCTTCTGGTTAGTGGTAGGTTGTTAGTTCCTTGTTCCTTATCAGGACCCTCTGTTGTGACGATAACTCATGCAAGTGGTTACTATCATGCCTGGCCCCAGGGTGGGCGGTATCAGTCAGTGTTTCCCGAACAGGGTTACTCATTGCTGCAGTCGTTGTTTTTATGGTTTTAAGTAGATAGACAATATTGTCTTGTCATGCGTCTCAGTTTTTGCTTTGACAAAAGTAATCACACATGCCCTCTCACTTTTAAGAAAGCATTTAATTAATTAGTTTGGCTATGTCAGGTCTTCATTGTGTCATAAGGGATTTTTGTTGCAGAGTGCCAGCTCTCTAGTTGGGAAGAGACGGCTTAGCTGTCCTGAGGCATGTGTGATATTAATTACTGACTAGGGATTGAACCCATGTCCCCTGCATTGCAAGGTGGATTCTTAACCACTGGACCGCCAGGGAAGTCCCTCACTCCTGTTATTTTGGATCAAGATTTGCAGGCCCCTGGTTAGATCCAAAGGCAGAGGTTACATATTTTATGGTGTTTGGAAACATCTTGCCTGGGACCTGCAGCCAGAGGCATGCAACCTTCTGGAATCTGTGCTTTTCTGCTTTCTCACCAATAGACACTCTCACCAGATTGCTTTCCCTGCTCTGTAATTACAGGCAAAATTCCCTGAACAATAATCACAAATTGTTTTATTGCAATGAAATTAGTTTAAAAGAAATGCTTCACTGCACTGTCCAACAGAACAATCTGTGATAATGGAGTCATTTTATATCTGCACTAAAATATGGCTGCCACTAGCTGTATGTGGCTATCAGGCACCTGACATATAGCTAGTGTGACTGAGGAACTAGATCTGATAGATAGAGTGCCTGATGAACTATGGAATGAGATTCGTGACATTGTACAGGAGACAGGGATCAAGACCATCCCCATGGAAAAGAAACGCAAAAAAAGCAAAATGGCTGTCTGGGGAGGCTTTACAAATAGCTGTGAAAAGAAGAGAAGCGAAAAGCAAAGGAGAAAAGGAAAGATATAAGCACCTGAATGCAGAGTTCCAAAGAATAGCAGGAAGAGATAGGAAAGCCTTCCTCAGTGATCAATGCAAAGAAATAGAGGAAAACAACAGAATGGGAAAGACTAGAGATCTCTTCAAGAAAATTAGAGATACCAAGGGAACATTTCATGCAAAGATGGCCTCGATAAAGGACAGAAATGGTATGGACCTAACAGAAGCAGAAGATATTAAGAAGAGATAGCAAGAATACACAGAAGAACTGTACAAAAATGATCTTCACGACCCAGATAATCACAATGGTGTGGACATCCTGGAATGTGAAGTCAAGTGGGACTTAGAAAGCATCAGTACGAACAAAGCTAGTGGAGGTGATAGAATTCCAGTTGAGCTATTCCAAATCCTGAAAGATGATGCTGTGAAAGTGCTGCACTCAATATGCCAGCAAATTTGGAAAACTCAGCAGTGGCCACAGGACTGGAAAAGGTCAGTTTTCATTCCAATCCCAAAGAAAGGCAATGCCAAAGAATGCTGAAACTACCACACAATTGCACTCATCTCACACGCTAGTAAAGTAATGCTCAAAATTCTCCAAGCCAGGCTTCAGCAATATGTGAACCATGAACTTCCAGATGTTCAAGCTGGTTTTAGAAAAGGCAGAGGAACCAGAGATCAAATTGCCAACATCCACTGGATCATGGAAAAAGCAAGAAAGTTCCAGACAAACATCTATTTCTGCTTTATTGACTATGCCAAAGCCTTTGACTGTGTGGATCACAATAAACTGTGGAAAATTCTTCAAGGGATGGGAATACCAGACCACCTGACCTGCCTCTTGAGAAATTTGTATGCAGGTCAGGAAGCAACAGTTAGAACTGGACATGGAACAACAGACTGGTTCCAAATAGGAAAAGGAGTACGTCAAGGCTGTATATTGTCACCCTGCTTATTTAACTAATATGCAGAGTACATCATGAGAAACGCTGGACTGGAAGAAACACAAGCTGGAATCAAGATTGCCGGGAGAAATATCAGTAACCTCAGATATGCAGATGACACCACCCTTATGGCAGAAAGTGAAGAGGAACTCAAAAGCCTCTTGATAAAGGTGAAAGTGGAGAATGAAAAAGCTTAAAGCTCAACATTCAGAAAACGAAGATCATGGCATCCAGTCCCATCACTTCATGGGAAATAGATGGGGAAACAGTGGAAACAGTGTCAGACTTTATTTTGGGGGGCTCCAAAATTACTGCAGATGGTGATTGCAGCCATGATATTAAAAGATGCTTACTCCTTGGAAGGAAAGTTATGACCAACCTAGATAGCATATTCAAAAGCAGAGACATTACTTTGCCAACAAAGGTCCATCTAGTCAAGGCTGTGGTTTTTCCTGTGGTCATGTATGGATGTGAGAGTTGGACTGTGAAGAAGGCTGAGCGCTGAAGAATTGATGCTTTTGAACTGTGGTGTTGGAGAAGACTCTTGAGAGTCCCTTGGACTGCAAGGAGATCCTACCAGTCCATTCTGAAAGAGATCAGCCCTGGGATTTCTTTGGAAGGAATGATGCTAAAGCTGAAACTCCAGTACTTTGGCCACCTCATGTGAAGAGTTGACTCATTGGAAAAGACTCTGATGCTGGGAGGGATTGGGGGCAGGAGGAGAAGGGGACATCAGAGGATGAGATGGCTGGATGGCATCACCGACTTGATGGACATGAATCTGAGTGAACTCCCGGAGTTGGTGATGGACAGGGAGGCCTGGCGTGCTGTGATTCATGGAGTCGCAAAGAGTCGGACACAACTGAGCAACTGATCTGATCTGATCTGATCTCTGACTGAGGAACTGAATTTTTTATTTTATTAATTTAAATTAACTTAAATGTAAGTAGTAGCTTGTGGTGGTGGTTGTTCAGTTGCTCAGTTGCGTCCAACCCTTTGCGACCCCATAGACTGCATCAAGCCAGGCTCCTCAATCCTCCACTATCCCGGGAAATAAACTCTTTTCTCATACCTAGACAAGGGGCAGCTTTTCTTACCCAAGTCCTGGGTTTTTGAGAAAAGCCGTTCCTTGTCCAGGTGCTTTGGATTGGAAATATGATTTTTGTAAAATTGCGCTGCTTCAATATAGTAGCCACTAACCACATGCTGGAGAAGACTCTTGAGAGTCCCTTGACTACAAGGAGATCCAACCAGTCAGATTCATGTTGACTGAGTCAGTGATGCCATCCAACCATCTCATCTTCTGCCACCCTCTTCTCCTTTTGCTTTCAATCTTTTCCAGCATCAGGGTCTTTTCCAATGAGTCAGTTCTTCACATCAGGTGGCCACAGTACTGGAGCTTCAGCTCCAGCATCAGTCCTGCCAATGAATATTCAGCATTGATTTCCTTTAGGACTGACTGGTTGGATCTCCTTGTAGTCCAAGGGACTCACAAGAGTCTTCTCCAGCATGTGGTTAGTGGCTACTATATTGAAGCAGTGCAGTTTTACAAAAACCATATTTCCAATCCGAAGCACCTGGACAAGGAATGGCTTCTCTCAAAAGCCAGTTCTCGGGTGAGAAAAGTTGCCTCTTGTCTAGGTGTGAGAAAAGCGATTCCTTCCAGAACTTCCCTGTTGGCCCAGTGCTTAAGACTGCATTTCCAATGCAGGGGACACTATTTTGGTCCCTGGTCAGGGAACTAAGATCCACATAAAAGAATGTACTTCAATTGCCTGGGTACCATGGAGATATATAATGCCACTGTCCAACTACAGGCTCAGTAGTTTGAAGCTGGCTGTGGTGGAAGAATTTACACCCTTGCCATCTGCAGCTGCTACAAATCAAGCTTTCCAACTCGTCCCATCCCCTCCCTTGGAGAGCTGGGTTATTGAACTTTGGCCAGCATACCACTGTGTTTATGCTAATTTGAGGAGCCAAGCCTACTGAACTGCCTTGGAACAATCTGAATCTACTGGCACCCAAAGAGAAAAAGGAAAGGCTATCTACTAACAGTTCTTTTCTGAGAGGGCAAGGATTTGCTTAGCCCTCAAGGGTGGCTCAGATGGTAAAGAATCCGCCTGCCAGTGCAGGAGACATAGATTCGATCCCTGGGTCAAGAAGATGCCCTGGAGGAGGGCATGTCAACCTACTCCACTATTCTTGCCTGGGAAATCCCACGGACAGAGGAGCCTGGCGGGCTATATAGTCCATGGAGTTGCAAAGAGTCAGACACGAATGAACAACCAACACTTTCTTTCAGTGCTACCCAGGATCTTCTCTCAGGCTTCCTGGAATGACAACATCTTTGACAATGATGCTGCTGTAGAAGTGCAGACAGTTTTCAAGGCTGATGTTTGTCACCACAAACAGGGTAATGTGGTCCACATTTGTAGCTTTCAGGTGTGCATCACAGTCTGTGACCACAGCCCAGAGTGTCTGGGGAAGGTTGGATGGCATCTTCTTATCATTTGCCTCTTTCACTTATTTCCCAAATCTTTTGTGAGTTGGCCATGTGCACAGCACCCAACTAGGCAAGGGGGCTCGCATGCATTTGCTCACTTGGACAGTGTGACTGGATGCACATGAGCTCAGGACAAAGAGATGGAACAGGTCTTCACCTCCAGGTTTTATCAGACGCCCCGCTTGTAGTACAATGTACCAGCTACAGAGGGCTAGAATTTGCAAGAGGTGAGAAAGGCACTATAGCCTTGGAGGCAAAATTTAAGTAGGTATCAAAAGATTTTGTCATCAAGATAATAGATTATTCATGAAAATCAAAATTAATGCCTACATTCACCATGAGTAAAATGTCACATTTTACAATAAAAACAAGTTGTGTGTTTGATGAGTCTGTATTACTGTGCCCATCATTTCCAACTGGCTGGGAGTTCTAAATGTTCTCTTGCACATGCTCTGCTTGCACCTGTGGGTGCGTTTATATGAGTTGAGAATGGTGTGCAAATGAATTGGGTCATGTGGGGCTTTATATGTAGGTGTGTGTGTGTGTGTGTGTTTGTCTTTTTAACATTTTTAAAATTTATTTATATTTTTGGCTGCGCTGGTTCTTCATTGCTGTGCAGGCTTTTCTCTCTAGTTGTGGCTAGCAGGGGCTACTCTCTACTTGCAGTGTGAAGACTTCTCATTGCGGTGGCTTGTGCCATGGAGCACGGGCTCCAGGGCACGTGGGCTCAGTCGCTGCGGCTCGTGGGCTCTAAAGTGCAGGCTCAGTAGTTGTGGTGCATGGGCTTGGTTGCTCTGTGGTGGCAAGTAGGATCTTTCTGGGCAGGGATCGAACCTGAGTCTCTTGTGTCTCCTGCATTGGCAGGTGGATTCTTAACCACCAAACCATGAGGAAAAGCCCTGATTGTGAGTCAGTATACCTTTTTCTACTTGTATGCGAGGATATTTTGATAAGCATATATAGGGGTACACATTTTTCCTTGTTTCTCAGACTTTAGTAAAGCTCTACCAACACTGTTTACTCTTGCCAGATCTCTCATGTAAGCCTCGATACTGCAGCAGGTGGTGGACACTTTTACTACCCCTACTGCTGCCCACTCTCCAGAAGGAAAAATCCAGGCTTGCAGAAGCTTGGCAAACAGCACAGACAGTAACATGTAACACAGTCATGTATTACTTTAAGGTAGTATCTGAGAACATTTAGAGAACATGTTGGTTCTGGTGTAACACTGTATCTCAGAGATAGTTTGTTGTTGTTGTTGTTGTTGTTTTTTAATTTTAAATCGTGTTATGTGTTCCCATGTCTATGAAAACTTCCCTCTCCTCTCAGTGCCCCAGCCACTAAGCTCTGCTCTCCAGAGATGACCACTGTTCACAGTTTCCTGTGCACTGATTCTGAAATAGTTTATGAATATACAAGCAATTAGGGCTTCCCAGGCAGCACTGTGGTAAAGAACCCACCTGCCTATGGAGGAGACAGAAGAGATCAAGGGTATGATCCCTGGGTCGGGAAGATCCCCTGGAGTAGGAATTGGCAACCTCCTCCAGTATTTTCTTGCCTGGAAAATTCCATGGACAGAGGAGCCTAGATGTTTACAGCCCGGAGGTGAGGGGGTGTCACAAAGAATGGGACATGACTGAGTGACTGAGCACAGACACACACATACAGGCAATTAGACTTTCCCTGTGCCAGCAGTACCACATTTAAGGGATTATCATGAAACAGAGCTTCCAGCATGTTATATGACAGTGAACAGGAAGGGGAACTTCCCTGGTGGTTCAGTGGTGAAGGATCTATCTGCCAATACAGGAGACATCGGTTTGATCCCTGGTCTGGGAAGATCCCACATGCCCCGGAGTGATTAAGCCAGTGTGTTGGAACTGCTGAGCCTGTGTGCCTAGAGCCTGTGCTCTATAACGAGAAGCCACCACTCTCCACAACTAGAGAAAAGCCTGCACAGAAAGAAGACCCAGCATAGTCACAAGTGAATAAAGAAAAAAAAATTTTTTTAAAAAAAGAAAATGGAGATAACATTATATATATATATTTAAAAAAAATGACTGGAAGGGCCTTCCCTGATGGTCCAGTGGTTAAGATTCAGAACTTTCAATGCAGGGGGCCTGGGTTTGATCCCTGGTCAGGGAACTAAGATCCCACAAGCCTTGTGGCCATAAATAAATAAATAGGCTGTGAAATGGAAAATTCGGGGCATCAAATTATACTTTATATGCAAGGTTTCTTGGCACCCCCCAATCTCCCCCCCCCCCACTTGTGACAACCCCAACTGTCCCCAGGCCTTACCAAATGTGCCAGCAGCAGATAAGAGGGGGAAAATGTGAAAGATTCAAAGGGATTAACAAGTAGAAATGTGTGAAGAAAATAGAAGGCACCAATATGGAGAAATTAACACTCAAAGGTTATTACATAAGTGTTTGAAGAATCTTTTTAGGAAGGATCGTAACGGCTAACTTTGAATCTTCACACAGAGCAGAATAAGGAGTGACTTTAAATGGATGAGAAATTAAGGCTGAACCTACAGAGGATGAAAGGGTAATTCCAGTTCCGAGTTGCCACCTTCTTTCCTAAACATTTTTGTGGGCAGAATAAACTCAGAAGACTAGGAATTGTTCTCTCCTGAGGTTAAAATCCATAATCTTCAAGTTATGAAATATGCATCAAAAAGTAGCAAAATACACATATTCCATGATCATGTCTCCTATGGTGCTTTAAAAAAACCCAAACAATAGCAATTTCTTGTTATAAACGCATTGCAGGTTAATGATAGGAAAATTAGAAAACCAGCTAAGCCAAAAAGAGGAAAAGGAGAAAAACCCTTAATCTCACTAATGAGTGAAATACTAAGGTGATACTTGAATGAATGTGCTTCCCAGTTGTTTTCTATATTCACATATAAAACATGTAAAACTTTTCCCTTCTTCCCAGTTTTTTGACTAGTCTAATAATTAAATTGATACAAAATGGATTAACAGGAGAAAAGTAATTTAATTTCCTATTGTAGGGGACTCCAAGAAGTCATCAAAGCAGGCAGCTTTTATACCTTCTAGACAGGGAAACAATGTGCAAAATAGAGAAACAAGAGGGTCCCAGTAGGCTAGCAAATTAGTGAAGTTAGCAAGGATGTTTATACAGCCTTCCAGGAGGTGAATTCCTTTTATCCATTGGTACAGGGAGGGTAATTTCACGTGCTTTTAGGGGGGCCAAGGAAGGTCAGTGTCTATTTTGCACAGACTGTTTAAAAATCGAAATGCCAAGTGACATATTTGGGGTGGCATATTTTGCTTCCCTTCAACACGTACAGACTTACGTTCGTTCCATCATTCAGCACATAACACTTTGGAAGTTGTTTTTTTTTTTCATTTAATAGACCGTGGATGTCTTTCCAGGTCAAAAAATACCTACTACCGGATATTTAATTCTTCCACTATACCTGTGTCTCACAACTGAACCCACCCTCTGGTTTTGGCCACTTAACTTGCTTCTGGTGCTTTGAGGTCATAAATAATATTGCAGCAGTTTTTCCTTTCACAATTCTTTCCATTCCTTCCCCTTTTTCCCCCTGGAGCAAGTTCCTGGCCCACTGTATGGGCCTGCACTTATTTGCAAGGCTTTTGGTAGGAATTGCTGAACAGCCCACCAGGAAGATTGATTATTTACATTTTTATGGGTGGTATCTGTTTTTTTGTTTATTTGTTTGCTTTAGTTGTGTCGTTTTCTGTTTTTGTTTTTATTTTGGTAAACCTCTGCCTAAAGGACAATCTCATAGGTGGGGGTGGAGGATGTCGGAAGTGACCTCATTCTGTTGAAAATTACTGCGCCCTGAATCGTCTGTTTGCTGTAATGTTTTTTACACTTGAGCAATCACCTGGAGAAGGTGAAACCTACTGACAAAAAAAAAAAAAAAATCGCTTCACGCCGAGGAAGGTGCCTTTACTTGTAGTCATTTCCGTTAAGTTGGAGCACAAAGCATGTCATTTCAGACCTCGGAGGGCATAATATAGATCATCCCCGGCCCCACCTCCATTGATTCTTGGAACACCCATCACTGTCGTCCACCGAACCCAGTCCCAGCGGGTAGCGCGTCCCGTATCGGGGACGCGGACTTCTCTCTGGACCCGAAGGCACCGGCTGTACGAGGCGAACGAGATGGGCAGGGCCAGCCTCCGAGGTGACCGAGCCGGCTGGGTAGGGTTGAGTGGCTGGGTGGAGCACGTGACACTCCCAGACTGGCTCTCGGCAGGGGGTAGTTGGGGGGGGGTTGGGGGTGGGGCCCGCCCGGGGCGCCTGAGGCTGAAATCGACATTTGCCTCTGGCAGGAAAATGAATTTGTCAGACCCTCAACCCACTGGAGCAGGGGATTACGGTAGCATTTAAATTTTATATCCCACCAAGCTGAAAGCAGAAGGTAAGTTACTTATCCCTCAGAAAAACAGATGAGAGTAGGGCCCGAGAATACCATGTGGCCACTTTGTTGATTTTTAAAATCGAGTTGAAAATAATCGATTGCTGTGAGAAGCAAGGGCCAAATTACAGACTGATCTTAACAGAAATTCGGTTAATCCGGAGGGAATGGTGGTAAAAGCGTCCAGGGTTAAATATAGAAGGACACGAAAGCTGCCGGAATAAATAGCAAGTAACCCCGGCCTGCTCGTGAAACAATCTATTTCACATCTCTTTCAGGGGCGCCAGCGAAGGGAATGTTAAAATTGCCATTTAAACTCAAACGAAAAGAAACTAATCTATATGAAGCTGGAAATCAAATAAAAACAGGTCCTGCTTTTGCCCTTTCACATTTCAAAAACGTTTATGCGGTTTGGCAAGAAAGTTGATATTTTCACAGTTTAAGTTTGAAATACGCCATTTCAAATTTACGAAATGGTCACAGTTGGAATTTTCTAACTCTTTCTAGGCAAGGCTGTTTCAGTTGTGAATGAGAAATATTGACATTGTACATATTTTCTGCAATAGTGAGATGATTCACTTCTGCAGAATGTGATAAAAATTAGAAAACGTGAAATAATGAGTTACTGTGAATTAACTTTCATGTCTGAGAGATTAAATTCTTTGCCAGAAGATTTACGAAAACAGACACAAGTACAACGTTCACGCAATAGCACTTTATTTTAAATCATCAAATGTTCAAGTAAGAAATATAAATATGCGATGGCACAGTTTTTTTTTCAAAACCACATTAATATTGGCAGGCATTATTTGTTATGGAGTAATAGAAAGCATTATTTATTAGTGCAATTAGTATTATATGCCACAACTAATATACTTCAGATTAATGCTTTTGATATACGATTTGAAACATGGACCCTCTGTGCAAAGTATGTATATGCACTCCATATTTTAACTGTCATTTTGATTTGCACAAAATAGATTTGTTTAGTTCTCCATTGCATTTGATGAAGACTGAAAAATAAAAGACTAAATCATTTCCTTTCATTACTAATCCCCTTATTGCTAGCTCTTTTGAAATCCTATTACCTGCGTGGAGCCTGGAATCATTTGGGTCTTCCCTTCTGTGTGCTGTTTGTTTCCCACAGTTCGTGCAAGTCTAGGCCAGCTGCCCACATCAAACACACCGCCCAGAACGGAGGCCAGAGCGGGGCTTCCCGGCCACTCCCTCCTCACTTCCAGGGTCTTCCCACCCTCCCCTCTTTGCCCCTAGGCCATCACGTGGCGGTGTGGGCACCGCCTCCCGGTGACGTCAGCGCGCTCGCAGCCGTCGCGCTGAAGAAAGGATGCTCTAGGATGCGGTGCAGGTGGGCGACCGGCCTGCGCCATGCGGCACTGCAGGTAAGAGACTCTGCAGGCGGAGCCCCTGCAGCCCGTCGGCACCCCAGAAAACGAAAGTAGGGGCTCTGGCTGTTGGGGCTGCTGCATGCATCAGGCATCAGGGGGGCGCGGGGGCAGGAGTGGAGGGCGACTGTTGTAGGCTCACGCGTGACTTGAGTCTTGTCGTGCCCATCCATCCCGGGAAAGTGGCCTGGGGCCAGACAGAAAGACCCGGCCTCCTGCACAGGAGGGGAAAAAAATCAGGAATGAACACAATACATGCATTGTAAGAGAGAGAGGGGCTTGTCCGAGAGAACTGTCAACTGTTTACCGACTGTCAGAGTGATTCTTAAATAATGACACATTTACTAATTCTTCTTACAGGGGTTTGTTTTGTTCTCAGTATTTAGCCTGATTTCTTTCAAAGCCAAAGCTGCTTTGCTTGAAACGGAACGGAAACTTACTGGTTAGCAATTGAAGAGCTAGATGTGCGGTCTAAATTGTTTTGCATTATTTTGCAAGATTGTAGCGTTTAAAGGGGATATGTCAGAAATGTTTGTTTCCTCCTGGTGTTTTAAATAGATTAAAAAAATTAACAGTATCCAATAAAATAAAGCTTCCAATAGGCGTGTAAGAGAAGGCAAACCAGTTATATCTCTTAAGAACAAAATGGTCTTTAGAAGGGGGTGGAGCTGAACACCAAACCCTATGATTTTTCAGTGTTCTTTTTAATTCCCTTGCTAAATAATTTGCTTGCTGGAAGAAGGGGCTTGATAATGCAGCGACAGATGAAGGGGGAATCAGGTGACTTCAATTTTAACAGGACAGGATGTGGGATTTTAATGAACACTTTTGAGATTTCCCACCTGTGTTTGCTTTCCTTTCTCTCCTTCACATATGAGGCCAGGATATATGCAGTACCCTTAGGAAGAGAATATGATCGATCTTACCTGTAAAACGTGATCCCCTGGGAAGCCGTGGTATTGCTAAATTGTACTGGACCTCACACCATGTATCCTTTGACCCATCCAGCAATTGTTGGAGGACCAGTAAAGCAATGCTGTTTTAGTTGATAATTGAAGAAGGCGTTTCTTTCAGCAATTGGACACCCTGATGTTTTGCTACAGTAATTTAGTAATTAATTTACTGCAGTTTTCTTCATTTGGCTCAGGTTGACTACAAGACTTTTCTGATCCTCTTGTTCCCATGCTCCTTTCTCCCCCAGCCCAACCCTAGACAGAGCAGAGCAGATGATAGATAGCAGAGACCTAGCTCCACCTCTGCCTTTGGGACTGTGCAACTTGGACCAAGTCACTTTGTGCCTTTGGGCCTCAGTTTTCTTGTCCTCAAAGTAACCGAGGAGTATTATATCAGGGTTTCTCAGCCTTGACACTATTGACGTTTTGTCGTTGTTTAGTTGCTCAGTCGTGTCTAACTCTTTGCGACTCCGTGGACTGTTAAAGCCCACCAGGCTCCTCCATCCAGGAGATTCTCCAGACAAGAATACTGGAGTGGGTTGCCATTTCCTTCTCCAGGGGATCGTCCGACCCAGAGATCCAACCCCCGTCTCCTGCCTTGGTAGGCGGATTCTTTACTGCTGAGCTGCCAGGGAAGCCCCCTGTTGACATTGGGGCTGGAGAAATCTGTTGTGGGGGTGTCCAGCTGCACCTCTGGCCTCCACCTACTAGATGCCCCTAGTTGTGACAGCCAAAAATGTCTTCAGACCCTGCCATTGTCCCATTGTGGGGCTCCATTGCCCCTGCTTGAGAATCATTGATTCAGATGACCTCTCAATGTTCTTCAGGCCCCAGTATTCTAGAATTCATTTTCCTGTGAGTTGTTTCATGCTGAGCCCTCGGTCGGAGATCTGATTCCCTTTCATGATGTTGTATATATTGGGAAACACAGTGTGAAGGCTTTTTTTCTGCTGTGGGGTTCCAGAAATAGCTTCTGTCAAAAAGGGGAGGCCTGTGTGTGTGCCATTTGTAGCCGGGAAGCTGGCTTGGCAGAAAGGAGAGTGTCAGGGAGAGAGGAAAAAAACACAAGCACTAGACCATCATGTCTGGAACTGGAGTAGCCCAGAGTCACCGTCCTGATCTGCAGAAGCGGAATAGCAAGACCGGGTGGAGGTGTCACAAGCAGAGAGGGAGATAACAGGGTGCTGGCACCCGTTGTGGCGGGGAGATGATGGCAGCATGTGTGGCTGGAGGAGGCCAGCGCAAGCTGCCCCCAGAGCCCCCGTCTGGCCCCTGAAGGTGGTGGTGGTCACGGTCTTGCCCTTTAAGCTTCAGTGCAGGACTGACCACTAAAGCTCTGGCTCTGACACTTTGCAGAGGCGGTTTTGCCGCCTCACTTCCACTCCCAGAGCTGTTGCCAAATCCATAAAATAGGGCTACTGTTCATGCTAGTCCTGCTGCTTTGAGTTTTCAGGGGGTCAGATGGATGGTAAAGGGTCAGCACACCGGGAACTCCTGGGAGACGGGAAGCAAGGGTGGCAGTTGCATTGTAGGATGAGGGCCATGTGCAGTGGGTTTGGGGGAGGAGGCTTGGAATGATTAGAAAAATCATCCTTGTCCCTCTGAGGGCCTGGCACTGCAAGGTGTCCCTCCTCCAATTCCCTTGCTCTCAGCTCTCTCTCTCTGCCTCTTTGCGGCCCCATAAAAATGGCTCTCCTGGGAAGAGGGTTGGTCTTTAGTGAGAAAGACCCAGTGTGCAGAGGCCAGGGCCCAGACAGCCTCCTTTGTCCACTTCAGCCATTTTGTTTGCAGGTGGCACCCACAGCTAGCCAGGAACCTCGTTCCCAGAATGGCTTGGCACCTTGGGTGGGCTATCAGGTGCTGTCTTTTCACGCAGGCAATACTGAGAAAGAAAATGAAAAAGGAGGAGTATTCTCCATCAAATGAGACATAAGGCATAGAATCACTGTGCTACGCAGCTCTGGTGCTGTGACAGAGTACCACACACTAGGTGGCTTATCAACAACAGACGTTTATTTCTCATAGTTCCAGAGGCTGAAAGTCTGAGATCATGGTGCTAGCATGGTTGGATTCTGGTGAGGGCTCTCTTCTGGACGCAGAGGGCCATCTTCTCCCTGTGTCCTCATATGGTGGGAAGAGAGCACACTAGCTTTCTGGTCTTGTCTTGTCATTGTTCAGTCGCTAAGTCGTGTCCGACTCGTTGCAACCCCATGGGCTGCAGCACACCAGGCTTCCCTGTCCTTCACCATCTCTTGACGTTTGCTTAAAGTCATGTCCATTGAGTCGGTGATGCCATCCAACCATCTCATCCTCTGTCACCCCCTTCTCCTCCTGTCCTCAATCTTTCCCAGCCTCAGGGTCTTTTCCAGTGAGTTGGCTCTTGGCATCAGGTGGCCAAATATTGGAGCTTCAACTTTAGCATCATTCCTTCCCATGAATATTCAGGGTTGATCTCCTTTAGAATGGACTGGTTGGATCTCCTTGCAGTCCAAGGGACTCTCAAGAGTCTTCTCCAGCACCACAGTTCAAAAGCATCAATTCTTTGGCACTCAGCCTTCTGTATGGTTCAACTCTCAGATCCACACATGAGGTCTCTTCTTATAAGGGCGCTAGTCCATCATGAGGGCTCCACCTTCATGACCTCATCACCTCCCAAAGGCTTCACCTCCTAATATTGGGGACACATTGGGGTTTAGGATTTCAATATATGAATTCTGGAAAGATACTTTCAGTCTACGACAATAACCAAATGTAACTTGTACCCTTGACTGGATCCTGGCCTAAACAGGCATCTATAATAGGTGTTGGGGATACCTGGGTTATTTTTATGTGACTGCCTAGTAGGTGACATGAGGAAACTACTGTAAATTTGATTAGATGTGATAATCTTACGGTGCAGTAGGCACCCAGCTCAGTCGCTCCTGATTCCTGATACAGAAACAGTGAGATGAGACGTGGTTGTTTCCTGCTGTTCTCTGTTAGGCTAATCTGTTACACAGCAGAAGATAACTGACATGTGTGTTCATAGAAGAGTCTTATTTTTCGGTGGTGCATGCTGAAGTATTTAGGGGTGAAGTGTCATGAGAGCTTAGGGTACTATTAAAGTGTTTTTTTTTTTTTTAATGCCTTGGAGCTCTCTTTTATGTACTTCTGAATAGAAAGATGAATTCTCAAACCTGCTTTTGCATTCAGTGCTGCAATATCACATGTCATGTTGCCTCTGGAAAATTCCACTGTACACTCCTGAGAGAATGAGAATGGAAAAAGGCAAATAATATAAGATTATTATAAAAATATTTTTGACAGCACAGACCCCTGTAAAAGTCTTGGGAATCTCAGACACGCTTTGAGAACCACTCTGAGAACCACAGTAATTTATTTTTTCTTTTGAACATTTTATTTTGTATTGAAGTATAGTTGATTACTTTGGCCAATACTTTGGCCACCTGATGTGAAGAACTGACTCATTGGAAAAGACCCTAATGCTGGAAGAGATTGAAGGCAAAAGGAGAAGGGGATGACAGAAGATAGATGGTTGGGATGGCATCACTGACTCGAAGGACATAAGTTTGAGCAAGCTCCGGGAGCTGGTGATGGACAGGGAAGCCTGGCGTGCTGCATTCCACGGGGTTGCAAAGAGTCGGACACGACTGAGTGACTGAACTGACTGACTGATAGCTGATTACTGATGTTGTGATAGTTTCAGGTGGAAAGTGAGGGAAGGGACTCAACCGTACATGTACATGTATCCATTCTCCCCCATACTCCCCTCCCATCCAGGCTACCACATGACATTGAGCAGAGTTCCACGTGCTATACAGTAGGTCCTTGTTGGTTATCCATGTTAAATATAGCAATGCGTATACACTTTCATGCATTGGAGAAGGAAATGGCAACCCACTCCAGCGTTCTTGCCTGGAGAATCCCAGGGACGGGGGAGCCTGGTGGGCTGCCATCTCTGGGGTCACACACAGTTGGACACGACTGAAGTGACTTAGCAGCAGCATACATGTCCATCTCAAATTCCATAGCTATCCTTTCCCCCATCCTTGCCCTCTGGTAACTATAAGGTTATTACAGAGTATTGATCAGTTACCTGTGCTGTACAGCAGGTCCTTGTTGGTTATCCATGTTAACTGTAGCAGTGTGTACATGTCCATCCCAAACTCCCTAACTATCCCTTCCCCCTGGCAAGTAGTTCATTCGATAAGTCTGTGAGTCTCTGGTTTTTAAGTTCATCTGTATCATTTCTTTTTAGATTCCACATATAATGCACCTATGCTAACAGTAGTTTACTTTTAAATGGTTCAGTTGAATGGAGAGACAGTGCGAAGAGGCCAGTATGGTTAAATAGGAACACTGATGGAGTCTGGTGTTTTTCATTGAACTCTTCTCCATAATGTGCTCTATATTTGAAAATGTGCCCAATAAAAAGTTAAAAAGAAGCTAGAAAAGAAACACAGACTCTTGGGCTTGTGGGGGATTCTGACTGAGATCTGGGGAATGTTTTTAACCTGAGCTCAAGGTGCCTTTGACTGCAGGGACCTGAGGTCCCAGTTGAGACCTGCTGGCTTGGAAGTTCTCAGCTCACCCAGAAGCCCTCCTGAACCAGACCTAGGAGGGTGAGTTAGCGGTGAGGAGGGGATGTGTGTGAGCACTCGGCAAACTCTGGCAAGTGGGCGGTAGGAAAGGCCTTATTATCAGACCCTTGCTTGACTGTATTTGCAAGGGGTGACCGGAAATGAGTTTTCCTTTCTAAGAGAAGGGGTGATTTTCTTTCCAGAACATGGTGGTTTTTGAATGACTTGTTTTCTATTGAAATAGTAATACATGCTGGTTGTGTGAACTTCCCACAAGATCAAGGTTATGAGAATGAAATGAAGTCTTTCTCATTCCCAGTCCCTCATCCCCCTTCCAAAGGCAACCGCTGATAACTGTCTTATATGTTGTTTCTGAAAATGTCTGTGCGAAGACACCCATGTGTAGAAGGTGTATAGCATTTTCCTTTCTCATTTTTCTTCATTGGGATGTAATTCACATGGAGGGAAATGCATGGATCTTAATTCAGCTGATTTTGACAAATCAGGATTCCCAGTACTCCCAGAGGGCTCCATCTTGTCCTCTTTTAGTCAAATCCTCCGGCAACCACCATACTGATTTCTGTCAGCACAGTTTACTTTTGCCTGTTCTTGAACTTCATATACCTCAAGTCCTTTGATCTTTATACTTTTATATCTGTCTTCTGTCACCAGGCATGATGGTGAGATTCATCCATGTTGTTTCATGTAGCAGTGATTTCATTCATTCCATTTTATTGTGAAAGTACTTTTAGAGAGAGAGTGGAGGCAGTTGGTATATGTTGCTTCTCTTCATTCCTTGGAGGCTGTTTTACATCATCTCACTTACAGTTGAGTTCCAGAGTGTGGATGGTATGGAAGTTTACTTAACCAGTCTCATTTTGATGGGCATGTGGATTCCTCAAGCTTTTGTAATCTCTGCTCATGGTATTATGCTCATGTAAAAATGCCAAAGAGGAAAAGACCTCTCTAGGATTAATTATGGGCTTCCCTGGTGGCTCAGAGGTTAAAGCGTCTGCCGGCAATGCAGGAGAACTGGGTTTGATCCCTGGGTTGGGAAGATCCCCTGCAGAAGGAAATGGCAACCCCACTCCAGTATTCTTGCCTGGAGAATCCCATGGACGGAGGAGCCTGGTGGGCTGCAGTCCACGGGGTCACAAAGAGTGGGACACAACTGAGCGACTTCATTCACTCACTCAGGATTAATTAAATGCACAGAGTATAGATGTTGGGACTTAGCTTCAAGATCAAAGCAACCCTTATATTTTACATGTGACCAAGAGATGTCCAGAAAAGTCAGGTGACTTACCCAAGGTCACATGACTGATAGTAACACAGTTGGGGAACCCTCCAGGTCCCAAGATGCCTCTAACAGAGTGTTTTCTTTGGCCATGCCATGTAGCATGTGGGATCTTAGTTTCCTGACCAGGGACTGAATCTGAGCCCCTTGCAGTAGGAGCATGGAGTCTTAACCACCGGACTTCCAAGAAAGTCCTCAGAATGTTCTTTCCTGCACTATGGGCTTTGTGAGTGCAGGAACTGTGAGTGTTTTGCTCACCAATGTAAACCTAGCACATAACTCGTGGCAGAGTAAGTACTCATAAAATATAAATTAGAGGAAAAATTAAGGGAACTATTAGGCCCCTGAGAAAAGACCACTGATATCCCTGAGAACTGCATGGACATTCACTTGAGACTTGAGCCTCCAAGTTCTTTTGTTCATTCACTCCCTCATTTACTTCTTTGTTCTGCAAATGTTTGTTGGGTCCCTGCTGTGTGTCTAGGACAGGGCTCCTCACCCTGGACTCTATGGGCTTTGAGGCTGGAGGACTCTCTGGGGGGCCGTCCTGTGCCCTGGAGGATGTTGAGCAGCATCTTCTGGCCTCCCGCCACTTGACAGGGGTTGCAACCACGGCCCAAACCCCCACTTGTGACAGCTGAATTCGAGACATTGCCAAGTGTTCTGGGGTGGGTGAAATTGCCCACCCAACTGGTGGTTGAGACCCCAGTCTAGGCACTGGGGTTTGCTGTGGAACCAAATGGACAAGGTTCGTGCCTGGGTGGGAGTGACCTTCAAGTGGAGGAAAGAGAAGATAACTGGATTTGATAGGTTGTGCGATTGTGTGAAATACAGTGAGAGGCAGAGGGTGGGCAGCAGTGGATTCAGAATCCTGGTTAAACGGAGTGGTTACCCAGGCCCCCTGAGGGCTCACATGTGACCAGGGACTGAGGGGGAGCCACGTGAACATTGAGGAGATGGAGAGCTCAGGGCTGAGGGAACAGCTGTGAGGTGGGCATGTCCAGGAAATAGGCACCCAGAGAAGCGTGCTGGGGCAAGTGCTTAGAGGGGTAGCCAGGGCAGACCATGCAGGGACTTAGTGGGAGTGGAACCAACCCTGGGTGACTAAGTGTGGTGACAAGCCATGGAGTGCTTTTGGGTTGAAGAGGAACACACCAGTACTTGTGTTCAAGGGCCTGGCTCTGGCTGCTGTAAGAACAGTCAGAGGTGGGCGAACGAGGAAGCTGGGTGGCCAGTGAGGAGGCTGGGTGGCCATGTGAGCTGTAGCTTAGAGGACTGTGAGTTCGTGCATGCTCAGTCTTGCCTGACTCTTTGTGACCCCATGGACTGGAACCCCCCAGGCTCCTCCATCCATGGGATTCTCCAGGCAAGAATACTGGAGTGGCTTGCCATTTCCTTCTCCAGGGGATCTTCCCAGATCAGGGATCGACCCCGGGTCTCCTGCATTGCAGGCAGGTTACTGCTGCGCCACCTGGGAAGCCCTTGGAGGGCCATGCCCCTGACTAATTGAGCAGCCATGTCGTGCTCAGTAGCAGGCAGGCCTTGGCTATCACAGGAGCGCGTGGGTTGGGTCACACTGTAACCCTGTAACTTTGGTGCCTCAAGGTGGAGGCCACCTGCACAGCCTCTCAGGACAGTGTCACCGGGGCTGGGCAGTGGTGCACAGGGACAGCAGAGGCAACAGCTCTTGCATTCCACATGTGACACCAGCAAGGCTCACCTTTAGGCCTCTTGTTGTGGATAAAGTCGCCCAAGCTTTTTCGAGGCCCCTTGAGCCCACCACCTGCCCTGCACCTGTGAGGTGGCTCTTCTCTGCCTGGAGTGCTGTCCCCCAACCCCCATGCTGGCCAGCCTGGGTCACCCATGGTCCCCTCTCAGCGAGCGCTCTTGGGTGGGTCCTTGTGTGGCCCTGAGAGCTGGGAGGTGGCCATCAGTTGAACTGATGGAAGTTGGAGACCAGAGCCTTGCCCATTGGCGGTGACTGTTCCTGCTCCTGGGGTCCTTCGACCCCCCCCACCCCCCGCCCCGAGGATGCTGTCAGGCTGCTCCCTCCAGCGGCAGCACCAGTGCTGGGATGGCTGTGGGGTTTGGCTAGAGGGAGCCTCACCGAGATGCAGTGTTCCGTTTGTCCCCTCGGGAAGTCTGCTCCTCGCCCTGGTGGCCGGGGACCTGCTGACTCATTTCTTGTGGTGGCCGTTGCTTCCCTTGTGCTTGCCCAGCACTTTTTAACCACATCCCGGCGGATGAATGGAGGTTACCTCCTTCCGGGATCTTAGCCTCCCTTCTGGGTTGTGATATTAGCTCAGGGTGAAATTTTCTTTTTCTGTCCACCGGAACCCTTGGAGGCACTGATTGGGTTAGGAGGAGAGGGGCCACCCCAATGATTACAGACATGTTCTTTTTCCTCTTAACTCAGTCCGGCCTCCCACCAGCACCCACTTTGCCCAAAACATAGGAATCGACTGACGTTTCAGCCCTCCCCCGGGGTCAACCCCACTGGGATATGCTTAGGACACCGGGGAGGACAACTCAAGGCTGTGCTGGAGGATTCCCTGCGTTTATCCTTCACAGAGGTGCTGGTTGTGAGTGTCTGTGACATTGTTTTCATCCACGAGGGCGCAAAGCTCACATAAGCAGAAAGTTAGATTGTTGTGTTGGAAGATGGTTTGCAGAGCTCTTGGGAGAGGGAACCGTACTGCACGGGATTTCTTACCAGCATTGTCTTCAGCTGCTGTTATGGGCTGAAACCGTGCGTCTTATTAAAGTGCATCTGAATTCCTAACACCTATTACCTCAGAATCCGACCTTAGTTGGAGATTTTGTTCTTGTTGTTCAGTTGCTAAGCCGTGTCTGATTCTTTGAGACCCCATGGACTGCAGCACTCCAGGCTTCCCTGTCCATCACCAACTCCCGGAGTCTACTCAGACTCATGTCCATTGAGTTGGTGATGCCATCCAAACATCTCATCCTCTGTCACCCCCTTCTCCTCCTGCCCTCAATCTTTCCCAATATCTGGGTCTTTTCCAGTGAGTTGATTCTTTGCATCAGGCAGCCAAAATATTGATGCTGCTGCTGCTGCTAAGTCGCTTCAGTCGTGTCCGACTCTGTGCGACCCCATAGACGGCAGCCCACCAGGCTCCCCATCCCTGGGATTCTCCAGGCAAGAACACTGGAGTGGGTTGCCATTTCCTTCTCCAATGCATGAAAGTGAAAAGGGAAAGTGAAGTCGCTCAGTCGTGCCAACTCTTAGCGACCCCATGGGCTGCAGCCCACCAGGCTCCTCCATCCATGGGATTTTCCAGGCAAGAGTACTGGAGTGGGATGCCATTGCCTTCTCCACAAAATATTGATAGAGTCTTTAAAATTTTTTTTAAATAATTTTAATTTATTAATTTTTGGCCGTGCTGGGTCTTCACTGCTACTTGGGCTTTTCTGTAGTTGTGGAGGATGGGGGCTGCTCTCTAGGTGTGCCTTCTCTTGGGGTGGACAGAGGCTCCAGTCTGTGCGGGCTTCAGTAGCTGCAGCTCCCAGGCTCTAGAGCACAGGCTCAGTAGTTGTAGCGCATGAGCTTAGTTGCTCTGCAGCATGTGGGATCTTCCCGGACTAGGGATTGAACCTGCGTCTCCTGTGTTGGCAGGTGCACTCTTTACCACTGAGTCACCAGAGAAAGCTGAGATAGGATGTTTATAGAGGTAATCAAGTTAGAATGAGGCCATGAGGGCGGCCTCAGTCCAGCCTGACTGGGGTCTTTATAAAAGGAACTTTCTGCAGATAGGCACAGAGAGGAGAGGATGCGCGGTGTGCCGGGAGAAGATGGCTGTCAGCACTCTAAGCAGAGAGGCTGCGGCTGGATCCAGCCCCAGGAAACCAATCCTGCTGGCACCTGATCTCAAGCTTCTGGCTCTGGAACTGGGAGACAAGTAGTTTCAGCCATTTGAGCTGCCCAGTCTGTGGGGCTCATCAGGGTAGCCCTGATGAACCAGTCCAGCAGTGTTTCCCAGGGCATGTGTGCCTTTGTCCACCTGGGAGAATGGAGGAGAGCCCAGCAGGCCTTTGCTTTGGTGCTTTCTGCACAGTTTAGGAGAAGCTTGACGAACACGACCTTCTCTGTGGGAACAGGTAGCTCTTTTTTCCTGAGAGGAACGAGACTTCTTCGGTCCTCCCATGACCCAAGAGGAAGGGCCCTTGCAGCCCTGGTGGGAATCTGGCTCCCCACTCACTATCTGGGGAACTTGGTCCAGGAACCTCACCTCCTCCTCTGCCTCAGTTTGCTAATCTGTCAAATGGGCCTGAGGCTGACAGTATTTAATTCAGAGAGTGTCAGGAGCCCTGGTGACTGATCCGTGTGAAGTGCTTAGACTGGGAGCTCTACTGGATTGTTGTTAATTATCATGCTGCTGCCACTGCTGCTAAGTCGATTCAGTCGTGTCCGACTCTGTGTGGCAGCCCAACAGGCTCCCCCGTCCCTGGAATTCTCCAGGCAAGAACACTGGAGTGGGTTGCCATTTCCTTCTCCAATGCATGAAAGTGAAAAGTGAAAGTGAAGTCGCTCAGTCGTGTCCTACTCTTCGCGACCCCGTGGACTGCAGCCTACCAGGCCCCTCCGTCCATGGGATTTTCCAGGCAAGAGGACTGGAGTGGGCTGCCATTGCCTTCTCCGTAATTATCATGAGGATGATAAATTAATTGAGGACTTCCCAGATGGCACTAGAGGTAAAGAACCTGCCTGTCAATGCAGGAGATAAAAGAGACATGGGTTTGATCCCGGGGTCTGGAAGATCCCTGGGGGAGGAAATGGCACATTACTCCAGTATTCTTGCTTGGAGAATTCTATGGATAGAGGATCCTGGTGGAGTACAGTCCATGGGGTCGCAGAGAGCTGGACACGACTGAGTGACTGAGCACATGAGGATGAGGCCCTGGGGACGTTCTCCATCCTTGATTCTGGGCACCGGAAACGCCAAGACCTCAGGGCCCTCTCCCTGCCCTCTGGAGTGGGGGGGTGTGAGAACACTGAGTCCATTGTGTCACCGGGAGGAGGCCGTTTGCAGTTGGCCTTATCCCCTTCCCACACACAGGCTGTGTTCTGAAAGGGGACAAAGAGCCCCCCTTAAAGGGGCCACAGGAACTGTGCCATGGCAGAGGGGGCTGCTGGGAGGGGGCCGAGGGGGAAGCAGGAGCTGGAGGCGGAAGTCACCCTGCTTGACTTTGCCAGCGCCAGTCAACAGTTTGAAATTGACAAAGGTTAATACTTGTGTCTCTGTCTGGGTGTCCTGTGGCTTTTTTTTTCTCCTGGGCCACCAGGGGGCTCCTGTCACTGTTGGTGCCTCTCTGTGAAATGCCCCCCTCCCTGCCCAGGGAAAGGACTGGGGCATCACTCAGGGGCTGGAGGATTGGCTAGAAGGGCAGACAAAGCATGGCCCCTCACTGTCCTAAAGGTGTCTACATTTTAGAAGCGAGACTCCTCATCATCTCAAATGGATTTGAAGTTGGTGGGGTTTCAGGTCAGATGGAGAGGGGAGGGAAAAAGCTTTGAGTGGTTGGGGGAGTGACCAAGACATTGCTTTACAAAAAAGGCCGAGGACTCTGCCTCCTGCGTTCATCACAGTGCAGTCTTCATCCACACCGAATCCATCAGGAGTGACTCTGCCACCAGTGGGACATGCTGGAAGGGACAGCATGTCTTGAAGCGTGAAGAGCAGTCTGGCTTGCTGGGAGGCTACAGGAACTGCTAGCTTGCAGTCCATCCTGCCCCCCCCGCCCCGCAACCCGCCTGCTGTGACAGGGTCCTTTGGGCCCCTGCGATTCTGGGTCACACGCCTGTGGTGGGGTGTCAGCCAGAATGCCTGCCGGCTGCTCAGAGGAGGAGATGTGTCTTTATATTTGTCGACCCAGTTTTATTTTCTGGGGTTTAAAGCAATAAGGGAAAAATCGAGATGAATTGAGCAGTTAAGGAAACCCCCGGAGCCTAGTAGGGGAAAGCAAGCCATGCCTTCCAAACTCACATTGCGGCAAAGGATAGAACTGGTATGGGAAAGGCATACAGTCAAAGAAGCATGTCCCAACTTCTCTCATTTCCATCTAGTGAGTTGAGTATGGTTTACATATTCTTTTTATCCTGTATATATGCACAGATAAGCTGTTTTTCTTGTATTTTTGAGTTTGCCTCTGCAGTGATAGCCAAAGCATTGAGCTCACAGCTTGATAGAGTTTTCTGTCTTTTGATGGATGTAATTTTTTTGTTTTTTTGAAAAAGTGTTTATTGAAATATAGTTGATTTATAGTGTTGTATTAGTTTCAGGTATATAGCAAAGTGATTGTTTTATATATATATATAAATATACTTTTTTTCTACATTCTTTTCCATTATAAGTTATTACGAGATGTTGCATAGAGTTCCTTGTAGTATAGAGTAGATCCTTGTTATTGATCTATTTTGTATATAGTAGTCTGTGTATTTTAATCCCAAACTCCCAATTTTATTCCCAAACTCCCTCCCTATCCTTTTCCCCTTTTGTAACCATAAGTTTGTGTTCTGTGTCTGTGGGTCTATTTCTTTTTTTATAATTAAATTTATTTATTTTAAATTGAAGGGTAATTGCCTTACAGTATTGGGTTGTTTTCTGCCAGACATCAACTTGAATCAGCCATATATCCCCTCCCTCTTGAACCTCCCTCCCACCCCATCCCATCCCATCCTTCTAGGTTATTACAGAGCCCTGGTTTGAGTTCCCTGAGTCATACGGCAAATCTGTGGGTATATTTCTGTTTTGTAAATAAGTTCAAGTGGATCATTTTTAAGATTACACATATAAGTGATATCATATGATATTTGTCCTTCTCTAACTTTCTTCACTTAGTGTGATCATCTCTAGGTCTAGATGGATGTAGTTTTTTAAATTTATTTTTAATTGGAGGATAATTGCCTTACAATGTTGTATAGGTTTCTGCCGTACATTAACATGAATCAGACACAAGTATACATATGTATCCTCCCTCTTGAACCTCCCTCCCACCTCCCACCCCATCCCACCCCTCTAGGTTGTTACCGAGCCCCAGTTTCAGCTCCCTGGGTCATACAGCAAATTCCTCCTGGCTATGTATTTTACATATGGTACTGTATATGTTTCCATGCTAATCTGTCAGTCGGTCCCACCCTCTCCTTCCCCCACTGTGTCCACAAGTCTGTTCTCTCTGTCTGTGTCTCCATTGCTGCCCTGCAAATAGGTTCATCAGTACCGTTTTTCTATATTCCGTGTATCTGCATTAATATATGATATATGTTTTTCTCTTTCTGACTTACTTCACTCTGTATAACAGCTCTCAGTTTATCCAACTCATTAGAACTGACTCAAATTCATTCTTTTTTGTGGCTGTGTAATGCTTGGTTGCTCAGTCATCTCTGACTCTTTGCAACCCCATGGACTGTTGCCCGCCAGGCCCCTTCGTCCATGGAATTTTCCAGGCAAGAATACTGGCGTGGGTTGCCATTTCCTTCTCCAGGGGATCTTCCCAACCCAGGGATCAAACCTGGGTCTCCTGCGTGGTAGGTGGATTCTTTACCCCCACAGGGAAGTGTCTAAGGCTCCTTTGATCCACTCTTGGATTAAGGCAAAGAATTGCTCCACTTCAGTGCTGTTGGCATTTGGGGCCGTCCTATGCATTGTAGGATATTGAGCAGCATCTTATACTAGATGCCAGCAGCACACCTCGTCAAATGTGACGAAACATGCCCAGTGTCCCCTGGGAACAGGAACCACTGCACTGGTCTGTCCATCTTTGGTGTCTGCTGCCCGACCTCATTCCTTCCTGTAACCCCAAACCTGCCCTAATGGTGGTGGCTCCCAGGTTAGCCACTTACTTCGAAGGAGGGACCTGGTTTTCCCCACCATCTGTACGTGGCTTTGTGTGGGTCCTTTGCTCATTCCCCAGTCAGTGGCTGTGTGCGGTGGTTGGAGACTTAAATTGGCCAGCCTGGGTCACGTGCCCACATGGCAGGGAGTGGGGGAAGCTTTGGTACCAAATGGGTGGAGGGACAATTTTAAGGGGTGAGAATGGCCCACTCTTGCACCCCTGTGTGGAGCTAAATGCTCGGCTGGGCCATCATCCACTCAGTAACAAGCTCATCTGGCAAATGCCAGGTGCCATCCTTTCCTGACCCATCCCCAGGCTACCCTCGGAGGGTGCTCAGCCCTTTTTCAAGTGAGCAACCTGGACTCCACCGGGCCAAAGATGTGCCCACATTGGCCTGCAGGGCCCCAGGGTCCTAATCCCCTAATCCCTCTTCAGTTTCTTCCCCCCGAGTCGCCTTCCACAGGGCTGTCACAGAGCTGTTTTGGAGTGTCCTGTTCTTCTCCGGACACTTGTGCGCTTCGAAAGAAAGTGAGCAGGACTTCCCTGGCAATCCAGTGCTTAAGACTTCACCTTCCAGTGCAGGGAGTATGGGTCCCGTCCCTGGTGGGGCACTAAGATCCCAGATGCCTCAAAACTAAAAAACCTGAACATACATGGAAACAATATTGTAACAAACTCAGTAAAGACTTTAAAAATGATCCACATCAAAAAATATCTAAAAAAAAATAACCCCCAGAGCATTATACAGAAATAACACTGTAACAAATTCAATACAGACTTAGATTATCTACACTGAAAAAAAAAAAGAAACTTTTTAAAAAAAAGCAAGTGTTTTTTAGACAGCCCGAGAGTACCTGCCCATCGAATGGGAGCTTCCCTTGCCACTGTAGTCCCTTTCGACCCAAACCTCCATGACCATGAAGAGTGGGGAAGGGCTTGTGCTCCAAGGAAAAACGACACTACCATCACCGGAAGAAAGAACAGATGCCCTGGGCAAAAACCACAGATGAGAATCATCTGCCTGAGAATCTGCATTTACTGAGGGGCAGGTCACATTTTCAGACACTTCTTCAAATTGCAAAGTATAGCAAACACTCGCTGAAGTGCATAACACCTAAGTGTATGGCTTAATGGATTGTACAAGAAGCGTCCATGCCTCCACCCCACTTATAATGTATATGATTCCTTGTAGATGGGATCACTGGAGGAGGAAAATGGCAACTCACTCCAGCATTCTTGCCGGGAAAATCCCACGGACAGGGAAATCTGGCGGGGTACAGTTCATGGGGTCTCAAAGAACTGGACCCGACTGAGTGACTGAGCACTCACAGATGACATCACAGTGCAGATTCTAATGGGTCTCAACTCTGATCAGCAGGCTTGTGAGAGCTGCCCATTACAAGTACATTTAGGGAAGCACTGGAGTCAGAAGGTGATTATTGAGTCAATGGACATGAGTCTGAGCCAACTCTGGGAGATGCTGAAGGACCGGGAAGCCTGGCGTGCTGCAGTCCATGGGGTTGTAGAGAGTCAGACACTACTGAGTGCCTGAACAACAGCAACAACAGAAGCTGAGAAGCCACTGAAGGTGACAGAGGAGTGACCACAGGTCACAGTGGAAATTGCTCTTGAGTTGGCTCAGGGCACAGAGCCCAAGCTGTGGGCTGTGGCCCTCAGGCAGGAGTTAGGGCTAAAGGAAGCTGAGGGAAGGATGGCAGGGGAGGCAGAGAAGGGTACTGGTTGCTGCAGATGGAGAAAGGAGGAGGAAGGCTCCGCCCAGCAGACTCATGGGCTGGTGGCAGCAGGGCTGCTTGCAGAGCACCCTCTGGTGGCCCAGTGTTGCAATGACACCCTCTCTGAGCCCAGGGGCGCTCAGGCTGGTGGACTTCAGAGGAGTGGCCGGCAGGCATCAGCTCTGAGGTTAGTGCCTGGTGTAATCCATTCAGGTTGCAAGAAAAGCAGCTTTGTAAAGGCTGCTTGTGGTTGGTTGATGGAGCCTCTGGAAAATCTGTAAGACTTGCAGTGTTCTTGCATTTTTTTTTTTTTTTAGTTGCCATCCAAGGTCTGGCTCTGAACTCAGTATTCTTCCCTTTCCACCATGTCCTGTGAATATGGGTGACCTCTAGCCCTCATGACCTTGACCACTTTGTCAGGGAGATGCTATGACCTTATTTTTATTGACATGCCAGGTGCATCTGCTGTCTTGAAGAATTCAGTTCAGTTCAATTCAGTTCAGTCGCTCAGTCATGTCCGACTCTTTGCGACCTCATGAATCGCAGCACGCCAGGCCTCCCTGTCCATCACCAACTACCGGAGTTCACTCAGACTCACGTCCGTCAAGTCAGTGATGCCATCCAGCCATCTCATCCTCTGTCCCCTTCTCCTCCTGCCCCCAATCCCTCCCAGCATCAGAGTCTTTTCCAGTGAGTCAACTCTTCGCATGAGGTGGCCAAAGTACTGGAGTTTCAGCTTCAGCATCATTCCCTCCAAAGAAATCCCAGGGCTGATCTCCTTCAGAATGGACTGGTTGGATCTCTTTGCAGTCCAAGGGACTCTCAAGAGTCTTCTCCAACACCACAGTTCAAAAGCATCAATTCTTTGGCGCTCAGCTTTCTTGACAGTCCAACTCTCACATCCATACGTGACCACTGGAAAAACCATAGCCTTGACTAGACAGACCTTTGTTGGCAAAGTAATGTCTCTGCTTTTCAATGTGCTATCTAGGTTGGTCATAACTATTCTTCCAAGGAGTAAGCATTAGGATAGCTAATTAGTTGGAGAAACTTCTCTGATTGTAGGATGTCATAGAAATGTGTGTGTGTGTGTGTGTGTGTGTGTGAAGAACTACCTTTTGTTTCCCTGAAGCTTTCAGGTTGAAATGTTGCTAGTGAGGTCCTGTGGTTGCATTTCCAGGGTCTCATCCTTCCCTTCCAGAATCCTGTGTGAGACGGCTGCGCCTCTTTATCTTTGTGAATTCCCAGTGGATTTTAATGCTTCTTTTGGTAGGTGAGGCTTTCAGGCCTGCCAGTGACTCTGACAGCTTGGATAGGGGTCGGGCCAGTAGCAGATGCCCCATGAGTGCTTCTGTGAAGCAGGGCCCGCAGCCCCCAGCCACCAGCTTGCTGCCTGTTTCTGTAAGTCACATGTTGGGCCACCCAGGCACACGCCTTCTTTCCGCTCTGTCTGGGCTGCTTTGAGCTTCAGTGACCAAAGAACCGACTGGAGTAATTGTGATTGAGATTGTATGGCCCCCTGAGCTGGAAAGAGTCCCCATCTGGCCCTTTGTAGGAAATACTTGCCAACCCCTGAAGGGCAGTTACATTACTGTGAGGAGGAAGGAGAAAGGTGGTGAAGCCAGACTGCTAGAAGGGTTTATGAGGTCAGGAGGAGAATTTGGTAGCAGTTTCTACCATGCCCATGCTGCCAAAGGAACCTGCTGGAACTCCCCCTCAAGTGACCAGTATTCCTTGTTGACTGGAGACTTTTAATCTGAATTTTGACTTTGCATTCCACCTGCTCAAGTCATCTGGGGATTAGCTAGTAGAGTCGGTAGGCAAATAAGTTGTCATGGTCTGACCTGGGAGAGGAACTGGCATTAACTTTGTCAGGGTCTCATGGCACCCGGCTCTGCTGGGCAGAGAGAGGAGGGAATGGGTGGAATGGCTTTTTGCAACTTCTTGGAGGGGGTGTGCATGGAAAATGATGGTGGCATCATGTGTAATTGATGGAGGCACCATGTGTAATGGTTCCAAGTGGGAAACCAGCGCAATGTCATCCACAGGAGAGTGGATAAATTCATTGGTGTTTGTTTCCAGCATCGAACACCATAGAACAGAAAGAGGCAAAGTACGTCATCCCGAGGACCAAATCCAGCTCATCCCCTGAGCCAAGAATGAGCTCAGATTGGTTTTTACATTTTTAATGACCAAAAGAAACTGAAAGAATATTTTTTTGTGACAGGTGAAGATTATATGAAATTCAAACTTCAATGTCCATGGATCAAGTTTTATTGATACACAGTCCCAGTCATTCATTTGCGTATTGTCTCTGGCTGCTTCTACGTGACAGAGGCAGGGTTGAGTAGTCCTTGTCAGAAGCCACATAGCCCACAAACCTCCAAACCTTTGCTATCTGGCCCTTAATGGAGAAAATTTGCTGTTGAAGAGCACAGAGAATGAACAAATGATAATCAGATAAACTCAACAACATGGATAGATCTTATAACATAGAACAAAAGAAGCTGGAAACAAAAGAATCCATTTATATAAAATTCAAAAACAGGCCAAATTAATCTGTGGTATGAGGATAGTGAATACCTTTAGGGGTGGAGGAGGGCCTGGAAGGGGCCATGAGGGAGCTGCTGGAGGCTGGTCATGTTCTGTTCTTGATCCGGATGCCAGTTATGTGGGGGGTTTCAGTCTGTGAAAATTTGTGGAGGTGTATACTTAGGATTTTTGCCTTTTTATAAACATGTTTATTTCAATAAAAAAACCTTCACTAAGAAAAGTGGTTTCAGTCTGGCAGCTCCTCAAAGAGTTAAGCATACAGTTTCCATATCACCCAGTAATTCTACTTCTAGGTGTCTTCCCAAGAGAACTAAAAATACATGTCTGCATGAACACTTGAATGATCATAGCACCATTAGTCACAATAGCCCCCAAGTGCAAACAGCCCAGATGTCCATCAGCTGATGATGGATAAACACAATGTGGTCTGGCCACACAATGGAATATTCAGTTCAGTTCAGTCACTCAGTCATGTCCGACTCTTTGTGACCCCATGAATCGCAGCACACCAGGCCTCCCTGTCCATCACCAACTCCCGGAGTTCACCCAGACTCACGTCCATCGACTCAATGATGCAATCCAGCCATCTCATCCTCTGTCATCCCCTTCTCCTCCTGCCCCCAATCCCTCCCAGCATCAGAGTCTTTTCCAATGAGTCAACTCTTCACATGAGGTGGCCAAAGTACTGGAGTTTCAGCTTTAGCATCATTCCTTCCAGAGAAATCCCAGGGCTGATCTCCTTCAGGATGGACTGGTTGGATCTCCTTGCAGTCCAAGGGATTCTCAAGAGTCTTCTCCAACACCGCAGTTCAAAAGCATCAATTCTTCAGCGCTCAGCCTTCTTCACAGTCCAACTCTCACATCCATACATGACCACTGGAAAAACCATAGCCTTGACTAGACGAACCTTTGTTGGCAAAGTAATGTCTCTGCTTTTGAATATGCTGTCTAGGTTGGACATAACTTTCCTTCTAAGGAGTAAGCTTCTTTTAATTTCATGGCTGCAGTCACCATCTGCAGTGATTTTGGAGCCCAAAAATAAAGTCTGACACTGTTTCCACTGTTTCCCCACCTATTTCCCATGAAGTGATGGGACCAGATGCCATGATCTTCGTTTTCTGAATGTTGAGCTTTAAGCCAACTTTTTCACTCTCCACTTTCACTTTCATCAAGAGGCTTTTGAGTTCCTCTTCACTTTCTGCCATAAGGGTGGTGTCATCTGCATATCTAAGGTTATTGATATTTCTCTTGGCAATCTTGATTCCAGCTTGTGCTTCTTCCAGCCCAGCATTTCTCATGATGTACTCTGTATATAAGTTAAATAAGCAGGGTGACAATATACAGCCTTGACGTACTCCTTTTCCTATTTGGAACCAGTCTGTTTTTCCATGTCCAGTTCTAACTGTTGCTTCCTAACCTGCATATAGGTTTCTCAAGAGGCAGGTCAGGTGGTCTGGTATTCCTATACCAAGGGAACATATCATGCAAAGATGGGCTCAGTAAAGGACAGAAATGGTATGGACCTAACAGAAGCGGAAGATATTAAGAAGAGGTGGCAAGAATACACAGAAGAACTGTACAAAAAAGATCTTCACGACCCAGATAATCACGATGGTGTGATCACTCACCTAGAGCCAGGCATCCTGGAATGTGAAGTCAAGTGGGCCTTAGAAAGCACCACTACGAACAAAGCTAGTGGAGGTAATGGAATTGCAGTTGAGCTATTGATGCTGTGAAAGTGCTGCACTCAATATGCCAGCAAATTTGGAAAATTCAGCAGTTGCCACAGGACTGGAAAAGGTCAGTTTTCATTCCAATCCCAAAGAAAGACAATGCCAAAGAATGCTGAAACTACCGCACAATTGCACTCATCTCACACGCTAGTAAAGTAATGCTCAAAATTCTCCAAGCCAGGCTTCAGCAATATGTGAAGCATGAACTTCCTGATGTTCAAGCTGGTTTTAGAAAAGGCAGAGGAACCAGAGATCAAATTGCCAACATCCACTGGATCATGGAAAAAGCAAGAAAGTTCCAGACAGACATCTATTTCTGCTTTATTGACTATGCCAAAGCCTTTGACTGTGTGGATCACAATAAACTGTGGAAAATTATGAAATAAATGGGAATGGAATATTACTCAGCCATAAAAAGGAGTGAAGCGTTGTTGGTTCAACATGGATGAACCCTGAAAACATTATGATAAGAGAAAGAAGCCCAGCACAAAAGACACATATGACATGATTCTGTTTCTATGAAGTGTCCAGATGAGTGCTTACCAGAGGCTATGCCAAGAGAGTGACTACTCTGGGCATGAGGTTACTTTTAGAGAATAAAAGTTCTGGAGTTAGATAGTAATGATGGTTGTACAACCTGGTGAATGTATTAAATCCCACTGTAAAAGGGTGAATATTATGGTATGTGAATTATATCTAAAAATATGTAGAAAAAGAACAATCGCTATCACCCCCTGTGCATCTCTGTAAGCCAAAAGGAAAAGGTTCCAAGACGGCAGCCACCTTGCCTGCTCCTCTGTGCCCCTCTTCCAAACACAGGTGATGCAAAGGTTGACCAGGGGAAGGTCTGACTTTTCCACAGGGTAATCCAGACCTGCCCCCAGGCTAGCTGAGTAGCGCAGAGCAGTTTCTAGAATGTAGGTAAAATTAGGACATTAGATTTGCTGCTTCTGTTTACTAAAACTGGAGTTCTACGAAAACCAGGGCATATCGGAAGACTGTAAATAACTTGCTTCCTGGACTTCCCGGTGATTATGCCCATATGCCCAGCTCCACACCCCACTTTCCTGATTGCTCTTTTCATCTGGTCTGATTGGAGAGAAATTAGATTGTGGCAGCTACTGGTGCGCATGCATTTCCATCGAAGAAGGGAACACGGACTCTCGGCTTCTTGCCAGTTACAAGATCCCCCTACTTACCCGGGGCTCGCTTTTTCTGTGTGTTTAGTAATCTCTTGTGTGTTATACTTCTGGATTCCCATTTGTAAGTGTGAAGGGCAATAATGCTCACATATATTACTATAATTTTTGAGGATGTGAGATTATCACTCAGATGATCTCATTTTAACTTTGCCAACAGGGAAGAGTATGTTTTTTTAAAAGATGCTTTTCTGCTCTGTAATAACTGATATAAACAGTTGGTGGTGAAGATAGCTCTGAAATTTCTGGAAAGTCCCCTAGGCTTAACCAATATCTATACAGAAACAAAAAGTTTTGAGGAATTAAAAAATGTTTGCTTGTCCCCATGCATGTGAAAGGGGATAAAGTTTCAAGCTCTGTGTCATGTGCGTGCGCTCTGGAGTGGAAAGCACCTGAGAAACAGTCCAGCCCAGGACTCTGGTTTTTGAGAAGAGGGCAGTGAGGGTCAGTGGAGATCAGTGGAGGTCACACAGCCAGATGGGATTAATGCAGATTTCTCGGTTAGCGAAAATAGATGTCTTTCATTTGAAAGAAAATAGTCTCTGATAAATGTAAAGACTTTGAAGAGTTTTCAGGAAAAGATATTTAAAATGCCAGGCATGGGTTCATGTTTTAATGGCCTCACAGGTTCTTGGTAAACAGAAATCACCAAGGGTGCCTCAGAAGTTCAGTTTGAGTTTGCTTAATCTCCTTGAGCAGAAATGGGATCCATCAGGTTGCTTCTGTCCGCTGCAGACATCAAAGGATGGATTAGATAAACTGTGAGACCAAGGGAACATGTGGGGTGGTAAGGAAACGTGTTTTCATGAAACACTTCAGGTTTTTCATTTGACCAACAGTTGTGAAGCCCCAGCAATCCTGTATCAGGAGTAAGGTGCTTCACAAACGTCTGCTCTTTAATTGTGCTAACAAAATTCGGAGGTATATGCTGTTAGACCGCCCCTACCCCTGCCCCCGCCCCCAAATTCAGAGATGGGTAGACCGAGGCACAGTAAGGTTAAGCAACTAGCCTAAGGTCACCGAGCTTCTCAGTGGCAGAGCTGAGATTTGAACCAAGGCAGTGCTGTTTCAAAGCCTGTGTTTTTAATCACTATGCCATGGTGCCTTTCCAGTGGTAATTATTCAAAATGTAGAGGGGAAAAGCATGAAATTAAACAGCCAGATATGTGATACTTGGAATTCTTTTAAAATATATCTGTGAAGAAAATATACCAGCATGTTACAGTGAATCTCTCTCTAAGGTATTGAAAGGTTGCTGCTAGGAGCCGTGAACTGCTTGATTGCTCAGAGCTTTTTGTGTAATGAGGTTGTTCAGTTCAGTTCAGTTCAGTTGCTCGGTTGTGTCTGACTCCTTTTGACCCCATGAATCACAGCATGCCAGGCCTCCCTGTCCATCACCAACTCCCGGAGTTCACCCAGACTCACGTCCATCGAGTCAGTGATGCCATCCAGCCATCTCATCCTCTGTCGTCCCCTTCTCCTCCTGCCCCCGATCCCTCCCAGCATCAAAGTCTTTTCCAATGAGTCAACTCTTCACATGAGGTGGCCAAAGTACTGGAGTTTCAGCTTTAGCATCATTCCTTCCAAAGAAATCCCAGGGCTGATCTCCTTCAGAATGGACTGGTTGCATCTCCTTGCAGTCCAAGGGACTCTCAAGAGTCTTCTCCAACACCACAGTTCAAAAGCATCAATTCTTCGGTGCTCAGCCTTCTTCACGTCCAACTCTCACATCCATACATTATTAAAGTATAAAAAACCACAGATTTTTGAACTGTGGTGCTGGAAAAGACTCTTGGGAGTTCCTTGGACAGCAAGGAGATCAATCCAGTCAATCCTAGATGAAATCAGTCCTGAATATTCATTGGAAGGACTAATGCTGAAGCTGAAGCTCCAATACTTTGGCTACCTAGTGTAAAGAGAACACTCACTGGAAAAGACCCTGATGCTGGGAAAGATTGAAGGCAGGAGGAGAAGGGGATGACAGAAGATGAGATGGTTGGATGGTATCACTGACTCCATGGACATGAGTTTGAGTAAGCTCCGGCAGTTGGTGATAGACAGGGAAGCCTGGCGTACTGCAGTCCATGGGGTCACAAAGAGTCAGACACGACTGAGCGACTGAACTGAACTGAAAGTATACAAAAGATAGAGAAAGCTTCTGACATAGACATCAGGAGGGGACAGAAAGAGTGCCCCCTTGCTAGTTTTAGTAAGGAGTTATATACCTATTTAGTCAGTCAGTCAGTTCAGTCGCTTAGTTGTGTCTGACTCCTTGCAACCCCATGAACTGCAGCACACCAGGCCGCCCTGTCCATCACCAATTCCCGGAGTTTACGCAAACTCACGTCCATTGAGTTGGTGATGCCATCCAACCATCTCGTCCTCTGTTGTCCCCTTCTCCTCTTGCCCTCAATCTTTCCCAGCATCAGTGTCTTTTCAAATGAGTCATCTCTTCACATGAGGTAGCCAAAGTATTGGAGTTTCAGCTTCAACATCAGTCCTTCCAATGAACACCCAGGACTGATCTCCTTTACAATGGACTGCTTGGATCTCCTTGCAGTCCAAGGGACTCTCAAGAGTCTTCTCCAACACAACAGTTCAAAAGCATCAATTCTTTGGCGCTCAGCCTTCTTTATAGTCCAACTCTCACATCCATACATGACTACGGGAAGAACCATAGCCTTGACTAGACAGAACTTTGTTGGCAAAGTAATGTCTCTGCTTTTTAATATGCTGTCTAGGTTGGTCATAACTTTTCTTCCAAGGAGTAAGCTTCTTTTAATTTCATGGCTGCAGTCACCATCTGCAGTGATTTTTGAGCCCCCCAAAATAAAGTCAGCCACTGTTTCCACTGTTTCCCCATCTATTTCCCATGAAGTGATGGGACTGGATGTCATAATCTTCATTTTCTGAATGTTGAGTTTTAAGCCAACTGTTTCGCTCTCCTCTTTCACTTTCATCAAGAGGCTCTTTAGTTCCTCTTCACTTTCTGCCATAAGGGTGGTGTCATCTGCATATCTGAGGTTATTGATGTTTCTCCCGGCAATCTTGATTCCAGCTTGTGCTTCCTTCAGCCCAGCGTTTCTCATGATGTACTCTGCATATAAGTCCATTGGTTAGGGGGGCTTTTCAGGTGGCTCAGTCGTAAAGAATCCGTCTCCAATGCAGGAGATGTGGGTTCGATCTCTAGGTCATGAAGATCCCATGGAGAAGGAAATGGCAATCCACTCTAGTATTCTTGCCTAGAGAATCCCATGGACAGAGGAGCCTGGCGAGCTACAGTCCATGGTGTCGCAAAAGAATCGGATATGACTTAGCGACTGAACCACAACAACAACCAGTGGTTAGGACTTGGTACTTTCACTGCTGGGGCCTGGGTTCAGTTCCTCGCCAGGGAACTACGAAAAGTCAGCACCTCCTTCTTAAAGGCCCCCAGTTAGATCTACCGATTAGATCATATTTATTTTCCTTTACCAATTATGTCTGATTGTCATGACCATGTCATGCTCTATCAAAAAGTTTAAAGTTGCGGTTGTTCTCCAGAGTGACTTTTTGTTTCAACCGTTATTGCCCGGAGTTGTTGCTTGCTTAGAGATATTGTTAAGTTTCAGGTAATATGAACTTCTTTATAATAGAACATCCAAGTGTCTGCAGTTCTTTGCTCTGCTGCTGGTTAGGTTTTTCTTACAGGGGCTCCCTGTGGTGAGTTAACAGCCTGCCGCCTTCATTTTTCCCATTAGAGATTTTCTTTACCGCATATAATACAAGGCTATTACCATCTTGTTTTTGTAAAAGTGAGAATGAAATCTTTGCTTTCTAACTTTATGCCTTCCCTTTTCTTATTTATTGGTTGCTACTGACTTCTGCAGTATACTTCTTTGCTGGGCACTCATCGGTGGGTATAGTTTTCAGCTTGGCATGGCTCAAACCTCAAACTTTTAAAGTTTTGAAAGCAGCTAAGTTGCACAGTCAATAAATCCATTTCTATGGCCACTTTACTGTGTGTAGGGTGATTACTCCACTTTGCCCGTAGCGACTTCTCAATTTGATCAAAATGCAGTTTTGTCAGGTCATGGGTGAGTCCTCCAGATATAAAAATACATAAAGCAGTGAGAGAAGCCTGTGCTCAAATATTTTAATAACCACCCTTCCCTTCTTTAACCATCTTATTCTGGCAGTTTTGCGGTCTACGCCTTATAATTCACATTGCCATGCTGTTTGCCAAAGTAATTTTAATTTAGTGCTTATTCCTCTTGTCTTTGTAAGAGTATATGATTTTTCTCGCTAACTGGGAGTGAGCGTTGATCCTGCTGCAGAGTGTTTTCTCTGGGTCAAATGAGTTCCTATGCGATCTGTAAATCAGGTTCTAATGGCAGTGTAACTGCGGGAGATGTCTTGGTTTATTTGCGATTGTTTTCCAGATGAGGGGAGCCAGGGTAATGGGAGTGGAATTGTTATCTTAGGCAGGAGAGGAAGAAACATGCAACTTTGCTACTGCCCTGGCAGCAGGCGCCCTTTTGACTGGATTTTAAGGAAAATTAGAAGTGAGTGCTTGCACTCAGGGCAGCTTGCCCAGGGCAGTGTGCCTCCAGCCTGGCATGGTTCTTGGCTTGTCTTAGTCTGTTCGGGCGGCTATAACAAAATACCACAGGCTGGGTGGCTTATAAACAACAGATATTTATTCCTCGCAGTGCTGGAGGCTGGAAGTCTGAGATCAGGCTGCCAGCATGGTTGACTCTCCCAGTCACAGATTGCTTGTGTACTTATGCGGTGGAAGGGACCAGCATGCTCCCTGGGGCCTCTTTTATATGAGCACTAATCCCATTTATGAGGACTTTTCCCTTAGCATCCAATCGCTTCCCAAAGATCCCACCTTCTAATACCATCCACTGGGGATTAGGGTTTCAACGTATGAATTTGGGATGGGGGCACAAACATTCAGACCATAGAATGACTCTCCCACCAGTTAAGTCTTGCCAGCATTTTCACTCTCCCATTGCTGCTACTGGTGGTGGTGTTTTTCAGTCACTCAGTCATGTCCCACTCTTCGCAGCCCCATGGACTCCAGCACGCCAGGCTTCCCTATCCTTTACCACCTCCCGAAGTTTGCTTAAAGTCATGTCCATTGAGTTGGTGGTCCTATCCAACCATCTCACTCTCTGTTGTCCCCTTCTCCTCCTGCCCTCAAACTTTCCCAGCATCAGGGTCTTTTCCAATGAGTCAGTTCTTTGCATGAGGTGGCCAAAGTATTGGAGATTCAGCTTTAGCATCAGTCCTTCCACAGAATACTCAGGGTTGATTTCTTTTAGGATTGACTAGTTTGATTTCCTTGCTGTCCAAGGGACTCTCAAGAGTCTTCTCCAACAGCACAGTTCAGAGGCATCAGTTCTTCGGCATTCAGCCTGAATATTATATTCAGCCTTCTTTATATATATTCTATATACTCACATCTGTACACGATTATTGGAAAAACCATAGCTTTGACTCGACAGACCTTTGTAGGTCTTGGCTATCCACACTACAGCCCCAGAGGCTGCCTGCCTGCATGGTCCACTTTATCTCCTAGGGGAGCTGGTTACTGGTTTGATTACAGTGCTTTTGTTTTGAGTGGTAGGGCTCAACCCTATTCCCTTCCACTCCACCAGCTCTCTCATTTTGATGTCCTGCTTTTGCAGAACATGAGGTTTTCCAGAAATGTGTGTAGTCGACTGTCAGTATAACTGGCTCCATATTTGTGAATTTGCCTTCTCACTAAAATGTATTTGTGAGCCCAAGAGCAATCAATACTTGTGGTGCTTGCCCAGTCATTTGCAGAGTGCACGTGGTGAGCTGCCAGAAATGCGTGATCCTTGCTGAGGTTGGAGAACGTGGTGCTTAGCCATCTTGTTTTAGTTCCCAGACCAGAAGCAAGTGTCCTTTTCACAATTTATTTAGTGCCATATTTTTCCCATTTTTGTTCCTTTTTTTTTTTTTTACTGGTAATTTCATTGTTTCCAACAGCCCTGAGATGCAGGGCGGGAGGGCCTGTAGTGTTTCTGAGCCTGAGAAGGCTGCGCTATGCCTTATGGAGAAAATAAGCTTGTGTGTTAGACAAGTTTCCTGCAGCATGAGTGACAGTGCTGTTGTGAGTTCAATGTGAATGAGTCAACAATATATATTTGATATTTTTGCTGTTGTTGTTTAGTTGCTAAGTTACATGTGACTCTTTTTGCAACCTCATGGACTGTAGCTAACCAGGCTCCTCTGTCCATGGGATTTCCCAGGCAAGAAGACTGCAGTGATTTGCCATTTCTTTCTTTAGGGTATCTCCTCAACTTAGAGATTGAACCCACACCTTCTGTATTGGTGGGTAGATTCTTTACTGCTGAGCCATCTTGGAAGTCCATATGTATCTGATAAGGTGTCTTTAAAAGGAGACACAAAATAAAGTTATATATTGATGATGTGACTAAAGGCTTCAAGTAACCTAACCTTATAATTCTCTTAGGGACAGTGCTTCAGTACTCACTAATTCAGTGGCCATGGTGACTTTATGGAACATAACTGCCTCAAATAATAAGTAATTAATGTTTGGGTTTCCCAAAGTGAAAGTGAAAGTGAAGTCACTCAGTCATGTCTGACTCTTTGTGACCCCATGGACTGTAGCCTACCAAGATCCTCCGTCCATGGGATTTTCCAGGCAAGAGTACTGGAGCGGGTTACCATTTCCTTCTCCAGGAGATCTTCCTGACCCAGGGATTGAACCCAGGTCTCCTGTATTGTAGGCAGACGCTTTACCGTCTGAGCCACCAGGGAAGATATGTTGAAACCTAATCCCGAGTACGATAATATTAGGAGGAGGGACCTTTGGAAGGTGATGAGGTCATGAAGATGGGGCCCTCCTGGATGGGATTAGTGCCCTTATGAAAGAGACCCAGAGACCTCCATCACATGAAGACACAGTGAGGAGACGGCCACATGAACTAGGAAGTGGACTCTCAGCAGGCACTAAATCTGTTAGTGCTTTGATCTTGGACTTTCCACCCTCTGAAACTATGAGAAATAATGTATGTTGTTGATAAGCCAACCAGTCTGTGGTATTTTTGTTACAGCAGTCGATGCTGACTAAGACAGACTGTTTTCATCACAGCAGAACCACTTATGCTGAAATCAGTCTTTCTGGTACCAGAAAATAGAGCACATAGACTGTCCTTCCAGGACTATGCAGATGCCCTGCTTTCATTTCTAACCACAGATTTTCTCTTCCAGATGTAAGTAGCATGGTCAATACAGGAGTGATCAGTGGTTCTGGAAACCTGATGGATTTCCTCGACGAGCCATTCCCTGATGTGGGGACATATGAGGACTTCCACACCATCGACTGGCTGAGGGAAAAATCACGGGACACCGACAGACACAGGAAGGTCTGTGCTGTTCATAAAGCTACATTGAGGGGAGTCCCTTCAGAGGGCTTAGTCATGCTTTCACCAGATGGTTACCGACCTAGTACTTGGATTCATGCATCATGTTTTAAGGCAGGTTCTAGAGAAGAGAAGGAAGTGATGTGAACAGATACTTATAGTACCAGGTGCTTTGGGTGGGAGGCTGTGTCATACCAAGGTGTGGTGTGGAGGGTGAGGAGGGGCTCTGGAAGCAGATAGATCAGGTACATCCTGACCGTGCCACCTTCAGGCTGGGTCACTTTTGGGGTGCTGTTTCTGGACCCTCTCATTTGCGATGATGAAGGTAAGTATACCTATAGATAAATGAGGCTATGTGTGTATGAAAGCACATATTACAGCACCTGGTGTCTCGCTGGCATCAAGATGCATTTTAATGGACTCCAATAAAGTTGTGTATCAAGTGCTGTGGGATCATTTAGGAGGGCCCATGAAGGAGGGACTTTTTAGTGAGGGTGGCATTTCAGTGGAGTGTTGATGGATGAGTAAGAGTGTGCTACGAAGAGGAAGGGGAAAGGGTCCTAATCAGGAGCTGCCCTTTTGTAGGTCACAGGAACATGAAAGACTGCCCATTTAGGCAGTTTAAGGAGCTCTGAGGTCTGGTGGCAGATTCAAGGAAGGAGAGGACCGGAGATGAGTTTGGGTGCAGGGGCAATGGGGCCACATTGGGAATGACTGAGTAGAAGAGTTGACATTTCCTTTTGATGGCCACCAGAGAGATGTTCCACCAGGGGGTAAACAGGAAGCTTGGAAATGAGTTCAGGAGAAAGAGGAAGCAGATCTGACATGAGTGCTAACGAAGAGAGGCTTGGGGTCATGATCCTTCACAGGAGCCATTGGCAGGATGGAGGGCAGTACTGGGGTCAGGATGGCCTGGGGGTGGTCAGAAGCGGGGGAGGCCTTGGATGATGAGATGGGAGATAATCAGAGCAGCACATTGTAGGGGGAGGCCACTGAGTTGTGTTTCAGCTGCTGTGAGTTTGAGCTGATTGTCCAGCCTGCAGCCCTGTGCCGTTCAAGGGCATGGTCAGGATTGTGGTGGAGAATGAGGTGTTCTTGGCGTGAGTGGGTGCTGAAGCTTTAGAAGTGGTCCAGGTAGCCTGGGTCTGGAGAGGGAGAGATCAGGAGTGTTGCCAAGATTTAGTGGGTTCCGTGGGAGGGACTGGGGACCAGGGATGGATGCTTAGGTGAAGGAGGGCAACCAGCAGAGTGGCTGTAAGTGAAAGGGGGAGAGAGTGGCGAGGATGGAGCACCCTCCACCGAGAGGTCAGGTCAGAGATGCAGCAGCCACAAAGGCGAGAACAGCTTCACAGAGTCTGAATGAGCCGTCACATCCAGAGTGAGACCGAGTCACATCACGTTACACAGTGGCAGGGAAGGGAGGCTGAGAGATGTGTAGGGAGTGAGGTCCCGTGGACACTGATGCAGGTGATTGGCTCTGACCTGGAGGAACGGAGGCGAGGGGGTGGCCTTCTGTCCAGAACAGGGGTCGCGGACTGTGGCCCTTGGGCAAATCCGGCGCATCGCCTGTTCCCAGAAGTCCCACTGCCTTGGCACACAGCCACGCCTGCGGGTGCGCGCACTCTTTATGGTTCTTTTTGTGTGACAACCACAGACTCCAGTAGTTGCCACAGAGACCATCTGACCTTCCAAGCTGAAAATATTGACTTTCTGTCTCTTTATAGGAAATGTTTGCCAGCCCTTGCTCTTAAGGGTGTAGGGGAATGATAATCTCAGGGATGTAGGATGCTGTTAACACAGGGAGGGAAAAGGGGGCTCCTACAGTGTGTGTAGACATAACCATCTGCCTGGGAAATGTGGTCCATGCTGCCTCATTCAGCGTTCTTGCTGTTGGTTAAAACCACAAGTTGTCACCTCATACAGGTCAGCATGGCCATCATCGAAAAGTCCACAAATAATAAATGCTGGAGAGAGAGAGTCTACAAATAATAAATGCGGAGAAAAAGGAACCTTCCTAGACCATTGGTGGGAAGGTCAGTTGGTACAGCACTATGGAGAACAGTATGGAGGTTCCTTAAAAACTAAAAATAGAGTTATCATGGGATTCAACAGTCCCACTCCTGAGCATATTAGAGAAAACTCTTAACTGTTTACATGTAAGACATGGAAGCAACCTAAGTGTCCATCAGCACAGGAATGAATAAAGAAGATGTGGTATATACATTCAGTGGAGTACTATCGAGCCATAAAAAATGAAATAATGCCTTTTGCAGCAACATGGATTCAACTAGAGATTATCATACTAAGTGAAGTAAGTCAGACATAGAAAGACAAATATGATATCGCTTATATGTGGAGTCTAAAATATACAAATGAATTTATTTAATACAAATGAACTTATTTACAAAACAAAAACATTCCCAGACATAGAAAACAAACTTACGGTTACCATAGGGGAAAGTAGGGAGGAGATAAATTAGAAGTTTGGGGTTGACAGATACACACTACTATATATGAAATAGATAACACCAAGGGCGTACTGTATAGTGCAGGGAACTATGTTTAATGTCTTGTAATAACCTATAGTGGAAAAGAATCTGAAAAAGAAGATATATAAAAAACGGACTCATTTTGTGGTACACCTGAAATGAACACATCGTTGCAAATCAACTATACTCCAATACAAAAGTTAAACACTTTAGAAAAAAGATGTCCAAAAGTCCAAAGCTGTACACACACACACACACACACACGTTCTTATGCTTGGAATGTACCAGTTAAATAAAATGTATTTGACCAGGATGTTCTTGCTTTTAACATGTAACCTGGAAAACCAAAGAAGGAAATGAAATCTTTGTTGAAGAGGGTCTTTTGTGAACAGGCCTTACAATCTAAGCTGAAATAGTGATTCGTATTGAAAATGCTGACACCGAAGTGATATCTCCCTTCAGAATGACTTTGGAATAATCAGGGATCCAGTCATGTTTAGTAAGGTTTTTTAAGTGATTTTTTGGGGATTCTGATTCTTTGGAGATCGTCATCTTCATAGCTCCTTGAACAAGAAAGCCCATTTGACCATCATGCTCAGTAACTGAAAGAATCACCTAAGTGGCCATCTAGTTGCTTAATTATATTTGTTTTCTCATTCACCCTGTTTCCTGAGGAAACAGTTGCAGAAAAGTAAGTTTGAATTGGAACGTGTATCCACATCAGCTCTGATGTCTCTTTATTTCTAGATAACCAGCAAAAGCAAGGAGTCCATATGGGAGTTCATCAAGAGTTTGTTGGATGCCTGGTCGGGATGGGCAGTCATGCTGCTCATTGGCCTGCTGGCAGGTACGTGCTGTTTCTCTTGTGCTTCATGCCAGGAGTTTGTGGCTTGAAATATCTAAGAGCAAAATACATGACGTACCAATCTATCGTCAGTGAAGTAAGGAGACCCCAAGGCATGGGTGGACCAGGTACAGTCATTGGAGAGCAGTACCAAGAGAGCTGTGCTTCCCTGGTAGCTCAGCGGTAAAGAATCTACTGGCCAGTGCAAGACACATGGGTTCGATCCCTGGATCGGGAAGATCCCCTGGAGAAGGAAATGGCAACCCACTCCAGTATTCTTGCCTGGAGAATCCCACAGACAGAGGAGCCTGGCGGGCTACAGTCCGTGGGGTCACAAAAGTCAAACATGACTGAGCAACCAAAAGCACACACTTCACATTCTGTAGGACTTGGCTATGGAGCAGGCTAGAAAGGATGGGAACATTTTGCTCTCTAAAACATCCTGTGAGAATGAACTTGACTAACACTGGCAGGCCCTGGGATGAACATCGAGAGACACTCCCAGTAACACGAAACTGCAGGGTCTGAGAGAGGCCTGGGAGATGTACATCCAGTCCTTGGGTTGTTCTGAACCTCAGGGACTCTGCGTCCTTCATTTTTATAATCCCAGCACCATGTTTGTGACCCATTGGTGTTTTCAGAGCAAATGAATGTGTATCTGGAAGTTATGCCTCCCCTTTTAATAGCAAATACTCCAACCCTCCATGGAAATCGTTTCCTGAAATTTCCTTACTCTTAGGAGGCTGTGAAGGTTAATGTCAAAGAGGAAAAAACTGATCAAGTTAAAGAGATTTCCTTAAGAAAACCCCTTGCCTGTAGTAACATCATAGTTATGGTTATAGGACTGATCAGAGAATGACTGTGATATGGGTCTAGTGTAGTACATGCTGTCTGACAGCACTCCCATGGGACACAGAGTGAAACTTTGTGATTGGAGGACTCTGATTTCTGGCCACCTCTCATTTGTTATATCTACAATGGTGGGAGGGGCTCGGTTGCTAGGGAAGGGCTCTGTGTGCCTGGTGGGTCATAAAGGGCCCATAAAAGTGCTGAAGTGGCAGTCCTCTCGCTCCAGTCACAGTAGCTGCCTATTCGCCCCATCCTGCCCTTCCGCTCCCCATGGATATTGGTAGCAGTTCATAGATATACGACATTTTGCCACCCCTTTGTTTGACTGCTAATGTGAAGACCTTTAAAGGAAGGCAAAGTAGTTTGCTGTGAATTTTGATGTCTTTGTTTAGAATAGATGTATAAAACTCTACCCAGGGTTATTTTTGGCTCCCAGAAAGGAGAGATGGACGTTGGAAATGAAGGAATCCGAGTAGATGTTCTGGCCTAGATTTATCAACTGATCCAAGAGCCCAGTTGGGCTGTTTTTAACATATCAGATACCAACAACCTGGCTTCTCTGGTAAGCCAATTTACCTCACTTCTTTTAGGTGGGATCACCTGGGGATTTAAAACTACTGCTGCCCAAATTGCAATTAAATAGTACTCCAGAAATGACGCCCTAGCATTGAGTAAGGCCCCTTCTACCTGTGATGCTGATGTGCAGCCAGTGGTGAGGACCACTGGCAAAGGGTCACATCAGGAGATGAATAGAGGAGGGAGGCAAGAAATGGATGATCTTAACGATGAAGGCGGCTAAAGTGTTCTTTTGATCTGGATGTACTGGGAACGGAAATCCAGAAAACTCTGCCCCATTCGCCTTCCCATTCCCCAGCTGTCTAATGGTGGTGAGACCCAGGAGTCCCACTGCCTGGCCTGTCACCTCCTTAGTGGCAGCCTGGGTATTGTATTCTGACTCCTAAGATGGAGCGGCGCAACCTGCGGCTCCTATGAGGGGCGTTAACCCAGAGCCACCGCTGGGGGTCACTGTTGTTCCACACAACGTTTTTGTTCAAAGGTCATCTTTCTTGCCACCTTTTCTAAAAGTACCTTTCTCTCTCTCTCTCTCTCTCTCTCTCTCTCTCTCTCGGAACTTCATCACCCTCGCCCACCATTGTGTATGTATGTGTGTATGTATGTAACAGTTTTATTGAGCTATAACTCACATACCATACAATTCACCTTGTTAAAGTGGTTTTTAGTGTATTCACAGAATTTTGCAGCCAACACCAAGATCGATTTTAGAACATTTTCACCAGCTCCCAAAGAACCTCCCTACCCTTCAGCTATCAGCCGCAGCGCCCTCAGCCTCTTTTTAGTCTTAGACAGCCGCTGATCTACTTTCTGTCTCTGTAGATTTGCCTATTCTGGACCTTTCACAAAATGGAATCATATACTATGTGATCCTTTCTGACTCGCTTCATTTAAGCATAATGTTGCCAGGGCTCATCCACACTGTCGCATGTGTCCGTACTTCATTCCTTTTTATTGCCGTGCTAGGTGGACCACATTTGGTTCTTCCATTTAGCAGTTGACGGGCATACGGGTTGTTTCCACTTTTTGGCTTTTGTGAATATGCTGCTGTGAACATCTGTGTGCGTATCTTTGTGAGGATATATGTGTTCATTTCTCGTGGGCAGACACTGAGGAGTAGAATTCCTTGGTCAGATGGCGACCCTTGGTTTTCCTTTTGAGGACCTGTTCTCCGGCACCATTGTGGGGGATGGCCGCCCCCGGAGCACACTGTATTCTTCTCTTGTTGTCAGAGCCCTCACTTGGGGGTTTAGTCGCTAAGTCATGTCCAACTCTTGCGACCCCACGGACTGTAGCCCTCCAGGCTTCTCTATCCATGGGGTTTTCCAGGCAAGAATACTGGAGTGGATTGTCATTTCCTTCTCCAGGGAATCTTCCCAACCCAGGAATTGGACCTGGGTCTCCTGCACTGCAGGCAGATTCTTTACCAACTGAGCTACAAGGGAAGCCCCCTTACTTACTTATTTAGTCTAGTGTCTTTCTCCCTGCATGAGGTATGATTCCATGAAGGCAGGGACCTGAGTTTGCTTTGTTCAGTGCTGTACCCCAGGGTGTAGAGTTTACTTCCATAGTAAGTAGGTGCTCAGTAAGTAGCCCTTGAGTGAATGGATGGACCTGAGTTTCCTGATTTTCATTTATTTGTTGCTCTCATTCATTCAACCTGATATATAGTTCCAGCTGTACACCTGACATGCATACAACAGTGGACAAGGCTGTGTGCCCTTGCCCACTTAAAGGGGACACAGGGTCTGGATGCCTGGCCTGATTCCCACGGTGGCACACAAACCAGACAAGAGACTGTCTTCCTGCCCCACTTATAGACTAGTTGGAGTGTGTGTGTGTGTATGTATGTATACACACACACATATAAATATAGTCATATCAGGATGTGATAAGTATGGGGATGGCGGGATGCCTGGGAAATATACTTAGCTCAGACTTAGGAAATCAGGGAGGGCTTCCTGAAGGAGGTGATAGAAATGCCAGGATCTGGAAGATAAATAGGAGCTTGCCCAGTTGGGAGAGTGCAGCACTGTCTGAGGAAGTGCAGAGAGGAGGGCCTGGTGTGCTCAGGGGCATGGCGTGGGCAGTGTGTGGGGTTAGTGGTGGAGAGAGAGGAGCCTGGCAAGAAACTCGGAGACTGAGGAAAGAGCCTGTGTGCTGCTGAGGATTTGGGCAGTACTGGAAAGAACAGTGGGTGACTGCTGATGCAACAGGAGAGTGGCAGGGCCAGGGGGCCTTTTGTTGGTGTGTGGTTGCCTTTGGTGTTGATGCTGGCAGGGAAATAATATTGTAGTAAATGCTAGTAAAAGTTTGAAAACTTCAGTAGCTTGAGAATATTCTCTGCCTTCACAAAGGACTGGAATGGATTACTCTAGTAAGATGGCCTTCTGTGACCCACTGCACACTCTATTTTATCCCACTTCTATTGGCCTTTAGAGTAGTTGTTTACTTAAATCACTCCTCAGTCCTTCAACCAAAATGTAAAAATTCAGAAGATTCTAATAAGTGACATTTTTCAAGTTGGGTTCCATTTGGATATAAAACTTGATTGAAATGATGAGGCTGTCATAGTTGATTTCTCTCCATTTTGTCTGAATTGTCTTTTCTGGAGAGATAAGTTTGTGATTCCAGCATCCTGCCCTGGAAGTTGCTGAGGGGGTTCCATCTTTTATTGGGTATTGGTACCCTAGTTCCAAAACTTAGAAGGGCTGGGTTCTGAAAGCCCCAGGGGGTTGCAGTGAATTCTGCCCTGCAGGTCTCTCCCTCCTGTGTGATCGAAGCCCCCCAAGGACTGTATATCATTGGCCTTTGTGTCTCAGTGGGCTGGGTGCCACCTTTGCCACACCATGGGCCCTGCCACATGCTCAGGTGACCTCAAGACTGCTGAAAGAGGCTGCTGGGGCATGTGGCAGCCCAGGGCGCGGGCATCTCTGCCTGCCCTCCATGCTGCCTGGGTCCCGCCGGCTTCCGTCTCAGTGGCTCTTGCTGCTTCTTTCAGGCACTCTGGCCGGGGTCATCGATCTCGCTGTCGACTGGATGACCGACCTGAAAGAGGGCATCTGCCTGTCCGCCTTCTGGTATAGCCATGAGCAGTGCTGCTGGACTTCCAATGAGACCACTTTTGAGGACAGGGACAAGTGTCCCCTGTGGCAGAAGTGGTCGGAGCTGCTGGTGAATCAGTCGGAGGTGAGTGCGTGGGTGTGTCCTGGCTGGGAGTCCCCTGGCTGGTGTTGGGGAATGTCTATGCACTCACCTTCTGCTCTGACCTTCAGCTGTGGCTAATATGAGTGCCACTTCCCACTCAGCTTGTTTTCTAGTTCTAGGGTTCAAACTTCAATTGGAAAGTCCTTCCCCACTATTGCATGTGTACAACGTATGTAGTTTTTAAAACCTGGTATTTGGTTTTGTTTTTCTTACCGAGAGTGGTCTTTTGATCATGCTAAAGAAATAAGAATTGATTTTTATTACTTCTAACTGAGGAGAAAAGATATTGTTTTAGAAAAATGGCTTTAGTGAATGTAATTCATATTCCAGAGGATATTCTATGTGTATACATTAATCTGTGTAATAAATATTAATATTAATGAATTAATCTTCATTAACACGAATATGCTAATATTCTTTTAGAATATTCGCGCATTTGTGCCACCATCACCCTGATCTAATTTTAGAACATTTTTATCACTCCCAGAGAAACCTTGTACCTGTCAGCAGTCACTCCCCATTTCCCGCCAAATCTGCCAGCTCTGGGCAACCACCAATCTGCTTTCTATCTCTGCAGATTTGCCTATTGTGGACTTTTCTTATAAATGGAGTATACAACGCATGGACATTTGTGTCTGGCTTCATTCACTTAGCATAATGTTTTCCAAGTTCATTTGTGTCATACCGTAAATTGGGACTTCATTCCTTTCACGGCCCAATAACATGCCATTGTCTGCATCAGCACGTGTCATTTCTCCACTCAGTAGCTGAGGAACATGTGATGCTTCCACTTTTGTGCCTTATGAATGACTTTGCTTTGAAAGCTTATCTACAGGGTTTTGTGTGGACGTATGTTTTCATTGCTTTGGGGTCCATACCTAGAGGGGAATTCCTGGGGCACATGGCAACCCTACATTTAACCTTTTGAGGAGCTGCCGGTCTTCCAAAGTGGCTGCACCTTTTTGCATTCCAGCAGCAGCGTATGTGGGTTCCAGCTTTCCCACATCCTCACCGACCCCAGTTGTTAACCTGGTTTGGATCGTAGCCCTCCTAGCAGATGAGAAGGGCTGTCTCCCTGTGGAGACAGTTATCATCTTCCAGTGAACACATCAGAGAGGATGTTTGTGGGCCTTCTGCAATGGGAATATCCCAGCCTAGGGGCTGTAGCAGTGAAGCACAGACCAGGCTCTTGCCTTCATGGCTCTCTGACTTTCAGATCTGCACAAATCTTTGTCCAGGAAAAGGCTTAATTTCTAACTGAGTTCAGTGGTTACCACAGTGACTAAGGGTCATCGACAGATCAGAAACCCAGGTGATAGGGAGCTAAGTTGCCAGGATTCACGTTAGGGTACTGTGAGGACCGTTCACCATATAACTGTTCTTGGAAGATACATATTCTCCTCCTTGCTCCCCCATTCTCCTTTGCCCAGTTGATTTACCTCTGTTGAAGACTTCTGGAATGCACTTTGCTATTTTGCTCAATCTTTCTCAGTGGAGTTGAAAATGAATTCTGTCAAATCTCAGAAATTGACGGGCTCTTGAAATTTCACACATCCTCAGTGCTCTCCATCACTTCCAAAAATAGATTCTCACGTGGCTGGATGGAGATGGGCAGGCTGAATTGGCTGGCCGCCATGTTTGGTTTCTTCGCTCCTACTTTGGGGGGAACTATGGCCATCCAGCTTCTCAACCATCTCCAAGATTTATACTTGAATTCAAAGAATTAGTGTTAGCCAGGGTGAGATGTTATTATTAGTCACAGAAAAGTCCATTTTTCTCCGGGTGAAATGTATTCCTGATTTCTCACCACACCAGGTGTGAATATCTCTGGTTGTTAAGGCTAGAGCTATCTCCTGGAGCATGTTTTTGTGTTTTACAGGCGCACGTGTGGCTGTTTCAGTGGCCTGGCTTAGAGGCACCCTGGCTTTTCCTGCTCATCATGTGACAGATCAGATGGTGGCAGAAGCTGAGGCCTAGAGAATCGTAGTCTGCCCAGCACACCAGGTCCTCAGCCTCAAAGACCCCAGACTGTGTTGTTGGTCCAGAAGGTGTTCCCCACACATCAGATTATTTAGAATATTGGCGCAGCGCCTGAGACTGCATTTCCATTCCACGCCAGGTGATACTGCCGGTCCAGGGGCCACATCTGAGTAGCAGTATTCTAAAATGCAGTTCCCCCAGACGGGACAAGAGTTTAGGGGAGAATGGATACGGGTATGTGTATGGCTGAGTCCCTTTTCTGCCCACCTGAAACTGTCACAGCGTTGTTAATAGGCTATACCTCAATACAAAATAAAAAGTTTTAAAAAGGCAATTCACACACTTCCTCTTTGGTTTTAATTGCAGCGTGGGTTTGGCCTTCACCAAAGCAAAGAGGCTGATCCACCGCAGACGAGACCAAACAAACTTTCTGGGGGCTCGAAGGCAGAATTTTCTGTTACATGCCTTTTATTAACTCAAGCGCACAGGGCAATTCAAACCAAGCCTCATTCACAGTTTCCAGGACTGCTGAGGTGTCACCTGGTGGAAGATGTGTGTACACAGCTCCTGGAAAAGCAGCTGGTGCTGTGTCTGTGTGAACCGCTGTAGCAATAGCAACAGCTGATAAAACTAACCTGCCTCTTTGTTGACACAGGACCAGGCGAGAAGCTGCCCAGTCAGGTCAGAGGGTCCTCTCTCATTCTAGAGGGCTAGGCGTGTTGCTTGGGTCTGCAATGGCTCACGTGTCTCTTCTTGTTCTGTGTCTTGTCTAGGGTGCCAGTGCTTACATTCTGAATTACCTAATGTACATCCTGTGGGCATTGCTGTTTGCATTTCTGGCTGTCTCCCTGGTACGAGTATTTGCACCATATGCCTGTGGCTCTGGTATACCCGAGGTGAGTGGGGGCTGGCTTTTTGTGCCAATTATTAGAAGAGCAAGCACTTACATGGCACTTAGGCGCTAAGCATGGTTCCCGGCATTGGACATCTGTTCACTCATTCATTCTCGCAGAGAGCCTATGAGGTCCGTACTCTTATTCTTCATTTGATGGTTGGGGAAAGTGAAGTACAGAGAGGTTAAGTAACTTGCCCAAGGTCGCTAAGCTGGTCAGCTGGGAGTCGAACCCAGCTGTCTGGCTTCACGATTTATGCTCTGTTTATTCTCAGATGCTTCAATTCTTGTCTTTGCGTACCAGGCAGAAGTCTTAAAGCCTGTGGAACTGGAGTTCATTAACCACACACGCAGACATGGTCCTATAGTAACCCTTAAGTGCATTTAGGGCTTCCTAGGTGGTGCAGTGGTGAAGGATCTGCCTGCCAATGCAGGAGGCTCAGGTTCGATCCCTGGGTCTGGAAGATCCCCTGGAGGAGGGCATGGCAACCCACTTGCCTGGAGAATCCCAAGGGCAGAGGAACCTGGAAGGCTATAGTCCATGGGGTCACACAGAGTTGGACATGACTGAGCAACTGAGCACGCACGTATGCAAGTACATCAGTGATCAGCTGTGAAAGGGGCAACAGCGGGAGTTTGGTGCTCAGAAAGTTTACTTATTAAACTCCCTTGCCACGTTTTTGCTCTGCTTGTGAGAGGATAAGAGCAATCTTTAAAAACTAAATTCCATGTTCACTACATGTGCTGTGAATGCACCCGTGTGAGTTTAGAGTTCTTATAAATATTTTCAGCTCTTTCTGGTAACCAGAGCATGAGGGAAGTGACTTCATCGATCAGGAAGAATGCCCGGGACTAAACTTCAAACCACTGAGGATCTGCTGGGTTCAAAAAACCATAATTGAGCGAATTCCCGAAAAACCCAGACAGTGCAGCTTTGAGCCAGAAATCATTTTTAAAGTTCTTAGACGATCACTCTAATCACTGCTGTTGCATTCTCCTTCAAGTTGGTGCTTCAGCAGCTCCCATAGACAGTGGAGATGCTGAGTTTATAAAGATGTGAGCGGTCATGGCAGCGGACCCACACTCTTTGGCAGCACCACCAACAGCACTGCTGGTCCGGGCGGTTCATGGGAAGGGCTGGGGTAATTAAAGGATCGTTGAAAGGAAAGCTCAGCATTATCTTGTTCCAGGAAAAGATGTTTTAAGAAGGCAATTTCATGCTGAATTTTGGATAGTTGATATTAACACGTTGCTGGAGGAACCTAAAAAATAAGCTGTGCATTGCAGCATATTTGCTCCGTACAGCCAGTGCTGCTGTAATGCACTATGTGTGCGTGCTCAGTTGTGGCTGCCTCTTTGTGACCCCATGAACTGTAGCCCGCCAGGTTCCTCTGACCTTGGGATTCTCCAGGCAAGAATACCAGAGTGGGTTTGCCTTTTCCTTCTCCAGGGGATCTTCCCCACCCAGGGATTGAACTCATGTCTCCACTGAGCCACCTGGGAAATTCCTAATGTACCATATGCATGCCAAGTCAAGGGCGATGTGAAATTGCATCACCAAAACCACAGAGCTTGTTGGGAAGATGGAGTTAGGGGCACAGTGCCCAGAAACCTCATTGGTGGCACATAAAAAGATGGGAACCACATAGAACCAGTAGCACAGTTTGACACATGTTAAATGGTTAAGGAATGTATGAATACCACCCTAGTGCGCGTGCAAACTGGGAGTTGTCTGAGACGTGTGCTTGTGTGTTGGCTCAGTTTGGCAGCTGCAGTTTTCCATCTTGTGTTTCTCTCAGAGGAAATCGTGCAGAAACAGACGCGAAATTGGCATCATGCTCAAGTTCTGCCCCGACGCATGAATCACATTGGAACAAATTTGTGTTTTCCAAACAAGTGTCCGGGCAGAACTGACTGCATTTTATTGGATATTGAGACAAAGAGAACAGATTATTGTTGGCATCTTAGTTTCTGATCCCAGTGCCCAGCAACAGGCGCTTTTGGACTCAAGCCACCTGTAAAAATAAGGAGGTGGGTAGTGGGGAGTTGGTGGGAAATTGAAGGCAGCAATAAAAGGTGTTGCGAGTGGGGATACCATCTTCCTCTTCCAAGAACCAGAGATGCATGGCCCAGCTCACAGACACGGAACTCTGTGTGGGAGGGCGTCTGGTGGACCTGGTGCTCATCCACAGATGGCGTCTTCATTTATGACAGCTGAACCCAAAATGAGTCAAATACCAAGTTCAGCATTGTTTCCTGTGTGACAAAGTGCAAGGAACACATTGATGTGAATAAAGTTCAAAAAAGTGATATCAAGTGGAAAAAGTAAGTTAGAGAAGAATATGTGAAGTATGGTTCCATTTCTGTAGAGTCTCTAAAACAGCCTGTATGAAACAAGCATACTGTTTAGTCATACCCAGATGTGCTAAAGCTCGCAAGAAAGGCAAGGAAATGATTGGAAGAGTCCACTGAGAAAGCAAAGACAAGGTGTTCACAGGTTCCTGCTCTTCTGTCCTAAACTTGGGAGTGGGTACATGATAGTAGGTACATAAATATTTTTTCAGCTGTATATAATATGTAACAGATTCATGTCTCTATTTATAAAAGAGTTCACAATAATCTTTTCAAGTGTCAGGAACCCAATGGAGATTTTATAATTGAAGTTTAGTTACTATGACTCAGTAGTAGCAGATTTTCATTGTTATTATAGTAGAGCTAGAAATTCCTAACACTTACCCCAGTTCTTGGAGGAAAGGAGCAGAGTAAAAAGTAAATGCAAAGAAATCATTCATGGGTACGAATAAAATCCTTCCAGTCAAAACCCAACTAACTATGCAAACAACTCCACTCAGTTTGAGATACTGAGCTGATCTTCATTTCGGCAAAGACACTAAATGAGCTTTTTTAGAAAATATACTTCCCATCATAGGAGGTGATCTGGGGTGCAGTGGTTAGTGGTTAAGAATCCGCCTTGCAATGCTGGAGATGCAGGTCCCGACCCCTGGGTCGGGAAGATCTCCTGGAGGAGGAAATGGTAACCCACTCCAGTATTCTTGCCTGGAGAATCCCATGGACAGAGGAGCCCGGCGGGCCACAGTCTGTGGAGTCCCAGAGTCAGACACGACTGAGCAACTAAGCACAGCACACAGCACAGAGGTTTTAAAGTTGCCATCGTCAAGTCACAAATGTGCTGCAGTGCATTGCCTTAGAGCCCTGCTTGATTCAGTCTCTATTAATTCAAATTAAAGCGAGTGATTAGATTTTGGCATCTGCTGGGAACAAATTTGCCTTCTTTAATCCCTAATTTGATCATGACAATTTTATTCAGTCGTTTTTTTGAGAATTATGAAATACCTCTCACATTGTTCAGTTCACCACATGTCATGGCTGGCAATGGCTCAGGTAATTTAGATGCTTGTAATTTTCTAAATGGTATCATGCTCTTCAAGTGTACCCTTGGGTCCAAATCCACATTAACTGACAAAAAATTATAGATAATTTTATTCTAGGCAATACAAAAGGGCAGGATTGTGGCAGGCATAATAAAACATCCCTTAAATAAAGGGATATGGGCTCCCAGAGCACAGGCTCAAATAAGCCCACTACCACTAGTTAAAGACCAGTTTAACCACTGCTAGTTTGTGTGCCTTTAGTTAAAGGCTGGTTCATCTGATTAGAGAGCTGGAAGACCTCCCTTGTGTTTTCTAGGAAGGAGCTTAGAGAGTTCTTTCAAATAGATGCCCACATGCTTGCTCACTGTTGGTCTTTCTCTTTGAATTAAGAAAAACAGATATCTGTCAGTAATTCCTGAGATGAAAATGGTCTGTTCAAACCCATTGTGAAATTTCCTATATTAGCATTACAGGTGATGAAAAGCCAAAGAGTATTTCAGGACTGACCTTAAATAGTGAGAAATTAGGAAGAGTTGTATTGCTCTTCTCAGGATGGGAACAGTGCTTCTCTACCTGGACTGCCTTTTAGAATGGGTTTGGGTGGACTCTGGGAGTTGGTGATGGACAGGGAGGCCTGGAGTGCTGCAATTCATGGGGTTGTAAAGAATCGGACATGACTGAGCGACTGAACTGAACTGAACTGTGGAGTCTGTAAACTCCCTGTGCCCATGATACACCTCAGATCAATTACATCAGATTTCCGGGGGAGGGGATTAACTAGTCCTCCTTGGTTTTTAATTCCCCAGAGGATGCTGTTGAGCACCAAGCTCAAGAAGGACTAGGATAGCTATTCAAGAAAATGATTGCTTGGCAGAGCAATGCCCACTAGGAGGCACTTTGATGTTATGTAAACATCCTGACAGTGACAAGAGCTGAGATTGTCCCATTATGCATTATACAATGGGAAAATGGATACTGACCACAAATTTCACTGGCTGGCTCACTCTGTGTCTAATGAATCTCTGATTACAGGCTTGTAAATTGCTAGCTAGGCAGTAAACATTCACTTCATTTCAGCCAATCGTGGGAGAGGTTGAAGATAAAATGTTATTTATCCGTTGGTGATGCTTCTATATCCAGTGCATGCGTGTATGTTCTGTCATATCCGACTCTTTGTGACTCCATGGACTGTAGCCCAGCAGGCTCCTCTGTCCATGGGATTTTTCAGGCAAGAGTACTGGAGTGGGGTGCCATTTCCTCCTCCAGGGGATCTTCTCCACCCAGGGATCGAACGCACATCTCCTAAGTTGCAGCCAGATTCTTTACCACTAGTGCCACCTGGGAAGCCCAGGCTTTGTGAGTCAAGAGGCAAAATTGAGGAACTATTCTCACTCACAGCTAAGTCGTGTTCGACTCTGCGATCCCATGGACTGCAGCACACCAGTCTTCCCTGTTCTTCACTGTCTCCCAGAGTTTACTCAAATTCATGGCCATTGAATCAGTGATGTCATCTAACCATCACATCCTCTGCTGCCCTCGTCTTTTACCTTGTTTACATACTACATTTAAAAAGATTAAAAGCTTAGGTTTTAAAGATCTTAGCTTGTGGGTCATACGAAAATAGGCTGTGGTCTGCATTTGGCCCAGTGGCCATAGTTAGCCAACCCCTATCTAAAGTTCCATTGATATTTTATTGTATTTGCTTTGCAACAAAGCTAGCCAGATGTCTCTTTATCTTGGCCATCTTTCAATAGTCAAAAATAAACAGTTAAAATCAATAGATACATGTATCTTTTCAACACAGCAGAGGGTAACCTGCATAGGATAAAATGCCATACGTAAAATTAGGCTGATAACTACTTATTCATTCCTTGAATGATCTCATTACTCCGGAATTATTAAGATTTACTATGCAGTGAATTGTCTCGGGGGTTCCATTAATGTATAAAAGTAGGCATTAATATAAATTATAATATCAAATTATAGCTAAATTACCAACAAAAGCAGCCTCTGTTCCATACAATTTAGTGAATCTCAGCTTGAAAGATGCTTCTGGGAGGAGGCAGGTGTTACTTTCCTGGCAGAGGCACTCAGGCAGCTCACTCCCCGACCTTCTCCATCCTATGTTTCAGATAAAGACCATCTTGAGTGGCTTCATCATCAGGGGCTACTTGGGCAAGTGGACCCTGCTGATCAAGACTGTCACGCTGGTGCTGGTGGTGTCCTCAGGCCTGAGCCTGGGCAAGGAAGGGCCGCTGGTGCATGTGGCCTGTTGCTGCGGCAACTTCTTCAGCAGCCTTTTCTCCAAGTACAGCAAGAACGAGGGCAAAAGGCGTGAGGTGAGCATGCGCAGAGTGAAGCCCCATCCTCTCCGGGCTTACCTGCACCTGCTGACTTTCCCGAAAGACCTGGAACTGACGGGACCTCTTTGCCTCACAGGTGTTGTCAGCCGCGGCCGCTGCTGGGGTCTCCGTGGCCTTTGGTGCTCCGATTGGGGGTGTGCTTTTCAGTCTGGAAGAGGTGAGCATGGGCAGTGGAAGGGCCCCGTGGTTCTGAGCACCGAGAAACACATGGGGGGTCAGCAAGGCAGGAGGCGTTCTTCTTCAACTCTCTTGAGGACTGGATCCAAAGGAGGGTTGAGAGATTCCTACAACTCATGAAGGAGCCACAGTATTCTCTGTGAAATACCTTTTTTTAAAGTCTTGTTTTAAAAATTGCCAGTGTGATTTTGAGGGGGCAGGGTGGAGATTTGGTCTCCTGTCTCTTCCATAAACAATGTAATGAATAAACAATTTTTATTTTTTTTGTCACCAGAATGGATCTAGTCCAGTGCTCGGCCCATGTTGTGTGTCAAGAGCCAGATAGTAAATACTTGAGGCTTTACATGTCTCGGCGCCTGGTCCCAGCCACTGATCTTGGCCCTTGTAGCTTGGGGGGTGCAGCAGACCACATGGCCGTGCGCCGCCTGGCTGTCTTCCAAAAAGACCTTCCTTGTGAATGTTGGAGTTTGAATTTTCTATCATTGTCAGCAGATATTGTCCTCGTTTTGAATATTTCACGTCTCAAAATATTCTTTTCTCCCCAAAAAGTATAGTTGATTTACAATGACGTATAAATGTCTGCCATATAGTGCCGTGATTCAGCTACATATATATAGATTCTTTTTCTCCCTGAACCATTTAAAAGTGTAAAAACCATTCTTAACTCGTGTGCCCTCCAGATACAGCTGCTGAGCCAGGAGTTTCAACCCAGCCTCTGTTGTCTAAAGAATCAAATCAGAGGTTGATTTTCTTTTAGGAGGCTCTCTGTGTCATAAACAGAATTATGATACAGTGTTCTCATTTCTCTTATAAAATAGCTCAAATGCACCTTAAATGGTATCTGTTCCAATTTTAGACAGAGTCCTTTAAAATATCTTTGTTCATGTGTTTGGGCCTTATTTACACCACTGATTGAGGAAGTAAGTTCCTCCCATTTTTGATTTGAGTATGACTTTCATGGCAAATGCCAGCAGGGGGCTGCTGATCAGTGGGTCTGGGGCCCTGGGGCAGCTCTTTTGTCTACCAGTCTCTTATTTTTCACTCGTTGGTCGCAGGTCAGCTACTACTTTCCCTTAAAGACCCTGTGGCGGTCCTTTTTTGCGGCCCTGGTGGCAGCCTTCACGCTGCGATCCATCAATCCATTCGGGAACAGCCGCCTCGTCCTCTTCTACGTGGAGTATCACACGCCCTGGTACATGGCTGAGCTCTTCCCCTTCATCCTGCTTGGGGTCTTCGGGGGCTTGTGGGGGACCCTCTTCATCCGCTGCAACATCGCCTGGTGCCGGAGGCGCAAGACCACCAAGCTGGGGAAGTACCCAGTGTTGGAGGTCATCGCGGTGACTGCCATCACCGCCATTGTTGCCTACCCCAACCCCTACACACGCCGCAGCACAAGCGAGCTCATTTCCGAGCTCTTCAATGATTGTGGGGCCCTTGAGTCCTCCCAGCTGTGTGACTACATCAACGACCCCAACATGACGCGGCCCGTGGATGACATCCCCGACCGGCCAGCCGGGGTTGGGGTTTACACGGCCATCTGGCAGCTGGCCCTGGCGCTGATCTTCAAGATCATCATTACCATATTCACCTTTGGCATGAAGGTCAGTGAAGGGGAGGGAAGGTGCCAGGGGTGGGGGGCAACCCTGTCCTTCTGAAGATGGGACCCCAGAATCTGATCATGCCAGGAGAAAGGGGGAGCTGAGCTTTGCTGAATGGTCTCAGGTGCCGGCCACTTGACATTCTTTCAACAAACAAAAAAACAATGCTTTTGATAAACAGTAAGCCTATGGAGTAGAGATTTTTAACCCCATTTTATAAGTGAAGAAGCTAAGGCTCAGAGTGTATCATTCATACGGAGATGTGTACAGCTTGGTGAATGTTCACAAAATACACTTGTGTGACCAGCACCTCAGACCAGGAGCAGAACACTGGGAACCTTCCAGAATTCAATTCTGTTCCACAGCAATTGTTTTTGTGGTATTTCTATGAATTGTTTCTTTTTAAGAAAGTCTTGAGAAGCTGTGTACTTGGATGCAGTGGTCAAACACAAACCTGAATTTTTGCCTTGAGAACAAGGAAGGATAGACATTATTAAAGGTGACTGTCTGTGATGCAGAGGGATTTATTTTCATTCTGGTGCCTGCTGGGAGAAGTCTGCTTTGAAGTCACAGGGGATTAGATGAAGGGGGGTGGGGATAAGAGATGTTCAAGGAATAATTTCCTCAGGAATGTCACACAGTCTTGAAATTACACCGGAGGATCCAAACTTAACTTGAATTTGGTTAAAGACCCACTTCCATCCTCAGATTCATGACAATCGGCCAGGAAGGGGTTGCGGTTCATAAATGCAGCTGCCGGTCACAATTGGCAGCCATGTGCAGTCTCTGAACAGAGTCAAGTCTGTTCTGTACTACGTGTCTGATGACTAGAGAGATGAACATGTATTCTCTCAGCAGAATACAAAACGTGCTATTACTGAGGCCTTTCGGTTTATATAGTTTCTCTGACAGGTGTTTGGCTGCTGTATTTTCAAGAGGGCAGTAAGTCCATGACAAGGTTTTTGGAAGATGCAAGACAGGTCCACTGATGTTTTTAGCTTTTCCATTGTCATGCTGTGGCGTGACATTTCATTTTAAAAGCTGATCTGAATGATGGGCGAGGGGAGAGAGAGTGGTGAGTATCTGAAGTGACAGATGCGCACTTTGAATGTTATTTGCAGTGGGGCTTATCATCCTTTAATCCACAGCAGGCAAACCAGGCCAGCTTTTGAAGGCGAGGAAATGAAAGTGTAAAATTGCATTCTCTCCAAGTCACAGTAGATCACTGGTCCACGGTTTCCCAGTTGACCCATATTTTGAAGCGTTGCCCCGCCTTTGAAGACTGAAGGAAGACACCAGCTTGTTGAGGGAGGCCGAGTTTCCTGGGGGGGTGTGGCGGCGGGAATGGGGACCCCTTCCCTCATGCATCTTTCTCCTGTGCTCCCTGCAGATCCCGTCTGGCCTCTTCATCCCCAGCATGGCTGTGGGGGCCATGGCGGGCAGGATGGTGGGAATCGGTGTGGAGCAGCTGGCTTACCATCACCATGACTGGATCATCTTCAGGAACTGGTGCAGGCCCGGTGCAGACTGTGTCACCCCAGGGCTCTATGCCATGGTGGGGGCTGCAGCTTGCCTAGGTACTGTGTGGGCGTGGGTGTGTGTGTGTGAGAGAGATGTGAGTAGCCCAGGGCTTTTCTTTGCTTAGTCATCCAGGGACCCAGGCTGATGGGATCTCTGCCATCTTGTCACTGTACCATCTAAAACAGTGTGTAGGCAGCAGGGAGCTGCTCAGTATCCTAGAATCTATGGGACAGCCCTCCCCTAGCCCCACCCCAGTGAAGGAAGAATGACCCGGCTCCAGCTGTTCCTCATTGCAAGATCAGGAGTTAGTGTGGATTCTTCCTTTGAATACCAAGGGACACAAGGGTGGGCGCATCTCCTGTCTGTTGTTTGTCATCATTTAACCGCTCAGTTGTGCTTGACTCTTGGGACCCCGTGGACTGTAGCCCACCAGGCTCCTCCATCCATGGGATTTTCCAGGCAGGAGGACTGGAGTGGGGTGTCCTTTCCTACTCCAGGCCATCTTCCTGACCGAGGGATTGAACCCACGTCCCTGCATTGGCAGGTGGCTTCTCTACTACTGAGCCACTTGGAACATGGCTGCCTATAGCCTTTAGAAATCTCTACCATTTCCAGCTTGAGGGGTTTGGGGAAAGAGCCACATGTACTGAGACAGAAACCTGCAGAGCCCATATAGGATCCACTCACCAAAATGCAAAGGGTGTGAAAGTGAAAGTGAAGTCACTCGGTCGTGTCCAACTCTTTGTGACCCCGTGGACTGTATCCCACCAGGCTCCTCCATCCATGGGATTTTCCAGGCAAGAGTACTGGAGTGGGTTGCCATTTCCTTCTCCAGGGGATCTTCCCAACCAAGGGATCAAACCCGGGTCTCCCGCATTGCAGGCAGAGGGTGCGGTCCTGGGTGAATAGACAGCTCACTGTCACTCACAGGAGGAGACCCGGACAGATGGGACTTATGGTGCTGATGCGAGGCTGTGTTTACCGAGGTCCGAGCATGGGCACCGTGTAGGACCATTCCTGTAGAACAAGGGCCAGGAGGACGGAGCCGGCTTGTCGGTCTCCAGTTTGTGTCCTCTTGCAGGTGTGGAGTGGAGTCCTGTGATTCCCTTCCTCTCTTGTGTTGCAGGTGGTGTTACCAGGATGACGGTGTCATTGGTGGTCATCATGTTCGAATTGACGGGAGGCCTCGAGTACATCGTGCCCCTGATGGCAGCAGCCGTGACCAGCAAGTGGGTGGCCGATGCCTTTGGGAAGGAAGGCATCTACGAGGCCCACATCCACTTGAATGGGTACCCGTTCCTGGACGTGAAGGACGAGTTCACCCACCGCACACTGGCCACTGATGTCATGCGCCCGCGGCGAGGGGAACCACCCCTGTCCGTGCTCACCCAGGACAGTATGACTGTCGAGGACGTGGAGACACTCATCAAGGAGACTGACTACAATGGCTTCCCTGTGGTCGTCTCCAGAGACTCAGAGCGCCTCATCGGCTTTGCCCAGAGGAGAGAGCTGATTCTTGCCATAAGTGAGTAAAGCAGGGAGTCTCCAGGAACAAATGTGCCCCCAAATTCTCCAAGAGGTTGGAGAGGGTAGATGAGGGTCAGAGGGCTTCAGGCCAAGCTGAAGGCTTGTTTGTTTCACCTGGGGATCTGGCCAGACTGCAGGAGGTCTGGGGAGGTACCTGCCTGCTAAGTTGCTTCAGTTGTGTCCAACTCTTTGCGACCCCCTTGACTGTAGCTTTCCGGGTTCCTCTGTCCAGGGATTCTCCAGGCCAGAATACCGGAGTGGGTAGCCTTTCCCTTCTCCAGGGGATCTTCCCACCCCAGGGATCGAACCCACGTCTCTTACATCTCCTGCATTGGCAGGTGGGTTGTTTACCACTAGCGCCACCTGAGACCCTGCATTTCTCCCAAGCTCCCTCTTTTATCCGATCAAACTGTAATGAAAAGATCATAAAATAACTATCTCGTCACTGTACATTAGGAGTGCATGCTCTGAATGGAGCAATCAGTGAGCAGCTTTGCTACGACACTTGAAGGCTGTGCACCTGTAGCTCTGACCTGAATTTATTCAAACTCTTGTGGGAGGCCAATGGAGTAGGGTGGCTGACAGCAGCAGTGACCAGTAAGGAGTGCGATCATGGTGTCCCCCTTCCTGGGAAGGGCACCTAGCAGGACACAATCCCTCAATTAGTTCCCATTTAATGAAACAGTGAAACCCCATTTTTGTGAATGGGCCAGCGCCCATGGACTTCCGGGGGGCTCACTGACCTAGATGCTGAGTTCTTTGCCTCAGAAACCTCTCTCGGCACCGCTCAAGCCCTTCACGTCACTTCATGATGTCATGTCTGGTTCCAGCAGGTCAAGTCACGTGGGTTCCATGTGGGTCAAGTCAGTACTGTGGGATGTTTTTCCTCCTCACAGGCTAACTGGGCGAGCTGTGCCAAGGGGCAGGCTATTCACTTGGGAGAGGAGAGAGGAAATGGTGCCCAGGTGTTTGTTATGTCCCAGAGATGGGCGGCTCAAGCCTAAGGTCACCTGTCGACCTATGGATGGGCACCTTGAAAGGGGAGCAGGAGGCAGAAGGATTACAAAGACAGGCCTAGGTGTGAGTCTGTGAAGGCCCTGGCAGGGAGGAGCGCTCCCCTCATCCCGGTGGTGGTGCTGCCAGACCTCCTGATGCAGCCGGGGTAAGGAGGCACAGAACGCATCCTCGGTGCGAGGTCAACATGAATGCCCTCCTGCTCAGCATGTCCCTCTGTCTTGCAGTATGCTGGGGGCCCATGGCCTAACTCCCGTGTGCCCTTGATAATTGAACTTCCAGAACGTTTATGAAGTTTGCCTCAGGGACTTTTCCAGGTGCGATGGCAAAGCACCTCACCGGGAACATACCTTTGCTTATCCCCGCCCTTTGTTAACTATTTCTCAGGCTCTCCATTTGAATTTCTAGAACATTTTCACCATGTTAAATAGCTTTTAAAATATTTTTAAAGTATCTTCATCAAAGGCTTTATAAAAATAAGTTTAAGCAGGCTATAGTGTCTAATTTTAGCACGTTGCTGAAACATATTTACCTCTTTCCAAAGCAACAATTGATTGTATGTTTTAGACACAAAAGCACATTTGCTTTCTCTTTATTATAGGTCCTGTCACTTAATAGGTAGGTACCTTTAGGCATGACTATAGCCTTATAAATAATGAAATTTAAAAAAAAAAAGTTGTATAGTAGGTTGGGTTTGTTTTAAATTAGTGTAATCAGCAGCCTTTAAAAAAATTTATTCAGTCCCTAAAATCTTTTAAGCAAAGGTTGAAATTTTAAAACTCAAGTAATAAATGTCACAGAATCCATTACCTATTGTGTAGCTGCAGGCACACCTGCTAGGAGACAGCTTACTAATTTTGCTGAAACCCATTACTGTAATCAAGTGGGAAGCAGTAATTGTCATCAACCAGTTTGAGAAGAAATATCAGCTTGCCAACTGAGTGCTCTCCTAGAAGCTATGTTTGAAGTGTTTGGAGAGGCAGCATGCAGTGTAAATAGTACCTATATGCTTTCCATCAGATGGAAAATAGTATGAAAGCTGCTATTTACATGGTTTCTGGGAAGGTAAGTTGTCTTCGGGTGTGAGCAGTCAGAAAAGCTGTTTTCCTTCCAGAAGAGTCCAGTACCCTGGTGGAGTGTTTGTGGAATGAGATGCCCTTTTGTGGATACAGAAAAAGGACCTGAGCATTGAGCTAGTAGGGGCTTCCCAGGTGGCTCAGTGGTAAAGAATCTCCCTGCCAATGCAGGAGATGCAGGTTCGATCCCTGGGTCGGGAAGATCCTCTGGAAGAGGATATGGCAACCCACTCCATTATTCTTGCCTGGAGAATCCCCCTGGACAGAGGAGCCTGGTGGGCTACAGTCTACTGGGTTGCAGAGAGTCTGACTTGACTGAGCTTGAGCACAATTGAGCTAGTAATGATTCCAAGCCAGTTTCCCTTCCAGGGAACTCAGGAGCAGAGATTTTAGATAGGTCCAAGATAAGAAAAAACTGGTGCATGTGTACTAAGTCACTTTAGTTGTGTCCGACTTTTGCAACTCCATGGACTGTAGCCTGCCAGGCTCCTCTGTCCATGGAGTTCTGCAGGCACGAATACTGGAGTGAGCACCCTGCCCTTCTCCGGGGGATATTTCTGACCCAGGGATCAAACCCAAGTCTCTTATGCCTCTTCATTGACAGGTGGGTTCTTTATCACTGAGGCACCAAGGAAGCCCAGTAGATGAGACAAAGAACAATTTTTTTTTTTCTTACGTGTCATGTTTAAAATAGTATTTAAGTTGCTCCTATGAAGCTGGGAATGTTGTATTTCCAGTCCATCTCTGGTATGCCAAACCATAGCTGCTGTCTTTGTTGGAGAGCAGCTAGTACATGTGGCCCCCTTCACCATCACATGCACGCAGGGCAGTATATGGCCCTGGGCAAGGTCCTGGGACATGGGACTTGACTTCTTGGCAGTGATGCGGCTCTTGCTGCATTCAGCAGGCTCAGGCTCTTCTCGTCTTGAATTCTGCAATTAAGTGAGGACAGACCCAGAGAGGACTCCATGGGAAGCCACAAAGATGATTAAAGGGATGGAAAGTTAGAATCATGGGCCAGAGTTAAGGGAACTCTCATTTTTTTTTTTTTTTTTTTGCCTGGTGGATGATTTGATGATGATTCTCCAGCGTATGGAAGAGGCTTGCTTACAAGGGCTCTCTGTCCAGAACTGAGCACCAAGAAACGTGTCTGATCTGTTGGGTGAGCTCTTTGCCCCTGAAGAGATTTCTTCCTGGGAGCGCTGTTAATGATGGGAGAGGCCATGTGGAACAGTGGTGTCATCTGCTTCTTTCTGCTGGGGATGAAAACATATGTGCAGAGGGACTTCTCCATGCCTTAGAAGCTATATGCATGCTAAGTCCTTAAGTTGTGTCCAACTCTTTGTGAACCCATGGACTGTAGCCTGCCAGGCTCCTCGGTCCTTGGGATTCTCCAGGCAAGAATACTGGAGTGGGTTGCCGTGCCCTCCTCCAGGGGATCTTCTGACCCAGGGATTGAACCAGTGCCTCTTATGTCTCCTGCATTGAGGTGGCAGGTTTTTTTTTTTGTTTTTTTTTTAACTACTGATGCAACCTGGGAAGCCCTTATAAGCTATAATTTGTCACAAAATAATCTACTTTTTCTTCTAAATAGTTTTTACTTCTTTTTTTTTTAACCACAACAGCTTTGTACTGACCGCCACTATAGTTGCTTCTACTTTTCCTTTTTAACCTTTCTTGTTAGTTATGTGTGTTTTATGGAAGCTTTTATTTTTTTAAACTTCAATATCTGGCATCTGCCTAAGCTTTTTTAATATTAAAATTGTTTTAAATTTCGATTTTTTATTGAAGTATAGTTGATTTACCATCTTGTGTTACTTTCTCCTATACAGCAAAGTGATTCAGTTATTCATAGATATACATTCATTATTATTCATATTCTTTTCCATTATAGTTTATCACAGGATATTGAATATACTTCTCTGTGCTCTACAGTAGGACCTCATTTATCTGTGGAAGCATTTTTAATGAACAGGATGATACAGTATTACCTCCCTAAAAATATGATTAGAGTTTCTCAACCATTGACATTGGGCTGGATCATTCTTTGTTGAGAGGTGCTTACCTTTGAACTGTAGTATTATCCTTGTGCTCTACCCTGAGGGTGGAGGCAGAATTACTCCCAGTTGAGAACCATTTCTCTGAAGCCATTGTAGTAACTTGTTGAGTAGCTAAGTCATGTCCGACTCTGCAACCCTATGGACTGTAGCACACCAGGCTCCTCTGTCCTCCACTATTTCCTGGAGTTTACTCACATTCATGTCCATTGAGTCAGTGATGGCTATCTAACCATCTCAGTCTTTTACGATTTCTTGGCCTGTGACAGTGTGTGACATTCACTTCATCAACACTTTCCTCATTACCCTCCGTGAACCTGACATGATGATCATACTGCTGCTAGCAAGTGCCTTTTTGTTGACTGCAGCTGGGGCCTTTTTGTTCAGCAGCGGAGAGCTCAAGGCTTTCCTCTAATGCTTCCTTTGTGAGATAGACTGTGTTGTGTATGGGAGGCACAGCCAAGGGCACTGATGGTCAGTAGACCTACTCACTCATTCATTCAGTTTGAATGATTGACTCATGCGTGCATTTGGCAAATATCTGTTTTGTGTCTGCTGTATTCTAGGCGTTGTCCAGGCACTGGGAACACAGCACTGAGCAAGAAATAACAGAGCTCAGTGCTGTTAGAATCAGGGCTTCTAACTCAATCAGTATATTCAGAGGCAATAGAAGCTTGTTATTTATTTCAACAACTGGATCCACAGTTGGCTAAGTTGTATTTAGTTTTATGAGGGGTTCAACAAATCCATGTGATCAGTTCCTGATTGGGGTTTGTGGCTTGATCCAAACCTGATGTTCAACTGGGCTGTTGAAATAGGTGAAATTCCTGTTATGTGGGACTTTGAGAAAATCAATCTGTCTATGAAAATGAGTAGGCTTCCCTGGTGGCTCAGATGATAAAGAATCTGCCTGTAATGCGGGAGATCCAAGTTCGATCCCTGGGTCAGGAAGATCCCCCTGGAGAAGGAAATAACAACCCACTCCAGTATTCTGGCCTGGGAAATCCCATGGACAGAGGAGCCTGGTGGGCTGTATTCCATGGGGTTGCAAAGAGTTGGGTACGACTGAGCAACTAATGCTTTCACTTTCATGAAAATGAGTAGTAAGTGTGTGTTGACTGTTGCTTCTCACCTTAGTGTTTCAGGAGAGATCTGTCTTGATTTCGGAGAGAAATGTGTAGTGTGTATTGTGTGGCATCTACATCTGCAAACACGTTGTGCACCAGTGTCATCTGGTATTTGGGGTTGAATCTCACTCCATTTGATGTAACTCAATTGAATCTGACGCACATACTGTGCAGGCATTTGCCCAGCGGGCCCTCTGTTCCCCTTTTAAACAGAGACCCCTTTTCAAACTCAGTCTGACCCCGAATGCTGCCAGTTTTCCATTAGAGTATTCTGTGGCAATAAATGGCTTTAGAGCCAGCAGTTAGAATTTTTATTTTTCAAAGAACAATATAGGTGAATAGTCGTCTTTGAGAAGGCAAAAAAAGTGTATTATAGAAACCAGAATCCATTTTAAGGCAAGCCTTGCTGTACCTTTTCCCTAACCTTTTCCCATGAACCAAAAGAAAGATTAAAATTCCAACAGAAGGAAAATCGCCTTGGAGAAATATCTGGAGACCGATGGATTTATTTCATGTGTGACTTAAAATAGCCTGGGTTTCTGGTACCACATAAAGCTGTATTTCTAATGAGTTCCTGTTACCCTACTTTTTCTGCAGCTTTTTTTCACATGGGCCTGTCTACAGATAGAAATAGGCTAATTGTTACCATAACAGTGTTACTATCTTTCTTTGTGAAATCCACAAAATGGCCCATTTTTTTTTAAGAGAGACAATCCAAAGGATTGGCGGTGGGGGAGGAGTGGGGAATGCAGCTTTTCTAGGGCTATTTTTTTGGTCCCAAGGCTTATATTTGGAATTAGGCTGTGTTTCTGGGCTATAAGTCTGGGATGGTCCTCTTGGTTTCTTGTTCCTTTCAGGATTTATAAATGCCATTTGGGCTCATTATAAGTTAGTTTGTGAAAACACAACAAAGCAATGTATTAAGGTCATTGGGCAGCTCATTAGGTTCTTTTTTTTTTTTTTTCATGTCACAGTTCAGCCCCTGATGAGGTGTGTTAGGAAAGCAGGGGTGCCCTGGCGTCCAGGCAAAGGCAGTGCATTCCCAGGAAGGAGCCATCCTGCTCAGGCCCATCTTGCAAGTCTTTGCAATGGATGATCAGGTCACACACAGCAGGGGAGTCTCGCACAGCATTAGCTTGAGAGAAAGAGATGCCAATTCCACCGCTGTTTGACTGAAGCCCCTCATTAGGAGTGTACAGTTTGCCCTCTGTTCCTCTTCTGTGTGGGATTCGAGGTTGTTGGGGAGGGGGAGTCGTGTATGGCTGTGGGTGGGGTGGGTTGGGCTGGGATGGGGAGAGGGACTCCACACAGGAGTCTTGTGCAGCTCACTGTCCTGCTGGCCCCTTCCAGAGAATGCCAGACAGAGGCAGGAGGGCATCGTAAGTGACTCGGTCATGTACTTCACTGAGGAGCCCCCCGAACTGCCGGCCAACAGCCCACAGCCCCTGAAGCTGCGTCGCGTCTTGAACCTCAGCCCTTTCACGGTCACCGACCACACCCCAATGGAGACGGTGGTGGACATCTTCCGGAAGCTGGGGCTCCGCCAGTGCCTGGTGACCCGGAGCGGGTGAGTGGCCGGACCTTGGGGGGCACAAGATGAAGGGCCCATGGGAGGCTGATGGGGACCAGGGACCAGTCCTCCTAAGAGATGTCAGTAGGCTGTGGCGAGTGCAGGAGGAGATGCCAGCAAGGCTTGGAGGCAGGCTTCCAAGTGGGGCTGCTGTCTTCTGCCCTGAGGCTGAAGTTTGAGTCTAAAGGGGAGGAGCCCATGGGGAGGGGCTGGGGCTCCCTACCCCAACCCCCACAGTGGTCCAGGTTCCTGGAGAAGGTTCACCCTGTTCTGCTAAAATGAGCAAGGAAAATCTCAGAGCTGATGAGGAAAATAGCTTGAGGCACACGATGCTCCAACATTCCATCGGTGACACGCTAAGAAAGAGAGATGGGAATCTCATAAAAACTGTCGCACATTTTTCACACATGCAGTGGTTGAGAAGAAGGATATCAGTCCCTTCACCTTGAGAAAGCCGTGCAATTGGCTTGTGGAAGCGGGCATGGCGAGGGCTGCAGCTGGGTTTTCCCATGCCACTGGGTGCTACATTCTGGATTTTTCTCATAGACAAATGACCACACACAAACGTGAGGTGCACATTGTGCTCAAGTTGTTCCCTGATGCACCAGCCTGTTGAAAATGACTTGACATTTTCCAGTGTGATCGTAGAGCCATAAGCTTTGGTAGCTCGTGGCTTGGTCTCTGCCACAGCAGTATTGCTTCCGCACCGTGTTATCAGGAAGCAGAAAACCAGTGCTGTAGAGATCAAAGGTTCATGATGGTGTGAGAGGTGCAGTGCCCTGTGGGCCGTGCCTTGGGCTCAGGGGCTCTCCCTAAATGCAAGGGCCTCAGAAGCTTGGGTGGAGGAAGGGATTGGTTTGGTTCAGGTAGCTTGGAACCTGGGATTCTCTGCCTAGTTGATTGCTTTATGGGCTGGAGGTGGGAGGTAGGGTATGGGCTATGGAGATATTGGTACCTGAAATAGCAGTTTTGGCCTTTAGGATCCTGAGGCTCAACTCTCTGACACAATTTCCAGGGCTACCTCGCTCCTGGTTAACCCAGCAGTTCTCAAGCAGGGTGATTGGCCCTGCAGAGATTTGGGGGTGTCATAAGTGGAGGGGGCAGATGCTGCTACTGGCATCCAGTGGGTAGAGACCAGGGATGCTGTTTAACACCCTCCAGTGCACAGCACAGCCCCCATCAAAGCAAAGATTTGTCAGGCCCAAGTGATACTCCTGTTCCAGCTGAGTGTCCCTGGGCTGGCGGCCCGGGGTAGCCACAGAGCACACCTCACTTGGGCTTCCCAGGTGACTCATGGGTAAAGAATCTGCCTGTAATGCAGGAGACAGGCAGATGCAGGTTCGGTGCCTGGGGTGGGAAGATCCCCTGGAGGCAGACATGGCAACGCACCCCAGTATTCTTGCCTGAAGAATCCCCATGGACAGAGGAGCCTCTATCAGCAGGCTACAGTCCATGGGGTCGCAAAGAGTCATCCACGACTGAGCGACTGAGCATGCAGCAGGCACCCCTCACTTGGAGAGATTTCTTCCTGCTGCTTTGCTCATGGCGGGCAGCACAGGTCTCTGCAAGGGGCTGAATTTGCACTTGATCCAGAGAACTCCTAGCTGACAGGATGAGTGTCCTTAGCTCTGACTGCAGCTGGTGGGTGTCTTGTGCTTGAGGAGGGGCAGTCAATGAACAGATGAATAAGCATTTGAGGCTAGAGATTATTTTCCCTGGTGGGTTCTTTTTTGGTCCAGCTGTGCAGCTTGCAGAATCTTAGTTCCTAGCCCAGGGATTGAACCTGGACACACGGCAGTGGAAGTGCAGTCTTAACTACTGGACCGCCCAGTACTTCCCCTCTACTGGCGGATTTTAAAGGCACCCAGTGGTTCTCAAACCTGAGCAGGCATCAGAATCTGAGAGGAGTAAACCTTCAGGTTAAACCCCGAGTACCAGGCCCTCCTGCAGTTACTGATCCTTCCCATCTGCGAGGGGCCCTGAGAATTGTACTTGTAACCAGCTCCCAGGGGCTACCGCTGGTCAAGGTCCCCACTTTATAAACGACTGAAGCCCACTGATGTGTGCTTGAATTTCCAGTGCTCGGCAGAAATACCACTGTGATCACCCATGTCGTCTCAAGTGTCTAGCAGTTTCTCTTTCCCTTTAAAATAATAATCCCACGTCAGTTATCATTGGAATTTTCAGTTCTGGCAGGAAATTCTGCCCTTGACGCCTGCTCACACCTCACGGAGCCCCATGTGAGGTTTTCCTGTGAAGATCTGGGTGCTGAAATTGGCTCCGAATGTTCTGTGAGAACACAAAATCGCTCTCACTCTCTCTCGCTGTATATACTTTAAACAAACACAGATGCTGATACGTTAGCGCTGGCAGGAGATCCTTGTTTGCGGGGCCTTTCATCTCCTTGGGCTTTGAGCCAGGGCAGGCCCGGCTCAAGCCAGCTCATGTTTTTGATCTGTTCCATCACCATGTACCGTCCCAGCTCTTGGCCGAGCCCCACAGCTCGTACCCTTGACTAGTGTAGTCTGAAGGACTTCTCAGGGCCTGGGCTCTATGGTGATCATGAAACCAGACCAGGAGCCAGAGAAGTCTTTGTCCTCATAAAGTTGAAGTCTTGGAAGCGTCCAGTGGCCAATAGTGAATTTGGGATTTTCCCCATAGAGGATCTAGAAAGAAAAAGGGAGCAGAGAAGATGCTAGGTGGGCCTTGAGGTCCTGACCAGGGTGGTCTTCTCACAAGAGCCCCGGTGCTCTAATCTGAATTATGTTCATGGTCTTAGATAGACTGTTTATCATTCCACAGATTCACTTGAACTGCTACCCAGAGAGGCTGGACATCGAAACACTTGATTTAGATCAAGTAGGGCGTTTCATACCACTAACAAACCCCCTTGGATTGAATGCTGCTTCCTTCTGGGAGGTTGCTTATCTTTCTTCTTTTTTGATATTTGAATGGCATCACTGACTCGATGGACGTGAGTTTGAGCAAGCTCTGGGAGTTGGTGATGGACAGGGAAGCCTGGCATGCTGCAGTCCATGGGGTCACAAGGAGTCGGACATGACTGAGCGACTGAACTGGACTGAACTGAATTTCTTTCGGCCAGGGCACAATTTATGCCTGAACCCAAGGCAGCTCCTGAATCCGTATTTCCCCAGAACCGTTACAACCAGCTTGACTTTCAGACATTATAGTTACCAAGCTTTAAGACAGGGCTGTCAGGACTGCAGATGCCTAGTGTTTTGATACTGTCTTAAGGATGGACATAAGGAAACAAAACCCAGGCTTTATAGATACGGGAAGGGTGCCTGTGTGTGTTACAGTTAAGTTCTTGTCACTTTGCAGACGCTACCAAGTCTTTTTTTTGAAAGCAATATTGGTTTCTTCAGCATCTTGATGAGCTTCTATGTGAGGGAGAACTGGAGGAGGCTCAAAAAGTGTTACAAAAAAGAAAATCAAGGAGCTTGTCATCCACCAAGGAACATGGATATCATCCAGTTTGAGTTATGTTCTCCAAGTGTTCTGAAGCGTGGTGTCCTGAGCCAGGCTTTCAAATACAAATGTCCGTAAGGACCGAAGAGACTTTTAAGCTGAATGACTGTCTGCTGATTGGTGGCCCCCAGCCTCAGAACTCCTTCCACCTCGGATGAAAAGGTTCTTCCTCCTTTCACATGCTGCTGCTTCTCTGATGATCACACCTTTCTTAGTTATATATTATAGGCATAAGCTGCTTGCCTTCTAACTATTCATTTTTTTATTTTAAAGGGAGTTGAAGGACTGTTATGGACTAAATTTTGTGTCCCCAAGCCCCAAATTCATACACTGAAGCTCCAGCCTCCAATATGGCTGTCTTTGGAGACAGTGTCTGTATGGAGGTGTGTGTATGCATGCTGAGTCGCTCAGTCATGTCTGACTCTTTGCGACCTCATGGACTGTAGCCCACAAGGCTCCTCTGTCTGTGGCATTTCCCAGGCAAGAATACAGGAGTGGGTTGCTATTTCCTCCTCCAGGGGCTCTTCCCAACACAGGGATTGAACCTGCATCTCCTGCGTAGGCAGGTGGATTCCTTACCACTGAGCCACCAGGGAAGCCCACTTTAAGGAGCGAGTTAAGGTTAAATGAGGTCATAAAAGTCCCATCTCTAATCAGATGGGACTGATGTCCTTAGAAGGAGAGGAGACACTGGCGATGCCTGCATAGAGAAACAGGCCGTGTGAGGACACAGCAAAAAGGTGGCCGTCTACACACCCAGGAGAAACCGAACTGGCCAGCACCTTGATCTTGACCTTCCCAGCCTCCAGAACCAGGAGAACATACATTTCTGTTGTTAAGTTACGTAGTCTGTGGTACTTTCTTATGGCAGTACAAGCTGACTCCATCAGAACTCAGACTCACCTTGGCGGATTTAGGATAATAGCATCTTGTTTTATGGGGCATCTTTGATTTTACTGTATTTTTATAAATTTTAGAAATGTGTTTTAGTCACTGATCTATAAAAATGGTTAAAGTCAAGTAGCTCCAAATAGCTAGAAGGAAGAAAGTGTTAGTCGCTCGGTTGTGTGACTCCTTGCAACCCCATGGACTATAGCCCACCAGACTCCTATGTCCATGGGATTCTCCAGGCAAGAATACTGGAGTGGATTGCCATTTCCTTCTCCAGGGTGTCTTCTTGACCCAGGGATTGAACCTGGGTCTCTTGTGTTGTAGGCAGATTTTTTAATGTCTGAGCCATCAGGGAAGCTCAAGAATACTGAAGTGGGTAGCCATTCCTTTCTTCAGGGGATCTTCCTAACCCAGGGATAGAACCTGGGTCTCCCACGTCACAGGCAGATTCTTTAGCATCTGAGCCACTAGGAAAGCCCTACACAGCTGGAAGGAACAATGGTTCTTAGCTCTGTCCTCCTTTACCACCCCTGACCCTTCCATTCAGACAACCACTTTCTTCCCTCCTAAGAATTTTGTCTTCTTGAATTAATAGACTGTATTTTCTGAGCCATTCAGAATTACAAAATAATTGAGCAGAAAGTACAGAGTTCCCTCTCTGGTCCTTTCTGTTTCTCTTCCTGTTAACATCTTACATTTATGGTTTATATTTGTTGTCCTCAATGAGCCAGTATTGAGGTGTTATTATTAACTATGATCCAGCTCAGTGGTAAAGAATCCACCTGCCAGTGTAGGAGATGCAGCTTCGATCCCAGGGTTGGGAAGATCCCCTGGAGGAGGAAATGGCAACCTACTCCAGTATTCTGAGGAGCCTGGTGGGCTACCATTCATGGGGTCACAAAAAGTCAGACACAACTAAGTGACTAAGCAACAGTAACCATTTACTTTAGGGTTCACTTTTGGTGTTGTGCATCCTGTGGGTTTGGATAAATTCATAATGACATGTATCCACCACTGCAGTATCATCAGGAATAGTTGCACAACCCTAAACATCCTCTGTGGTCTGTGTGTCCCTCCCTCTCTCCCCTCAGCCTCTGGTAACCGCTGACCTTTTACTCTGTCCAGCGTTTTGCCTTTTCCAGAGCGTCATAGAGTTGGAGTCACACAGTGTGTAGGGGAGGCAGGGGGTGTGCATTGCAGGTTCCTCCATGTCTTTCCCTGGCTTGATGGCTTGTTTTTCTTTCTGCTGCTGCTGCTAAGTTGCTTCAGTCGTGTCCGACTCTGTGTGACCCCATAGACGGCAGCCCACTAGGCTCCTCTGTCCCTGGGATTCTCCAAGCAAGAACACTGGAGTGGGTTGCCATTGCCTTCTCCAATGCATGAAAGTGAAAAGTGAAAGGAAAGTCGCTCAGTCGTGCCTGACTCTTAGCGACCTCATAGACTGCAGCCTACCAGGCTCCTCCGTCCATGGGATTTTCCAGGCAAGAGGACTGGAGTGGGGTTTTTCTTTCTAGTGCTGAGTAATATCCATTGTCTAGATGGACCAGTTTGTTGATTCACTCACCCACTGAAGGACGTCTTCGGTGTTTCCAAGTTTGGGCAGTTATATTTGAAGCATACATTTTCTAAGACTAAGGACATTCTTTTTCATAACCATGGAGCTGTATGCAAAATTAACAGTAATTAAGTTTATCATTCACTATCTAGTTCATGTCATTTTCAGTCCAGAATTCCTTCAGTGTTCACACATTGCATTGGTTTGTTTTGCTTCTTCAGTCTCTATCTAGAAGAGCTTCCTGTCTTTTTTCCTTGTTATTTATGACCTAGATTTGTTTTTAAGAGTTCAGACCAGTAGTCCCACATTGTGAATTTGTTTGATTGCTTCCTCATGGTTTAATTTTTTTACAGTAGCTTCGGGCAATGTTCCAATATTGATGATGTCATAATGTCAGCTTTTCTGACTTGACTGGTGATAAGCTCCATCACTGGGATGAGGTGGTGATGGCCAGAGCGCTCTGTTATAAGGGGACATTTTTCTCTTTGTATGTAATCTGTGGAGGGATACTTTGAGACCATGTGCATTTTCTGTTTTCCAGCAACCATTTACGCAGTGGTTTGGGAATCCATTGATAAATGATTGACTAAACTAATGATTGCACTGAGGGTTGCAAAATGTTGATTTTCTAATTCTGTTGTGCTTGATACATTTTTTTCTCCAGTTTTTGAGACTATTGCTTTTGGTTGTAGTGCTTTCTTTCAGTTTTGTCATCTGTGTTGCCATTATTCTTTTTGTTCAGCATGTTTTTTTAAAAAACACTGTCAGCATTTTACCTGTAATATTTCTAAAGTTTCGTAGTCAATTATTTACTTTCTCTCTTGACAATGTATAATATTAAACATTAACTAAAATTTAATGTGGCTTGTTCTTTTAAACACTTCAAGCAATTTAACATAAATATGTTATAAATGTGATTATTATAAAACTTAAAACTAATACAATTATGTAAAGTTTAAAAATAAAATTAAATTAAAAATAAAATTCAACATTCAAAAAACTAAAAAAAAAAAAACTTATTACTGTCTTGTTTAGAGGTAAACTGCTGGCTAATTTCCAGTTATCTTCATTTTTTGCAGTTAACTAGGAAAAGCAAATTTGACTCAGTCACACAGAAGTTACTGTCATATCTGCTCTTTTTCTCTTTACCTTGTATTCCGTATGGGTGTTACTGAGAAGAAGGAAGAGAGTTACTACTATTCCTTTTCACGTATGAAAACTATATTAGATCCTCTGGACGTTCTATTTGTAATTAGTTTAGTATGCTTTTTATTAATGTATTTTTTAAATATAAATTTATTTATTTTAATTGGAGGCTAATTACTTTACAATATTGGAGTGGTTTTGCCATACATTGGTAGTATGCTTTTTAAGAAGCCTTACGTGTTTAGTTTTTGGCTCTGCTGGGTCTTGGTTGCTGCACAGGCTCTTCTCTAGTGCGGTGAGTGGGGGCCCCTCCTGCTTGCTGCGTGTGGGCTTCTCATTGCAGTGGCTTCTCTTGTTGTGGCACGTGGGCTCAGCAGTTGCGGTTCCCTGGCTCCAGAGCACAGGCTCAGTAGTTGTGGCATATGTGGGAACCTCCTGGACCAGGGATCGAACCCATGTCTTTTGCATTGGCAGGCAGATTCTGTACCACTGAGCCACCAGGGAAGCCTCTGTATCATGCTTTGAAAGGCCCTTCTTGCTCTTTCCCTCTCTCTTGAAGACGTTCCAGTGAGATGGAGGGAAAGAAGTCCCTCTCTGCCCCGGGGTGTGATAGATGGGGAAACTAACACAAGAAATCAATCCCTTTTTCAAGGTTAACGTCCAACGTGGTCATGGACAAAGAAGTCAGAATTCTGATCTTACAGTTTCACTGACCACTGTCCATTTCACCAGCTATACCTTACTGCAATACTGCTTTGAGTACTTGTGCCCCCATCTTCATGTTCACTTCCTATTAGTAAGAGATGAGCTTGATACTTTGGCTTTAATTAAATAAATGGCAGTGTAGTACAGCTTTGTTTTCGTATTTTTTGGTATATCATCATTTTTCACAGATAGGAGAAACCTGCCATTTAAAAAAAAATCTTTTCTTTTTCTTGGCTAACCCTTGTGTGGCTTATGGAATCTTAGTTCCTCAACCAGGGATTGAACCTGCACCCCCTGCATTGGAAGCAGAGTCTTAACCACTGGACCACCAGGGAAGCCCCAGAAACCTTTCGTTTTAATAGCCATACAATATTCCAGGGTGAGACTGCCATCCTTCTCTGTTCTCCTCTTCTTGGGGATGATGGAGATGAGGTGAGGTTAAGTTTGCAGTGGAACTTCTTTTCCCCGGAGACTTGTGTAATCCCCTTCTTTCACTCCTTTCACTTTCCCCAGGGGGCGTGATTTGACCCCAGCAGATGTTCATTTAAATATTCAATAAAACCGAGCAGAGACAAGGGCTGCCATGAACAGTTGTGCAAGTGTGTGTTCATGACCCAGGAACACTGTTCACATTGTGTTTGTAAAAAGTAGGAGTTGGACAGTTTACAGTATAGGTGGCCATATACCAGGGGCTCTGGGAAGTGGCATTGTTTTTGTAAGGAGACAGCCATGGAACTTTGGAAGAGGAGGTAATTTATATAAATAGTCAGACATGAATGTCAAACTTTACCCTTCCAGTAAGATAGATTTAAAATGGAACCAATTGTTATACTTAAAACTTCTTACACTTAAAATGCCTTACACATGGGATTTCTGCAGTGTGATCAAGTTTTGACATTGGCTTTTATAAGCCCTTTTTAACTGATTATATTCTTAAAAATTGGGTGAGTATATATTAGTCATCATAGACTTACCACATTAATAAGCAAGCCTGTAATATCAGTGGCCAAAAACAATAAAGATTAATTTTTCTCCCATGTCACTCACATCTAGTATGAGTTGCAGCAGGTGTAAGCTCTGCACCACACAGTCATCCCAGGGCCCAGGTCTTTGAATCTGATGGCTCCCAACTCATCCTCTGTGAACTCAGAGTCCTTTACTGGCTCCTCTGTCTGGAACCATCAAATGAGAGAGGAAATGTGCAGGTGACTTGGGAGGGGCATCGCTCACCTCCACCCACATGCCATTGGCCAGAGCTCTCTCAGTTGGCCCTACCCATCTGCAAGGATAGCTGGGAAATGTGGTCTCTCCCTGCGCCTGGGTGGGAAGAGCGCTGGGGATCAGAGAGAGATGTGAATCAATATTGCAAGACTGACCTTTTTTCTCTATTTTGTTTCTTCTCCAGGAGACTTCTTGGCATCATCACGAAAAAGGATGTTCTGAGACATATGGCCCAGATGGCAAACCAGGACCCTGAATCCATCATGTTTAATTAGAAACAAGATGGTAGTTTCTTTGAGAAAAATACAACTGTATCATTGGAAAGAAATAAACAAATGATAGTTATTATCCTAATGAACGGTCATGCACTGGGAGCAGCGGAAACAAAAGCTTTGTTTGAAAGGAAGGGGAAAAGAATGAAACTTAAAAAAATATACACCTATGAGTAGGCATTTTATAGCTTTAACCCCTTATGAGTTTCAAGCTGTGTTGTGAGTTTAGTAACTGCTGTGGGGGCATGTGGGTGGGGGTAAATGATGTGGTTTGTACAAGGATCTGGAACACAATTGCTGAGTCAAGAAACATTTGCCCCTTCTGTTGCAGGCTGGTGTTGGTAAAGCTTTGAATCTGAAAGGCCAAGGGGTATTGGCGTGTCAGTGTCCTTATTTATTGGTTCCTGAGGTTTGGCTGCTATGTTACTGAATCAGACTAAAGATATTTGCACTTACTTTGTTGGAAAAGAAAAAGAAATTAAATGTGAACATAGCGAAAGCTGCAAGTATGCTAGTGGGTTCACTTGTGATGAGCCATTGCTGGCTCCTGTTCTCAGCCTGTTTTATTGCTTATCCCTCAGTTTCTGAACCAAGATTGGGTCTTATGCCTTGTTGAATATGAAGAAAACATTTCTCTATGCAAGACTAGCATCTGGGGACTGCACGACGAACTGTTGGAGCATTTAGTGCTGTGCTGTTTCCTGCCACAGAAAGAGATTTGTCCTTATTTTGAGGGTATACATACCCATCATTGATTTGCATCTCCATTGCATCTGCTTCATTTATTGCTGTTGCCTGTGCATTCTTAAATATTGATCAGTCTAGCGCTTTCCAAGGGCCATGTCCTATATTCTGCCAGCTTGCCATAGTGACTTGAATTTCCAAATAGCATATACAAATGTCAAAACAGACTACCCAGTGTTAGTGCTTATTTTTCTTCTCAGATCTTATTAAATACGGCTGCCGAGAGGGTAAGGCAGATGAGTTCTCAGTGGGAACTCCTCCAAATGGATTGCAAGAGAAATACTAAATTGATTCTAAATCTGTTCCATTCTCCTCTCTGTAGGATGCAAAACATCCAGCTTTAATGTATAAGCATGCACTTTCATATTAGCAATCAGAGCACAGGAGGACAGAGTTAAATTTGAGACAGCCAATTTGAGCATCTTTGAGTTGAACGTAATGATACATTTATTCTTTTAGTCAAGACTTCGGTTGTGTCTGTGGGAAGGAATTAAGCTATGTTTCTTAGGTCTACTGGGTGATGTCGGTAAGATTGATGCCCCTTGTCCTTTCCCTTTTGTCTTTGTTCTTTCCTTTTCCCTGAGTCATCCTCATCCTTTTCAGTCTCATCATTGGCTCTTGATGTATTAGGTGTGCATTTGGCTGCAAATAATAGAAAACACACAGTGAAGAGTGGACTAAGAAACCTGGAGGTGGGCTCTCAGGACTGGGTATCCTTGATGACTCATGGCCTTTGGTACTTTTTCTCCACATCCTTACCCCTTACCCGTTGGCTTCCTGCCTCATAGTCACAAGATGGTCACTGACCTGCCAGATCTGATAACTGCTCTCTAAAAGCTGGAAGAGGAATGAAGAGGCAGGTGACAAGGTGTATTGTGTGCAGGGGGAACACAGAGCTTTCCTAGAGATGATTGGCTTACCTCCATTGGCTGAAATTCTGGTACCCCCCCACTGCACATGAGTCTGGGAAGGAGAATATTTAGCTATGTAGGCATGTTGCACTCAGTGAGATTGAAATTCTCTGACTAAGGAAGGGGGATTGGCCCTTGGGAGGGGGATGGTGTCTACTCTATTGGATGCTGTCATTGTGTGTTTGTCATTGTTCTTCCTGCCATCTTCCCCCTCTGTCCTGCTGACCACATCAAACACTCTCCCGTGACCTTACAGCCCCCTCCCCTCTTGGATTCGACCTGGCACTCCCAATCAGAAGCCATCCTTTCTTAGCCCTAATAAAAATGTTTATTCTGGAGAGAAACCCGTCTATAAGAGGGTTTCGGTGAAACTTCTAGTAGATACAAGAAAATATACTGATGGGTTTAACCTGATTGAAAACTTAAAGGAGTTGAAGTCAGATCCTGCTGACAAAAGTATGGAAAATGTGTCTGTAATTAACTGGCCTCCTTCCAAATAACAGCAGACAGCCACTTCAGTGTGGAACGGTCAGTCTGTGGTAGTAGAATATACTCTTAGGTCCTATAAGAGAATGACATTTGTGGTCGCACTCATAGGACCTACGTACTGAGTGACAGATCATAATGTTTTGTTGCTGTTGAAGTTTCCATGGAACAGTGCGAGTGAAGCTGGATTCTCCTGGGCTTTCAGTCCTCAAAAGTCTTAATGTAGTTCCCCTCTTACTCCTATATAGGCTTTCCAAAGAGTTTTAGTCATAGCCTGGATTTATATAATCCAGGACACCCTGTTAGCTGAAACATGGAGCTTCAGAAGGGAACACAAAACAGTGAACAGACAGCCAAAGTTCAGTATAACCACAGAATTCGCCCTCCTCCAGCTGAGGCCTGGAAAGAGGAGAGGAGAGGAGGGGGGAGTTGACTCTGGGCCGAGGTCAACCATGGGCTCATGTCCTCTCCCCCAGTGCTTAGCTTAGAGTCAACTGTGGGGCTTAGGGCCAGCATTGGACAGCCAGGTCAGGGCTGGGATGGGGGGCTTGTAGCGCCACTGCCAGAGTCAACTGCCTGCCTCCCCTGGAGCCCTGACTAGCCACTGATCCTGGCCTCAGACAGACTCACAGGGAACATACCGCTGGGCCCTTTGTTGCACGTGGATGGGGATTCTGAAGTGCGCTGTATCCGCATGTAGAACTTCGTCCACTTTACCTGGTGATCTGGTGAACGAGATGAGTAACTCTGGAACTCTGACTCAAGTTGAATACTGTTTTTGTTTCTTTTTCCAGAACCAAAGTTTGTAGACATTCGTAGAACTTTCTGGGTTCTCTCTGAATAGATTTTTTATGTGAATAAGATATAAATATGTAATGGAAAAGGAGTTCCATAATGAGGCACATTGACCTACTTCTTGCTGTCTTTTTCTATCACTGAGGGAATGTATTGTAGATGGACAGATGGCAAATAAAGAGCATCCTGAGTGTGACGTGGATTTCTTGTGTTTTTCAGCACATCCCCTGGGAATGCCCATGTGCATGTAGCTTTTATGGAAAGGCAAGTGTGCTAGAAGCAAATCCATATTCAGTGTTTGCTGTGGCAATCTCATAGTTCTCTATTTGAAATTTCTCGATGACTTGATAAAGGAGAGGACATGTCAATAGGAATTTTTTTTTTTTGGCCCTAATAAGTCACAGAAACTGAAAAAAATGTCCAGCAGTTTGTTTCACTTAGGTGAGAACCGATTCCTTTAAATTATCAACACATGCGAAATCTGTTTAGCATTCATTGTATTCATTATTCCGATGCTGAGCTGGAAAAGGTGAGAAACTCAAGGAGAAGAACTATTGAATTTCAAGTAATTGTAATATTATATCTTCATTTTCATTTCACATGGGCAGCGTTTTATCAGACTCTGCTTCTAACTTTTGAAATGGTTGACATGAGGAGGGAACTTGTCCCTGTCTACGTTGGGGAGCATGAACCAGACTCCATTTTCACTGACGTGGGTCTAACTATTTATTCGCTGTCCTAGTTGTGCTGGGAAAGTAATATATTCACGTTTGGTGTTGGAATGATGATATAGCAATGTGGTTTTTTTTTTTTTTTTTTAAATATTGTAACACTCTGTAAACATTGGCGAATTACTGAACATTGTATGTTTGAACTCTGTATTTTTAAAGAAACTTTTTATTTTATTTTTTAAAATTTTATTAGAGTATAATTGATTGAAAGTGTTGTGTTAGTTTCAGGTATACAGCAAAGTGATTCAGTTATACATATGTTCATTCTTTTTTAGATTCTTTGCCCATGTAGATTATGACAGAGTGTTGAGTAGATGAATTCCCTGTGCTAAAAAGAAGGCCCTTGTTGGTTATCTGCTGCTGAGTCACTTCAGTCGTGTCGGACTCTGTGCAACCCCATAGACGGCAGCCCACCAGGATGCCCGGTCCCTGGGATTCTCCAGGCAAGAATACTGGAGTGGGTTGCCATTTCCTTCTCCATATATTAGTGTGTGTATAGCTTAATCCCAAACTCCTAATTTATCCCTTCCCTCACCTTTCCCCTTTGGTAACTATAAATTTATTTTCAAAATCTGAGTCTGTTTCTGTTTTGTAAATATGTTCATTTGTATCTTTTTAAAAATTAGATTCCAGGTATGCATGATACCATATATTTCTCTTCTGTCCGACTGACTTCGGTCAGTACAACAGTGTTTAGGTCTATCCATGTTGTTGTAAATGGCATTATTTCATTCTTTTTCATGGCTGAGTAATATTCCATTGTATTATTTCTTTATCCATTCCATCTTCTTTACATCTTCTTTATCCCTTCCTCTGTCAGTGGACATTTAGGTTGCTTCCATGTCCTGGCTATTATAAATAGTGTTGCAATGGACATTGAGGTACATTCATCTTTTGGAAGTATGTTTTTCTCTGGATATATGCCCGGAAGTGGGGTTGCTAGATCATGTATGTTCAAGGCACCTCTGTACTGTTCTCCATAGTGGTTGTATCAGTTTACATTCCCACGAACAGTGTAGGAGGGTTTTTTAAAAATGAAATGAGCACAGAGTCCTCAAGCAGCATGTTGTAAAATGGAAGAGAGGCTGCGATATCTCAGCCTGTTGTTACCCTGGGGAACCTTCAAAACCTGATTCTGGTGACTGTGGAAGTGTCTGGCAAGGTTAAAGATCCACTCTTGAGATTGTGACGCGAGATTGGGACTTGAGCTTGGCTCAGCTTTTAAATCCCTTGTTCTTAGCCTGGTGAGTTTGAATTCCATCCTTCCTGACCAGTTTTGTATTTTGAAATGTTCAACTTTACAGAAAATTTGAAAAAAAAAAAAAAAACACCAAGAATGCTCATGTATCCTTGACCTGGAAGAGGCAGTAAGGGGAGCCCCCTCTGACAGGGACAGCTTAGGAGGCTGACCTTCAGCAGGGTGGCCCACACGAGCAACTGTCCTTCATTAAAGCAGGCCTGGGGTGATGTCGAGGGCCACCAGCGGTGAGTAGCTGCAGGGTATGGTGCCTGGGGAGGCAGAGGAGATTTTAAAATTGGTTTTGTTTTTCCTGTGGGGGAGGAGGAGACCAAGGACATGCTTCTCCATCATGGAAGGCCAGGGAAAGATACAGAATTCAGAGGAAGGATGAGGTTGAATTTGCCTGGTACACAAACAATTCTGGCTGTTCTATAGCAAGACCAGAAGCTATCACAAATAGGTGAGCTGGGATAGAGGCTTGTCCCAGAGACGTTCTTGAATTTTGGATGTATTTCCAAGGCAGAACCAGCAGATTTATGGTTGGATGGATATGAAATAGTACAGCTAAGTCGCCATCTACTGAGGTGGGCTAGTGGAGGTGAATAGCTCCATTTTGGAAGTGCTACACTGGAGATACCTGTTGGACATTCCAGTCCAGAGTTCAGGGGAATCATTAGAGTTGGAGATGGAAATCAAGCCATTGGCATATCTGTGGTATTAAAGCCATGCCTGGAAATTTCTGTGGTCTAGTGGTGTCTGAAGAGCAAAAAGAACCAACATTCTAACAATTTCAACATTGAGTTTTCAGGGAGTCATGCTGACTTAGATGCCTGTAGAACTGCCCTTGAATTCCAGCTCTGCAGCTTCTTGGATGTGTGACATTGTTGAAGAATCATACCTCTCTGAGCCTGGGTTTCCCCATTACTGTAGACTGGGCCAATGCTCTTCACTAGAGATGTGTTTGTGAGAGTTAATCAGTGTAAAGCACTTGGCCTGGAATAGACCATACAAATAGTAAATGTTATAGCCTTTTCATGTTATGTAGTCCTCTCAGTAACTTTAACTGGAAGTTACTTTAATTTTGTGTGGTTAACAGACATAAGACATTTTAAGAATGCTAAAAATAAATGAAAGTTGAACTAACCAATTGCCTTTCCCACCAACTCTTTCAGTCATTCCTCCCACCCCCAAAACAAAAATGAAACAAAGCAAACAAAAGAACCAAAATCTCAGATCTCTTAAGGGATGTGAAAAAAACCCTCACTGACTCCAGATTAATGGGAAATTATTAGGAAAAAAAACCACTTGATGGGAAATTCCATTTCTCTATGGCTTTATATTGACTTTTTATTTGCAGTATAGTTGGTTTACAATGTTGTGTTAGTTTCACATGTACAGCAAAGTGATTCAGTTATACATATGTATATTCTATTTTATAATGACTTTTGAGCAGGAAAGCATAAATTCACATGGATGCTGAACTATTAATTAGCCTCAGATTTGGAGCAAGAGTTCCTGAAACACAAGACTGTTTAACTTACTTATTTTCAGACAGTATAAAACCCTATACCCACTACTCTTGCAGACAGAGAAACCTGACTGTGGCGCGGTATTAATATAGAAAGAAGTCTCATTAGTAAAACCCATGAAGAGCAGCATTTTATAGGTTCTGGCTATTTCCCTTCAATGTGCGTGCTTAGTCGCATCCAACTCTTGGTGATCCTAGGGACTATAGCCCTCCAGGCTCCTCTGTCCACGGGATTTCCCAGGCAAGAATACTGGAGTGGGTTGCCGTTTTCTCCTCCACGGCATCTTCCCAACCCAGATATTGAACCCGCGTCTCCTGTATTAGCAGACGTGTTCTTTACCACTGAGCCACCTGGGAAGCACTTCCTTCAACATTAAGTAGTTAGAAGCCAGAGGCGGCAGAATGAACTAACAGTTGTCCAAAAGGTGGCAACCCACCAGTTTTAATTCTAGCTCAAGCTAACTGGAAAGGCCTTGCAAATAAAGTGTCTGGGTCAGGCAGGCTTCTTTCTGGGCTTTCGTGAATCAAGACGAGCAGAGTTTCATGTCCTCCCAGGACGCCATGCTCTGGCTGAGTGCAGGGGAGCCCGGCATGCCTGTTGTTACAGCGCTTCCCCAGTTCATTGGTAGTTAATTGGCTAGAAAGAAGCTACCATCTGGGAAAGCAGGTAGGGAGCATCTATTTCTGGCAGTTCCTCAGCACTGCATTTCATTAGAGAAATGGCTTTTTCTTTCTGAATGAGCAATAACCAAAGAGCACCTTGTGGGGATTTCCAAACCCCTTTGGTCAGGGTTTGGCTCCCAGAACGAAGGGAGCAATTTCTCTGTGATTCCAGCGTTTGTGATGGAACACATATTTCAAAGATTAAACAGCCATCCTCAATCCAAACAGATTCTGTCAGAGAAATTGAAAACACACACGTAAATTTTCAGTCCGCAGGCTGCCTGACAGGTTGAGTCCCGGGGATGCTGCTGCAAGTAGAACATTTTCCCTCCCTCCCTTCCTTCTGCATGGCTCCATGTTCATTTCATGCCTCAGGCTTGCTCCCAGGGCTCCCCCACTTGTGTCCTGCCAAGGATTCTGAACCAAGTAGAAATTGGTGCTAGCTCCCTTCTGATGATTTCTTTTTCTGACATTTCTCAAACTTCTGTCGGTCCCCAGAAAGACCTGAGCCTTTCTAGGACTGGCTGTGGGTGGTTTACATGATCACCGAGGAACTCTCCAGGGAGTTGCCCAGTGCCGAGTTTTTGCTCCATGGAGTGCTGAGTCACTTCAGTCATGTCCGACTCTATGACCCAGTGAACTGTAGCTTGCCCGACTCCTCTGTCCATGAGATTCTCCAGGCAAGAGTACTGGAGTGGGTTGCCATGCCTTCCTCCAGGGGATCTTCCCAACCCAGGGATCGAACCCGCACCTTCTACAAAGCTTTAGCATTGGCAGGCAGGTTCTTTCCCACTAGCGCCACCTGGGAAGCCCTGCTCCATGGAGTAGGGGGTCTCAAAGAGTAAGTCTGCATGTGGTAGGGTTGCCCTTCCCCAAGTGTTTCCAAGATTCAGTATTTCTGCCAGGTGCCCAAGGGAAAGAGTGGATTCTGTGCTTAACTAAACTGGAAAGTTCCATCTCATGGGGTTCCACAGACTAGTCTTAGAGAGTTGTAACTATGGCATCAGGAGTGTCTGTTTTTTTGTTTCTTTTCTGAATTTCTGTGTGAGTGACCTGGAAGAAGCAAGGCCCCTTTAATGAACTTTAAGCACATTTTCTGTGAGACAGGGACATTTCCTTATGCTTCATAACCTGTAAGATATTTAGGGATTAGCTGAGTGTGGATCCCCACAGCTGGTTAGAAATGAGTTCCAAGTCCCTCCCAGGTCTACTGAGTCAGATCAGCATTTGAACAAGATCCTCAGGGATTTGTGTGCAGAGTCAAGTTGGAGAAGTGCTTCCCACTCCAGTGTTCTTGCCTGGGAAATCCCATGGACAGAGGAGTGTGGTGGGCTACGGTCCATGGGGTCACAGAGTTAGACACAACTTAGCGACTAAACAACAACAGCCCTAGGTGATGGGTCTCATGAGTTCACTTCCAGCTCTGAGATCCACAGTTCTCCAAGATTCTCTTACTTCCAGAGGAAGAAACAGCGGTGGCTTCAGTGACTGAGGCACTGAAGGAGCCTGTCCAGAGAAACGTGGTGGAGAGAAACTTGGCATGAGGTCCCTGAATCCCATTTCTCAGTCCCCAGACTTTCCCAGTCACCACCGCAACGCTAGTAGCCTTGGAGGCTCCATCATTCTTGGGGCGGGCCCATGCACTGGAAATTGTCTGACTGCATCCCTGGCCTCTACCCACTAGGTGTCAGTAGCAGCCATCCCCCTGGTTGGGACAACCCCAGATGTCTCTGGAAACTGCCAAGGTGTATGTGTTGGGGGGAGGGGAGCAAATCCCCCCCCACCACCTCCCTATAATTGACTTCTGCAGAAGTGAGCATTGACATTTATGAAGCCTAGACAAAGGGACCATGTTTGGTGGTGTTTAGGTGAGTTTTTCTTAAAGCTGGGATAGGGGGAGTAGGGGGAAGTGCCTTGTGTCAGGCAAGGACGGGGTGGGGAGTCCAAGGTCTGGGGACAGGCGTTGCTGTGCCTGGTGGCTTGGGAAGTGTGCCCCCCACCTTTAAGCAGAAAACACAGGTGAATGGGAGAGGGACTAATGCTTTTTTTAAGTTTTTAAAAGTTTTTTATTGGAGTATAGTTGAATTAACAATGTTGTGTTACTTTCAGATTACAGCAAAGTGATTTGGTTATACATATGCATATATCCATTCTTTTTCAGATTCTTTCCTCATATGGTTATCACAGAATATTAAGCTTCCTGTGTTGCTTTCAAAGAACCTAACGTGGGCCACCGGCAAAGGCTATAGTCACCTTACCTAGGCACATAGCTCACACCAGGTGGCAATTGTGAAGCAAGTGACTTGACTTTCAGCCAGTTCTGTCCTTTTCCCTGTCCTCCTTTCCCAGATATCTATTACTTTCTCCACACACACACAGATGCACGCGTGCGCATGGATAGAAAACAGCTTTTTGCTCATGACATTTTGTTAGAAAGATACCGAGCTGCTAACTTGAACATTTTTGTGACTTCATTGGAAGTTTAGAGAGACCGTTGGCAAACTGCAGCCCACAGGCCAGCTCCAGCCTGCCACCTGTCTTTGTAAATAAAGTTTTATTGGCTCACAGCCATGCCCATTCATTGCGAATTGTCTGTGGCTGCTCTCAAGCCACAAAGGCAGAGTTCAGTAGTTGCAGCAGAGACTGTATAGCCTGAAAAGCCTCAAAGATTTACTATTTGGCCCTTTACAGAAAAAGTTGGCCAACTCCTGGCCTAGAGTTAATTAGGGTCACCAAACCACTGGAGAACCACCAAGAGTAATTGAACTTTCTTCCTTGCACTGGGTGGAAAACAGAAAGACATGTTTTCAAAACAGAAGCAAGGAGAGGCCTGTGTGTTGGTGGAGCAAGATGAATGTGTTGAAAAGCTTTTCTCTCCTCCAAGTTTCTCCAAGAGATTAACTTTTGCCAGAGATATCTGTTCTGACTTAGATATTAATAGAGGTATTGGTAAGCTCAGTTAAAATTGAAATGTTTTCTGCAAAGGAAACTTAGCAGCTAGCATTTGACTGGTGCTTTGTCATTTATGAAGGTATAATTTTTTTTTTTAATTTTTAAGAGTTTTATTGAAGTATAGTTGATTTGGCGGTGGTTTCATCGCTAAGTCGTGTCTGTCTCTTGTGACCCCATGGACAGTAGCCTGCCAGTCTCCTCTGTCCATGGATTCTCTAGGCAAGAATACTGGAGTAGGTTGCTATTTCCTTCTCCAAGGGATTTTCATGACCCAGGAATCTAACCCAGGTCTCCTGCACTGCAGGCAGATTCTTTACCGACTGAGCTACGAAGGAAGCCCATAGTTGTTTTACAATATTGCATTAATTTCTGCTGTACACCAGTGATTCAGTTATACATTCTTTTTCAGATTCTTTTCCATTATGATTTATCATAGGATATTGAATGTAGCTCCCCATTCTATACAGTAGGACCTTACTGTTTATCCACGCTATATATAGTAGTTTGCACCCACCAATTCCAAACTTCCAGTCCATCCCTCCTGTACCCCCCCCCTTATCCTTTGCAATCACAAGTCTGTTCTGTGAGTCTGTTTCTGTTTTATAGATAAATTCATTTGTGTGTGTGTGTTTTTTTTTAATTTTAGAGTCCACATACAAATTATATCATATGGTATTTGTCTTTCTCTTTCTGACTTAACTTTTAGTATGATCATCTCTAGGTTTATCCATGTTGCTGCAAATGGCTATATTTCATTTTTATGACCGAATATTCTGTTGTGTATGTGTACCACATCTTCTTTATCCATTGTTCTGTTGATGGACATTTAGATTGTTTCCATGTCTTGGCTCTTGTAAATTATGCTTCTATGAACATAGGGGTGCATGTATCTCTTTTGGGTTAGAGTTTTGTCTGGGTTTATGCTCAGGAATGGGATTGCTGGATCATATGGTAATTCTGTTTTTGGTTTTCTGAGGAACTTCCGCACTGTACTCCATAGTGATGGCACCAACTTATATTCCCACCAACAGTGCAGAAGGGTTCTCTTTTCTCCACATCCTCTCCAGCATTTATTGTTTGTAGATTTTTTGATGATGGCCATTCTGACCCATGTGAAGTGGTACCTCATGGTAGTTTTGATTTGCATTTCTCTAATAATTGGCGATGTTGAGCATCTTTTCATGTGCCTTTGGGCCATCTGTATATCTACAAAGGGGTTTTAGTATTTGTGTTTTTCCCCTCAGTGGTTCTATGGGATAAAAATTACTATCCCTATTGTTTAGAAGACAGAGCTGAGGCCTGGAGAGGTTAAAGCACATGGAAATCACCCCGAGGTTCTGATTCAGTCCATCTTGGGTGGGCCTGGCATTAACTTGATAAATGGCTGCCAGGTATTCTGTAGTGTGGTCAAGACTGCAAAGTCCTGCCCAAGTTGGCCGAGCTTGTTGGTGGTCTGACTAGAGCTCAGACTTGGTTCTTCTTGTTGACTTTCAGCCCAGGAACTTTTCCCTCAATATGACGACTCACTAACTCAGTCTCTGAGTTGAACTGGTTGGTCTAACCCAGTGATTCTCAGAGTGTGGTCCCTGGACCAACAGCATCACGATCCTCCAGCAGTTTGTTAGAAATGCAAATTTTCTGCCCAAGACTGGACCTAGAGAATTGGAAAGTCTGGGGACAGAACCCAGCCATCTGAGTTTTAACAGCTGATTCAGATGCAGGTCAAATTTTAGATCCTCTGGTCAAAGTGATGGGCAAGTTGTGATGGAGGTAAGATGCTAAAACCAGAACACACACGCCCCCTCATCCCCCACTCCCACACACCCACTCCCCAATCCCCCAAACAGGTACTGCGTGTGTGCATGCTAAGTTGCTTCAGCTGTGTCTGACTCTTCACGACCCTATGGACTGTAGAATGCCCAGCTACTGTGTCCATGTGATTCTCCAGGCAAGAATACTGAAGTGGGTTGCCACATTCTCCTCCAGAGGATCTTCCTAATCCAGGGATCAAACCAATGTCTCTTAAGTCTCCTGCATTGGCAGATGGGTTCTTTACCACTAGCGCCACCTGGAAACAGGCACTGCCTCTGGGAAATTAGCCGAGGGTGTGGCCAAGCGAAATGAGTATGAGAAGGGATGTAAAAAGTAAGAATCTATGGGCGTTTGGGGAACTAGGAAAGCGCCAGGACAGTGTAAAGCAAAAAAAGGTCTCACCATTGTCCTGGGTGGAGCCTCTGCTAAGTTAATGTTAACTGTGAGCGACCCTAAAGGTGTCCGCAAGAATCCTTGCATTCTTTTAACGTGCTGGCAAGTCAGAGGGTGTTTTGCTTTGTTTCTTTTTTTTTTTTAAGTTTTGGGGTTTTTCTGAATCAAGCACTTTGTGGAGATGAACATTCTTACGTGATTACAACGAGCCCACTTCTCCTTGGATCCAAAGTCACATTCCTTGCTTCGATTTCAGCCCAGGTGCTCCTTTTTAATTGCATTTCGTATTCAAGTGTGCAGCTACCCGCTTCCCGGAGAGGGCTGGCCCCCTAATCACTCCAGTTCTTTGGCTCCTGCAGCTGGGACTTCAAAGGCCCCAGAAGTCATATTGTAATGCGAGCTCCAAAATGGAGAGGCATCGTCAGTCAAGGCTTATCAAGGGGGAAGGGACACCTTGGTGTGGCACGGGTTGGGGGTGAAGAGTCCAGCGTCACCCTGTCCCTCTCGGAGCCTCCCCCTCTCCAAAGCATCACCATACCCGATCTGAAAAACCTCACCAAGATGTACGGAATTCAGGGCTATGCGCTGATGCCCCAGATCAGGGAGACAGACATACATGCCCCGGGAAAGAATGTTTGTTTCAACCAAACGTTCACAGAACCAGCTGCCAACGGGAGAAGAAAAGCAGAGAGAGGGGGACTCCCGCAGACTGACATGGGAAAGTATAAACAGTGATTACAGACTCCGAGAAAGGGCTGTTGTTGGGTGAAATCACATCATCTGATTTGGGTTTTTGCTTTTGCAATTACTGGACCTAGAGAATGAAACTGCAGTGCATATGCTGTTTCCAGGATGGGTGGGACCGTGTGAGCTCATGATGGTTTCAAGTCTGCACTTTGACATTCAAGTTGGACCCTAAAAGTTAACAAGAGCAGGCCTCACTTTATGGGATACCTTAGTTTTAAGTTCCAAAGTACAGTATCTAGAAGCAGATGCAGTCACTTGTGGTTTTGTTTGATTTTTCAGCCCAGAACTAATACACCTAATCTATTGATTCTGAAAGTGGGAGTTCTGAAGGTGAAAAACTGAGATTAGCTTTCTTGGTCAAATCTGTGAGTTTCTCAAGGTCGAGGAGTGATGTCTCCAAGATCTTTCTTCAGTGTCACTTCTAGTATTTTGTATATCGATGATAACCATTACATGTTTTTGAAGAACAGATAAGTGCTGAAAACCTGTTCCTTACTTGTGACCTTTTAGAATAAATCAAGAAAATAATCCTGGCAGAGTTTTATAAAGACACAGAGCATTTCCCCAGAAGAGACCCATCTGTCATTGTGTAAAATGTCACATAAAACACTCCATGTCAAAAGAAAATGGTAATTGGCTTGGTGTTTCATGGCCTGAGAAGGGCTGCTGGGTTGAGAGATCGTGAACTTGAAAAGAATGATTCTGAAAGTGCATTCTGAAGAATCTGTGTCCTGGTGTATCTTTGATCAAACTCAACCTACAAAGAAGCGTGGCAGGTTCTAAATTCCACAGAGACCAACAGCTCAGGAAATCCATGCCCATGGCTTTACTGAACATGTCACATCAAAGGGAAAAATGCCCTAGTGACTGGAAAGTTCTTTTGGTGTTCAGTGTTGAGAGAGAATAAAAAAGAGATTAAATTTCAGTATTTCTGGATTTGGTTAATAGATCTTCTCTCTTTTAAATTTAAGAGCTTGAAGTAATTCTCTTTACTTAGTAAAAAAAAATTGGGTTTCCCTGGTAGCTCAGACAGTGAAGAATCTGCCTGCAATGCAGGGGACCTGGGTTTGATCGCTGGATTGGGAAGGTCCCCTGGAGAAGGGGATGGCTACCCACTCCAGTATTCTTGCCTTGAGAATTCCATGGATAGAGGAGCCTGGCAGGCTACAGTCCATGGGGTCATGAAGAGTTGGACACGACTGAACAACTAAACAGCAGTAGAAAAATTATCCAAAAGACATGTCTCATAACCGTTTCTGAAGGGTAATAAAAATAGACCTGTAAATAGAGCATTGTCATCTTTAGATAAATGGTTCCTGAAGTGGTTTTCAGCTGTGACATTCAGCATGGCTGAAATTCACCAGCACACATGTTCCCACAGGGAGATGTTGAGTTTGTGGGCAAATCCTGATACTGTTTGCACCCTGGCTGCTTCTTTGGGGATTCAAGGAAGCTGAGACAAAATGTTGGGGAATGATATTGAAGGAATAAGTGTACTAATTTATAGTTTTTAAGAAGAGATACTGTGCATAGATGAATACTTCATATTATTAACAAACTGCTCGGACCCCATGTCGTAGCTGTCGATGCATAGCTGTGTTGGCGGATATCTGCACATCCCTCCTGGCATGACCACAAAGGTTGCTCATGGGGCCCCATCTTGTTCCTGGAAGAATCCATTCCTACTTAAGGCTTACCCAAAGACAAAAGCCAGTGTCTGAAAGTTTCAGTTCTCAACTGTAAAAGATGTTAGTCCATTTCTATCCATATAAACTTGTTGAGCATGGTGTCTGACACATGAATGCTAAAAATATGATTGTGGCAGAGACAGCTGATGCCCATTAAATCCATATTCTCTTCTGGGCACACAGCTTAGACTACATTTCCCAGCATCCTTTGCAGTTAGATGTGGCCATATACTAGTTCTAGCCAATGGAATATGGGCAAAGGTGAGGTCCAGAAAAATGTCCCATGTGTGATCCTCTGCAGGTTTCTACTCTGCTGGGGTGGAATGGAGATGACCTGGGATGACCTTGGAAGCTACTGAATAACCATGGAAGAGAACTCCCAGCTCCCTGTTTACTGGCCCAGCACTGGCACATGACTGAGAAACAAAGCTCTGTTATATTCAGTCATTTTCCACTTTGGGGTCACTCTGATAAGGCAAATAGCCCACCCGAACTATGCAGTTATTACAGTTATAAATTCCTAGAAGAGTGGGCAGTGATGTGATAAAGTCAGCTTGTACCACTCACAAGAACCATGGTTTAATTTGTAAGAGTTTTGCCAGCAGGTTGATGTCACATTCCTAGCTTGAAATCAGCCATGGTGGGAAAATTACACCCGGAGATCGGTGGGTACCACAAGCTAGGCATTTTTTGGCGGGGCGGGGCTCCTTTGGAGAACATTTATCAGAACACAGCTGACTGGGGATATGTCTTTTCCCTCTTTATCTCATTCAGAACCTCATAATGTAGTGCGTTGTGTATGTGTATGACTTAGAAAGTGTGTGTGGTTGTGAATCAAGGTCAGCTTTGAATAACTCAACAGAGGAGACATCCTAAAAGGATGGAAGCTGAGCCAAGTTGTTTAGTTGCTCAGTTGTGTCCAATTCTTTGTGACCCCATGGACTGTAGCCCACCAGGCTCCTCTGTCCATCGGATTCTCCAGGCAAGAATACTGGAGTGGGTTGCCATTTCCTTCTCCAGGGGATCTTGCTGACCCAGGAATTGAACCCAGGCCTCCTGCATTGCAGGCAAATGATTCTTTACCTCCTGAGCCACCAGCGAAACCTTTTGAAATAGGGATATTTGAGATAAGGGCTACGTTTTTATGTCTTGGGTCTCTTTAGAACTTTCAGGTCTTTTGTTGCACCCTCCCTCCCCACTTTATCTGGTTGTCACTGGTCCACCTGGCCCAGGGCTGTCTTCTGAAGCACGATGATTCTGCTGTCACTCAAGCACTGGGTAATGATAGGCACCAGGGAAAGTGTCATTTGCCTTGCGCTCCTGTGAGAGAGGCTGATGCCAACAGAGGGGGCTGTCTGGATTCTCCCACCAGCAGATCCCAAGATAAGGATTCAAGGACAAGTCATTTATTTGGAAGGTGATGCTGGGAACCAACATAAAAGAGCAGGAAGAGGTGAGGCAGAGAGGGAGAGGCAGCCAGCGAAGGGTGTGTTATCCAGCAAGTCGCCTCTGTGGGCAGCTGGAGACGTGGGTGACAGTGCAGACCACACACCCCAGAGCTCTCGCTGCAAAGGGACAAGGAGTGGGGTATCTGTCAGCTCTCTCTGGTCATCGACGTGTCTAGGATGCCCGTAATCTGTCCAGATAGCCAGCTTGTCTCTGTTCTTTCCCCAGCTGGCCTCTGAGAATCTCTTTCAGTTCAGTTCAGTTCAGTCGCTCAGTCGTGTCGGACTCTTTGCAACCCCATGAATCACAGCACGCCAGGCCTCCCTTCCATCACCAACTCCCGGAGTTCACTCAGACTCACGTCCATCGAGTCAGTGATGCCATCCAGCCATCTCATCCTCTGTCGTCCCCTTCTCCTCTTGCCCCCAATCCCTCCCAGCATCAGGGTCTTTTCCAATGAGTCAACTCTTCGCATGAGGTGGCCAAAGTACTGGAGTTTCAGCTTTAGCATCATTCCTTCCAAAGAAATCCCAGGGCTGATCTCCTTCAGGATGGACTGGTTGGATCTCCTTACAGTCCAAGGGACTCTCAAGAGTCTTCTCCAACACCACAGTTCAAAACCATCAATTCTTCGGCGCTCAGCCTTCTTCACAGTCCAACTCTCACATCCATACGTGACCACAGGAAAAACCATAGCCTTGACTAGACGGACCTTTGTTGGCAAAGTAATGTCTCTGCTTTTGAATATGCTATCTAGGTTGGTCATAACTTTCCTTCCAAGGAGTAAGCGTCTTTTAATTTCATGGCTGCAGTCACCATCTGCAGTGATTTTGGAGCCCAAAAATATAAAGTCTGCCACTGTTTCCACTGTTTCCCCATCTATTTCCCATGAAGTGATGGGACCGGATGCCATGATCTTTGTTTTCTGAATGTTGAGCTTTAAGCCAACTTTTTCACTCTCCACTTTCACTTTCATCAAGAGGCTTTTTAGTTCCTTTTCACTTTCTGCCATAAGGGTGGTGTCATCTGCATATCTGAGGTTATTGATATTTCTCCCGGCAATCTTGATTCCAGCTTGTGCTTCTTCCAGTCCAGTGTTTCTCATGATGTACTCTGCATAGAAGTTAAATAAGCAGGGTGACAATATACAGCCTTGACGTACTCCTTTTCCTATTTGGAACCACTCTGTTGTTCCATGTCCAGTTCTAACTGTTGCTTCCGGACCTGCATACAAATTTCTCAAGAGGCAGATCAGGTGGTCTGGTATTTGCTTTATCAGAGGTGAGCCAACTCCCTTATTTTGACCCCTCTGTCTAGACTTGGTGTGTTTTCTCTTGGCTGCCCTTGACCATGACTTTGATCATATATGCACACTGACCTCTGTATGCATTCAGTCCCTTCAGTGCCTTCATGTATAACAAGAATGATCAAAAGAATGATTTGAATCACACTCTTAAAAATGACAGAACTGGAGAGTTCTCTTACAATCTACCATAATTATAGTCATCTCGGATTAGATGTGTATGTCATTAGAATTTCTGCAGTCTGGGAGATACAAAAATTGTCCCCCAAATATGTCCACATTGTACTCCCTAGAACCTATGAATATTTTGTAACCTCTATGGGAAAAAGGACTTTATAGGTGTGATTCGTTTTAGGACCTTGAGATGCAGAGATGATCCTGGATTTTCTGAGTGGGCTCGTAAAGGCTCTTATAGGAGGGAGACAGGAATGTCACAGTCAGAGAGGGTGATACATGATGGAAGCAGATTGGAATTATGCATGACCAGGAGCCAAGGAATGTGGGCAGCCCTTAGATGGTAGAAAAAACAAGGAATACCATAAGACCCGTGTGGACTTCTGCTGTATAGAACTATAAGATAATATGCTTATGTTGCTCTGTTTGTGATAATTTGTTACAACACCAAGAGGAAACTAATATACCCACATGTTCTCAGTTACTCAGTCATTTCTGACTCTTTGCAACCCCATGGGCTGTAGCCCATGAGGCTCCTCTGTCCATGGGATTTCCCTGGCAAGAATATTGTAGTGGGTTGCCATTTCCTTATTCCGGGGAACTTCTTGATCCAGAGATCGAACCTGCGCCTCCTGCATTGGCAGGCAGACTCTCTACCACTGAGCCATCTGCGAGGCCAATATACCCACATAGTCAAGTTTTAAAAATTATATATTCTTAAATCGCCTTTGGAAATCCAACATAATTGTGATGTTGGGCATCTATTTTCAGTTATTTTTCAGAATCTGCTTTGTGGGTTAACTGTGATGAAATCAAGGTCAGGGTTGGCGTGTCTTAGCTCTGCTATCACTCATCGGCTGGGGCTTCTCCGAGCAGAGCCCCTGACCTTGCACGCAGGTAAGTTAGCTGTTGCCAGGAGGGAAATTGCCTTGTGATGGTGGCTGCTGATTGCTGTCCAGGTGTTTCTGGATTAACTGCTGCTTTTGATTACCTGAACTATTTGTGGATAATCCCTCATCCAGATAATTGAAAATTCTCTGCCCAAACACTCTGGCTGCTTGGAATCCAGTGGTTTTTTTTTTTTTTTCCCTGCAGCTCTGAGCCTCTTGTATGGTCTTCCAAGCAACAGAAACTTTTATGTTCTGACCAAACTGGTTGGCTAATTCAGGGATGGGCTTCATTCTAATTAATAATCACAAGAATTTCCTTAACACTTGACCCGTCAAGCTTCAGGTTGAGCACTTTTTAAGATCATTACGTTTTTGACAAGTCAATCTGAGCTGAGTCCCCTATGGCTGCCCCTACTTGCACAGACTGTACAGACGAGCATGTGGGGCTCTGGGTAACTCATTTGACTAGCGCATGGCAGAACCCACCTCCAAAAGCAGGCGGCTTGATTCTCAAGCCCACACTTCTAACCAGCACTGATACTGTATGTCACCCTCTTTTGGAAACAGCTCAAGTTTGTTCTTGGCAATAGAGAAGTCAGCATCTCGCCTTAGCTAGTGGTAGAACAGGCCATGAGTCAGTCAAGGCAGCCCTTTGGGAACTGTTTCACTGGCTCCCGGAGATGTGTTTTTGTGAAGGGAGGGGGCTCCTGGGGTTTGATGGATGCTGAATTTCACCATCCACCTCACCAAGAATTGAAGTTTCCAGGTCTCTTAATGTTTTGTGATCAAAAATGGGTTAAAAAGTATTCTTGAGTCCAATGTCTGAGAGAATGTCTGAGCAGCAAAAGGAGCACTGTGCTGCTCATTCTGCATCTCCAGTCCCTCCATCCAGGTATCTGCATTTGCCTGGCATGTTGGTGATCTCTACCTGGGCACTGTTTGTACGATGCCTGAGTAGCATTTATGGACTCAGGAATCCCTTCCTTTTAGATGGCATGATCCCTTCCCTTTCAATTCTAGAATGTGTCATGCTAACACAGTAGGTCTCAACCAGGGGCAGTTTTGTTCCTCAGGAGACACCTGACTATGTTGGGAAGTATTTTTTTTTTTCCATTTCATTTTTTAAAGTCTTTATTGAATTTGGTAAAATAGTGCTTCTGTTTTTTATGTTTTGTTTTGTTTTTTGGTCATGAGATGTGTGGGGTCTTAGCTCCCTGCCCAGGGATTGAACCTGCACCCCTGCCATTGGGAGGGGAAGTCTTAACTGGCAGACCGCCAAGGGAAGTTCTGGGAGGTAGTTTTTATTGTCACAACTGAAGGACGCTGTTCAGATCAGATCAGATCAGTCGCTCAGTCGTGTCCGACTCTTTGCAACCCCATGAATCACAGCACGCCAGGCCTCCCTTCCATCACCAACTCCCAGAGTTCACTGAGACCCACGTCCATCGAGTCAGTGATGCCATCCAGCCATCTCATCCTCTGTCATCCCCTTTTCTTCCTGTCCCCAATCCCTCCCAGCATCAGAGTCTTTTCCAGTGAGTCAACTCTTCACATGAGGTGGCCAAAGGATTGGAGTTTCAGCTTTAGCATCAGTCCTTCCAATGAACACCCAGGACTGATCTCCTTCAGAATGGACTGGTTGGATCTCCTTGCAGTCCAAGGGACTCTCAAGAGTCTTCTCCAACAGCACAGTTCAAAAGCATCAGTTCTTCAGCGTTCAGCCTTCTTCACAGTCCAAATCTCACATCCATACATGACCACAGGAAAAACCATAGCCTTGACTAGACGAACCTTTGTTGGCAAAGTAATGTCTCTGCTTTTGAATATGCTATCTAGGTTGGTCATAACTTTCCTTCCAAGGAGTAAGCGTCTTTTAATTTCATGGCTGCAGTCACCATCTGCAGTGATTTTGGAGCCCAGAAAAATAAAGTCTGACACTGTTTCCCCATCTATTTCCCATGAAGTGATGGGACCAGATGCCATGATCTTTGTTTTCTGAATGTTGAGCTTTAAGCCAACTTTTTCACTCTCCACTTTCACTTTCATCAAGAGGCTTTTTAGTTCCTTTTCACTTTCTGCCATAAGGGTGGTGTCATCTGCATATCTGAGGTTATTGATATTTCTCCCGGCAATCTTGATTCCAGCTTGTGCTTCCTCCAGCCCAGCATTTCTCATGATGTACTCTGCATATAAGTTAAATAAGCAGGGTGACAATATACAGCCTTGACGTACTCCTTTTCCTATTTGGAACCAGTCTGTTGTTCCATGGACGCTGCTACTGGCCTCTAATAAGTTATATTCATTTCCTAATGCTGCTGTATCAAACTCCCACAAACCAGGTGGCTTAAAAGAATAGAAATGTCCTGTCTCACATTTCTGGAGGCCAGGAGTCCAAAAGATGTCTGCAGCGTTGGTCCCCTCTGGAGACTGAGGGAGACTTCCGTTCAGGCCTCTGTCCCAGGCTCAGGTAGCCATATCACTGCAGTCCCTGCCTCCAGCTTCCTGGGGCCTTCCCCTCTATATCTCTGTGCCTCAAATCCCCCTTTCCTTTCTCTCATAAGGACACTCGTCATTGGATTTAAGGCCCACCCTAAATCCAGGATGATCTTATCTCAAGAGCCTTAACTTAACATCTGCAAAGATACTATTGCCCAGCACAGTCCCAGTCCCAGGTGCTGGGGGTGTGGATTTGGACATGTGTTTTAAGGGGGCATGGTTCAATCCACAACAGGAGTAGAGGCCACGAAGCTGAGAACCAGACTACAATGCACAGGACAGCCCCCACCACAGAGAGGCTGAGAAGCCTCATTCTGTCATGAGCGAGAAGTTTGCCTGTGGCAGAGAATACCTTTCAGCGTGTACCCCATCCTTCGACAGCTGTCACGTGTGGTGTGACTCAGCCGGGCTATGTGATCAGATGCCAGCTGTCACTGCCCAGTTCATTTCCAATGTGTGGAGGCCACTCGTGCCCAGGAGATGGCTGTCAAATACCCACGAGAACCAAGTGTTATTTCTCAGTTGTGTCCGACTCTTTGTGGCCCCATGGACTGTAGCCTGCCAGGCTCCTCTGTCCATGGGATTTTGCAAGCAAGAATACTGGAGTGGCTTGCCATTTTGGTATGCAGATGACAGGAAAGGTAAGAAAGTAATGCATTGCTCAGAAGTGTGTGTATTCTGGTGTAGACATAATCTGGTTTGTGCCTCTCTGCTGAACACCTATGAAGAACCTCAGATTTCCCAGTGTAGGCACCCAAAGCTTCCCCCTCTCCAGCCCCCTCCTCACTGTCATGATTTATCTTTTGGAGAAAACATTTTATGGAAATCTGTGTCAGTGGTCTCAACCTTTTTCTGTAAGGAAATAATAAATCTTCCTGATTTGCAGGTCAGGGGGCAAAGCAGAGCCTCTTCTGGAAATTCTCATGGAACAAGAGAGAGAGAGAGTTCTGCCATGCCCCCGTCCATCGGCCCAGGTAGCTGGTCTTGGGTGCCGGGCAAGTTCATGTCCAGTTGCCATCTGCTGGAGCCCTCCAGTGGCCGAGTGGTCTGCCATTGCCTTGGGGCCTGATGCTGTCTGGAGCAGGAGCTGGGTGTGGGGAGAGGGGCATGCCCGCTAATCAGTTTCATTCTCTGTCTCAGGGACCCCCAGGTCCCAGCACACTCCTCTCTCCTGGACATCTGAGTCATCTTAACCCACACTCCTGGCTGGAGGCCTGGGCTGCTCATCACCCAGTAGTTGCCCATAGCTGTGGCCCCAGTGTGTAAGTGGTGACCAGCATGGGCCCAGAGTCAGGTTCTGGGTGCAGAGGAGGGAATAGGGGTAGAGGGCGACACCCTGGCTGGTCTCCAGGTTCTCAGCTGTCAGCCTACTCCAGTCACATCTGCGGCCCACACACCACAGGCAGAGTGAATGAGTGTGTGTGTGTGTGGAGGGGTGGGGGGTGGATTGGGTCCGAGGGCCATCCTTGGCCTGTCCCTGGTTTGACCTTATGGTAGATACTTTTCTGCTAGATGGCAGGACTCTTCTTTGGCTTGACCAACTGCTTACCTCATTTGCAAGTTCATGATGTTGAGAGCAGTGAGGACCATTTGACACCCCTGCACTAAGCCAGTCCTCGGGTTTTTAAAGATAACGCGAGGAGGCTCAGGAAGACAGGAGATGCAAAGCCTCCCTTTGCAAATGAGTGTGCAACCCGGGAGACCCCTAGTATCAGGGCAGTGAATGGAATGTTTTTGCCTTTTGACATTTAACCTCTCTTCTCCTTCTAATCCCCGAGTTATCTTATTGGAGTAAATATTCCTGGAAAAATGCAGGCACTAGGGGTCAGGTTCTGTTTCATCTTGTGATAGGTATTGGGTTGGCCAGAAAGTTCATTAAGGTTTTTCCATAAGCTGTTATGGGAAAACCCAAATGAACTTTTGGGACAACCCAATAGTTTAGTTTGGGCAACTAATGTTTTAGGAATGGTGACTGATGAATTTATCTTGTCTTTTACTGGATAGTCCTCAAAGGCACATGTCAGAAGCAGTATGTTTGGAAAGAAAGAGCAGAGAATTCTGCCATCTGAGGTTGTAAATGTCATTATGAAGCGTGTGCTGCGTGCACCAGCCATCTGGTATTTGCAATATGGGCGCATTGGTTAAGACAAAATGCCTTCCTACTCAAGGCCCCAGAAAATTGTCTGCTATCATAGTAGCAACTACTGTCTGTCAGCAAGTATCCTTTCCTCCCTTAGAAACTTCATTAAGATGCCTTCTCAACAATCAGTTGTCACCTCCCATTTCACTCAGCTAACCTCATACTGTATCGTCATTCTGACACACACTTCCCAAGCCTCTCTAAGCCAAGTTCAGTCAGGTTTCTGGAATGTCAGCTCTCTCTCCAGCCCCTCTTCAATTCCCCTTTGATGCAGTTTGAGCATGATTGCAAAGCCCGGGGAACTTTTCTGGGTTCTCAATTGTGCACAAATTCAGAACTAAGTAAATTTCAGGCCTGCTGCTTGGCCATGATCAGCAACCACCAGAAATGGAGAGGTTTTTTAATGGAAAAATGAGAAAGATAACAAGTGAGAGATTTGAGCCTCGAAAAGAGGGCATAAATTGGTTCTTTGCCCTCCAAACTGCACTTCTGCCCCAGTCAATTGTCTTCTGTAATCTGATCAGTACTGACAAGGGAGCTATCTTAGAGAGAGCTTCGATACTCAGAGATGTGGCTGAAGATGGAGACTCGTTTTCACCTCCTCATCCTTGTGATGCCCCAGATGGAGTCCATCTGAGAGGAAGGGGGCCCTCAGTGAGGGCTATGCTTCCTTCTGGGTCTTTCTTTATCTTCTGCAGCACCTGAAATTCTGCAGCTTAGCTTTCCTCTGGGCCTGTGTAACATACCTGTAATGTTGGGGAGACCAACAGTGAACACTGTTCTCCTCCAGTCTGTAAATATGGGCTTGTAGGCTCCAGCCTCAATCCTCCCCTCGGTCAAGATGTTTCAGCAACCTCATCCAGGCTCTTGGTTTTGATCATCCCTCACTAGTGGAAGCAGTGGCTGACTTTATTTTTCTGGGCTCCAAAATCACTGCAGATGGTGATTGCAGCCATGAAATTAAAAGACGCTTACTCCTTGGAGGGAAAGTTATGACCAACCTAGACAGCATATTCAAAAGCAGAGACATTACTTTGCCAACAAAGGTCCATCTAGTCAAGGCTATGGTTTTTCCAGTGGTCACATATGGATGTGAGAGTTGGACTGTGAAGAAAGCTGAGCGCCGAAGAATTGATGGTTTTGAGCTATGGTGTTGGAGAAGACTCTTGAGAGTCCCTTGGACTGCAAGGAGATCCAACCAGTCCATTCTAAAGGAGATCAGTCCTGGGTGTTCATTGGAAGGACTGATGCTGAAGCTGAAACTCCAGTACTCTGGCTACCTGATGCAAAGAGCTGACTCACTGGAAAAGACCCTGATGCTGGGAAAGATTGAGGGCAGGAGGAGAAGGGGACAACAGAGGATAAGATGGTTGGATGGCATCACCGACTCAATGGATATGGATTTGGGTGGACTCTGGGAGTTGGTGATGGACAGGGAGGCCTGGCGTGCTGCAGTTCATGGGGTTGCAAAGAGTTGGACATGACTGAGCGACTGAACTGAACTGAACACTAGTGTCTGGCCTTGACCTTCTCAGGTACTCCAGATTGGCTTCTCTACCTTCCCAATCGGGTGCAGCTGAGGTCTCCCAGGCACTTCAGGCTCAAGGTGCTATCTATAAGAGACACATTTTAGATGCAGAACACTGAAAGCTTGCAAGGTTTGACATTTGCTCTTAAGTGGGAAGAGATGGATGAGAAGGAGTCAGTGATGACGCTTTGTCTTCCTGGAGCTGACTGGGAATATGGAGAGTACTGGGAAGATGGACATGGTGGTGCTATAACGGGGGTGATAAGTGACTTAGAAGAAGAGAATAGGGTTGTGGGACTGAATTCTTTTTGACTGCAAATCACAAAGACTCAACTCAAACTAGCCTAAACACACACACACAACAAAGAAAGAAAAAGAAAAAAGAAACTATAATTTTATTGACTCAAGGAATTGAGAAGTCCAAGGGAGTGGTTTCAGGAATAGCTGGATCCTGGTGCTCCCATACTGTTATCTGTCATAAGCTAGGTTCCTCCATAAAAGAACCTAAGACAAAGGCTTGTGTCCCAGTGGTCTATTTGGGAGCAGCATTGGAAAGGGAAGGCAGCAAAAGATGCCTTGCAGGATAGGAAACTGGAGTTTGAGTTGTGGGATCTTCAGGAGAGCCTTCCAGCGCATCACAAGACTGTCCTTCCCGGAGACAGAAGAGGGAGGCATAGATTCATAGGCTCTCTCCTGAATTCATCAAGCATGGCCCATGGGTGTTGACTCCTCTCACATTGATGGGTGGTGCATGGGAGTGCTGAGCAGCTCCCACAGGTGTCCCACCAGAAAGAAGCCTCTGGGGAGAAAGTGAACTCGGTGCAGCCACAGGGAACTCTGAGGGTAGCACATATCACAGATTCTGTCTTCACGATGCTGATCTCGGTAGCGGTGGCTGGAGTAAGGGCAGAGGCCAAGAGGATCAGAAGTGGCTCAGACAGGTGTCTCCCTCACATCAGTGTGTCTCCACCTCCCTGTCCCTTGTGCCATCTCTTGATTGTGTTTGCTTCTGCCTGATCCTCTGATAGGCTTATCCGCGTGGTGACAAGATGCCCCCCAGAAGCAGTAAGCTGCCATGGTCCTTAGAATTCATCCCTGCAGAGAAAAAGAGAGAGACCCTTGCTGCCTTCTGCCTAATGTTCAAAAAGTGATTCTGATCATCCTTCCATGGGGCATGTGCTCATCCCCGTGATTAAGAAAGCAAAGGGTCTCAACTCGTTGCCCTGCTAGAATGACATGGAGTTGGGCATGCAGCTGGGTCCCAGGGGAGGGGTGGCTGGCTCTGGCAGACATGGAGTTGTGCTGCCCAGATCTTTCTTCTGGCTTCAGGAAAAAGCTGGTGATGACTTGCAGAGTCTGTTTGGCCACCTGCCTCCACTTTGGAGCCAGGGTCATGCTCTTCCAAGGGCAGTCCCTGGCCAAGGCCTGAACAAGGCGGTGCTACAAAGATCCTAGCCATTTCTTCCCAATTCTGGCTCCTCTAAGGGTGGTTTTTGCTCTGGAGCTCACTGTCAGATTGATGGAGACATTGTCAGGTCAGCATCATAATCTGGCCTCTTCTTCTGCCCCATCCCTCTTCCTCCCTTTTTTCCCTCAGACATTCCTCTCCAATACATCTTTTGCATTTCTAAATCCATCTTGGTGCCTGCTTCCTGGAGAACTCAGCTGGCACATGGGCAGATGAAGAAGCAATCAATGTTCTTTAAAGGGATGTAAGACAGAGGAGGGAGGAGGGAGGCGAGAACCTTAAACTTTGAGTGGGTACAACAAAAGACTTCCAGTCACCACCTCATTGGTGCTTCTTTTCAAAACCACTTCCAATGACTTCCCTGGTGGTCCAATGGTGAGGAGTCGGCCTACCAATGCAGGGGACACGGGTTCAATCCCTGGTCCAGAAACACCCCGCATACCGAGGGGCAGCTAAGCCCGTGCGCCATATCTACTGAGCCCATGCTGTGTAACAAGAGAAGCCACCATAGAAGCATGCACACTGCAGTTATAAAGTAGTTCCTGCTTGCCACAACTAGAGAAAGCATGCACGAAGCAGTGAAGACTCAGCACCGCCAAAAAAAAAAAAAGATACCACCCTCCACCACCAAAGCAAATACAAATAATACTGTTAAAAACTATATGAGCAAAACCACTTCCAAGGTGACCTGTGTCCCTCTCTGACACTTGCCCTGGAAATACAAGGCAGACCTGATTTGAAAGCTATGCCTATAGCTTTGGGTGGGCCACTAAGTGTAGGGTGTAGACTTTACTTCGATGAGGCCATGGCCTCCATCAAAGTGGGGTGATGAACACAGAGAGCAAGGAGATGGCCTGCCCACCCACATTCTTTGGGGTAGCCCGTATAGCCATGGCCACTTCTCATGGAGGCACTGACCCTGGGTAGAACCTGAGGTGAGAACACATGAATTCCACTGATAATCTTCCATGTGAGTTGCCTTCTGGCAGCAGGCACAGTATGGAAAGGGTTGGGATTCTTTTGTTTGGGGTTGACTTTAGTCTTGCTAAACTGGAAATCCAAGGTCAAAGGAAGAGTCAGGAAACAGGGTATTACCCTGGACTTGAGTGTCATCAGTTCTCTGAGACCACTCTGTCTAATGTGTATTCAGATACCTAGTTTGCACATCACTGGCCTTGGGATTAAAAAGCAGGAGTGAATTTTATGGGAAAGTGGCATGTAACATTATGGGTCTATAAATGGCCATCAGAAGTCAGCCAACTAAAAGGCACGAATTCCAAGTCATATGGTCTGAAAAAATGCAGCTGCAGTCGCTGCTATTTTCACTGGCCGGTAAACAAAAGTGATCAACATCCTTTCTTTTCTGAGTGGCTGAGAATCATAATACATTCCCATAGTGACTTCTCGTGACCTGCACTCGAGGCAACAGAATAGAAGCTCTGCTTCACCCATCTGACTTCTAATTACTGAGATTTGATGTGAATACAAATAATAGTGGTTTTCTGTGGAAACTTCAGGGTGGAAACCCAGTGTGAGTCAGTGGCAGTGTCCTGAAACTTCCCATGGCCTCAAGGGGCAAATTGAAGGCAAATGCTATTACAGGCATGTCTGTGGCTGGGTAAATTCAACAAGCAAAGGGCTATATAATTGCTACTTTGTAGTTGAGAATCGAGCTCTTTTTGTGTCTATTCCTGTTAAATCATAAACTATAACGGAGGTGAGTGACTTCATTGTACCGAGTGTCTGTGCGTATATCCAGGAAGGTGTTGTGACTGGTGTTGCCAAAGCCAGGAGAGAGATGACATGAGCTGATGGACTGACAGCTTAGGCAATGTAGGGGCTCACCATGTTCTGGGTTTTCAAGGACAGAAAGTCTATCTTATCCATGTCATCAGTGATATTGAGCTCTTGGGAATTGACTCAAGCTAGCCAATCACCTGAGAGACTAAGATAATATAGAACACAAATGCCAACTCTAATGGGTGCTGGGCTGGGGCATCTGTGCCAGCCTTCCTGATGCCTTCTGCCCTGGTATCCAGACATGTGGGGAGTTGGCTTAGAAATCAGAAGACTGGGTGCTTGACAAGGAATTAGGATCAAGGCTAGTGGATTGTCAAGGCTACTCTATCCAGGTCGTGGTGATTCTGTTAAACCACTCAACTCTCTCCCTAGTATTTATCTCTAAGAATGAGAGCATTTGCATTTGTCAGATTCAGTGCCCTCTTCTCTCGTGGATAAACATTACTATATTTTGCTTCTGTTAGGTGGTGCTAGCGGTAAAGAACCCACCAGTGCAGGAGATGTAAGAGGTGTGGGTTTGATACCTGGGTTGGGTAGATCCCCTGGAGGAGGGCATAGCAACCCACTCCAGTATTTTTGCCTGGAGAATCCCATGGACAGAGGAGCCTGACAGGCTACAGTCCATAGGGTCCCAAAGAGTTGGACACGACTGCAGCAACTTAGCACACATGCAAACATGCACATTTTTCTAGTTTACAGGTAGACTAGTACCATCTAACCTTAAAAAAATAGCCTTTCTTCAAAAAGAATATCAGTATAATTCAGTTCAATTTCTTAGTTATGTCTGATTCTTTGTGACCCCATGGACTGCACCACGCCAGGCTTCCCTGTCCATCACCAACTTCTGGAACTTGCTCAAACTCATGCCTATTGAGTTGGTGATGCCGTCCAACCATCTTATCCGCTGTGGTCCCCTTCTTCTCCTGCAATCTTCTTTTCAATCTTTCCCAGTATCAGGGTCTTTTCCAGTGAGTCAGCTCTACACATCAGATGGCCAAAGTATTGGAGTTTCAGCTTCAGCATCAGTCCTTCCAATGAATATTCAGGACTGATTTCCTTCAGGAAGGACTGGTTGGATCTCCTTGCAGTCCAAGGGACTCTCAAGAGTCTTCTCCAACACCACAGTTCAAAAGCATCAATTCTTTGGCCCTCAGCTTTCTTTATAGTCCATCTTTCACATCCATACATGACTCCTGGAAAAACCATAGCTTTGACTAGATGGACCTTTGTTGGCAAAGTAGTGTCTCTGCTTTTTAATATGCTGTCTAGTTTGATCATAGCTTTTCTTCCAAGGAGCAAGTGTCTTTTAATTTCATGGCTGGAAGTCACCATCTGCAGTGATTTTGGAGCCCAAGAAAATAAAGTCTCTCGCTGTTTCCATTGTTTCTCCATCTATTTGCCATGAAATGATGGGATCGGATGCCATGATTTTAGCTTTTTGAATGTTGAATTTTAAGCCAGCTTTTTCACTCTCCTCTTTCACTTTCATCAAGAGGCTGTTCAGTTCCTCTTCACTTTCTGCCATAAGGGTGGTGTCATCTGCGTATCTGAGATTATTGATATTTCTCCTGGCAATCTTGATTCCAGCTTGTGCTTCATCCAGCCTGGCATTTCACATGATGTACTCTGCATATAAGTTAAATAAGCTAGGTGACAATATACAGCCTTGACGTACTCCTTTCCCAATTTAGAACCAGTCTGTTGTTCCACATCCAGTTCTAACTGTTGCTTCTTGACTTGCATACAGATTTCTCAGGAAGCAGGTCAGCTGGTCTGGTATTCCCATCTCTTTCAGAATTTTCCACAGTTTGTTGTGATCTACACAGTCAAAGGCTTTGGTGTAGTCAATGAAGCAGAAGTAGATGTTTTTCTAGAATTCTCTTGCTTTTTCTATGATCCAACCGATGTAAAAAGAATGTAACACAGTGGAATAGTTTCCAATCACCTTCTAGACCTGCCTCTCTAAGTTGAGGCTGGTATAATTCTGATCTTACTGGGATCAGGGGCAAACTCTTACTAGTCCTAATTAGCTCAATGGTTTTTGAAAGTATTGGGATGGACATTTCAAAACAGAAAGAGATAAGCAAAGAAAAAGAAGTGTTTTTCTCTCATTTCTTTTTACCATGACAGTATCAAGTAATAATCATTTATTAACGACATGTGGTGTTTTAGCCACATTTCTTTATCTTTCAAATGTTGGAGCTGGGTGGGTGTGCTCATCCCAAGATTGTGGATGGGGCAAATGGAGCCATGCCCAGTGACTTTATTTCATCTTGGGGCAGAAATGATGAGAACTGATGTTTTCTGCTTACAATTTGCTCTTCTCGTTGGAAGGTTTTCTCTCATAGGATAATTAAGATAGCAAGTCCCAACTTTGGAAGAGGAAGTTCTAGCTCAGGAATTGATACTTGTATCTGCAATTCTCTTCTCTTTTTGCAGCATGTCTAAATTATATTTGGGGTTGAAACAAGAGTCTGGCAGCACTTTGCCTTATTGACAAAAGCATCAATTTTAGGTATCTGTTCTTTTCCCAGGTGAAGGAAAATTTGACATACTGCCAGTGACCAGAAGCACCAATGCCTTTAAATCTCCAGATTAGCCAGTGATTTTCCAGGGCCTCAGGGTCTTCATGGAGCTCTGGATATCTCCCAGACTCTTCAGTCACCCATTTATACACATGTTCCTGATTCATAATTGCATCCAAAGTATGTTTAACTTTTCAGAACTGATTTTATTCCTCTTATATGGCAAAGATGGTTAGTCTTCAAAGTTACAATGTGCTGCCCAATATTTCTCGGGCTTTTGTGAAAAGGGGCTATCTGACAACTTCTAGTGAGGGCACTGAGTATGAAAAAGCCATGCGTCACTTATGGACCAAGGAAATGAAGAGGTGGCCTGTAAGTGCCACATCCCTCTCTTTCCCAAGCACGGCAACCCTGGAATTCACAGATTATGATTGGCAGCATGGAGGAAACGGATACCTGTGTCACCACATGGAAGTGAGCTCTGGCCAACTTGCTCTGGACTTCACGTCAGTGAGAAGTAAACTTACACTGTGCTAAGCCTTTGAAATATTTATTAGTGCAGCACAGCCAATCCTATACTGACTGAACTTCATTTCTACCTTCTTATAAAAATATACATGGTATTGTCTGTGAATTGATCATAAGTATATTTGAAGTATGGTGATCTCAACCTCAGGTATCTGAAGAATCAAAATAGGTTAGGTGGAAAAACCTTCTAGTTAAACTCCTTTAGGACTCAAAGTAAACAAGTAAACAAAAATGCACTGGCAAATGCAAACTCAAGGTTTCTACTCAAATAATGTCTTCTTTCAAACTACCCAGGAGCCCTATGCAGTTTGTCCGTGCAGAACACTGCTTCTTCAGGGATATTAAGTTATTTATAAGATGGACCAGGGTTGGCATGAAAGCAGTGTTGAGGAGTGTCGCTGGTGGGGCAGGGAAGGAGGGGACTGTGGAAAGTCATGCTTTTGCCTGAGCTTTCTGTATTCATGTCCTGTATCTTCTGTCTTTCGTTCTTTAGGTACTGGGCTAGAATTGACTGTCTGATAGGCAGACAGTGCATGGGTTACAATACTGGTAACACACACACACACCCACCATCAAGAGTGGCCAGAAATGAGATGTTTCAAAAATAGAGCAAACTAATAATCATAGAAAATCAGAAACTTGTTGTACTTCCTTCCATTTATTCTTTTGACCTTTATTTCAGTTGAAATTGGGAAAGGAAATGGAGTTTCTCTCATATCTTCCAGAGCTTAGAGTGTTAAAGCTCTTTAGAAGAAGACTGCTTAGGTATTTCTTCAGAATTATATCACATTTAAGTCTTCTCAAATGGCTGATAATAGGCATTAAATGCAAATTCAGAATTTTTTTCAATAATGGGAGTTATGTACAATTTATAAAGGCAGGGATGGGTGAGTAAGAGTTTGTGGCAGAGTTCAACTAGTTGATCTCCAAACCGTTTTCCTTTCTTTCTAAGGCATAAGCTTGACAGCATTTCCCAGATTTCCTTGGAGTTAGATGAAATGTCGTAAGCCATCTCTGGGCCTGGCCCATCTAGTTTCCTTGTTATTTCCTATGCTTTCTCTTTCCCTGACGGATGATCTAACACAGAGCTTCTAATGGGAAGCTTTAAGATCCCCAGGGATGTTAGCACCATTAGATGGAAGGAACTTGGGTCTTAGAATAACTATGTGGAGCAAAGCCTGCCTGATGGGCTGCACTGAACTATGATATGCCTGAGAAATAAACCTTTAAATTAATGTGAGACCACCAAGATCTGGGAGTTGTTCACTATGATAGTTAGCCTACCTAACTAATACAAACCTCTTGTATTAATACAATACAGACCAGTCACAGTTCACTCTTCCCTAAGAAGTGTTCACTGTATGCAGCCCTTTAGTTTCCCTAAACTCCTCTGCTAAAGTGCAAGGGTTGGAGGAGTACCATAGAGGGTTTCTACCTTTGTGAAGAATTTCCAGATGCATCCTTCCAAATCACCATTGATTATTTCCTCTGTCCTGACAACATAATAACAAAATTTACCTCTCTGATGTCACCTGTCACATAGTACTGAAATTTACTGTCAGTGGTGTAACTTGCCAGCCTTAGGCAAAAGGGTGGATTTATTTCCTCTGAATAAGTGGGGAAGAAACTCTCCAAAGATGGGCACCATCAATTCCCATCCTCCTATACACACATGCTGTTCCACCTACCAAGGGTGGAGTCTGTTTCCACACTGGTGGAACTTCCACCCTTCCCTGGTATCTGAACTGTGGCATTGTGACTTGCTTTGCCCAATGGAATGTCAAGGATATGACATTCTAGGAGTTCTGAGTCCCAGCCTTAAAAGGAATGGCAGCTTTAATGTCCACCCTTTGGGAAACCAGCTGCCATTTGAGAAATTTGACTATCCTGAGACCGCCCCCCCGCCCCCACCACCCCATGCTGTGAGCAAGCCCAAGGCAACCATGTGGAGAGCCAGCTAAGGCACCAAATGTGAGTAAGGGCTTTGTGACCCAGCTAACTCAGATCCTGCTAAATACAGCTGAGTGAGAGACTCCAGCCAAGGCCATAAGAACCACCTGCTGAGCCCAGTCAACTCAGATTTGTGCAAAAATTGCTAGTTTAAGCCATGAAGTTTGGAGTGGCCTGTTACACAGTGGCAGATAACTGGAACAGGAGGGACTCTACATGTGAGGTTCTGACTGGTTAAGGAAAAACTTGTGAAGTCTCCTATTGGATTTTCATTGTTAAGCCATGAAGGTGGAAACCTGGCTTTCAAAGAGGTCTGAGAAAGGCTGTCATAGTCAAAGGCATACAGTGGCCACTTTCCCATAATCATACTTGAGCCTTGGCAAATATTTCTTCAATGGAAGAGTTTTAAATGAAAGTAATTCTCATGTACCTCTCTGTTCCCTATCTTAGGCCATGGGCTTTTTCAGGGGTGATCATTGGGCAAAGAACAGTGCTTCTGCAAGCTTTCAGGCTTCAGATGTTTATTGACTGAGTTAATGCTGGGCTTGGAGGGGGCCTCATCCTTTCAGAGGATAAGAATGTGATAAGGATGAGCACTTGCCTTACCCCTCATGTCTCACCCAAAGGTCAAAGGAAGCGTCTAAGTGAAGAAAGCTTCAGTGCATCTAGATGGTTGCAGTAAATCAATAAATGCTCCACTCTTTGTTGCACAAAAATAATTCAGTTGCCACTCAATAGGAGAAGAAAGAAGTTCCTTATCATTAGGCCAGAAAGCACTATGTGAGGATAAAGATCAATCAAGTTGCATTTGAAACACTCTTTATTGCTCTCAGGGTCCTTTTCTAGAGTCATGATTTAGCACTCACTGTAGACAGGGCAGTGACCTCTAGGGACAAATAACAGCAGAGAGTGCCCTGAACTAGGAAAAGCAGATGTGAAATGGAGCACATCTGGGAAGAAATAAACCTGATGGAGATAAAATACGCAAGGGCTGTTGCTCACCTGTTTTCCCCCATGCTTGGGTATAGTTATCTTGACTTTAATAGCCAGGGAGAACTTGTTCAATTTATATATGGATTTACAACAAAGCAAGAGGGATTATTTAACCTGGACTTTATGAAGATAATAAAAGGTTTACCCAAGATGAGATGAGCCATGCTATGGAAAGACAGCTGTACCCATTTAAATACTGTTAAATAGATATTTCCCACAAGCTCCAAAGAATATACTATACAGTTGTATGATAACTTCCAGCTACTATTTTGTCTGTATGTGCTGTGTGCTCAGTCGTGTCTAACTCTTTGCAACCCCATGGACTGTAGCCTGCCAGCCTCCCTCTGTCCATGGACATTTTCAGGCAAAAATACTGGACTGGGTTGCCCCAGGGATCGAACTCGCATCTCTTATGTCTCCTGCATTGGTAGGTGGATTCTTTACCACTGTGCCACCTGGGAAGCCCACTATTTTTTAGAGAGCTGATCAGAACTTCTACAAGGACCCAGGGTGCTGTACTCAGAATTTCCTTGCTTCCTTCCACCCATCCATCAATCCATCTACCTATCTATCTATCCATCTACCTACCCACCCATGTGTTGCACTTCCCCAGTGTATCAGGCACTGTTCAGGGGGCTGGTGGTACATTTTCAAGTAAAACAAAATATCTCTGTTATCTTGGTATTTATGACTTGGATGTGCTTTATAGAATTTAGTTAATTCAAACCTCAATCAGTTCAGGGGAATTTATAGTTGCATTTCTTGTTAGGAAATATACTTGCCACCTTTGAAATCCACCAGTGGACTGTTTTCGTACCTACAGGCTTCTGTTTCAGGAAAAAAGAAACTGTCTCCTGATGCAGCTGGAAGAAGCCACCCGCCTCACGTCCTACCTCCAGTCCTAGTTACAAAGGTGAGTAACTTCGTTATCATCTTGTAATGATGTGGTCATGAGCTTCACAATGCCCTTTAGCTTGGTTTTCTCTCTTAGAACTTAGATCCTGAAGTGGCTGTAATCAGAGGACAGAAAGTGGATATATGATATTTTTTAAGAGGAGCTGCTCATATATGATCCAAGGACTCTGAGGAGAACCAAGTGTGATTTCAGAATAACGAATCTGAAATCAGATTTGCACAAGGATTTTGTAACTCACAGCATCAGAAGTGTATATATTCATCTACATACATGCATAGGTACATTTTTATCTCTTTTAAGGATATGAATATTTTAAAAATAAGATTTGCATGCTTAGGCCCATGAAGCCCTCTGGGAGCCCCCAGGCTTTTTTGCGCTTAATTACAGTGGCACCCCACTCCAGTACTCTTGCCTGGAAAATCCCATGGATGGAGGAGCCTGGTAGGCTGCAGTTCATGGGGTCGCTGAGGGTCGGACACGACTGAGCGACTTCACTTTCACTTTTCCCTTTCATGCATTGGAGAAGGAAATGGCAACCCACTCCAGTGTTCTTGCCTGGAGAATCCCAGGGACGGGGGAGCCTGGTGGGCTGCCGTCTATGGGGTCGCACAGAGTCAGACATGACTGAAGCGACTTAGCAGCAGCAGCAGCACAGACCATTCATCCCGCACATGCATGTCCATAGCCATGGTTATTTTGTGATATTTTTGAAATGTGCAGTAGCTTCCATTTCCTTGTGGAGTCCCTGTCCTCTGGCACAATAATGAGAAGCATAATAATCATTTGCAAACAAATAACTGTATCCTGCCCTTTGTGACTTTTCCTACCTTGTGATGACTTCTTTTATTTTCATCACAATTTTATCTCCTTCTGATCCTGACTCTTAAGCTCTGGTTTCTCTTGATCTGAGGAAGCTTTGAAGTTCATTTTAACCCAATTTCGCCTGAGGAAATATATTTCAGTACTAGAGGACTCAGTTATCTCCCGTGACTTGCCCCAGACCCAAACCCTCTGGAGATCATCCTAGTTCTTTGCAAACACACACAGGGAATTTTAATGCCCAGTTAATTGGAAGGTTTTATCAACCTCTGCCTTTCTACATGCTCAGATAGCATAATGTTTACTATAGAAAAGTTTTAAAAATTGTAGAACTAAAAAAATTGGTTGTGACTTGTCATGTTTTTGTGAAGAATCTTCATTTCTGTATGAGATCAAAAATGAATGAATGAATGAATGCCTTTGTTCCGTTTTGCATTCTACCTTCCAAAAAGTTTGAAGCTGCCCATGAAAAATGGGAGGCATCTCTGAAACATTACTGTGAGCCGTTTGAAAGAACAAGGACTTGGCAATGGAGTAGACAGCCACTCAGCACCACTGGCACTCAAGTTGTTCACTCTCATTGAGGGTTTAATATGTGCCTCCGTGTATCTGGAGAAGACTAATTTGAAAAGACGCATGTACCCCAGTGTTCATTGCAGCACTATTTACAGTAGCAAAGACATGGGAGCAACCCGAATGTCCATCCACAGATGAATAGATAAAGAAGATGTATATACACATACATATGTATATATATAGTATGTACGGTGTATATATATATATGTGTGTGTGTGTGTGTGTGTGATATATATAATGGAATATTATTCAGCTATGAGAAGAGTGAAATAATACCATTTGCAGCAACATGGATAAACCTAGAGATTATCATACTAAGTGAAGTAAGTCAGAGAAAGACAAATATCCAATGATATCATTTATATGTGAAATCTAAAAAAATGAGGCAAATGAACTTATTTACAAAACAGAAATAGACCTGCTGGCATAGAAAACAAGCTTATAGTTACCAAAAAGGAAAGGGAGCAGGGAGGGATAAATGAGGAGTTTGGGATGAACAGAAATACACTACTATATATAAAATAGATAACTGGGACTTCCCTGGTGGTCCAGTGGTTAAGGCTCCATGTTTCCAATGCAGGGGGCATGGGTTCAATCCCCGGTTAGGGAATTAAGATCCTGCGTGCTGTGCAGCACAGCCAAGAAATAAAAAAATAGAATAGGTAACCCATAAAGACCTACTGTATAGCACAGGGAATTATACTCAATATTTTATAATAACTTACAAAGAAAAGGACTGAAAAAAGAGTATATATATTTGTATAACTGAATCACTTTGCGGTACACCTGAAACTAACACAATATTGTAAATCAACTGTACTTCAGTTAAGAAAAACATGCCTCTATATTCAGCAATGTAAGACAGCCACAGTTTTTCTGGACTCTACGTGTTGTGTAAAGTGAGACATGTCTGTAGGTGATAAAAAGGACAACAGCCTCCTTGGTTGATCTCACAATCAAAAATATGCTCAGTGGAAACCGCAAAGAAGGAAGAACTTGCTTTTTTCCTCGGTAGGAAAATAATGAGTCATCATATTCTTGTGATACACAGAATTATCATTTCATAAATTCCATGTAATAGGTTCTCACTTGCCAGGGATTAAATGCTCCATTCTTTTACTTATGGGAAATAGCACCATCGAGTTCCTGGTATGGACAGCTGCCAAGTGATACATGTTAGCATCTGTTGGTTTCTGACCACGTCTAATGAGTGTGTTCTGCTCATCATGATGCCGCCTCTAAAATGGAAGAAATATTAACATCTTCTACCAGCAGCTGTGGAGGCTGATATATTCCTCAAGGCAGGCACGAGCTTGGAATACATTATCTGTTTGGCACAATTTATTCATGATAAGCTGCAGGTTGCCTGACTGAGACTGCCTGACCTTCTCAATATAGAAAAGGTCATTCCAGCCTGGCTCTCCCCAAGCTGAGGTGGGCAGCCATTCACCACTGAAAAGGTCTTTCTCTCTCTGTAGGCTGTGTCCCAGGTCACTGTTTGGGTCTCAGTTTCAGAGACGAAAATATTTAATGATGTTGAGTCCACTGGTCTCTCATCCATGGAGTTTGTTTTGACCCTTAGAGTACATGAAAATCTATCCTGTAAACCAATTTCCTCTTTTTCTTTTGGCCTATAGTTGCCATAAGAAATGAATCATCAAAAACCGACAAATGTGACATTAAAAAACTCAGACACATTAAAAAAATGAAAGAAATCTGTGTACGTGATTCTTAGGTCATCCTTGTTAAAAGTGATTTTCTCTGGGCGAATGTAATCTATAAGCTCATTGTTTCAAAACTAGTCATTGTTCTTGGGCTGATGAATCTTATGAGCTCACAAACCATGCACATATCTTTTCACTTCCTGCTTCCTTAATATTATAGCCCCATACAAACACTGGACATGCTGGCTCCCTCACTCACCTGGTGGGGGAGTTGGTTTGCTAGCTGTGTCTCTCAGACAAATGGGAGATGTAGCAAATCTTTGTCTAGAAGGCTGAACAGGAGCTGAAAGGATGGGCTCTTGAGAGGAGATGGCCAGGGGTGAACTGGCAGGAGGCCCCAGTTTTAACACCAGTAATTGCTAACTTGGTGACTTTGGATAAGTCACTTAAAACAATTTTTGCTCCATAAAGCAAAAGGATTGACTGTGTCTTCTGAGAGCTCATCACTTCTATGGTTCTGGTTTCTAGACCTGCAACTATGTGGGGTCACCCACACTAGACAGTCAGCTTGTCTGGGCCTTTGCAGGCATTGCTCACAGTTTCTGCCCCCGGATAACACGATTCCTTCATTTGGAACACTTGACTGATGAGAATATGTTTCCCAAACACCAGTTATTTCCTACAAGGGACAGATTTGTGCCATGTCCCTGTCCTACCTGAATTTGTATTTATTAATTATTTTTCTTTGACTCACTTTTTAAAAATTGAAGTGTTCATAGTATTAATTTCTGCTATTCAGCAAAGTGACTCAGTTATATATATCTATACAGTATTTTTTTAAAAAAAGATTTATTTGTATTTATTTGGCTGCACCGGGTCTTAGTTGTGGCACTCAGGATCTTTAGTTGTGACATGTGGTATCTAGTACCTCAACCAGGAATCGAACCCGGGGCCTCTGCACTGAGAGCACAGAGTCTTAGCCACTGGACCACCAGGGAAATCCCTACACATTATTTTTCATATTCTTTTCCATTATGATTTGTCACAGGATATTGAGCATAGTTCCCCATGCTATATAGTAGCACCTTGTTTATCCATCCTATATATAATAGTTTGCTTCTGCTAGTCCCAAACTGTTCATGGGGTTCTCAAAGCAAGAATACTGAAGTGGTTTGCCATTCCCTTCCTCAATGGACCACATTTTGTCAGACCTCTCCACCATGACCTGTCCATCTTGGGTGGCCCTACACGGCATGGCTTAGTTTCCTTGAGTTAGACAAGGCTGTGGTCCATGTGATCAGATTGGCTAGTTGTCTGTGATTGTGGTTTCAGTCTGTCTGCCCTCTGATGCCCTCTTTCAGTGCCTACCATCTTAATGGGCTTTCTCTTACCTTGGACGTTGGGTATCTCTTCACAGCTGCTCCAGCAAAGCTAGTAAAGTAATGCTCAAAATCCTCCAAGCCAGAGAACCGTGAACTTCCAGATGTTCAAGCTGGTTTTAGAAAAGGCAGAGGAACCAGAGATCAAATTGCCAACATCCGCTGGATCATGGAAAAAGCAAGAGAGTTCCAGAAAAACATCTATTTCTGCTTTATTGACTATGCCAAAGCCTTTGACTGTGTGGATCACAATAAACTGTGGACAATTCTGAAAGAGATGGGAATACCAGACCTGCCTCCTGAGAAATCTGTGTGTAGGTCAGGAAGTAGCAGTTAGAACTGGACATGGAACACCAGACTGGTTCCAAATAGGGAAACAAATACGTCAAGGCTGTATATTGTCACCCTGCTTATTTAACTTACATGCAGAGTATATCATGAAAAATGCTGGGCTGGAGGAAGCACAAGCTGGAATCAAGATTGCCGGGAGAAATATCAATAACCTCAGATATGCAGATGACACCACCCTTATGGCAGAAAGTGAAGAAGAACTAAAGAGCTTCTTGATAAAAGTGAAAGTGGAGAGTGAAAAAGTTGGCTTAAACTCAACATTCAGAAAACTAAGATCTTTCTTTCCTTCCTTTCATTTTCCTTGTTTCCCTTTCTCCCTCTTTCCTCCCTACCTCCCTTTCTTTCATAAACATTCAGTGTGCTGTGCTGTGCTTAGTTGCTCAGTCACGTCCAACTCTTTTTGACCCCATGGACTACAGCCTGCCAGGCTCCTCTGTCCATGCGGATTCTCCAGGCAACAGTACCAGAGTGGGCTGCCATGCCCACCTCCAGGGGATCTTCCCAATACAGGGATTGAATCTAGGTCTCCCACATTGCAGGTAGATTTTTTACTGTCTGAGCCACCAGGGAAGCCCTTAAAATGGGTACCCTGAAAACTCTTTGGTCTCTGAGAATCTCACTACCCCAGTCTAGTACAAATGTTTTAGAATGTTTAGCTCTTGAAGCTGGATCAACGAAAAGGAAAGCAAAGTCAAGGTTGCCAACTTTACAGTTTTGCACCATGGCTGAGTGGAAGGAGGTGGGCTAAGAGCCTTACATCTGGGGTGCCTCCTCTCCCCACCTTCCCTCATAGCTCTTTGCCCTTGGAAAAGTCATTTAGACCTTGCCTAACCCCACTGGTTAGAAGAAGCAGTAACATTATTTCTCTTGCTGGTGTGTCTGCTTGGGACAATGTGACTTTATGAAAAGCAAAAATTAAAACTCACATAGCTTGAAGAATCATCACCTAGAGATGGCATTTATTCAGAAGGAATGGCTAGAGAAAAGTTGATAATTAAAGAGAAATAATAAAACATGACTAAAACACTGAAGCCTGTAATGTCAGTGGCCACCATGCTCAATATCAATGCCTTTTGGAGAGGCTATGCTGGTGGATAGTTTTTTCCCCCCCCCAGTTTACGTTGTCTTTACAGTCTGCCCTACATCTGAAAATACCACTGGCAAGAGAGCATGACATTAGCCTAGGATAACATTGAAAGCAGCTGTTTACAAAAACATTGTTTGGTGCAGTTCTCATATTTTTCTTGCATTTCTTGAGTTTGGGTTATGAAAAGTTGAAGTTTGGATATTGAAGAGCTGTGAGGAGCACCCAGGGATTGTGGGTGAGGAAATGGATCTTGATGCTGACCATAAGCCCTGCTGTATAGGTGACAACCAAGCGAGATGTATGGATGATTCCAGGCCACTGGCCAAAGAGCTGCCTGGGGTCTTGGTTAAAAATGTAGATTCTAGGGTGCTGTCCTTGAGGCTGACAACCCAGCTGGATCAGGGAAATTGTATTTTAAAAGCTCTCCTGTTGGTTGTACAGCTCAGCTAGATTGTATGCACTTTAGGCTGCATGGGACATGGGATCGTTTGGGACTAAGCTTGGGCTCTTCAATCAAATAGGATTGATAAGTAATTGAACTAGATCAAGGGGGCAGGGACTTTTTAGGAAAATGTGGTTCCAGATTGCATTGTGCAAAGTTGCTTCAGTCATTTCTGGCTCTTTGCAACCCCAGGGACTATAGCCTTGCAGGCTCCTCTGTCCATGGGGATTCTCCAGGCAAGAATACTAGAGTGGGTTGCGATGCCCTCCTCCAGGGGATCTTCCTGACCCAGGGATTGGACCCACGTCTCTTGCATCTCCTGCACTGGCAGGTGGGTTCTTTACCACTAGCGTCCACCTGGGAATCCCAGAGAAGGGAAAAGAGCTAGCAATTCTTGAATACTTTCTGTGGATCAACCACCATGCTAAAAGCTTTATAGAGATTAATCTTTGGCATTTATATATGTATTCATTTTTAGCAAATGAGGAAACTGACACTTAAAAAGCTTAGGCAATTTGGCCCAAGACATACAAGTGCTAGGGTGGTGGTTTGAACTCAAGCCTGTATGACTCTGCAGTTCAAAGCCCACAAAGGGGAGGAAAAGAGACAAAGTTGTATTCTCCCCCATCCCACCCCCAGAAAAGACAGTTTTTCTTTGGAAAGATTTGAGTGAATTTACATACAACTACTGCAAGGAACTGACAAAAGGACATCAGATAATTTTTAGTTGCCGTTAAAGTCTCATTATGTTTGAGAGGATGAATCTTGTTAAGTGTGGTCCAAACAAAGAAACTTAGGGAAGAATTATAATATCACATAGATATTAAACATCTGTGTGATTAATTTTGTTTGGTTAACACCAGAGGCCAGTGTTTTTCCTTGGAATAACCTTAAATGTAATAAATTGATGTTTTAAATATAATATTAGCTGTATAATTTTATTCTGCTTTGTTAGCTTATGTTAGCCCAATAAAATCTGACAATGGAACGAAAGACTCTCCTTGGGGTGATATTTTAATTGTCATAAAAATGTCATATAGATTAAGGGGCCAGCTGAGCCCTTACAGTTTCTCGGGGACTAGAGAAATAATTAAAAAAAAAATAGGCATGCTATTTCAAAGATAAAATACTGACCATGATTCCAGCCATGATGTTCTTTTTATGTGAATTTTGCCAAATACAAAGCCATGAATTATACTAATTCCCAGAAAACATCTTCCAAAACACTTACATGAAATACCAGAGATTTCTTCTTCCTCCTCCTTTTTCTCTTTGCTCCTCCCTCACTTCACTTTTTTTTAAAACTTTATTTTGTGTTCAGTTCAGTCGCTCAGTTGTGTCCGACTCTTTGTGACCCCATGAATTGCAGCACGCCAGGCCTCCCTGTCCATCACCAACTCCCGGAGTTCACTCAAACTCACGTCCATCGAGTCGGTAATGCCATCCAGCCATCTCATCCTCTGTCGTCCCCTTCTCCTCCTGCCCCCAATCCCTCCCAGCATCAGAGTCTTTTCCAATGAGTCAACTCTTCACATGAGGTGGCCAAAGTACTGGAGTTTCACCTTTAGCATCAGTCCTCCCAATGAACACCCAGGACTGATTTCCTTCAGAATGGACTGGTTGGATCTCCTTGCAGTCCAAGGGACTCTCAAGAGTCTTCTCCAACACCACAGTTCAAAACCATCAATTCTTCGGTGCTCAGCTTTCTTCACAGTCCAACTCTCACATCCATACATGACCACTGGAAAAACCATAGCCTTGACTAGACGGACCTTTGTTGGCAAAGTAATGTCTCTGCTTTTGAATATGCTGTCTAGGTTGCTCATAACTTTCCTTCCAAGGAGTAAGCGTCTTTTAATTTCATGGCTGCAATCACCATCTGCAGTGATTTTGGAGACCCCCAAAATTAAAGTCTGACACTGTTTCCACTGTTTCCCCATCTATTTCCCATGAAGTGATGGGACCGGATGCCATGATCTTTGTTTTCTGAATGCTGAGCTTTAAGCCAACTTTTCACTCTGGGTTAGCAAACAACACTGTGATGGTTTCAGGTGAACAGGGAAGGGACTCAGCCATACATGTACATGTGTCCATTCTCCCTCAAACTCCCCTCCCATCCAGGCTGCCACGTAACATTGAGCAGAGTTCCCTGTGCTGTTTAGTATGACCTTGTTGGGTATCCATTTTAAATACAGTCATGTGTACATGTACCCCCAAACTCCCAAACTCCCTAACTATCCCCTCCCCCCTTCACTTTGTATTATGGAGAATTTTGAATTAACACAAAGGTGTACATGATTGTATAGCAAATTCCTTATACCCCAAGTACTTAATTCTGTAGCAATTTCTGCCCTTCCACCTGTGCTCAGCTTTGAGTCCAGTGGATTCTCTGGTCCTTTATTTCTGGCTTTTCCTGCAGCAGTTGAGAAACATAAGATTAAGTAGATTTTTCCTCTCAGTTATGATTACCTCCTTCCTTGGAGTGTCTAGCCACCCTTCCCCTATTGGGAAGAAATACATCTAGACTCTAAGACCGAGTTACTTAGATCAGTAGGTTAGATCTTTGGCAAACTACTACTGCAGGTCAAATCTGGCTGCTACTTGTTTTTGTAAATAGTTTGACCCAAAACTTGTTTTGACCCATTCATTTATGTTTTTACTGACTATGGTACTTCCTTGCTACGGCTTCCCTGGTGGCTCAGTGGTAAAGAATCCACCTGCCAATACAGGGGCAGGGAAGGCAATGGCACCCCACTCCAGTACTCTTGCCTGGAAAATCCCAGGGATGGGGAGCCTGGTTGGCTGCCATCTATGGGGTCGCACAGAGTCGGACACGACTGAAGCGACTTAGCAGCAGCAGCAGCAGCCAATACAGGGGACTGGGGGTTTGATCCCTGAGCTGGGGAGATCTGAAGGAGGAAATGGCAACCCACTCCAGTATTCTTGCCTAGAGAATTCCACGTGCAGAGGAGCCTGATGGGCTATAGTCCATGGGGTCAAAAGAGTTAGACACGACTGAGTGACTAAACAACAGCCATACTTCCCTGCTACAGGGTGGTAGGCTTATAATGGACTACAAAGCTGAAAATAGGTACTTTCTGGGCATTTCCAGAGAAAATTGTCAAACCCCTGGGTTGCAGGAACTGCTGTTCAGATGAGGGTTTTAAATTAAGGTATACTCAGAAAAAATGAGTGTCCCCCAGATAAGTGTTTAATACCCAGGCTGAAAGAACACTGACCATGTGAAATTTGCTGGTTACTATGGCCGAGGAACAGAGCCATATATGGTTCTGAAATCTTCTGCCTGAAAGTGACATATCACATTTGCTCACATTTTATTGGCCTAGGCAAGTCAGCTGACTGTACCTTTCAAGGAGATACAGAGTACAATTGTACTGTAAGCAGAACACTGATGAAATTCGCTGCATGCTTCGGTTGGCTAGCCAAAACCTCAATGAATCACTTCCAGAGGCTGACACACACACACTTAGAAAATACGAAAATTCTTCTAATATTTCTAAAATGTCTAAAAATGTTTCTAGTAATTTAACTGAGTTGCAATCTTGCATTGTTCACTTAAGAATTTGCTGAGGAAGGGGATGACAGAGGATGAGATGTTTGGATGGCATCACCAACTTGATGGACATGAGTTTGAGGAAGCTCTGGGAGTTGGTGATGGACAGGGAAGCCTGGAGTGCTGCAGTCCATGGGGTCTCAAAGAGTCGGACATGATTGAGTGGCTGAACTGAACTGAACTGAGGAGTTTCCATCTTAAGGGCTTCCCCAGTGGCTCAGACTGTAAAGAATCTGCCTGCAATGCAGGAGACCCAGGTTCAATGCCTGGATCAGGAAGATCCCCTGGAGGAGGAAATGGCAACCCATTCCAGTATTCTTGCCTGGAGAATCCCATGGTCAGAGGAGCCTGGTGGGCTGCAGTCCATGGAGTCATAAAAAGTCAGACACGACTGAGTGACTAACACTTGTATTTTTCCCCTTAAAACTTCAAATGCCTTGTTTTTCAATATTATATATACAAATCACTGTGTCTGGGGAAAAAAAGAAAACATACATGTCTACAATCAAATTAGAATAGTTGCAGTTTTACACAAACTATTGAAAGTGACTTAAAACAGAAGTAGTGGAAAGAAACAAAACAATGATATCTGCATATGGTTGGAACTTGGGGGAAAAATTCTAAGTGTTTTAATTTGTAGGCACAGCATATCACAAGTATACTGATAAGGCAGAACTTGTCTCTGCCAGAAGTAAACACCTCCCAGTTCCCAGGAACATTGACTAGAGTCTTTGATGGTTACAGGGCTGACAGAATGCCCTGGAATGTTCTTGGCATCAGTCTATAGTTGCTGTGAAAAGTTGCGCTCTTCTGGCTGTGGTTTGTTCACTTCCCTCCTTTTTGGCACCTGGTTGTGAAGAGGAGGAAGGTCTTTAAAGATATTACTATGGATGAGGAGTCCTCAGATTATGATCCTCAGGGCAATTCTGGCCCACTGCCTGTTTTTTTTAAATAAAGTTTTATTGGAGCAGAGCTGTGCTCATTCATGTTCATGTCCTTCATGGCTGTTGTCCTGCTACTGTGGCAGAGTAGTTGTGACAGACAGGCCTGTAAATCTGAATATATTTACTATCGTGTCTGTCGGTGAAAAAATTTACTGACCCTACTTTTAAAGTCTTTCTCATTTGCATAAAAAGGTCTTTATATAAGTTTTACACCCACCTAGAAAGTTATGTCAAACCTTTCAGCCGTGTACAGAGTAGAATGCTGTAACATATGAATTTTATAAGGATTTTAATGATTATTACTTTTGATAAATGGGGCACTTTTCTTCTTGATCTTCCTGTTTTCCATATGATACCTTCAGTCCACAGAAAATTCCAGAATGTTCTGGATTCAGCATTACTCATTTCATCTTCTTTACTGGACTTTGCTTGTGGCTCAGCTGGTAAAGAATCTGCCTGCAATGTGGGAGACCTGGGTTTGATCCCTGGGTTGGGAAGATCTGCTGGAGAAGGGAAAGTCTACCCACTCCATTATTCTGGCCTGGAGATTTCCAGGACTATATAGTCCATGGGGTCCCAAAGAATCAGACACGACAGTGACTTTCACTTCCTCTTGAAGTGTGTTTCTCTACTCTCTGGCATTTTGCTTTTTTTTTTTCTCTAACAAACCCTTCTTGGTCCCTTGTCTGCCCTATCTTCCTCAGCACCCTGGAAATATTGGCATTCCCCATGGTTTTAGGGGAATGCCAATGCCAGATCTTTCTCCTGAGGGCTGGGCTCTTCATTCTAGGATCCTCTTTCCTGGATCTCTCCACAGGGATTGCAAGCTGTGCACCTTCCTCACTGGGCTCACCCCCTTCTCCTCTAAACCTGCTCTTTCTTCTGTCTTTCCTGGTCATAGAAACTCCATGACCCTAGCTAGAGATTCAGGAGTCCACACTGATTTTTTTTTCCCTCTGCCAGTTGGCTGCCAAGACCCACAGATTCTATCATTTAAATCTCTCCCAAACATGTGGTCTTCTCTCTGTGTCTGCTGTTTCTTCAGACTCTCATCATGTCATGTCTGAACTGCCTCTCACGGCTCTCCTGGTGACAGCCAACTCCACATTAATCGATACCCACACTGACACCAGAGTTACCAGCCTCAAATGTGCATTTGATGACACTCACATATTGAAAACTTGCCTGTGGGTCCTCATCACCCACACAACATTTAAGGAAAAGTTCAAGGAATTTGGATGCCTTCGTGGCATGGCTTTTAATTAGCTGTTCAGCCCCATCTCCCAGCATCCTTTTACCTCAAACTTTTTGCTGCTTGCTCAAGCCAGCACATTCTTCGGCTCATGATACTGCCTCTGACCTGAGTGCCTTTTTCTACCTTTTTTTTTAAAATATTTTTTTATTGAAGGATAATTGCTTTACAGAATTTTGTTGTTTTCTGTCAAACCTCAACATGAATCAGCCATAGGTATACATATATCCCTTCCCTTTGGAACCTCCCTCCCATCTCCCACCCAAGCCCACCCCTCTAGGTTGATACAGAGCCCCTGTTTGAGTTTCCTGAGCCATACAGCAAATTCCTGTTGGCTATCTATTTTACATACGGTATTGTAAGTTTCCATGTTACTCTTTCCTTACATCTCACCATCTCCTCCCTTCTCCCCATATCTATAAGTCTATTCTCTATGTCTGTTTCTCCATTGCTGCCATGTAAATAAATTCTTCAGTACCATTTTTCTAGATTCCGTATATGTGCATTAGAATACGATATTTATCTTTCTCTTTCAGACTCACTTCACTCTGTATAATAGATCCTAGGTTCATCGACCTCATCAGAACTGACTCAAATGCGTTCTTTTTTATGGCTGAGTAATATTCCATTGTGTACATGTACCACAACTTCTTTATCCATTCATCTGTCGATGGTCATCTAGGTTGCTTCCATGTTCTAGCTATTGTAAATAGTGCTGCAATGAACAATGGGGTACATGTGTCTTTTTAAATTTTGGTTTCCTAAGGGTATATGCCTAGGAGTGGGATTGTTGGATCATATGGTGGTTTTATTCCTAGTTTTTTAAGGAATCTCCATACCGTCTTCCATAGTGGCTGTATCAATTTACATTCCCACCAACAGTGTAACAGTGTTCCCTTTTCTCCACACCCTCTCCAGCATTTATTGTTTGTAGACTTTTTGATGATGGCCATTCTGACTTTTGTGAGGTGATATCTCATTGTAGTTTTGATTTGCATTTCTCTAATAATGAGTGATGTTGAGCATCTTTTCATGTGTTCGTTAGCCATCTGTATGTCTTCTTTGGAGAAATGTCTGTTTAAGTCTTTTTCCCACTTTTTGATTGGGTTGTTTGTTTTTCTGACATTGGGGTGTATGAGCTGCTTGTATAGTTTGAAAATTAATCCTTTGTGAGTTGTTTCATTTGCTATTATTTTCCCCCATTCTGAGGGTTGTCTTTTCACCTTGCTTATCGTTTCCTTTGCTGTGCAAAAGCTTTTAAGTTTAATCAGGTCCCACTTGTTTAGTTTTGTTTTTATTTCCATTACTCTAGGAGGTGGGTCATAGAGGATCTTGCCTTGATTCATGTCATCAAGTGTCTGCCTATGTTTTCCTCTAAGAGTTTTATAGTTTCTGGTCTTACATTTAGGTCTTTAGTCCATTTTGAGTTGATCTTTGTGTGTGGTGTTAGGAAGTGTTCTAATTTCATTCTTTTACATGTAGCTGTCCAGTTTTCCCAGCACCACTTATTGAAGAGGCTATCTTTGCTCCATTGTGTATTCTTGCCTCTTTTGTCAAAAAGAAGGTACCCATAGGTACATGGGTTTATTTCTGGGCTTTCTATCTTGTTCTATTGGTCTCTATTTCTGTTTTTGTGCCAGCACCATACTGTCTGGATAACTGTAGCTTTGTAGTATAATCTGAAGTCAGGAAGATTGATGCTTCCAGCTCCATTCTTCTTTCTCAGGACTGCTTTGGCTATTCAGGGTCTTCTGTGTTTCCATATGAATTGTGATTATTTTTTGTCAAGAAAATGCACTGGTCATAACAAACACCCTCTTCCAACAACACAAGAGAAGATTCTATACATGGACATCACCAGATGGTCAACACCGAAATCAGATTGATTATATTCTTTGCAGCCAAAGGTGGAGAAGCTCTATACAGTCAGCAAAAATAAGACCAGGAGCTGACTGTGGCTCAGACCATGAACTCCTTATTGCCAAATTCAGACTTAAATTGAAGAAAGTAAGGAAAACCACTAGACCATTCAGGTATGACCTAAATCAAATCCCTTATGATTATACAGTGGAAGTGAGAAATAGATTTAAGGGCCTAGATCTGATAGAGTGCCTGATGAATGAGGTTTGTGACATTGTACAGGAGACAGGAATCAAGACCATCCCCATGGAAAAGAAATGAAAAAAGGAAAATGGCTGTCTGGGGAGGCTTTACAAATAGCTGTGAAAAGAACGAGAAGCAAAAAGCAAAGGAGAAAAAGAAAGATATAAACATCTGAATGCAGAGTTCCAAAGAATAGCAAGAAGAGATAAGAAAGCCTTCCTCAGCGATCAATGCAAAGAAATAGAGGAAAACAACAGAATGGGAAAGACTAGGGATCTCTTCAAGAAAATAAAAGATACCAAAGGAACATTTCATGCAAAGATGAGCTCGATAAAGGGCAGAAATGGTATGGACCTAACAGAAGCAGAAGATATTAAGAAGAGATGGCAAGAATACACAGAAGAACTGTACAAAAAAGATCTTCACAACCCAGATAATCACGATGGTGTGATCACTGACCTAGAGCCAGGCATCCTGGAATGTGAAGTCAAGTGGGCCTTAGAAAGCATCACTATGAACAAAGCTAGTGGAGGTGATGGAATCCCAGTTGAGCTATTCCAAATCCTGAAAGATGATGCTGTGAAAGTGCTGCACTCAATATGCCAGCAAATTTGGAAAACTCAGCAGTGGCCACAGGACTAGAAAGGTCAGTTTTCATTCCAATTCCCAAAGAAAGGCAATGCCAAAGAATGCTCAAACTACCACACAATTGCACTCATCTCACATGCTAGCAAAGTAATGCTCAAAATTCTCCAAGCCAGGCTTCAGGAATATGTGAACTGTGAACTTCCAGATGGTTTTAGAAAAGGCAGAAGAACCAGAGATCAAATTGCCAACATCTGCTGGATCATGGAAAAAGCAAGAAAGTTCCAGAAAAACATCTATTTCTGCTTTATTGACTATGCCAAAGCCTTTGACTGTGTGGATCACAATAAACTGTGGAAAATTCTTCAAGAGATGGGAATACCAGACCACCTGACCTGCCTCTTGAGAAATTTGTATGCAGGTCAGGAAGCAACAGTTAGAACTGGACATGGAACAACAGAGTGGTTCCAAATAGGAAAAGGAGTTCGTCAAGGCTGTATATTGTCACCCTGCTTATTTAACTTATATGCAGAGTACATCATGAGAAACGCTGGGCTGGAAGAAACACAAGCTGGAATCAAGACTGGCGGGAGAAATATCAATAACCTCAGATATGCAGATGACACCACCCTTATGGCAGAAAGTGAAGAGGAACTCAAAAGCCTCTTGATGAAAGTGAAAGTAGAGAGTGAAAAAGTTGGCTTAAAGCTCAACATTCAGAAAATGAAGATCATGGCATCCGGTCCCACCACTTCATGGGAAATAGATGGGGAAACAGTGAAAACAGTGTCAAACTATTTTTCTGGGCTCCAAAATCACTGCAGATGGTGACTGCAGCCATGAAATTAAAAGATACTTACTCCTTGGAAGGAAAGCTATGACCAACCTAGATAGCATATTCAAAAGCAGAGACATTACTTTGCCAACAAAGGTCCTTCTAGTCAAGGCTATGGTTTTTCCAGTGGTCATGTATGGATGTGAGAGTTGGACTGTGAAGAAAGTTGAATGCCGAAGAATTGATGCTTTTGAACTGTGGTGTTGGAGAAGACTCTTGAGAGTCCCTTGGACTGCAAGGAGATCCAGCCAGTCCATTCTGAAGGAGATCAGCCCTGGGATTTCTTTGGAAGGAATGATGCTGAAGCTGACACTCCAGTACTTTGGCCACCTCATGCGAAGAGTTGACTCATTGGAAAAGACTCTGATGCTGGGAGTGATTGGGGGCAGGAGGAGAAGGGGATGACAGAGGATGAGATGGCTGGATGGTATCACTGACTCAATGGACATGAGTCTGCATGAACTCCGGGAGTTGGTGATGGACAGGGAGGCCTGGCGTGCTGCGATTCATGGGGTCGCAAAGAGTCGGACACGACTGAGCGACTGATCTGATCTGTGAAAAATGCCATTGGTAATTTGATAGGAATCACACTGAATCTGTAGTTCGCATTTGGTAGTATAGTCATTTTCACGATATTGATTCTTCCTACCCAGGAACATGGAATATCTCTCCATCTGTTTATGGCATCTTTTATTTCTTTCATCAGTGTTTTATAATTTTCTGTGTACAGTTCTTTTGTTTCCTTAGGTTAGTTTATTCCTAGATATTTAATTCTTTTTGTTGCAATGGTGAATGGGATTGATTCCTTAATTTCTCTTTCTGATTTTTCATTGTTAGTATATAGGATTGTTAATATATAGGAATGCAAGTGATTTCTGTATATTGATTTTGTATCCTGTGGGTTTGCTAAATTCACTGATTAGCTCTAGTAATTCTCTGATAGTATCTTTAGGGTTTTCTATGTACAGTATCATGTCATCTGTAAAAACTCCAAGAGCTTTACTTCTTCTTTTCTGATCTGGATTCCTTTTATTTCTTTTTCTTCTCTGATTGATGTATCTAGGACTTCCAGAACTTTAACAGAACATAAATTTAAGAATTTTTTCTTAAAAATTCACTTAACACATTTACACTCATAATTAGATATGAAATGATCAAGAGTTTTTATACTATGTTTATTTTCTGGACATTTATTATTTCCTTTAATTTATGAATTAACTAGAAAGTTTCTATTGAGTGGGTATTAAAAATTACTCCTCTCTGTGTGGAACACACTGTTTACTGTTGGGAGACATTTTGTTGCCTAAAACTTTTTATAATTTAGCTCTAGTGTCTATGCTTTTTGTTTAGCTTTGTTTAGGCTCAGGATTTTCTCATCTATTTCTAGTATCTTCAGAGTTTCTGTTCGGAATGTGTGTCTGTTGTTGTTTAGTTGCTCAGTTGTGTCCAACACTTTGCCACCCCATGAACTGTAAGCTGACAAGGCTCCTCTGTCCATGGGGATTCTCCAGGCAAAAGTACTGGAGTGGATTGCTATGCTGTCCTTCAGGGGATCTTCCTGATCCAGAGATAGAACTCATGTCTGCTATGGCTCCTGCATTGCAGGTGGATTCTTTACCACCATGCCAAAATATATGTTGTGTACAAGAAACCCACTTTAATTAAGATTCATAATCAGTGAAAAGTAAAAATGGAGAAGCCCAAACAAGCATTTATCTTTTGCTAATTAATAAGCAAAAATCTTCATTTTATTTTGCTTTCATTTATTTCTTTTTTTATGACACTCTTTCTCTCTTAACTCATAGCTTCTCTTAATATCATCTTACTCTGTGTAAATAACTACTTTTAACATTTCTTACAGACCAGATATCTGCTGAGAATGAATTCTCTAATTTTTTTTCATATGAGAATATCTACTTTTCCTTTATTTGTGAAGGATAATTTTCCTGGACATAGAAGTTAAGTTCAGTAGTTTTTTAAAAAATATTTGTTAGTTTGATTAGTACATGTCTTCATGTGTTTCTCCTTGGTTTATCCCATATGGGGCTCTTTGCACCTCTTGGACTTGATTGACTATTTCCTTTTCTGTGTTGGGGAAATTTTCAACTATAATCTCTTCAATAATTTTCTCATACCCTTTCTTTTTCTCTCTTCTTCTGGGACCCCTATAATTTGAATATTGGTCTATTTAATATTGTCTCAGAGGTCTATCAGACTATCCTCAGTTGTTTTCATTCTTTTTACTTTATTCTGCCCTTCAGCAGTTGTTTCCACCATTTTATCTTCCAATTCACTGATCTGTTCTTCTGCTTCATATATTCTACTGTTGATTCCTTCTAGAGTATTTTTAATTTCAGTAATTGTGTTGTTTGTCTCTGTATTTTTATTCTTTAATTCTTCTAGGTCTTTGTTAATTAGGTCTTTTGCTCATTTTTCTCCATTCTGTTTTCAAGGTTTTTGATCATCTTTACTATCATTATTGTGAATTCTTTTTCAGGCAGTTTGCCTCTTTCCTCTTCATTTATTTGGACTTCCATGTTTCTAGTTTGTTCCTTCATTTGTGCAGCATTTCTCTGCCTTTTCATTGTTTTTCTAAAAACTTACTGTGTTTGAGGTCTCCTTTTCCCAGGCTTCAAAGTTCAGTTCTTTCTTCCATTTGGTTTCTGCCCTCCTAAACTTTGTCCAGTGGTTTGTGTAAGCTTTGCATTGGGTGAGACTTGTGCTGATTTTTTTTTTTTTTTTTTTTTAACTTCTGATGTGCAGGGCTGAGTGAGGTGGTAATCCTGTCTGCTGATGATTGGGTTTGTACTTTTGTCTTTTTTTGTTTGGATGAAATGCCTGCAGTGGGTGCTACTGGTGGTTGGGTGATGCCAAGTCTTGTATTCAAGTGGTTTCCTTTGTGTGAGTTCTCACTGTTTGATACTCCCTAGGGTTAGGAGTTCTCTGGTTATCTAGGGTCTTGGAGTCAGTGCTCCCACTCCAAAGGCTCAGGGCTGGATCTCTGGTCCGGAACAGAGCTTCCACAGGTGGTTTGTTATGGCAGTAAGTTAGATTAAGACAAATATCCAAAAGCAACCAAATATGAACCCCAGACAAATGCCAGTTACAATGTTAGGCAAATAATAATTAAAATAATGGAATATACACATATACACCCATAAGCAAAATCAAAACAGTTCAACAAAAATAAAGTACAATAGATTGACCTGGTGAACAAAGGAAACCAAAAATGATATCTACCAGTTAAGAACAAAACTAACTGAAGCACAAACTGGAAAAGAAAACTAAAGGAAGGTGCCAAGTGGGGAATAAAGCAATGAAAACTAACAAATATGGTGAGAGGAAAGGAAAGAAAGAAAAGAAAAAAAGAATAGATATGCAAAGTTAAATAGAGGTAGATAAAGGAGATTTATGTATAGTAAAGATTAACTGCAAGTGGGAAAGAACAGTAGGAAAAGCAAACAAAGAAATAATGTAGAAAAATAATAAGTTTGAAAATTTTAAATTAAAGAGAAAAAGAAAAAACAAACTCCACAGAACTGCAAAAGTCCAACATAGAGGCAGAGGTTTATAAAAACAATTAGAGGTATGATTTTTAAAAAAGCCGTAAAAGCTCAAGCAGATTTCATAAAAGTGAAGTGAAATTTGGTCAGCCATGTCCAACTTTTTGCGTCCCCATGGACTATACATTCCATGGAATTCTCCCGACCTGAATACTGGTGTGGGGAGCCTTTTACTTCCCCAGGGGATCTTCCCAACCCAGAGATCAAAGCCAGGTCTCCTGTATTGAAGATGGATAATTTACCAGCTGAGCCACCAGGGAAGAAGAATATTAGCAAGCAAGACGTGCATGGTCCTGACTGCTCTTTTTTGATGCCCAAGTTTAGGAGAAAGACTCGAGTTGTTTTTCTCATTTCATTGGTGAAGTTAGATTTCATAGTGCTAATAAAATCGATAACTACAACAGAGAGGGGAAAAAAGAAAAAGAAGAGAAAAAAAAATCCAAAAGAAACTGCATAACAAGTCAAAATATAAGAATAGTATATGTTTTTCTTGAGTCCCTGCTGTCAGCGTCCTTTCCCTTGCTGGGAGTCATAGTCATAGTCATAGTCAGCGTCCTTTCCCTTGCTCGACTTCCTAGGATGCCCTCCAACACTGTGTTGGTCTCTGGACCTGCTGTGGGGGCAGCTCAGACTCTAATCTGGTCCTACACCTGCATGTTCTTGCCTCCAATGTCCATAGCTATCAGAACTAGGGCATTTTCTTTTGTGGGAGCTCGCAATGTCCTTTTATATATTCCACAGACACAGAGTCTGCCCAGTTGTTCATCTGGATTTAATCTGCAGCTTGTATAGCTGGTGGGAAGGTTTTGGGTCTTCTTCCTTAGCCACACTGCCCCTGGGTTTCAATTGTGGTTTTATTTCCATCTCTGCACGTGGGTCATCCACTGGGGTTTGCTTCTGAGGTTGCCCTGGAGGACTTGATTTGCCCCTGTGAGGGCCAGGTGTTGAGGTGGTGCAGCTGCTTGGATCACAGGGGTTCTGGCAGCACCAGGTACTCAGGGGAGCTGGCAGCTAGGGCAGCAGGAAATATAGTGCTCTAGAAGGGTATGGCAACCAGTATTGGCCAATATGCTCCAGTATTCTTGCCTGGAGAACCCCCTTCCCTGACAGAGAAGCCTGGCAGGCCACAGTCTAGAGGGTCGCAAACAGTCAGACACTACCAAGGTGACCCTGCGCGCATAGAGGCAAGGCTTTTTTTGCCTGTGGCAGTTCTGTCCCAGTGAGAGTTGAGCATGAAGGTGGTGCACTTTCTTGACTTGTGGGGACCCTGGCAGCACCAAGTGTGCACGGACACGGACTGCCTGTGCCGCAGGAGTTGTGGCCCTATCAGAATCTTTTTCCAACCTCTTGTAGCTGGTGATCAGGAGGCCTCTTTGGCCAGTCTTTCTCCATAGCTCTTCCCTTTCAGTCACTTTGAGGACTCCCTTGCCTGGGGTCCTTCTCTGTTGTTTGGCACATCAGGCACATAGAGGGGGCCCCCCTGGATAGGCTCCTACTCTGTAGATTGGCTCATCAGTCACTTAAAGGAGCACAATGGGTGGGGTCCTGCTCTGTAGTTCAGTGAGTCAGGCACTTGATGGACCAGCCTCTCTATTGTTCGGCTGCTGATGCTGGCCTGTGGGGTGAGAGAGGCTATGGTGATGGCTCCACCCTCCTCCAGTGACTCAGCAGTATCGCCTTGCTTCCATGGCTGCCTGGCTTACCTCCACAGCCATATCCCACGACAATCTCTTCCCTCACGTTCCCTCGGTCCGCCTTTCTACAGTCAACAGCAGCCCTCGCCCTGGGATTGCTCCATAATCCCTATGTTCCCAGCTCACAGCTGCTGCGCCTTCTAGGGGACCTGCATCCCTCTCTGGGGTGTGTATGGCTGTGGCAAGGACTGATTCTTATTGCGTTTAGGCTGCTACAGATCAGCTGTCTCACTCTCAGCCTTAAATGTTTCTCCTCTGATCCAGACAGTTGCTCCCATGTGGGGATCGGACACCTACTTCAGTTCTCCCACCCACCGAGGGCAGGTCCAGTCCTACTAACACTCCTGTTTTCCCCCCTAGTTCCTTCATCCTACCAAGTTTTGAGTGGCTCCATATATTCTTTTCCTCTCGTCAGGTACTCCCGTCTGCTCTCAGCTGCTGTTCTGCAAGCACTTCTGTGTCTGAATGTGTATTCCTCACGTATCCGTGGAGAGAGATGTACTCCACGTCCACCTACTCCTCTGCCATGTTGTTCATCTCAGCTTTTTGCCTATTAGAAATAAGACTGCTATGAACATTCATGTGCACGTCTTTGGGTAAACATTTATTTTGTTCATTCTTGTTGGTATAAACCTAGAAGTGGGATCACTGGGTCATATGGTAACCCAATATTTAATTTTTAAAGCAACTTCCAAAGTGTTTTCCACCAGGGTGTACCATTTAGTATTCTCATAAGCAGTGCATGAAAGTTCAAATTTTTTCACATCCTCATCACACATGTTCATGTCTGTTCTCTCATTACAGCCATCATTTTCTTGTGCTGTGGGTGCTTAGTTGCCATCTGTATATCCTTATTTAGTGAATTTCCTGTTCAAATATTTTGTCCAATTTTTTTTTGCATTGTACCTTTCATATATTTTGTCAGATTCTTAAGTTTTTAAAACTTCAATGTTATTGTTATTATTTTTTATTTTGTTTTTCAATTGTCTATGTTACCATAGAGAAAATCATTTAATTGAATTTTATATATCAACTGTCTATCTTGCAACATTGCTTAAATTACTTCTTAGTTTTAGTTTTATTTTGTTTTTGCTGTAGATTTTATTAGCTATTCTACATAAATGTTGCCTACAAATAAAAACAGTTTAATTCTTCTTTTCTAAACTGGATAACTTCTCAATAATTTTCTAATATGACTTCATGAAGAGAATTCAGTATAGTGAGAGTGGACATCTTTTTGTAGATCCTGATCTTAGAAGTAAAGCACTTAGTCTTCTACAATAAAGTGTGATGTTAATTATACAGTTTATTACCTTCATAAGGTTGAGGAAGTTTTCTATTTCTAGTTTGCTAAGAGTTTTTTATACAGAATGTTCTCAGTTGTTCAGTTGTCCAGCTGTTTGCGACCCCATGGACTGTAAGCCCACCAGGCTCCTCTGTCCACCGGGATTCTCCAGGCAAGAATAATGGAGTGGGTTGCCATGCCCACCTCCAGGGGATATTCCCAACCCAGAGACGGAACACAGGTCTCCCAAATGCAGGCAGATTCTTTACCAGCTGAGCCACCAGGGAAGCCCAAAAATACTTCAGTGGGTAGCCTATCCCTTCTAGAGGGGATCTTTCCAACCCAGGAAAATATATTAGGTTTTTTCCAAATTATTTTTCAGCATTTATCGAGATGACCCTAATGTGTTTCATTTTTAGTTCTTTAGTAAATTGAATTACAATGATTGATTTTCAGATGTTTAACCAATCCTGATTCTTAAGGGGACAAAACTCAATACATAATACTGTGTCATACTTTGTATATATTGGTGTAGTCTGTTCTTCATTCTGGACACTTTCTATTGCTACCTTTTCAAGTGCACAATTTTCTTCTGCTGCCCTGGCTAATCTGTCATGTCTTCTATCCACTGAGTTTGTCATCTGACTCTGTAGTTTTCATATCTGTAAGATCAAGTTGGGTCTATTTTAGGATTTCCATGGCTCTACTTAATTTTAGAACACACAAACCACAGTTATTCCAAGTATTTTAATGTCTCTGCAATTTCTAAAATCTATGCCACTTCTGCCTCAGTTTCAGTTCTCAAGGGAATTTTAGTATGATTTTTCTTACCTTCAGTTCAGTTCAGTTCAGTCGCTTAGTCGTGTCTGACTCTTTGCGACCCCATGAGTTGCAGCACACCAGGCCTCCCTGTCCATCACCAACCTCCAGAGTTCACCCAAACTCATGTCCGTCAAGTCGGTGATACCATCCAACCATCTCATCCTCTGTCGTCCCCTTCTGCTCCTGCCCCCAATCCCTCCCAGCATCAGAGTCTTTCCCAATGAGTCAACTCTTCACATGAGGTGGCCAAAGTACTGGAGTTTCAGCTTCAGCATCAGTCCTTCCAAAGAACACCCAGGACTGATCTCCTTTAGAAAGGACTGGTTGGATCTCCTTGCAGTCCAAGGGACTCTCAAGAGTCTTCTCCAACAGCACAGTTCAAAAGCATCAATTCTTCGGCACTCAGCTTTCTTCACAGTCCAACTCTCACATCCATATATGACCACTGGAAAAACCATAGCCTTGACTAGATGGACCTTTGTTGGCAAAGTAATGTCTCTGCTTTTGAAAATGGTATCTAGGTTGGTCATAACTTTCCTTCCAAGGAGTAAGCATCTTTTAATTTCATGGCTGCAATCACCATCTGCAGTGATTTTGGAGCCCAGAAAAATAAAGTCTGCCACTGTTTCCACTGTTTCCCCATCTATTTGCCATGAAATGATGGGACCAGATGCCATGATCTTTGTTTTCTGAATGTTAAGCTTTAAGCCAACTTTTTCACTCTCTACTTTCACTTTCATCAAGAGACTTTTTAGTTCCTCTTCACTTTCTGCCATAAGGGTGGTGTCATCTGCATATCTGAAGTTATTGATATTTCTCCCAGCAATCTTGATTCCAGCTTGTGTTCTTCCAGCCCAGCGTTTCTCATGATGTACTCTGCATATAAGTTAAATAAGCAGGGTGACAATATACAGCCTTGACGAACTCCTTTTCCTATTTGGAACCAGTCTGTTGTTCCATGTCCAGTTCTAACTGTTCCTTCCTGACCCGCGTATAGGTTTCTCAAGAGGCAGGTCAGGTGGTCTGGTATTCCCATCTCTTGAAGAATTTTCCACAGTTTATGGTGATCCACACAGTCAAAGGCTTTGGCATAGTCAATAAAGCAGAAATAGATGCTTTTCTGGAACTCTCTTGCTTTTTCCATGATACAGCGGATGTTGGCAATTTGATCTTTGGTTCCTCTCCCTTTTCTAAAACCAGCTTGAACATCTGGAAGTTCACAGTTCACATATTCCTGAAGCCTGGCTTGGAGAATTTTGAGCATTACTTTGCTAGCATGTGAGATGAGTGAAATTGTGCAGTAGTTTGATCATTCTTTGGCATTGCTTTTCTTTGGAATAGGAATGAAAACTGACCTTTTCCAGTCCTGTGGCCACTGCTGAGTTTTCCAAATTTGCTGGCATACTGAGTGCAGCAGTGTCACAGCATCATCTTCCTTAGTGAGATTAAATATATTTTTTATATGGTTAGGGGCTAGTTACATACTTTTCTTGTGAATTGGCTGCTCATGTCTTTTAAACATGTCTTAATAAAGTTAAAGGCCAGTGATACATGTTTCATATAAACTGTTGGCTTGTGTCTTTTTCACATTTTTTTATCAGGTTTTAAGATCTTCTAAAAATTGTAAGGATCATCTTTTGGGTTTGTTTATGGTGTGCTTTGTTCTATCTCTTAAAATTTTAAGCAGTGTGATGGACCGTGGGTGAATAAGCAACAAGTGGACACCAGGATGTGAACACTTGGCAGGAAACCCAGGAAGGCCCACTAAGTCAACAAACTGTCCCCAGGGTTGTGCCTCAGGCTGGTTGACCCTACTAGTCAATTAGAAAAACAAGGACTGAGGTGGAGCACACAATTCATCCCCCTTTCCTCCAGAGCCAACCACCTAATGAGAAACCTTGGGAACTAGATGCACAGGACACCCCTTCCTGATTATTCAGTGTCATTTTTCATGGGATCACCCAGCACAGTTGGAAGCTTGTGGCATCCCTATTCCTGGAAATGAATTCCACCATGGTTTTGACTGTGAAACAAGACAGCTCCAAGGAGGTGCCAGAAAGAAAACAAGATGAGAAAAGTGCAGTTTGTGAGGCACATGTCTAATGAGAAACTAGACCTTTGCACACGATGGGCTCACACACATCTAAGCTGCCTCATCCTATCACCAAGGTGGGATGGAAAAAGGTTTCAGTCACTGGTGGTCATTTCCCAAGGATCACCCATTAAATGGAAACTAGAATATTTCTCCAACCGAAACATCTGAATTGCTCCCCATCCTCCGCTAGAGGTGTCAGGATGGGGCTTTGTGATGTCAAGGCCCACCCAGGGCCACCATTGGCTGGGCAGGAGACTTGCTGACCTCATAAAGCATGAGGGTGTGTCTCCCTGGGGAGGGGTATATATAGCGGTGCTCAGGGGCTCTGGAGCAGACCACTGGGAGGCCTCAAAATGACTACGCGGACTGGGAAGCCCCAAGGCTCCAGAGTAGTTAGGAAACACCTGCCTCCTGTTACCCGGGACAAAAGGATGAAGACCTCCTCTCAACTGAGGCCCAAAAAAAATGTCAAGGTCAGCTGAGGCCACCCAAACTCCTCTTCCCATTGACCCCACCCCATAAGACCCCCTGCCCTGGCCTTGCCTGGCACATAACCCCTCTCTGCCCACACCCCTTCTCCTGAAGCTGTCGTTCCTGTCCACCTTCACCCTCTTCCCCAAACCAATGCCATTCTCTACCCCTCTCTTGTTTTCTCCAGGTGGCCAGGGCAAGTGTGAGAGTGAATAATCCCCTTCAGGCAAAGCTGACCAAGAAAACTTCTCAGAAACCACCCACCACAAGGAACCTTAGAAAAAACGGAGGCTCAAAGCTCTGTAGCCAGTGTTGCAAGGTGAATGAAGAGCTGAATCAGAACGGACCAGAGGAGGTCCCAGAGAGTGTGGAGATCCCTGTCATTCCAGCGGGACCGGTGGGCAGCCAGTGACTTGAAGGCATGGCTAGAGACCTCAGAATTCTTCGGGGGTCTTGCCGCTGAGTACTGGCCAACAGTACAGACGTGACTATTATACCAACTCCATACATTAAGAATGAAAAGAAAATAAAATCAACCTGATGTGAAATTATGTTTGTCTCTGAGTTCTCTGAGAGTGCGGGCAGAGAGGGCAGGGCAGGGATAAATGTGTGAAGAGGGAGAGAGATGGGTCCTGTGGGGTTGGAGATGGGCCCAGAAGGTCCAGTTTGCCAGAAAGTAGGAGGGGAAAGAACTGGTTCCAGACTCAGCTTCAAAGATACACTTCCCATGGGAGAAGAGGAAGAGGACTTGGTGTTTTTCTGCGTGCGTGCAGAGATGGAAACTGAGCCGGGGAGCCGTGTCATGCGTGCGGTGGCAGTGCCATTTGCTAAAAAGGCATAGAAGGAAGTTGCCCCATAAAAGGAATGGAATATTGACATTTGCAGCAACATGGAAGGTATACTATGAAGTAAAATAACTCAGACAGAGATAGACAAATACTGTATGATATCACTTATAGAATCTAAAAACACCACCAAGTAGAGAATATAACAAAAATGGAGGCTCACAAATACAGAGAACAATCTACTGGTTACCAGCGGGGAGGGGATGAGGGAAGGGCTATACAGAGGTGGGGGAGTGGGAGGCACACCGTGTTAGGTGTAAGATGAGCTCAAGGATGTATTGTACAACGTGGGGAAGAGTGCCAGTACTCTGTATTAACTATAAATGGAAGGCAAACGTTAACAGTTGTATAATAAGAAAGAAAAGGAAAGGAAGAGGGGGGAGGAAGGAGGGAAGAAAGGAAGGAAAGCATGGTGTTTTTGGACATCACAAAGCCAACATTGATTAGGCCATTTTTAGCAAAGGAATGTAGTTTATTTTTTTTAATGCATTTATTTTCATTGGAGGCTAATTACTTTACAATGCTGTAGTGGTTTTTGCCATACTTGACATGAATCCATCACGGGTGTACACGTCTTCCCCATCCTAAACCCCACCTCCCACCTCCCTCCCCATCCCATTCCTCTGGGTCATCCCAGTGCACCAGCCCCGAGCACCCTGTCTCATGCATCGAACCTGGACTGGCGATCTGATTCACTTACGATAATATACATGTTTAAAACCTATTCTCTCAGACCATCCCACCCTCGCCTTCTCCCACAGAGTCCAAAAGACTGTTCTGTACATCTGTGTCTCTTTAATGGTCTCGCATACAGGGTTATCATTACCATCTTTCTAAATTCCATATATATGCGTTAGTATTCTGTATTGGTGTTTTTCTTTCTGACTTATTTCACTCTGTATAATAGGCTCCAGTTTCATCCACCTCATTAGAACGGATTCAAGTGTATTCTTTTGAATGGCTGAGTAATATTCCATTGTGTATATGCACCAGTGCTTTCTTGTCCGTTCGCCTGCTGATGGACATCTAGGTTGCTTCCATGTCCTGCCTATTGGAAACAGTGCTGTGATGAACAAAGGGGTACCCGCTGTCTCTTTCAATTCTGGTTTCTTCGATGTGTATGCCCAGCAGTGAGATTGCTGGGTCCTATGGCAGTTCCAGTTCCAGTTTTTTAAGGAATCTCCACACTGTTCTCCATAGTGTCTGTACTAGTTTGCATTCCCCACAACAGAGTAAGAGGGTTCCCTTTTCTCAAGCATTTATTGCTTGTAGATGTTTGGATAGCAGCCATCCTGACCGGCGTGAGATGGTACCTCATTGTGGTTTTGATTTGCATTTCTCTGATAATGAGTGATGTTCAGCATCTTTTCATGTGTTTGTTATCCATCTGTATGTCTTCTTTGGACCAAAGGCCTTTAGAATGGAGCAATGGGCTCCCACAGGTGGAGCAGGGGGAGTAGCCCACCTCCCGTGCAGGCAATACTGGGGGGCATTGCCCACGAAGACTTTTATTACAAGAATAAACCCAAGTAAACGCTGGTTCTGTTTTGATTACCATCTCCATACTCCAGTATTCTAAAATAATGTCAGTAATGAAATACGTTTCCTCTGCAAAACCAAATTGTGTTGGTTTAAGTTTGAAAAGTTGGTTGTCATATATGTCAGGTTTTAATATTTTACATATTATTCACAAGGTATAAAGTTTTAGTGTACATATATATAAACACACACAAGTGTGTGCATGTGTATATAAAATATATATATATATATATATATATATATATATATATAAATTCACACGGCCACAGTCTTAGTACTTATCTTTAACAATTCATTGTCTTCTATGAGGGAGTTCATTAAGAGAAGACCCTGTTCAACAATTGTCACCAACACAGGCTGCCATGGTTACCACTGCTCCCTTCCCCAGAGCATCCTTAATGGTTTGCAAGGCCTTGAGATCACTTCCTGCACAGCCTGCAGTCCCCGAGGGAATGTACTAATACGCACCCCACATTCAAACAGTTGATTCTAAATACACGGTGATACCACAAAAATTGTCAAGGTAATGCACACGATGCGCTTTTATTTAGGTCTAAATCAGTGAAACAAAGTATTCACTGCAAGGTACAAACTTTTTTTAGCTTGCAAAGAACAAAATCGTCTTATATTTGAACACAAAGTATCTTGCAGAATTTGAAAAATAGGTTTTACATGAAATTCATACTTAATTGTCAGTTATTTTGAGACTATGGAACAAAGAAAATAAACTTATGTTAACTGGGGCTGCTTAAGCTGTATCTTTTTCAGATTTTTTTTTTTTTATTTCCTTTACACTTTTACAGTCATCAATAGATAGAATAGACAAGGTTTGGAGGAGACACACTCTCCCTGCCATGTGACCCATCAGAGTTGACTTAGAGAGATGAGGCTGGCAGGGAGTTTGGAGGCCTCTTTAGGGGAATTACAAATGCCTCATTTCTCCAACCGAAACATCTGAATTGCTCCCCATCCTCCGCTAGAGGTGTCAGGATGGGGCTTTGTGATGTCAAGGCCCACCCAGGGCCACCATTGGCTGGGCAGGAGACTTGCTGACCTCATAAAGCATGAGGGTGTGTCTCCCTGGGGAGGGGTATATATAGCGGTGCTCAGGGGCTCTGGAGCAGACCACTGGGAGGCCTCAAAATGACTACGCGGACTGGGAAGCCCCAAGGCTCCAGAGTAGTTAGGAAACACCTGCCTCCTGTTACCCGGGACAAAAGGATGAAGACCTCCTCTCAACTGAGGCCCCCAAAAAATGTCAAGGTCAGCTGAGGCCACCCAAACTCCTCTTCCCATTGACCCCACCCCATAAGACCCCCTGCCCTGGCCTTGCCTGGCACATAACCCTTCTCTGCCCACACCCCTTCTCCTGAAGCTGTCGTTCCTGTCCACCTTCACCCTCTTCCCCAAACCAATGCCATTCTCTACCCCTCTCTTGTTTTCTCCAGGTGGCCAGGGCAAGTGCGAGAGTGAATAATCACCTTCAGGCAAAGCTGACCAAGAAAACTTCTCAGAAACCACCCACCACAAGGAACCTTAGAAAAAACGGAGGCTCAAAGCTCTGTAGCCAGTGTTGCAAGGTGAATGAAGAGCTGAATCAGAACGGACCAGAGGAGGTCCCAGAGAGTGTGGAGATCCCTGTCATTCCAGCGGGACCGGTGGGCAGCCAGTGACTTGAAGGCATGGCTAGAGACCTCAGAATTCTTCGGGGGTCTTGCCGCTGAGTACTGGCCAACAGTACAGACGTGACTATTATACCAACTCCATACATTAAGAATGAAAAGAAAATAAAATCAACCTGATGTGAAATTATGTTTGTCTCTGAGTTCTCTGAGAGTGGGGGCAGAGAGGGCAGGGCAGGGATAAATGTGTGAAGAGGGAGAGAGATGGGTCCTGTGGGGTTGGAGATGGGCCCAGAAGGTCCAGTTTGCCAGAAAGTAGGGGGGGAAAGAACTGGTTCCAGACTCAGCTTCAAAGATACACTTCCCATGGGAGAAGAGGAAGAGGACTTGGTGTTTTTCTGCGTGCGTGCAGAGATGGAAACTGAGCCGGGGAGCCGTGTCATGTGTGCGGTGGCAGTGCCATTTGCTAAAAAGGCATAGAAGGAAGTTGCCCCATAAAAGGAATGGAATATTGACATTTGCAGCAACATGGAAGGTATACTATGAAGTAAAATAACTCAGACAGAGATAGACAAATACTGTATGATATCACTTATAGAATCTAAAAACACCACCAAGTAGAGAATATAACAAAAATGGAGGCTCACAAATACAGAGAACAATCTACTGGTTACCAGCGGGGAGGGGATGAGGGAAGGGCTATACAGAGGTGGGGGAGTGGGAGGCACACCGTGTTAGGTGTAAGATGAGCTCAAGGATGTATTGTACAACGTGGGGAAGAGTGCCAGTACTCTGTATTAACTATAAATGGAAAGCAAACGTTAACAGTTGTATAATAAGAAAGAAAAGGAAAGGAAGAGGGGGGAGGAAGGAGGGAAGAAAGGAAGGAAAGCATGGTGTTTTTGGACATCACAAAGCCAACATTGATTAGGCCATTTTTAGCAAAGGAATGTAGTTTATTTTTTTTAATTCATTTATTTTCATTGGAGGCTAATTACTTTACAATGCTGTAGTGGTTTTTGCCATACTTGACATGAATCCATCACGGGTGTACACGTCTTCCCCATCCTAAACCCCCCTCCCACCTCCCTCCCCATCCCATTCCTCTGGGTCATCCCAGTGCACCAGCCCCGAGCACCCTGTCTCATGCATCGAACCTGGACTGGCGATCTGATTCACTTACGATAATATACATGTTTAAAACCTATTCTCTCAGATCATCCCACCCTCGCCTTCTCCCACAGAGTCCAAAAGACTGTTCTGTACATCTGTGTCTCTTTAATGGTCTCGCATACAGGGTTATCATTACCATCTTTCTAAATTCCATATATATGCGTTAGTATTCTGTATTGGTGTTTTTCTTTCTGACTTATTTCACTCTGTATAATAGGCTCCAGTTTCATCCACCTCATTAGAACGGATTCAAGTGTATTCTTTTTAATGGCTGAGTAATATTCCATTGTGTATATGCACCAGTGCTTTCTTGTCCGTTTCGCCTGCTGATGGACATCTAGGTTGCTTCCATGTCCTGCCTATTGGAAACAGTGCTGTGATGAACAAGGGGTACACGTTGTCTCTTTCAATTCTGGTTTTTCGATGTGTATGCCCAGCAGTGAGATTGCTGGGTCCTATGGCAGTTCCAGTTCCAGTTTTCTAAGGAATCTCCACACTGTTCTCCATAGTGGCTGTACTAGTTTGCATTCCCCACAACAGAGTAAGAGGGTTCCCTTTTCTCAAGCATTTATTGCTTGTAGATGTTTGGATAGCAGCCATCCTGACCGGCGTGAGATGGTACCTCATTGTGGTTTTGATTTGCATTTCTCTGATAATGAGTGATGTTCAGCATCTTTTCATGTGTTTGTTATCCATCTGTATGTCTTCTTTGGACCAAAGGCCTTTAGAATGGAGCAATGGGCTCCCACAGGTGGAGCAGGGGGAGTAGCCCACCTCCCGTGCAGGCAATACTGGGGGGCATTGCCCACGAAGACTTTTATTACAAGAATAAACCCAAGTAAACGCTGGTTCTGTTTTGATTACCATCTCCATACTCCAGTATTCTAAAATAATGTCAGTAATGAAATACGTTTCCTCTGCAAAACCAAATTGTGTTGGTTTAAGTTTGAAAAGTTGGTTGTCATATATGTCAGGTTTTAATATTTTACATATTATTCACAAGGTATAAAGTTTTAGTGTACATATATATAAACGCACACAAGTGTGTGCATGTGTATGTATATAAAAAAATATATATATATAAATTCACAGGGCCACAGTCTTAGTACTTATCTTTAACAATTCATTGTCTTCTATGAGGGAGTTCATTAAGAGAAGACCCTGTTCAACAATTGTCACCAACACAGGCTGCCATGGTTACCACTGCTCCCTTCCCCAGAGCATCCTTAATGGTTTGCAAGGCCTTGAGATCACTTCCTGCACAGCCTGCAGTCCCCGAGGGAATGTACTAATACGCACCCCACATTCAAACAGTTGATTCTAAATACACGGTGATACCACAAAAATTGTCAAGGTAATGCACACGATGCGCTTTTATTTAGGTCTAAATCAGTGAAACAAAGTATTCACTGCAAGGTACAAACTTTTTTTAGCTTGCAAAGAACAAAATCGTCTTATATTTGAACACAAAGTATCTTGCAGAATTTGAAAAATAGGTTTTAAGTGAAATTCATACTTAATTGTCAGTTATTTTGAGACTATGGAACAAAGAAAATAAACTTATGTTAACTGGGGCTGCTTAAGCTGTATCTTTTTCAGATTTTTTTTTTTTATTTCCTTTACACTTTTACAGTCATCAATAGATAGAATAGACAAGGTTTGGAGGAGACACACTCTCCCTGCCATGTGACCCATCAGAGTTGACTTAGAGAGATGAGGCTGGCAGGGAGTTTGGAGGCCTCTTTAGGGGAATTACAAATGCCTCATTTCTCCAACCGAAACATCTGAATTGCTCCCCATCCTCCGCTAGAGGTGTCAGGATGGGGCTTTGTGATGTCAAGGCCCACCCAGGGCCACCATTGGCTGGGCAGGAGACTTGCTGACCTCATAAAGCATGAGGGTGTGTCTCCCTGGGGAGGGGTATATATAGCGGTGCTCAGGGGCTCTGGAGCAGACCACTGGGAGGCCTCAAAATGACTACGCGGACTGGGAACCCCCCAAGGCTCCAGAGTAGTTAGGAAACACCTGCCTCCTGTTACCCGGGACAAAAGGATGAAGACCTCCTCTCAACTGAGGCCCAAAAAAAATGTCAAGGTCAGCTGAGGCCACCCAAACTCCTCTTCCCATTGACCCCACCCCATAAGACCCCCTGCCCTGGCCTTGCCTGGCACATAACCCCTCTCTGCCCACACCCCTTCTCCTGAAGCTGTCGTTCCTGTCCACCTTCACCCTCTTCCCCAAACCAATGCCATTCTCCCCTCTCTTGTTTTCTCCAGGTGGCCAGGGCAAGTGTGAGAGTGAATAATCACCTTCAGGCAAAGCTGACCAAGAAAACTTCTCAGAAACCACCCACCACAAGGAACCTTAGAAAAAACGGAGGCTCAAAGCTCTGTAGCCAGTGTTGCAAGGTGAATGAAGAGCTGAATCAGAACGGACCAGAGGAGGTCCCAGAGAGTGTGGAGATCCCTGTCATTCCAGCGGGACCGGTGGGCAGCCAGTGACTTGAAGGCATGGCTAGAGACCTCAGAATTCTTCGGGGGTCTTGCCGCTGAGTACTGGCCAACAGTACAGACGTGACTATTATACCAACTCCATACATTAAGAATGAAAAGAAAATAAAATCAACCTGATGTGAAATTATGTTTGTCTCTGAGTTCTCTGAGAGTGGGGGCAGAGAGGGCAGGGCAGGGATAAATGTGTGAAGAGGGAGAGAGATGGGTCCTGTGGGGTTGGAGATGGGCCCAGAAGGTCCAGTTTGCCAGAAAGTAGGGGGGGAAAGAACTGGTTCCAGACTCAGCTTCAAAGATACACTTCCCATGGGAGAAGAGGAAGAGGACTTGGTGTTTTTCTGCGTGCGTGCAGAGATGGAAACTGAGCCGGGGAGCCATGTCATGCGTGCGGTGGCAGTGCCATTTGCTAAAAAGGCATAGAAGGAAGTTGCCCCATAAAAGGAATGGAATATTGACATTTGCAGCAACATGGAAGGTATACTATGAAGTAAAATAACTCAGACAGAGATAGACAAATACTGTATGATATCACTTATAGAATCTAAAAACACCACCAAGTAGAGAATATAACAAAAATGGAGGCTCACAAATACAGAGAACAATCTACTGGTTACCAGCGGGGAGGGGATGAGGGAAGGGCTATACAGAGGTGGGGGAGTGGGAGGCACACCGTGTTAGGTGTAAGATGAGCTCAAGGATGTATTGTACAACGTGGGGAAGAGTGCCAGTACTCTGTATTAACTATAAATGGAAGGCAAACGTTAACAGTTGTATAATAAGAAAGAAAAGGAAAGGAAGAGGGGGGAGGAAGGAGGGAAGAAAGGAAGGAAAGCATGGTGTTTTTGGACATCACAAAGCCAACATTGATTAGGCCATTTTTAGCAAAGGAATGTAGTTTATTTTTTTAATTCATTTATTTTCATTGAGGCTAATTACTTTACAATGCTGTAGTGGTTTTTGCCATACTTGACATGAATCCATCACGGGGTGTACACGTCTTCCCCATCCTAAACCCCACCTCCCACCTCCCTCCCCATCCCATTCCTCTGGGTCATCCCAGTGCACCAGCCCCGAGCACCCTGTCTCATGCATCGAACCTGGACTGGCGATCTGATTCACTTACGATAATATACATGTTTAAAACCTATTCTCTCAGATCATCCCACCCTCGCCTTCTCCCACAGAGTCCAAAAGACTGTTCTGTACATCTGTGTCTCTTTAATGGTCTCGCATACAGGGTTATCATTACCATCTTTCTAAATTCCATATATATGCGTTAGTATTCTGTATTGGTGTTTTTCTTTCTGACTTATTTCACTCTGTATAATAGGCTCCAGTTTCATCCACCTCATTAGAACGGATTCAAGTGTATTCTTTTGAATGGCTGAGTAATATTCCATTGTGTATATGCACCAGTGCTTTCTTGTCCGTTCGCCTGCTGATGGACATCTAGGTTGCTTCCATGTCCTGCCTATTGGAAACAGTGCTGTGATGAACAAAGGGGTACCCGCTGTCTCTTTCAATTCTGGTTTCTTCGATGTGTATGCCCAGCAGTGAGATTGCTGGGTCCTATGGCAGTTCCAGTTCCAGTTTTCTAAGGAATCTCCACACTGTTCTCCATAGTGGCTGTACTAGTTTGCATTCCCCACAACAGAGTAAGAGGGTTCCCTTTTCTCAAGCATTTATTGCTTGTAGATGTTTGGATAGCAGCCATCCTGACCGGCGTGAGATGGTACCTCATTGTGGTTTTGATTTGCATTTCTCTGATAATGAGTGATGTTCAGCATCTTTTCATGTGTTTGTTATCCATCTGTATGTCTTCTTTGGACCAAAGGCCTTTAGAATGGAGCAATGGGCTCCCACAGGTGGAGCAGGGGGAGTAGCCCACCTCCCGTGCAGGCAATACTGGGGGGCATTGCCCACGAAGACTTTTATTACAAGAATAAACCCAAGTAAACGCTGGTTCTGTTTTGATTACCATCTCCATACTCCAGTATTCTAAAATAATGTCAGTAATGAAATACGTTTCCTCTGCAAAACCAAATTGTGTTGGTTTAAGTTTGAAAAGTTGGTTGTCATATATGTCAGGTTTTAATATTTTACATATTATTCACAAGGTATAAAGTTTTAGTGTACATATATATAAACACACACAGTGTGTGTGTGCATGTATATAAATATATAAATAAATATATATATATATATATATATATAAATTCACAGGGCCACAGTCTTAGTACTTATCTTTAACAATTCATTGTCTTCTATGAGGGAGTTCATTAGGAGAAGACCCTGTTCAACAATTGTCACCAACACAGGCTGCCATGGTTACCACTGCTCCCTTCCCCAGAGCATCCTTAATGGTTTGCAAGGCCTTGAGATCACTTCCTGCACAGCCTGCAGTCCCCGAGGGAATGTACTAATACGCACCCCACATTCAAACAGTTGATTCTAAATACACGGTGATACCACAAAAATTGTCAAGGTAATGCACACGATGCGCTTTTATTTAGGTCTAAATCAGTGAAACAAAGTATTCACTGCAAGGTCAAACTTTTTTTAGCTTGCAAAGAACAAAATCGTCTTATATTTGAACACAAAGTATCTTGCAGAATTTGAAAAATAGGTTTTAAGTGAAATTCATACTTAATTGTCAGTTATTTTGAGACTATGGAACACTCACCTGGCCCCTGACAAGGGTGGACTGTTTGGCCATCCTAGGTAACAGCACCTGGCCTTTCTTTTGGGGTCACGTCCCTCCAGGTCACTTCACGTGGGCGGGCTGTCCGTCCTTCCTCTCTGTCTGCACGTATAAGCAACGCAAGTCAGGCTGGTCAGTTAGATTCCCCTAATCATCTGGTCACACTGGTTGCTCTGAGTGGAGGGCAAATCAGCAAATGTGGAGTCTCTCCCTTCTTTTTTTTTGTCTTTGCATTTTGGGCTGCACTGGGTCTTCATGGCAACGCATGAGTCTCTCATTGTGGTGGCTTCTCTTGTTGTGGAGCCTGGGCTCTAGAGTGTGGACTCAGTAGTGGTGGTGCAGGGGCTGAGCTGCAGCACGGCATGTTAGATCTTCCTGGCTCAGGATCGAACCTGTGTCTCCTGCATTGGCATGTGAATTCTTCACCACTGAGCCAGCAGAGAAGCCCTGGCCGGTGGATTCTTAACCACTGGACCACCAGGGAAGTCCTGAGCCTTTCCCTTAATGGATACATGGGCAACTGGAGAGGGAATCTGTGTCCTTTTCCTTGGGTCACTGGCAATAATGTTGGAATCCAGTAATAGCTTGGAGGAGCCCGCCCACCCCACCCCCACCGTGGGACACAGTACCATAAATGGGCAGACGCAGACCTGGAGGTGGAGGAAAAGTCGAGTGAGGTGGCAATGGTGTTTGAATTCCAGATCAGCGTGCTTTAAGTTAGATTATGTGAATCAATAAACCTCACATTTCTTTTCTGTACACAAGTTTCAACTGAGTTTGTGTCATGTAAGATCCAGCAATTCTAAGCTTGACAAATGTCTGTTTTAATTTTTTCTAGACACTGAAACTGAAATTAAATTTGTGTAAGCTGCATCAACTCTGTTACAGGGATGAATGCATTGATTAACTTTTATTAAAATCCCTTGGACTGTCTTATGACAAATAAAGAGAACTTATAAAGAGTGAAAAGATGGCTAATAACAACTTGGAAAGGAATTCTAAGATTTGTGTGCCTGGCCAAAGACTAGGATTTGTGGATCCTGGAGAAGAGAAAATATACTTGCGATCTTGATTTATATGAATGGTTGGTGAATGAGGATGGTGAAGATGAGTTTTCCTCTCCAGGAAATATGCCGGTGGCTCAGGAATGGACGAGAGAAGTCTTGACAGTGATCAAATACTGAAGGCACTTGTGGAATCCTATTTGGAGGCTAAAATGACATTTTATTGTTTGGAAAATGACTTCTGTGGGCTTGGCCCTAAAGCCGGGTTAGGTAACATGTTGGAATCTGTGTCTTTGTATCCTGTAATGCAGAATGGCTCCAAATTCATAAGTTGCTTAATCTTTTAGCATTATTAACCAGCAATAATGCTCAACTGTTGAACGTGGCTCAGGAATGACCATTGAAGAAGACAGTTTGATGGTAGCTGACTTTCAGCTCCATTGTAGAACATGGGCTTCCTTGTCCTTTCTTGTGTATTTCTGGAAGAAGTGATTTCACTTTTCTTATTCTAATAAAACAAAGAATATTTTCTGGTAAAAAAAAAAAACAAAACAAAACAAAACAAAACTAAGTATCTCTCCTGTCATTGCTAGTACTATCAGAGTTAGTACTATCAGTGTCCCTACCTTTCATACCTGTGCTCTTCCATCCGTCCATCCATCTTTTCTCCAAATAGTCATTGACTGTGTCAAAAGTTGGGCTTGTCCTCTCTTAGGCCCTTCTACTTGTAACATGATTCTCAGCTCTCCTGCAGCCCAAGCTCTGAAAACGGAATCCCCTTCTCACATCTCTTCACAAGTCACTATTTATCCTCACAGTTAGTTTGTTCTAACCCCTGGCTCCTGGACCAGCAAGGCACTTTCTTTTTTTGCTACTTCATACCTACCCATTTTCTTCTCTTTATCTTTTCCGTAGCAATTGTGGTGGACTCAGCATAGAGAGTTGAAAGTACCAAGGCAGATTTAGAACTTTATTGGGGTTGGGAAAACACTGTTCTCAGTTCTGTCTTTTTTTGGGGGGAAGCTGTGGCTAGACCTCTCTTGGCACGGCCTTGGTTTTCTGTCTCTCCACACTCTCTGTTTGCTTTCAGTGAGCTGCTCTTTCACTTGGGTTCAGGGTTTCCATTTTGAAACTGGGTAAAACACTGTCTACCCTCTGTTGATGTTTCCACTGTGGATTCTCTCTTGGCCCCATTCTCATGACTTCTGCTGAAATTTCAGGCCTTAATCTATTGAAAGAGAAATCGCCCAAGTTGGGGTGGTGCATGGAATGTAGATATTAAATTTAAATCCTTAAAGCTTTTATGTTTCTCTAACATTTAGGACATGAAAAAAATTTGTAAAATACTGCTGAACATTTGCCATTGATGATCTGCTTAATTGCTCGTGTGAAAAAATTTAAGCTCTGCAGGCTCTCTGCCAGCTCTGCCTTCCTTCCAATAACCTACTTTTGGTTTCTAACATCTGCTCTCAGTGGCTGATTCTCCCATCATATAGCTGCTAGACTTTTCCTCACCACCTCATCCCAGCGCTCTGTCCCAACAGATGGCCTTGAATCAAATAGTTGCTTATGCCCTGGCACTCTCCAACACGCATGTGTGCACCTACGTGCAGACCACAGCCTTCTGTTTGGAAGCCATGTGCATGGCAGGCAGATCTCCTTTTCATCTGGATCAGGTTCAGCACAGTTGTTGCACCAAATTTGTGGGATGGTACCCCAATCCAAACCTGCTTTCCTGGTCTCTGGTATTAGCTCCTTCATTTTGCAACTTCAGTTTTTCTTTTTCTTTTTTTTAATACGGGGCGCCGGCCAGGGTCGGCCCGCGCGCCGACTGTCCGCGAGCGCGCGGCGGGGCGGGATGGGGAGGGCGCGGGCCGAGAGGGCCGCCTCGGCGCCGGCCCCGGCGTGACGTCACTGGAGCGTCTCCAGCAACTTCAGTTTAAATCACGTTCAGCTAAGTTGAAATTCTCTCTAGCCATCGGGCCCAAGGAGTGATTCAGTATAAATAAAACATTCAGAAAATTCTCTGATTCCTTATCTTAAGCAGTAGAGTAAATGCCTTTGCTCAGATCTTAGACTGTTGGTTGATTAGGTGGCCAAAGTAAAATCTATATTGTATTTGTTGCTTATCATGGTCATAGGGCTTCCCACATGGTGAAGAGGTAAAGAATCCGCCTGCCAATGCAGGAGCTTCAAGAGATGCTGGTTCAGTCCCTGGGTTGGCAAGATCTCCTGGAGGAGGACATGGCAAACTGCTCCAGTGGTCTTACCTGGAGAATTCCATGGACAGGGGAGCCTGATGGGCTACAATCCATAGGGTTGCGAAAGAGTTGGACACAACTGAATGAGTAAACAGCAGCAACAACAACAGTCATCGTAAAGACTGGTAATGTCTATTCTGAACATACTGGGGTGGGCCCTTGATATGGATTATCTCAACAGTTCAGCCTTGGATGCAGCCTTACAGCAGCCATTTGAAGGAGACGAAAGGGAAAGTTGGCTGTATTTCTCTCTCTCTTTCTTTTGGCATCCAATTTTTAAAAAATATTTATCTCTTTATTTTGAAACAGTTTAAAACTTATTAGTTGGAAAAATAGTACAGAGAGTTCCTGGACTATTGTTTCCTCCAATAATAATGTCTTACATAAAAGTAGTACATTGTCAAGACTAGGGAGTTAGCATTGGTACAATACTATTAAAGCATTTGTGTCTGTGTACATGTGTTTGTGTACATCTGTGTGTTTCTGTGAAATCTGTGAAATGCATAGATTCAAAGAACCATCACAATCAGGATGCAGAATTGTTCCATCACCATGAAGAAACACCCTCATGTTACATTACTCCCTTCCCCCAACCCTAACTCCTGGTGACTTTGAGTCTCTTCTCTCTCACTGTGATTTTAATCCCTTCAGCCTGGTTATATAAATGGAGTCATGCCACATGTAACCCTTTGAGACTGGCTTTCTCACTCAGCCTACCCTAAAGCTCCATGCAGGTTGGCTATGTCAAGAGGTTGTCATTTTTTGCATCCTTTATTAAAATGAGAGCTCCTTGAACAGTGCCTAATCAGAGGCTTCAGATTTCAGCCAAGTGTTGCTCAGTTCCTCAGCCTGTCCTGAACTGGGGCCCCTCTTCAAGGTCAGCTGTGGGGCAGCCTGGGATCTAGGAGGTCTGTCTTTGTAAAGACATTTCTGGCTTCAATCAGCCTCTTGCCTTTCACCCGAAGTGTGGAATCTTCCTTGCACACCTCGTCTTGTCTTTCCCTCATTTCCAGCCGTCTCTTGGTCTTAGCCCCAGAGATGAGCATCTGTGATAAGGATTTAGACGCAGGTTTTTCTATTGGAGAGGTGATGGCAGGAAGCAGGAGTGAGGGAGTAGGGAGAAGGGAGGAAAGGAGGGTGGAAAAACCAACAAACAGTGTGTTGATGAGTGGGTCACATCTGCGGATGCCCGGGGCTCAGTCCTACCGGGGGATCCTACGGAACCCTGAAGAATGTGCCTTAGAATTGCCACTCTGCAGGTGGGATGGGGAGGCATTTACCCATTAATTCCATCTCTCCTTGCATGCATGCATGCTAAATCGCTTCAGTTCTGTCCAACTCTGTTACCTCATGGACTGTAGCCTGCCAGGCTCCTCTGTCCATGGGAATCCCCAGGCAAGAATACTGGAGTGGGTTGCCATGCCCTCCTCCAGGGGATCTCCCCATCCCGGGGATCAAACCCAAGTCTCGTATTATATATCTCCTGCATTGCATGTGGATCCTTTACCACTTGTGCCACTTGGGAAGCCCCCAATCTTTCCTTAGTGGAAGGTTATTCTGACCACATTAACACCCTGCATTTCAAAATGGTCCCTGCATGGGGGATTGAGTGGGCTCCTGGCTCTGCTGAGAAAACCTCACAAAACCCTGTGGACTGACCCAGCCTGGTGGTGAGGTGAGAGCCAGCAGCGTGCCTGGGAGCAGGTCGCCCCCACAGCACAGGGTGAGAGGGGCTGGGGACGAGGGGGTATGTCCAAGGCAGCCTGGCCTGGTGTGAACTCTTACATTTGATGGCCAGCGCCCCTGCAGCAGTGTCGTACCCTGACCTCCACATTCTCTGGGGACCAACCCAGGACCCATGAGGAGGCTGGCTGCATTCTCGTGTGCACCGCTCACTGACTCTTCTGCTTCCTCAAGCTGTTAGCTCACTTTGAGAGGTTATCATTCTTTTCTTTTCAAAATTTAAAGAAAATATTTAGTTACTTGGCTGTGCTGAGTCTTAGTTGTGGCATGTGGACTCTTTAGCTGTGGCACGTGGGCTCTAGTTCACTGACCACGGATCAAATCCAGACCCTCTGTATTAGGAGCTTGGGGTCTTGGCCCCTGGACCACCAGGGAAGTCCTGCCTATAATTCTCTGGAGGGACTTTATGTATGTAATCACATGAATCTAAACCTAACTGTGTTTTTCAGCCTGACTAGCATCAAAAAATTTAATCATTCTTTCCCATGTATCAACCATTGATTGATGAAAACACAAATCTGTATGTGTGCAGGTGTTAAAAATAGTTAATGAAAATACTTAGGGGAATACCCTGCTGGTCCAGTGGTTAGGACTCTGCACTTTCAGTGCCAAGGGCCCAAGTTCAATCTGTGGTCAGGAAACTAAGATTCTCTCAGCCATGCCAATCAACAACCACCAAGTGTGTCTTTCTTCTTGATTCCTAACAACACGATTCCAGCGGTGGATCTGAATCCCAGCCCTGCCACCTACTGTGTTTGTGTCCTTGGGAAAGTTACTTCTACACTTCCGTTTTCTCAACTGCAAATGAGAAGAAGAATCATGCCTATGTCCTGGGGTTGTTCCGGAGTGCTATACTGTTTACAATAGAAGGCATAATAGATTACTGAGCCCTTGGAATAGTGCCTGGCCTGTAATAAGCACTGTGTAAGTCATTGTTGGGGCTTCCCAGGTGACTTAGTGATAAAGAATCCACCTACCAAGCAGGAGACATGAGTTCAATCTCTGGGTCAGTAACATCTCCTGGAGGAGGGAATGGCAACCCACTCCAGTATTCTTGGCTAGAGATTCCCATGGACAGAGCAGCCTGGTGGGCTATGGTCCATGTGGTCACAAAAGAGTTGGACACGACTTAGTAACTAAACAACAACAAAGTCATCGTTAAATAAATTTTTTAAAAAGGCAATGTTTAGGGGTCTTAGGTTGAGAGAACCAGTGAAGATTCTGCTTTGAAAAGCAAGTAAGGTATCTTCTTGTCTCCTGCAATCAAGGTCAGTCAGTCCTTCCAGGCTGTTATTGGGTGCCGCTGAACTAAAAACATGTAGCCTGAAAAATCTGGAGCCACGCTGTCTGCGAAATAGCCGGAACTGTGACTGTCGTAAATCACCAAGCCCAGCCATCTTGATCTTATCAGGAATTTAGAGCTTCTCTGAGCTTGCTCTGCTCTTTTTCCCCAGCCTTTTTCTTCTTGCTCACTTCTCTCCTTCTCGAGATAACCTAATTTATAGAACTGCCTCAATGTATGCTGGTGGACATGACATCCTGAGTGGGGAAGAATGCCAGAGCGACCCAGTGGTAGCCTGTTGATTTATGTTCAGTTCACTCCACTGACTTGGTGATTTAACATCAAAAGAAAGGATTAAGCAGGCGATCACGCTGGGCAAACAAATACACTGTTGCAAATGACTTGGCAAAAAAAATTTTTTTCTTCTGGCCATGTATAAAGCCCGCTAAAAGTGGCCCTTGGTGCAATCATGCAAATGCCTTTGGGCCCTCATGTCATGTTTCTTGCATTTTCTTTTATCACATGTGATTGTATATTATAATACACGGCAGTTCCAAAGGGGAACCAGATGGCTGCATGTTTCCCGGTTCAGGATGCTCCAGCAAAAAGGAAGGAGAAATCCGGAGCTGTATTTGGCTCTGATGAAGCTGACAGGCCACTGGAGGTGATAATCAGCAGTATTTAAGGAAGGCTTGCATTGATGATAAAGAATGTAAGTGCTCAATCACGTCTGAATGTGTCCGTGATGGGCATATCCTTTAAAAACAGATTTAATGTATTCCTTTACATCTGCTCAATTTGAATATGTTAAGACAAGCAATATTTTAAACTAGTTTTTCTTTTTGAAATCTGCACGTTTCAGAAAAAGCAAATAATTTCTTACAAAGACAGTTCAAGATATGGCCAATTTTCAACTCTTGTTTGCTTATGGTTGAGGCTGCTTGAGAATCATTTGCTCAGTAAGAAAGACTGGGCTAAACTGGCAAGAAGGAAAAAGGGAGGGAGGTGACTTGATAGTTTCCTCAACATGATTCAAGGGTTCTTACTTGCGCCCAGCCCCACAAAGGTGAAAGCATTTTGCCCTTAAAAGTAGGCTGAACAGTCACAACATGTGAAGCTGGCCATGCAAATTGCACAGTATATGTTGCTGTCTTTTTTTTTTTTTTTAAACTGAGTACTTTTTAAAAAAACCACTGAATTGTACACTTTCATATTCATTGATTTCATTTTCTTTGGCTGTGCCGGGTCTTTGTTGTGGCGTGCAGCATCTCTAGTTGGGGCATGTGAACTCTTGGCTGGGGCATGTAGGATCTAGTTCCCTGACTAGGGGATCGAACCCAGACCCCCTGCATTGGGAGCATAGAGTCTTAGACACTGGACCACCAGGGAAATCCTTGTGTTGTTGTCTTATTTGCTCTCTGACAGTGCACAAATGATGCACAACATGAAAAAAAATCTGTGACCACTTTGTTAGATTAGACTGATGACCAGACTGTCACCAGGATATTTCTGCATGTGACTCTAGGTCCTCCTGCTCATCACAACAGTCATTCATGGGGAAACGTGTGTAGTGGTGTCTCAGAAACTGGCCATGTTCTCAGGACTCTGGGGGTGAACTACCGATGTGGAAAGAAAACACTTTTTTCCCAAAATGGTGGGAAAGTCGAAGAACTAGGATTTGAATGCCAGGTTGTGGCAAAAAAGGACTCTCTCTCTTTTTGGTATTTCCACTATGGTTTATTACAGGATACTGAATATAGTTCCTTTTGCTGTACAGTAGGACCTTGTTTGTTATCTATCTTATTTATAGTAGTATATAACTGCTAATTTCAAACTCCTTATTTATCCCCCTCACCTTTCTCATTTTGTAACAATAAGCTTGTATTCTATGTCTATGAGTTTATTTCTGTTTTGTGAATAAGGTCATTTGTGTCATATTTCAGATTCCACATATAAGTGATATAATATGGTATTTATCTTTGACTTACTTCACTTAGTGTGATAATCTCTAGGTCCATCCATCTTCTCTAAATGGCATTATTTCATTCTTTTTTATGGCTGAGTAATATTCCATTGTATATATGTACCACATCTTTATCTATTCCTCAGTATCAGTGGACACTTTGGTTGCTTCCATGTCTTGGCTAAACATTGGCTCATCTTCACATGTGCTCTGGACTGAGCCCTGCTCACCTCTTGCCACGTGTAAATACCAGTACTTGCTATAACTCCCTCCACAGCTTCTTTCAGGTCTGGTTCTTTCCCCTCTCCCTTTGGGGAGATCAGCTATAATCAGGCTTCCTCTTGTACCTGGCACTGGCTTTGCATACATTAGGGCTTTCATGATGAGTAATCATGGGACCCTTCACACTTGGCCCTTCCTGGATGTCCAATAACTCATTTGAATAAATGAATAAAAAGAACATGATTTGAATTCTGATTTGGCCACTTATCGACTAAGTGACCTTGTATTCAACTGCAAAATTGGAGGTAGTAGCTGTCACAGTGGACTTCCCAGGTGGCTGGGTGGTAAAGATCTGGCTGCCAATGCTGAAGTCGTGGGTTCGATCACTGGGTTGGAAAGATCCTCTGGAGGAGGATATGGCAATCAACTCCAGTACTCTTGCCTGGAGAATCCCATGGACAGAGGAGCCTGGAGGGCTACAGTCCATGGGGTTGCAAAGAGTCAGACATGACTGAGCGACTGAACAGCAGGAGCCACAGCTGTCAGAGTGGTAATGAAGGAGGTCAGGCACAAGATCTAGCAGAGTCCCTGGCACGTGACAGGGACTCAGCAACTGTCAGTTCTCTTTCCCATAATGCCAGCTTAGTATTTCCCCTTTGATTACGATGTAACAAACAACTTAACCCCTGAACCAAGCTGTCAGGTCTGCATTTACCTTTAATTAACTGAAAATTTTCACTTTTGAGTTTTACAAAATTATTCATGTATTATTAGAGAAAGAAAATACAGCATTAAAAATATGATTTTGGAGCTGCTTATGTGGGTAAACACACAATGTGTTCATGAAATAGTATTTTGCTTCTTGCCAGAAACTTTGCTTATTTTCTGTTAAAGCAAACTTCTCTAAAATCAATAATATAAGACTGAAAGGCACCAAAACATCTAGCTGCTGCAGAAAGGCTTGAGTGTAAATTGATGATCTGGTGTTCTCAAGGTTTCTGCAGAACAAGAGGGTAAGGCCAAGTCTTCATAGAGAAGTCTCTACGAGAAGTTCCATTCATTTTATAAGGAATGAAATGTGAGTCAGGGGTCGAGGCAGGGTGAAGGGAAATGTCTTAAAAAGAACTCATCGGTTGTCACTCAGGGATTATTAATTTACTGAAAAGCCTACCTTTGGCCTGGGGATTGACTCCAGTTCGAATTTGCTAGCTGTTTCCTTTGAACTCTTCTTCCAGGCATTTGGGGGAGTACTGACTCACCCCTGTTCCACGATCTTGCAAACCTGGTCCACGTCATCACCCAGCTTGGGTCATGGCAGGGTTTTTTCTGCACATAATGCTCAGGACATGATTCTGCTCAGATTCTTCAGTAACATCAGGGTTTCAAAGATGAAGAGGAAAAAAAAAGAAAAGCAAATTGGGTTTCACAGTGTTTTGATATTCCACTGCTTTTATCCAATAAGAATTCTGAAGTCTAAGGAGATAAAGGGCACCAAGTCCATTTAGGATCTGGTGAGAAGTGAGATGGGCAGTGTGGGATGAAGGCGAGAGGGTGTTAGCGCAGGTTACTTAGAGAAAACATCTTTTACTTGGAAATTGGTACCAGCATGCATTACTAGCGTTGATACTAGTATGATATCCATACTGTCTTTATCTTTTCTCTTCCCCTGCAAGTGGTTTATCAGTATATAGCTTTATGCTATTTTAAAGTCTCAGTTGATTGTTATTTATCCACTTCTGCACTGGAGGAAATTTTAGCAAGTTCATAGAGACACAAAGTAGAATGGAGGTTTCTAGGGTGAAGGGAGGGAAAATGGATTGTTTAATGGTCCCAGAGTCTCATTCAGTCTTGCAAGATGAAGAGTTCGGGAAATTGATAGTGGTGATGGTTGCAGAACAATGTGAACATCCTTAGTGTCGCTGAACTGTGGGCTTCAGATGATGAAGATGATAAATTTTATCTTATGTGTGTTTTATCACAATTTAAAATAATTTTAAAAAAGTATACTGCCCATCCAAAAGCTGTTAAAGATAGTGAGTTTAAAGCACCAGTTTTGAAATGAAGTCCATTGTTTTCATGCTATTTATTACTGCTCCTGTCACCTTGTATCATGCATATATATTATGTATAAATAAAAAGTGTTTTTCTAAGATTTTGTTTTTTAGAGCAGTTTTAGGTTCACAGCAAACCTGAGAGGAATGGATAGAGATTTCCCATCTACCTCCTCCCCATCAGCATGTACAACTTCCCCCATTATCAACAGTCCCACCAAAGTGTTACATTTGTTACAACTGATCGACCTGTTGAAACATCATTATTGCCCGAGTCCAGAATTTGCATTAAGGTTCACTTTTGGGGTTGTACATCTAGGTTGTTGTTGTTTTAGTCTCTAAGTCCTGTCTGACTCCCCATGGACTGTAGCCCACCCGGCCCTTCTTGTCCATGGGATTCTCCAGGCAAGAACACTGGAGTGGGTTGCCATTCCCTTCTCCTGGGGATCTTCCCAATCCAGGGATGGAACATATATCTCCTGCATTAGCAGGGGATTTCTTTACCAGTGAACCACCAGGGGTTTAGACAAATGTACAATGGTATGTATCCATGATTATAATATCACCTGGAGTATTTTGGATGCCCTAAAAACATCTGTGCTCCACCTATTCATCCTTTCCCTCCCTCCAGCCCATGGCAGCCACGAATCTTTTCACTGTCTTCATAGTTTTGCCTTTTCCAGAATGTCATATAGTTAGAATCATACAGTATATTGTCTTTTCTGATTGGTTTCTTTCACTTAGTAATATCCATTTAAGGTTCTCATGTGTCTTCTCCTGGATTGATGGATCATTTCTTTTTAGTGCTAAAAAAATATTCCACTGTCCAGATGTACCACAGTTTAATTATCCGTTCACCTACTGAAGGACATCTTGATTGCTTCCAAGTTTGGACAATTGTAAATAAAGCTACTGTAAACATTCTTATGTAGGTTTGTGTGGGGATGTAAGTTTTTGACTCATTTGGATAAATGCTGGATGGTATTGCTGAATGGTATGTCAAGAGTATGTATGTTAAATTTTGTAAGAAACCAGCAAACTATCTTACAAAGTGGCTGTACCATTTTGCATTTCCCTAGCAGTGACTGAAAGTTCCTGTTGCTTCTCCTCATCATCAGCATTTGGTGTTGTCAGTGTTCTGGACTTGGGCCATTCTAACGTCCATTTCCTTGATGACACATGATGAAGAGCTTCTTTTTATATGTTCATGTGCCATCTTTGTATACTTTTTGGTGAGGTGTCTTTGGCCTGTGTTAAAATTGGTTTACTCAAGTGGTTTATTATTGTGCAGTTTTAAGAGTTTTCTGTATATTTTGGACAGTAGTTTGTTTTTTTTTTTTTACCAGATGAATCTTTTGCAAATATTTTCTCCTAGTCTTTGTCTTGTCATAGCATTCTCTTGACATTGCCTTGTGAAGAGGAGAAATATTTAATGTTAATGAAGTCAACTATATCAATTATTTCTTTCATGAAATGTGCCTTTGGTGTTGAACCTGAAAGTCATACCCAAGGTCATCTAGGTTTTCTCCTGTGTTATCTTTCTAGGAGTTTTACAGCTTTGCGTTTTTCATTTAGGTGTATGATTCATTTTGAGTTAACTTTTATAAACCGTGTAAGTTTTGTGTCTAGATTCATTTTCGTTCACATGTGGGTATTTACTTATTCTAGTACCATTTGTTGAAAAGGCTGGCTTTGCTCCATTGTCTGGCCTCTGCTCCTTGGTCAGAGATCAGTTGACTATATTGGTGTCCGTCCATTTCTGGGCTGTCTATTCTGGTCCATTGCTCTATGTGTCTATTCTCTTGCCAATATCGCCCTGTCTGATGACTGTCATTTTATACTAAGCCTTGAAGTCAGATTCTGTCAGTCCTGTAATGTTCTTCTCCTTCAATTTCATGTTTGCTATTCTGGGTCTTTGGCCTCCTCATATAAACTTTAGAATTAATTTGCTAGTATCCACAAAATAACTTGCTGGACTTTGTATCATTATAAAACACAAGTTACAGAATGATGTATATAATCTCTTTCTCAAAGATATAATTATACTTGCATGAAAGGTGAAAGTGGGATTTTTGTGCTGACACAAGGCTGATAAAATTTTCTTGAATATTCATACACGACATCTCTAGTTAACACAGCTAGCCATACATTTTTAATGGGTTCCAGGGACGGTTAATTCATCTAATCAGCTGAAAATACATGTAGCAGAATGTGCTTTGTCATAGTTGTTACTCCTGAAAGTACAACTAGTCAACTTCAAGCCCTTGATGTTTCAAGAAACCATTTAGAGAAGGTCTAAGGCAAGTGGTTCTCAAAGTGTGCTCCCCAGCCACAGCATTGGTACTGCCTGGAAACTTGTTATTAATAGAAGTTCATCCCAGACTTTCTGGAGTTGGAGCCCAGCAATCTGTGCTTTAACAAACCGTCCAAGGGTTTTTGATGCATAGTGAGGTGTGAGAACCCATTCTCTAAGGAAAGAGTATTAAACCTGTAGTAATCAGAGTTTTTTTCCTTCTTGTGCCTTATTGCAGTATCTGTACCCCACTTGCAGAATGAGAGCTTGGTAGAAAGAAAATACTCCAAGTAACAAAATAATATCAATTTTTAAAATGATGCATCAAAACAGAACATGATAAAATGACATCATAAAACCTCACAACTCTGAACCCAGAGTGACTCGGAAGAATCTGTGATTCACAATGTGAAGGTGGTGTGGCTGAAAACTTACATGTTTCTATTGAAGAAGAAAGTCATGTTTATGGATAATTAAATATGGTTGGTTAATTTTAAAAGGCATTTTAGGAACTGCTAAGGCATTTTGAGGGGTGGAGTTGTGTCACTTGCTCAGTCACATCTGACTCTTTGGGATCCATGGACTGTAGTCTGCCAGGCTCCTCTGTCCATGGGATTTCCTAGACAAGCGTACTAGAGTGGGTTTCCATTCCCTTCTCCAGGGGATCTTCCCGACGAAGGGATTGAACCTGGGTCTCCTGCATTGCAGGCAGATTGTTTACTGTCTGAGCCACCAGGGAGCCCTTGAGGCGGGGTGGTGTCAGATACTATTGCTCGAGGGCAGGTGGGTGCATGCTACACTTTTAGAGCGCTGTGAATGGTTTAACTCTTCAGTGGGCCCAACCCAAGATCATAGTCTGAAGCACTGAGTGCTTGATATCTTCATCACAGCAGAGAGGGATAAAGAGCACCAGGCATGCTCTCAGCGTTGAGCCACCAGAAGGTGAGAGGGCTGATAGAGGTTAGAGGGCATTTTTGAGTAAGGTTAGAACATGGTATGTCAGTAAAATGAAACTCAAGACTCCAGACATTCCAAAACCTCTAATGTCTACCAGAGGTTTAGGCTTTCATGGTATCCTTTCAGATACCTTTGTGAGCACTGCTTTTTTCCAGTATCTGGTCTAATAGGCACTCAATACATATTTGTTGGAACATTGAATATAGGGATGACTCTCTGGGAACCTTGGTTATGGTGAGTGATCCGGCCCACTCTGGCTGAAATTGTTTGGATCAGGATTGTACACCTGACCCAATAGGCCAATGAGATTTTCTCCTGGGAACTTAAACTGGTACTAAAAGACAGTTGAACTGAGTGTTCTTGGAGTAAGAAAAAGAAAGAAAAGTCACTCAGTCATGTCTCTTTGTGACCCCATGGACTGTAGCCCTCCAGGCTCTTCTGTCCATGGGATTCTCCAGGCAATAATACTGGGGTGGGTTGCCATTCTCTTCTCCAGGGGATCTTCCTGACCCAGGATGGAACCCAGGTCTCCCACATTTCAGGCAGATTCTTTATTGTTTGAGCCACCAGGGAAGCCCATTCTTGGAGTAGTCATGTTTAGTCTTGTCAGTTGTCAGGTTAGCCATATTCTGCCACACAGAATGGAGAATTGTCCACAGGATGAAGAAGCAGAAAAAGCCAAACAACACAGATATGCATGAATGTATATGGTCCGTACACATGCCCCTCAGCCTTTTTTTTTTTTTTTTGGCTTCCTTTCTGGTTCTTGTTTATAGTCCCTCCCTGAGGCCCAACTTTATTCCTTCTTTTGGTTCTATAAGACACCCGTATCCTTAAACAAATCTTTCTTCTGCTTAAACCACCTTGGTTTTTGCCACATGCAACCAAGATCTATTAGGAGATATATATTGTCACCACAGTTCATTTTCCTTCTCTGATATTCAACATTTGGAAGTTAAAAATCACCCTAGTAAATATTTGTCTTAATTTGAATCAATTTCCATTTCCCTGAACTTGAGCTATTTTGTAATGCCTACTTGGCCCCCTTCCACTGTTTGAATAGCAAAAAGCAAAGGGAACCAGGAGCCACCAGCTGATGTGAACTCTTAAACATTCTGTATAAATTATGCCTTTGAAACTCTTGGAATCTTCCTGGGAAACCATTTCCCAGCAGGGGAAGAAAAACTAACAGGTTTCAGAAATAAACTTGAACTATTACTCATTGCTATGGAAAAGTACAACTTTGAAGTACCCAAATAAATGAAAACAAGTGAGTTATCGCTAGTGGCAGGAGTCACGATAGTCAAGAGTGGAGACCCAGAGCCAGAAGGCTTACTGATATGTTGGAGACCCCAACTGGAGGGCACTCATTGGAAAACCAGCATCTGGGTCTTAGCTTTGTCCCCTCAGCTCCTAGCATGGGGCCTCGCCTTAGAAGGTGCTCCATATATGTTTGTTGAAAAAAGACTGAGTGATGAAATAAAGAGAAGTGATTAAGTCTGAAGATCAGTGTGTATCTGTGTGCTCAGTTGTGTCCAACTCTGCAACCCCATGGACTATGGCTTGCCAGACTCCTCTGTCCATGGGATTTCCCAGACAAGAATATGAAAGTACAAAACTACTCACAAAATAACGAGCAAACCTAATCCAGCAATACATAAAGAGGATTAAATACCACAATCAGGTTGAATATATTCCAGCTAATACTCATACTCAATGGTAAACACTGAATGCTTTCTCTCTAAGATCAGGATCAAGACAAGGATGTCCACTTTCATTACTTCTATTCCACATTATATTGAAGGTTCTAGTGAAGTCAATTAGGCAAGAAAGTGAAGTGAATGATATCCGTATTGGAAAGGAAGAAACAACATGCTATTGGCTGATGGCATGACCTTGTGTATAGAAAAGTCTAGGGAACTGTTTAATAATTATTACAACTAGTAAGTCCAAAAGGTTGAAAAGAGGCAGAAAAGACTCTCAACACACAAAAAGTTTATTGTGATTCCATACATTTACAATTTATAATCCAAGAAAAAAATTAAGAAAACAATTCCACTTACAATAGTATCAAAAATAATAAAATATCTAGGACTAAATTTAACAAAAAGGTGTAAAACCTGTACCCTGAAAAGCACAAATCATTGTTGAAAGAAATTAAAGAATATCTAAATAAGTGGGGAAAAAATAAATATTAGTGTGAGTTGCCATTTCCTCCTCCAGGAGATCTTCCTGACTCAGGGATTGAACCCATATCTCCTGCATTGGCGGGTGGATTTTTTTACCACTAAGCCACCTGGGAAGCCCCCTGAAGATCAGACTCAGAGGGAAATTGCCTGTGTGACTTTGGATGTGTTACTTACCCATGTCTTGGCTTCCATAACGGTAAAATAGGGATGAGAACAGAGCTAGCAGTTCCAGAAGTTGCTTCCTTGTCTCCACTTTCCTGATTAAGAAAGGACGCTTACTCCTTGGAAGGAAAGTTATGACCAACCTAGATAGCATATTCAAAAGCAGAGACATTACTTTGCCAACAAAGGTTCGTCTAGTCAAGGCTATGGTTTTTCCTGTGGTCATGTATGGATGTGAGAGTTGGACTGTGAAGAAGGCTGAGCACTGAAGAATTGATGCTTTTGAACTGTGGTGTTAGAGAAGACTCTTGAGAGTCCCTTGGACTGCAAGGAGATCCAACCAGTCCATTCTGAAGGAGATCAGCCCTGGGATTTCTTTGGAAGGAATGATGCTAAAGCTGAAACTCCAGTACTTTGGCCACCTCATGAGAAGAGTTGACTCATTGGAAAAGACTCTGATGCTGGGAGGGATTGGGGGCAGAAGGAGTATTTCATTAAGTCAATACATGTTTATGGAATTCCTAATGCAGAGAAGTTGCTAAGCAGGTTCTGAAATCTCTTTTATGAGGGATTTGCTATGTGGCTTCAGCCTCAGTTTCCTTCTTTGCAAAGTGCTAACAATAATTTCACCCACCTCGAGGGACTGCATGAAGGACAAGTGCAATGATGCCTATTAAGCAGCAGTGAGGTGCCTGGCTTGGAGGAAGAGGTCAGTAATGTACCCATGGAAATGGAATTAATTCTGTGCTCGGTGCTAGGACACAGAAATAAAACACAACCAACTTGGGCTCTGACCTGAGGGAGCTTGTTATGGAAAGGCAGACATTTAAGCGAGGTTCAAGACAGCCCTGGTGGCCCAGGTGGTGCTAGTGGTAAAGAACTTGCCTGCCAATTCAGGTGACATAAGAAATGTGGGTTCAATCCCTGGGTTGGGAAGATCCCCTGGAGGGGGAAACGGCAACCCACTTCAGTATTCTTGCCTGGGAAATCCCATGAACAGAGGAGCCTGACAGGTTACAATCCATGGGGTCGCAAAAGAGTCTGACACAACTGAAGCAACTTAGCACACACAGAGACAGCACAAGAATTATCCTGAGAGAGGAAACAGGACACCAGGGGGCATGCAACTGGGACACCAAAACCAAATGTGAGGATGGGTGAAGGGGACAGAGAGGTGGCCTCAAGCACCAGTGCTAAAAACCAGTTGGCCAAGGACCATCTTCCTGAGAGCTGATTGCCCAATGGGCAAGCCACCTAATGTCTAGTGGCAGATTCATCGGAGTTTAAAAGCTCACAATATACTTTAAAAATATTCTTCTTGACGCTTAGTCAATTAATGTATTTTCTCTAGACACAGTAACTTGTTGAAAGTTCTAGGTTTTAGGGTGCTTTTGACTTCATTAATGTATTTTCCATTAATGTTCCTATTTATGGAAAACTATGCTAGTGAAGTTATTATTAAATATATTAATGATTATGAATTATTTTAAAGGCTTCACTGGCGGCTCAGCTGGTAAAGAATCTGTCTGCAATGTGGGAGACCTGGGTTCGATCCCTGGGTTGGGAAGATCCCTTGGAGAAAGGAACAGCTATGCACTTCAGTAATTTGGCCTGGAGAATACCATGGACTGTATAGTCCATGGGGTCACAAAGAATTGAACATAACAGAGCAACTTCTGCTTTTTCATGAATTACATTATATTATAAATATGTTGAATTACTTTATATTATAAATATGTTTTCAGCTGAGAATAGCTGAGAAAAGAAGAGAAGCTAAAGGCAAAGGAGAAAAGGAAAGGTATACCCATTTGAACGCAGAGTTCCAAAGAATAGCAAGGAGAGATAAGAAAGCCTTCCTTGGTGATCAATGCAAAGAAATAGAGGAAAACAATAGAATGGGAAAGACTAGAGATCTCTTCAATAAAATCAGAGATATCAAGGGAACATTTCATGCAAAGATGGGCACAATAAAGGGCAGAAATGGTATGGACCTAACAGAAGCAGAAGATATTAAGAAGAGGTGGCAAGAATACACAGAAGAACTATACAAAAAAGATGTTCATGACCCAGATAGCCACGATGGTGATATCACTCACCTAGAGCCAGACATCCTGGAATGCAGAGTCAAGTGGGCCTTAGGAAGCATCACTACGAACAAAGCTAAGGGAGGTGATGGAATTCCAGTTAAGCTATTTCAAATCCTAAAAGATGATGCTGTGAAAGTGCTGCACTGAATATGCCAACAAATTTGGAAAACTCAGCAGTGGCCACAGGACTGGAAAACATCAGTTTTCATTCCAATCCCAAAGAAATGCCAGAGAATGTTCAGACTACTGCACGATTGCACTCATCTCACAAGCTAGCAAAGCAATGCTCAAAATTCTCCAAGTGGGGTTTCAACAGTATGTGAACCATGAACTACCAGATGTTCAAGCTGGATTTAAAAAAGGCAAAGGAACCAGAGATCAAATTGCCAACATCCATTGGATCATCAAAAAAGCAAGTGAGTTCCAGAAAAACATCTACTTTGCTTTATTGACTACTCCAAAGCCTTGTGTGGATCACAACAAACTGTGGAAAATTCTTTAAAAAAATTAATTTGTTTATTTTAATTGGAGGCTAATAACTTTACAATATTGTAGTGGTTTTTGCCAAACATCGACATGAATCAGCCATGGGTATACATGTGTTCCCCATCCTGAATCCCCGTCCAACCTTCCTCCCCGTCCAGTCCCTCAGGGTCACCACAGTGCACCAGCCCTGAGCACCCTGTCTCATGCATTGAATCTGGACTGGTGATCTATTTCACATATGGTAATATACATGTTTCAAGGCTATTCTCTCAAATCTTCCCACTCTCACCTTCTCCCACAGAGTCTAAAAGTCTGTTTTGTACATCTGTATCTCTTTTGCTGTCTTGCATATAGGGTCATTGTTACCATCTTTCTAAACTGTATTGGTGTTTTTCTTTCTGACTTACCTCACTCTGTAAAACAGGCTCCAGTTTCACCCACTTCATTAGAACTGATTCAAATACATTCTTTTTAATAGCTGAGTAATATTCCATTGTGTATCTGTACCACAGCTTTCTTATCCATTCATCTGCTGATGGACATTTAGGTTGCTTCCATGTCCTAACTATTGGAAACAGTGCTGAGATGAACATTGGAGTACACGTGTCCCTTTCAATTCTGGTTTCCTCGATGTGTATACCCAGCAGTGGGATTGCTAGTGGCTGTACTAGTGGCTGTACTAGTTTGCGTTCCCACCAAGAGTATAAGAGGGTTCCCTTTTCTCCGCATCCTCTCCAGCATTTATTGTTTGTAGACTTTTGGATCTGAAGGCCCAGCAGTGCCTTAGGTTAGAGCTTCTTGTAGGAAAGTTCTCTCTCTCTCTCTCTTTCTTTTTTTTCTCTCTGTCTATCCCACAGTTTGGGTTACTATCTCATGTTAGCTCCCTCAGATTGTCCTCAGGGCATTCAGACCTGGTCCTTACCCTAAGCAATGCAGCCCACACCTCCCTGTTCAGCCCCCACTTGCTGGTGGCAGAGGCAAGCGTCTGGGCTACTTCTCCGCTGGGAGTTGCAGTTAGGCACGTAATCTGTGGGTTTTATTTATTTATTTTTTCCTCCTGGTTATGTTGCCCTCTGAGATTCCAAAACTCCCACAAACCTGCCAGTTGTAGGGTTTCCTGGTGTTTGGAAACTTCTCCTCTTTCACGACTCCCTCCCCCAGTACTGGTCTCCATCCCTAACTCTTTTGTCTCTCTTTTTATCTTTTATATTTTGTCGTACCTCCTTTCAAAGAGAATGGGCTGCCTTTCTGGGTGCCTGGTGGCCTCAGCCACCATTCAGAAGTTGTGTTTGGGAATTTGCTCAGTGTTCAAATGATCTTTCAATGACTTTGTGGGGGAGAAAGTGGTCTCCCCGTCCTATTCCTCTGCCATCTTAGGACCGCCCCCCTTCATCACCCTTTTTATTTAACTTATATGCAAAGGACTTCATGTGAAATGCCAGGTTGGTTGAAGCACAAGCTGTATATTGTCACCCTGCTTATTTAACTTACATGCAGAGTACATCATGTGAAATGCTGGGCCAGATTAAACACAAGCTGGAATCAAGATTACCAGGAGAAATATCAATAACCTCAGATACACAGATGATACCACCCTTATGGCAGAAAGGGAAGATCTAAAGAGCCACTTGATGAGAGTGAAAGAGGAGAGTGAAAAAGCTGGCTTAAAATTCAACATTCGAAAAACTAAGATCATGGCATCTAGTCCCATCACTTCATGGCAAATAGATGGGGAAACAATGGAAACAGTGAGAGACTTTATTTTTGGGGAGTCCAAAATCACTGCAGATGGTGACTGCAGCTATGAAATTAAAAGATGCTTGCTCCTTGGAAGAAAAGCTATGATCAACCTAGACAGCATATTAAAAATCAGAGATATTACTTTGCCAACAAAGGTCCGTCTAGTCAAATCTATGGTTTTTCTAGTAGTCATGTGTGGATGTGAGAGTTGGACCATAAAGAAAGCTGAGCGCTGAAGGATGGATGCTTTTGAACTGTGGTGTTGAGAAGACCCTTGAGAGTCCCTTGGACTGCAAGGAGATCCAACCAGTCCATCCTAAAGGAGATTAGCCTTGAATATTCATTGGAAGTACTCATGCTAAAGCTGAAACTCCAATACTTTGGCCACCTGATGGGAAGAACTGACTCATTGGAAAAGACACTGATACTGGTATAGATTGAAGGCAGGAGGAGAAGGGGACAATAGAGGATGAGATGGTTGGATGGCATCACTGACTCAATGGATATGAGTTTGAGCAAGCCCTGGGAGTTGGTGATGGACAGGGAAACCTGGTGTGCTGCAGTCCATGGGGTTGCAAAGAGTAGGACATGACTGAATGACTGAACTGAACTGACTGATAAATACGTTGAATACATTATTGATTATATTCCAAAGCAGTTATTCATTATTTGTATTTACTATAGTTAAGGATAACATGATCCTAAAAAAAAATTTCATTAAATATATTCAAGAAGACCATCTTTTAAAGAAAGGTTTTAGACAGTGAGTAATTTTGGAGAATTTAATCAGTTGGTCATTTGGCAAATCAGTCATTTTGCAAATTATTCCTTCAGTTAGTTGCATTTAGACAAATTGATCACTTGGTATATTGAGCATTTGGCTAGTGGCCGTCACTTCTTTCATCTCCTCTTGATCAGTGCACATATCCTTCACACACAGCAGTGCCTGTAGCTGTGTTGCCTCTTTGTCCCCCAGTGATATACCCACATGGCAGCCTACAGAGTGGACATTTGAAAGAGGGCATAGGCCAACAAAAAAGAAAGTGAGGCAAAGAAATGAAGTGATAATGCTGGAAATAAAATGCAAATCAAGCATAAGTAGAATTTCAGAAGAAAAAGCTGACTGCAGAAATACTGATGCTACTACCATTTGAGAGACTTGAGATGTGCACCCAGAGAAACCTAGGGAAGGGAACATAGCAGTGTAAAGGAGGAAAGTGGTTGAGATGAAAAGGATGGAGTTGGTTCAGAGAAAGTGATGCTGCCAGGAAGGTTCACACTGAAGGAACTCAGAAATCATTTCTGATACTGAAGGGACAAAGCATAGAATGCTAGAAGCAGATCCACATTTAAAAAGGGGTATGGCAGTGTTCCAAGGTGTAGGAAAGATACTTATCATGAGTTATATGATGAATGGTTCACAAACAAAACACACTTTGATTCTTAATGTTTCTGATGTTTTATTAGAATTACCATGTACCAAATAAATAAGTGCTTTGCTATGTTTTATTTCCCTATATACTTATAATAGACAATTAGAGGTGTTAATAGTTTGGCACACACTTTGTAATTGACAGTACAATCATCATTGTCCTGATTGATGGTTAAATTCATTTGGCACAACTCCAGCTTTCACAGTCATTTCCAGTCCCACACCGCCATGCAGAGGAGCACTGTCCGGGTATCAGCTTAGGCAGAAGGGGGATAAAACCTAGGGCTGTTATTTGTCTTGCATCCCCTTTGATGTTTACACTTCAAGAAATAGACAAAATGCAAATATTTTGCATTATAAAGCTTGACTTCTGGGCAATTGCAGAGCAGTGAAATGAACACCATCCTTTCCTGTCTCTTGCAGCTAATTCAAATGAAACAGGTGAGGAACAGAGTACTGTACTTGTGGAAGATGAGAGAGAATTTTGATGGCCCTGGAAGAACGTTATCTGATGTTAATGCTGATTTTTCTCCCATGCTTCATGATTGCCCATCGGTGGAGCTGAGCCACGCTCTTTATGCTGTCAAGAACAATTTTCTCCTTCAGTGATCTTTTCCAAAAGGGTTCTCACTGATGAGTTATTTTTCATTATTATTAGAATTTAAGTACCACACTTAAGTCAGACCTCTACATTCTGAGATGTAACCTTTAGCTGTCATTGTAAGAGGATAAACAGAATTGAAATCATACACCTGGTTAAATGAAAGGAAACCAAGAATGAGAACTATTTATGCAAAGATAGTACTAGGAATGAATATTTGTGTGCCTGCTAGAGAAGCCACTGAGCTGGTTCTCCAATATACATTTTAGGACCACGTCTCTCTTAACCACCTGCAATTACTTCTATTAACCACTTGAAATTATATTGATTAACTATAAAATTGAATTAGTAGTTCTCAGGGATTTTTCTATCTGAATTACCTACAGCCCAGGAATTCCTCTCCTGGGTATATATATAAAAAAAACAAAAAACAAAAAACATTAATTTGGAAAGATACATGCACCCCAATGTTCATAGCACCACTGTGTACAATTGCGAAGATACAGAAGCAACCTAAATGTCCATCAACAGATGAATAGATAAAGAAGAGGTGGTGCGTGTGTATTGAATGCACACATATACATATATATATATAATGAAATGTATATTAGTACATACATGATGGAATACCACGCTTAGTCACTCAGTCGTGTCTGACTCTTTATGACCCCCATGGACTATAGCCAGCCAGGCTACTCTCGGCCATAAAAAAAGAATGAAACTTTGCCATTTGTGACAACGTGGATGGACTTGAGGGTATTATGCTAAGTGAAATTAGAGAAGGACAAATACTGTGTGATATCACTTATGTATGGAACCTAAGAAATACAACAAATTAGTGACTATAACTAAAAAGAAGCAGATTCACAACTCTAGAGAACAAACTAGTGGTTACCAGTGGGTGAGGGAAGGGGCAGTGGTAAGATAGGGGTAGGGGATTAAGAGGTGCAAACTCTTAGGTATAAAATAAACTATAAGGATATATTGTACAGCACAGGGAATGCAGCCAGTATTTTATAGTAACTATAAATGGAGTATAACCTTTAAAAATTGTGAATCACTATACCATAACCTATAACTTATAAAATGTTATGCAGCAACTATACTTCAGTTAAAAAAAATTTAAAATATGAGACACTTCTCTAAAGTGTCTGCCAGCTCTAAAATGCAACGGTTTCAAATTCGACTCTATAACTAAAAGGGAAAAAAACATTATGCACATTTATTTTCAATATTATTTTTAAATGCCCTGAAGAAACGGAACAGATAAAAGGTCAGTTTAGGGTTGGAGAAGGAAATAGTAAGCCTAGAAGATGGGGATATGTTGCAAAAGAATCTCCATGAGCTGACTTGATTACTTTATAGCCAAGTTTACTTTCCCCAGCATGGCCAAAGGGCTCAGATGAATTAAGCACTTTAAGGCTTGGCTCTTACAAATGTAATAAATGATACTATTTATTGGTTGTGTAGACAAACTAAAGAAAGAGAGTTGGCTTAATGACTCAGCCTCAGTGTCTCCTACTCCTGAGCCCAAGGGGCACAACCAGCATTATGTCCGTGTAACGTGGATGATACCAGTTTGGAGATAATTCTCTATAACTGTTCCCATGTTTCCACCAGGTCCAGGTTTTCTAAGCAAAGGCCTCAGAAGCTAGATATAGCATTTCCCTAATGTTGGAGAGATTTAGAGCCTGAGCTCAGAGCCATTTGCCTTATGTTGAGGTAAGGAAGCTAAAGGCCCCCCCTCCCTAATCCCCGGCTGGATACCATTTACTTCTTGAGTCTTCTTTCTCTTTTTTGGAGGTAGGGGAGATGGGCAGATGTGCTAGCAGACTGTATAAGCTCTGGGTCTCCGAATTTGGGGGTTCCTCTCAGAGGCTGCAATGTTGTTGCATGTGCAGGTAACATCTGGCTTTCATTCCATCACCCCCGTGGGGATGAGGGCTTGGGAAAGTGGTGCTAGGTTTCTGCTCTGGTTGTTTTTGCCTTGGGTAATAAATTGCTCTTCAGTCCAGAAAGTCTCGTGCCTCCCATCAAGTCAAATAGGATAAGGTCTCTGACTTTTCAGAGTTTCTTTTTTCATCATTGTTGGTTATCCATTTAAATATAGCAGTGTGTACATGACCTTCCCAAAGTTTCTGACTTCAGATTATGTACTGGGTAGGGTTATTATGGTTATTAAATTAGATCATATAAGCACAGAAGAGCTACAAAATGGTTTCTTTTAGCTTCCGTGCTATGATCTGAATGTTTGTGTCCTCCCCACAGCCACACCCCAGGCCATATGTTGAAATCCTAGTCCCCACTGTTATGGTATTATGAGGTGGGGCCTTTGGGGGTCACGAGGTCACAGGGGTGGAGCCCTCATGCATGGAGGTTAATGGTCCCATAAAGAGGCCCCAGAGAGCTCCCTTGCTCCTCCCACCACGTGAAGACACAGCTGAAGTGAGCAGTCTGCAACCCTGAAGAGGCCTTTCCCAACCTGATCATTCTGGCACTCTCACCTTGGACTTCTGGTCTCCAGAACCAGGAGTCAGGTTCTATTGTTTGTAAGCCACCCTGTCTGTGGTATTTTGTTACAGCAGCCCAAACGAACTGAGACATTCTCTAAGGATAAATTTATAGCACCTAATGAATCTGTCTAGTCAAAGCTATGGTTTTTCCAGTAGTCATGTCTGGATGTGAGAGTTGGACTATAAAGAAAGTTGAGCACCAAAGAATTGATGCTGTGAAACTGTGATGTTGGAGAAGACTCTTGAGAGTCCCTTGAACTGCAAGGAGATCCAACCAGTCCATCCTAAAAGAAATTAGTCCTGAATATTCATTTGGAAGGACTGATGCTGAAGCTGAAACTCCAATACTTTGGCCACCTGATGCGAAGAGCTGACTCATTGGAAAAGACCCTGATGCTGGGAAAGATTGAAGGCAGAAGGAGAAGGGGACAACAGAGGATGAGATGGTTGGATGGCATCACTGACTCAATGGACATGAGTTTGAGTAAACTTCACGAGTTGGTGATGGACAGGGAGGCCTGGCATGCTGCAGTCCATGGGGTCGCAAAAAGTCACATGACTGAGAGACTGAACTGAATGAATCTTAGGTCACATTATGAGGCAGACAGTGTGTTCTGCATTTTCCATGCCCCTTCTCATCTCATTCTCAGAACAATACTATGAGGCAAGTAAACCACACCTGGATTTTTTATTGTAGACGAAGATACTAAGGCTCAGAGAATTGAATTAACATGCTGAAAGTCACAAGGCTTGTCAGTGGCAAAACAGAAATTCAGCTGCCCCGAGAACACACACCTAAGTCAAAAACGTCTCCAGTGTTCTGTTGTTCCAGACGAAGTGTCTTCTTTCCCCGTGTGTTTGTAGGACATGATCTTCTGCCATTCAGCCTAGCCATTTGATGTTGTCTTACTCAGTAATTCATTTCCTCTTGTGCACATAGTCATTTCCTTACCTAGAGTCTGCTCCGTGAAGTTAATAGGGGTGTAAATCCCTCAAAATCACCATCTGTGCATCTCCCTGTGAGCAGGTGATGCTAAGCTGCTGAGGGCTGATTCAAGTGAGAGAGTCTGTTAAAAAGTCTCCATGACCCTTGCAAAGCTACCAACACTCATGACTGACCTGATACCCTTAGAAAATTGACTTGCTCCCACAAAGTATCATGATAAGCCTTCTGCCTTGAAAGGCTAGGAAAACCTGGTTTGTATGGCCTGGGTCAGGCTTCCCTGGTGGCTCAGATGGTAAAGAATCTGCCTGCAATGCAGGAGACCCAGGTTTGATCTCTGGGTCGAGAAGATCCCCTGGAGAAAGAAATGGCAATCCACTCCAGTATTCTTGCCTGGGGAATTCCATGGACAGAGGAGCCTGGTGGCTATAGTCCATGGGGTCACAGAGAGTTGGACACAACTCAGTGATGAACACTTTCACTTTCATGGCCTTGGTCAAAGTAGAAGGGGAGAGAGAAAGTGAAAATGAAGAAGACAGAAAAAGAACACAAAAGAGAAAGAGAGGAGGAAAGATAAGACAGGAGGGAGCTGACAGGAGAGTGAATCCACAGACCAGGAAAAGTCTGCACTGATGGCAGATTTGAGGAAACGGACCAAGGAACAGCAAATTAGGAACTGCATAATGCATAGAGAATGTGCTTTCTGGAGCAGCCCTAGATCAAAGATCCCACAGAGGGGCCTGGAATCCATAAGTTTACTTTTAGTGCCAGAAAATGTTTCAGAAAAGCCTGCAAAAAAAAAAAAAAAAAAAAAAAAGGCCTGGGAAATTTTCTTTTAGGATCACATTTACCCCCAAAGACATCAGCCAAGTGTTTTCTATAGCACCAGGCAGGATTTCTTCTAGTCCCCTCATCTGTCAGAAGATTCTTCTGTCAAATAACACCCAGGATGAAGAGAAAACAGGAGAGAAAGAGACCCCAATGGGGAAAGGGGAGTGGGTGAGCATTCTTGAAGAATAGCCCAAGCAGAGGAAAACACCAAGTGGTTGGGAGTTACAGGGAATAGATATACTATTAAGAGAAAGAAAGAAGCTGTGTTTGTTAAATTTTTGCATTTCTGTATTGCCGTGGGGACTAGGAGTGGGAGGCTATGGCTGCCCTCAGTTATCTCTGTGTTTCTTATAGATTGCGACCCAATCTGCTCTATTAAACAACTCCTCTGAGTTGCAGATAAGAGACTTTGCAGATGATGATACGTATTGAAAAGCCCAGGTCATGTTTACATGGAATCTTTTGTTTCAAGAGACCCTTATCTGCATATAGGGTGGTAAAAATAGTGACCGAGCTGGATTTTGGTAGTGTTTACTAGACAGTTTGCCTGGGCATCAGCACAGTTTCCAAATCAACAAATACCTATCCTTGCCCCAAAAGACAAACCTGAGGCCTGGCGATTTACATTTCCAAGGCTCTCACTGAAGGGTGTGGGTCACATCAGATTTCTGCATTGTATTAGTTTCCACTGGCTGCTGTAACAAAATACCACAAATTTAGTGGCTTCATGCACTGCAGATTTAGTATCTTACAGTTCTGGAGATCACAAGCCTCACATAGGTTCACAGGCCTGCATACCTCCTGGAGGCTCTGTGGGACAATCTATTTCTTCATCTTTTCCAGCTTCTGGAGGCCGTCCACATTCCTTGACTCAGGATTCCTTCATCCGTCTTCAAAAGCAACCATGAGGCATTTTCTGTGTCTTTGAACTCTGCTTCTACCCTTGGTGTCTTTCTCTGTCCCTCCCTCTTCTTTTCTGTCTCCTCTGGGTCCCTATGATTATATTCAACCTATTTGAATAATCCAGAATAATGTCTCCATGTCAAGATCCTTAACTTCATCACATCTGCAGTCCCTTTCACCATGTTAGGTAAGATAGGTTCAGGGGGTTAGGATGTGGGCATCTTTGGGGTCATTATTCAGCCTATCACATGCTGTCCTTATGTAAGAGCAGCATGTTAAAATGTAAGCTATATGAATATGTTTATCAATTAAAACCATGTATATATTAATGCCCCATATATTTGATGCAAAAATGCATATCTTCTTTAGCATTTATTATAACTGGTTTAATGTCATTCGGGCCTTAGTTCTCCAGATGAAAGGCAAGTGATATGTAGTCCAGAAAATAGAGTTGCTCTATATTATGTTTTCCTAATTCCTTGACCTGCAATTTATTCAATAAGAAGATTCTTCACAGTTCACATGCCTGATAGAAGGATGGTGGCAGGGTCCTCAGTTGTAGGTGTGGGCAACAGATATCTAAGTATTGGCATATAGATACTCAAATATTGATATACAGAACTAGACTTGGTTGTAAATATTGATCTGCATCTAGAGATTGACATATAGTACTTTCAATAACAGCAGTAAAAATACAACAGTTCTGTAATTGATCACTCATTCTGCTTGGAACTGGACTGAATGTTTTCCACAAATATCTCATTCATTACTTACTGAAACTTCATTACAGCTGCTGATATAACTACATTGATTTTATATATGGGGCAACTGAGAGTCAGAGGAAGTAACTTGCTCAAGGCTGAAAACATTAGTTAGTTACAATCTCGAGAGAGCCATCTTCTGTTCTTTCTGAAGAGTGTATGTAAGGAACTCCCTATTGCCATCATGCAAACACAAACACAAGTTTCTGTGTTCTTTGACTTGGCCAACATATTGTTGATGTTTGGGAAATCTGAGTTCCCTCATTTTTTTAATTAAACGTTTTTATTTTATTCAAGTATAGCTGATTTATAATGTATTAATTTCTGCTGTGTAGCAAAGTGGCTCAGTTATACATACTTATACATACATTCTCTTTCATATTTTTTTCCATTATAGTTTATCATAGGACACTGAATACCCTCGTGCTGTACAGTTCAGTTCAGTTCAGTGCTCAGTCGTGTCCGACTCTTTGCGACCCCATGAATCGAAGCACGCCAAGCCTCCCTGTCCATCACCAACTCATGGAGTTCACTCAGACTCACGTCCATCGAGTCAGTGATGCCATCCAGCCATCTCATCCTAGGACCTTGTTTTTTATCCATCTTGTTTATAATGGTTTACATCTGCTAATCCCAAACTTCCAGTCCATCCCTCCCGCCATCATTTTTTGGGAGGCGTGTGCAAGAGCAGATCAGAAGGAGAGTTAATAAGTTGAATTTTGAAAATACAGGGCATCTGAACATGAGATACCTGAACTGCAGTTCATCTGCATTACTTCCCTCTTTATTTTCATTTCATTTCATTTTCAAATTGGCCCAGTTCTTGTAGCTGAAATGGCTTCTTGGTCATTACTGTTGTATAAATTTGCTATTAAGTTTATTCCCTGAGTTATTCCCACAGTTGGTGGGAACCTCCTCGCCTTTCCTTTTCTTTCCTTTTTCTACCTACTACGAAAAGCCCTCTCTCTGGACATCATGCCACTGGCCCATATTAAGCATGTCGATTTGAAAGAAATAGCTTGAAGGTCCCGCCAGCTGGGTGATAGTAAACAGTAGCGAGTGGGGCTCTGCTGGTTCATGTCATGGACTGAGTTTGTGGTCTTAGATCTTATTCAGCTCAAATCCCAGGGATCATCAATAACAATGATGAGGATGAAAAAGGAGTAGAGGCCTGTTTACTGAGTTACTTTCAAAGTTCCAGGAAAATTGATAATCCCTCAGGGAGTGCCCCCATGGAGAGCGATTCTGAAAGAAATGTCAGGCTTCTGTTTAGACAGGCTGCCTGGGGAGGCGGGAGAAAGGCTTGAGATGGGGGAGGGGAGGTGAAGTAGGGGTGCTCATTCAAAGGGAAATGCTCTTAAGTTCCAAATCAGCATTCCATGGTCATCATAAACAGGCTCGTGTATTTGTGCACCAGTGTTCTCCTGACTGAAGCTTCCTTCAATTGCACTTTTGTTTGATCTTCTGCACATTTGCACACTCTCTAATATCTTTCTTTTTTGAAAATTTTTCTTTTTTTTTAAATTGGAAGAGAATTGCTTTACAATGTAGTGATGGTTTATGCCATACAGCAATGCAAATCAGCCATTCTCTCTAATTTCATTTAAAATATAACCAAATGTGGGCTAAGAGAGTCCATGCCTCTCCTTCTCACTTCCAGAGACCAATTCTTACTCCAAATCATTGTGAGACTCTCCGGCCCTGTGATCTGAGTACTACTTGCTATTCTCTGGCAATCAGGACAAAGTCTTGTCATGAATATTCTAGTTTATATTCTTTCTTATCTTGTACAAAATCACACAAAGTGTCCTTTCCTGATGTTGTAGAGTAGTGAAATGAACACTGGATAAGACAGAATTCCAAAGGATTGAGAAAGAGTGCGTTAAACTAGCCTCTTATTCTACCAATGCAGGAGATGCAAGAGATGCAGGTTTGATCCCTGGATTGGGAAGATCCCCTGGAGGATGAAATGACAACCCACTCCAGTATTCTTGCCTGGAAAATCCCATGGACAGAGGAGCCTGGAGGGCTCCAGTCCATGGGGTCGCAAAGAGTCAGGTACAACTGAGCACACACACACAGTGTATCTACAGATATGTGAACTCCCAAATAATCATTCACTTTAAGGTAAGCCTAAGCTTTGGAAAAATTCAAGAGCTAAGGGTTTATAATGCAACGGCAACCCACTCCAGTACTCTTGCCTGGAAAATCCCATGAGCCTGGTGGGCTGCAGTCCATGGGGTCGCTAGGAGTCGGACACGACAGAGTGACTTCACTTTCACTTTTCACTTTCATGCATTGGAGAAGGAAATGGCAACCCACTCCAGTGTTCTTGCCTGGAGAATCCCAGGAACTGGGGAGTCTGGTGGGCTGCCGTCTCTGGGGTCGCACAGAGTTGGACACGATTGAAGTGACTTAGCAGCAGCAGCAGCAGCAGCAAGGGTTTATACATTCAGGATGTATTCCTAAGAAAAGAGAATTAATATATTAACACATTTTATTTGAACTCTTGCTTTAATTGCAGAACCATTTTGAAGCTTTCCAAGATATATGCTACATTACAGGAGACAAAGCTCACAATCTAAGGGGGCGGTGGGATTGTGAGTGATGAGGAGGAATGAGACATGTGCCATATTGATTAGAAAAACAGCATGTTGGGAATGGCATTTAATGAGGCCTTGGACAATGAGCAGGGCTTTCTCTAATAGAATTAAGAGCTAAGAGTGGTCCATTGCATGCATGTGGAAGAGTTGTCTGGCTGGGAAAAACAAGCAGAGCAGCTGGGGTTTTATTGTTTTGGGAACTAAGGAAAGTACATAAAGTAGTTCAAAGCATCATGTGTTGTGTATAGGTGAACCACATCTAAAATGCTTTCTCTTGTTGCTGTTTCTATTTGTTATTCAAAGTCTTGTGGAAAATATATACTATAAATGTGATGTATTGTGGCAACCACAAATTTTGAGCACCTGGCATTTTTGTCCATCTTCCTTTTTCTGGTTCCTGTGTGACTCTTCTCCTCTGTACTGTATGGTTTCAAGGGGATTCTTTGTCACTTATAGGAGAGGAAGCATAAACCAAGTTTGACCCATCATGGTAATGTAGATGTGGTGATTGGTTAATAGATAGGCATGGGGACCATACCAGATAAATCAGAAACATTTTGAACCAGAGGTCTTAGGAAAGATCAGTGTTTGCTCTTGAGTTTTCTAGAACAGAAGGATATAAATCTTGACTGGCATGTAGAGGATGAAAAAGATTCTCTCCTGGACCAAACTCTAGTTAGGTTCCTCTGAGCCCTCTTCTCAACTAGGCGTCCACCTTGGTCTTCTATGTCCATCCTTTCCTTACTGGGCCTGCACGCTGCTGCTGCTGCTGCTAAGTCGCTTCAGTCAAGTCCGACTCTGTGCGACCCCAGAGATGGCAGCCCACCAGGCTCCCCCGTCCCTGGGATTCTCCAGGCAAGAACACTGGAGTGGGTTGCCATTTCCTTCTCCAGTGCAGGAAAGTGAAAAGTGAAAGTGAATTCACTCAGTCGTGTCCGACTCTTCGCGACCCCATGGACTGCAGCCTACCAGGATCCTCGGTCCATGGGGTTTTCCAGGCAAGAGTACTGGAGTGGGATGCCTTCGCCTTCTCCAACTGGGCCTGCATAGCCCAGCCTTAACAAGAATCCAGCTAAGTTAGTTGGTTGAGAATCTCACCCCCTTCCACTTGATATCTGATCACCTTTGATATCTAATCAAGTTTCTGATCCTCCACTTTTGATGATTAAGTCCTTGGCCTGCCCTTAGTAGGAATCTCTTCACCCTTTGTGTGTCTTCTGAGTAATTTTCTACCCACTGATCCCCTCACCCTGCTTTCTAGCTATAAATCCTCACTCGCCCATATTGTGTTAGGAGTAGAGCCCAATCTCTCTCTCCTATCGCCATGCTGCTGCTACTGCTAATCGCTTCAGTTGTGTCCGACTCTGTGCGACCCCATAGACGGCAGCCCACGAGGCTCCCGTCCCTGGGATTCTCCAGGCAAGAACACTGGAGTGGGTTGCCATTTCCTTCTCCAATGCATGAAAGTGAAAAGTGAAAGTGAAGTTGCTCAGTCATGTCAGACTCTTAGTGACCCCATGGACTGCAGCCCACCAGGCTCTTCTGTCCATGGGAGTTTCCAGGCAAGAGTACTGGAGTAGGTCTCCAGTGCCTTCTCCGCCTATCGCCATAGTGTTGAATAAATTCTTTATAATTTTAACAAGTGTCAGAATATTTTTTCTTTAAAATGAACTAACAGAATTCATTGGAGCTGAGAAATGGGGAAGCAAAGAAGTGACCACACTTGAGACTCTGTGCCTGAAGCCAGATTCATCCATGGGCTTGCCAGTTATATCAGCCAGTTATCGCCTTTTTACTTAACCTAGATGGTGTTGGGTTTCTCTTTCTTGCAGTGGAAAAGGCCCTAATAATGGCAACTACCTATTCCTCTTAGGAAGATAGCATAGACTAACTGGGTAAAATAGTGTTAAAGATAGAAATCCCAGAATGTCCAGACTTTCCCCAGGCTCTCCTCCTTATGGTAATGGGAATAGCAGTTGGTATTTCTTATGGGTATTTCGTTCTTTGGAAATATTACCATTTTTAAAACTTCTGTTGTAAGGCAGCTATGCTAGATGTTTTCATGTATGGAGTTTTATTTAATCCGAACTCTGAAAGAAGTCTTTTTTTATCCCTAATACACGGATAATGCAACGGAGGCCCAATGGGTTTTAACAAATCTTGGACGGTCTACTAGAAATTACACAGGGTTTCTTCCATAGTTTTCTAAATATCCTTTGACAAGGAATTCTTTACATAGTTTTTTTCTTTAAGAAAATTGTAGTGAAAATTTACCAAGCAACTTACTTTGTTTCTTGGTTTGTTTTTTCACACTCAAGCAAATATGCTACAAAAGAATCAAACAGTCTTAAATCTCTCAAACTTAGTTTCTGTCTATAAATACTTGTATTTCTTCAGATATAATTTAATATTTACCTAATAGCATGAAGGGAAGCCTCAGTGGAGCAAGACATGAAACACTCCCTGGAAAAACTCTGTGATGCCACTAGGCTTTTCCTGCTTGGTTGCTTTGATGTGAAAGTGGCCCCAAATGCAGATGTTTCTACAACACAGGGACTGCATTTCACAGCTTTGTCATGAAAGCATTCATACTGACTTTCAAACCAGAGAAGCAGAGTTTCTATTTCATTATTTTTTTTCTAATAAAAAATTTTTTTGACTCCTCTGGAAAGGGGACAACTATTTTGAGACTCTCATGAAACTTCATGAATCCTAAAGGCATGATGAATTTCACAGTCGGATTGCAAATGATGTTCCCAGTCTTAAATGAGAAAGAAGTTACTTATTTTTAATCTAGCTGGGTTTCTAAAAAGATGGGTATCAAATTCATTCTCCTTTGAGGCAAGGTGTTTTTTAAAGTTGTCTTTTCATAGTTTTCCTCTAGAAGAAAAATATTTTTACTTGTTCCCTTACAAGAAATTTTCTTCTTGTTTTCATAAGTGACATCTATAAGAAGAGCAGAATCTGGCATTGTTGTTAGCATTGCCAGATAGTTTATTTGGCTTGAGACTGTGAGTAAAATTGGGCTTCCCAGGTGGTGCTGCTGCTGCTAAGTCCCTTCAGTCGTGTCCGACTCTGTGTGACCCCATAGACGGCAGCCCACCAGGCTCCCCCGTCCCTGGGATTCTCCAAGCAAGAACACTGGAGTGGGTTGCCATTTCCTTCTCCAATGCAGGAAAGTGAAAAGTGAAAGTGAAGTTACTCAGTCATGTCCGACTCTTAGTGACCCCATGGACTGCAGCCCACCAGGCTCCTCCATCCATGGGATTTTCCAGGCAAGAGTACTGGAGTGGGGTGCCATCGCCTTCTCCGCCATGTGGTGCTAGTGGTAAAGAATCCACCTGCCAAGCAGAAGACCAGAGTTCGATCCCCGGCTTGGGAAGGTCCCCTGGAGGAGGGCATGGCAACCCACTCCAGTATTCTAGCCTGAAAAATCCCATGGGTGGAGGAGCCTGGTGGGCTACAGTCCATGGGATCGCAAAGAGTTGGACGCAACTGAAGCGACTTAGCATGCACACACGTGAGTAAAATATTGTTCAGATGGCAGTGCAGGTTTTTAAACTTCTGAGGAGGTCTTCTAGTTCATTCTCAAAGGACTGAACACAGCATTTAGCATGGTGCCTTACATATATTATGCACTCAATAAATGAACAACCAGAATCCAGTATATTTTGAGTTGGAATATCTCACTAAGATCAGGAAGCAGGATAGAGAAAAAGTGGGTTACAATGAGATCATAAGAAGACTTACTTTATGATTATAATCACAAGAAATGCTTTCAAGTGCACAGTGTCACAAAATCTGGCAACCTTAACTCATCTGTGGCATTGAGTAAGTTGTTGTTTATAGTCGTTTCTGTTTTCTTGAAAAACAAAGCAGTGCAAACGTAAGCCAAACAAGGCTTTTGCAAGCATGAATATTTTCCCATATTAATGCAGTACGAAAGCTTCAAACCTTGGAAATGTAACATTCAAAATCGTTTGCATCTCCCTTTACCTCCCCTTCCATCCTTTGCAAAGTAAAAAAAAAAGTGTAAAAGCATGTTTCATATTTCAGTATTTGTCAATTCTAGAGATAAACCCAGGGCCCATGAATCACTTCAATATGCAGTTCCAACATGAAACAACCAAATCCACCCTCTCTTGAAAAAAAAAAGAAAAGACTATTGTTACAAGAAGTTTTAAGTTCACAGCAAAATCGAGTGGAAATTACAGAAAGTTCTCAAATACCGCTGGCTTCCATACAGCCTCCTTGACTATCAACATTCCCACCAGAGTGGTGTATTTGTTACAGTTGATGACCTGTACTGACACGTCATCATCATCCACAGCCCACAGTTTACGTTAGGGATTCACTCTTGGTGTGCTACATTCAGTGGTTTTGACAAATATATAATGACACGTATCCACCTTTATAATATCATACAGACTATTTTCCCTGCCCTGAAAGTCCTCTATGTCATGCCTGTTCATCCCTCCCCCCGCCCCCCGACTAGACCCTGGAAACTACTGATCTTTTTACTGTCTCCATAGCTAACTCCCTTTTAAAGTAGCTCTGGATCACAATAATAAATACAATTGTTTGATGGGTACATATAAAACCAAAAATCACTTATATTTCTCTGCTTGTAAAGATTACAAACATATTGAATAGGGTAACCACTTTGAGGGGTGGTTCAGTCTTCTTTTTTAAAGTTTATTGAAGTATAGTTGATTTACGATGTTGTGTTAATTTCTGCTGTATAGCAAACTGATTCACTTATACACATACATTCTTTCTCATGTTTTTTTCCATTGTGGTTTATCACATGATACCGAATATAGTTTCCTATTCTCAGGTGGTGCAGCGGTAAAGAATCCTCCTGCCAATGCAGGAGAAGCAGGAGATTCGAGTTTGATCCCTGGGTCAGGAAGATCCCTTGGAGGTAGAAATGACAACCCATTCCTGTGTTCTTGTCTGGGAAATCCCATGAACAGAGGAGCCTGATGAGCTACAGTCCCTGAGGTTGCAAAGAGTTGAATACAACTGAGCAACTGAGTATGCATGTATGCTATTCAGTAGGACCTTGTTGTTTATTTTTCTCTATATAATAGTTTGCATCTGTTATCCCAAACTCCCAATCCTTTCCTCTGGGAAGAGGATGCAGTTAATTCTTAAACCTTCATTTCTGCTTCCCAAATCAAGACACAGTTGGTTAAGAAATTAATGTCTAGTTCAGGAATGTAAATTTTTTTAATGAGAGAAAATCAATTAATATTATTAAGAGGATGAAGGAGAATCATACAATCACATCACTAGATACATAAAAGGCTTTTAACAAAGTTTAATATTCATGGTAAAAGTCTTAGTAAATAAGGAATAGAACAGAACTTAATATTTTGTAAAGAATATTTATAAAGAGATTATATTAATAGCAGATTTCACACATAATGATGACATGTTGAATGTATTCCTTTTAAAATCATGTAAGAGAAAATTTCTTGCTGTCAGTTATCTTCATCATTGTATTAGAGATCCTGGTCAGTAAAATTTACTACAGGAATTGAAAAACGAACCCTTATCATTCACAGATAATATGATTATCTATGTAGAAAACTCCAGATCATTTGCAGATAAGTATTTGGAAATGCTGAATATAAAACACACAAAATGAATGCTGTTTAATCTCAGCAGTAACAGAACAGAAAAAAAAATTACAACAGCATCAAAATTTTAAAGTATTGAGGAATATTTTTCACAGAGCTTTATGGAAAGTGAGTTGTTGAATGTCATTAAAGAAGATTAAAAGATTAAAAAATGGAGAGTCGTACCATATTCATAGAAATGAACACATGTATTAGTTACCTCTTGGTGCAAAACAACTTACCCCAAACTCAGTATAAGTGATATAAAAATAAGGAGTATAAAACCAAATATTTATTATCTCACAGTTCCTGTAGTTCGGGTACTCAGGGGCAGATTAGCTCTGGGTTTCCAGCTCAGGTCTTTTGTGGAATCGCAATCAAAATGTCAGCTGGGAGAAGGTAGTGATCTGGGGGCTTGCCTTGGGTGGAGGAGCCACTTCCAAGCTCTTATATGTGGCAGTTGGCAGGAGGCACCAGTCCCTAACTGGCTGTTGGCTAGAGGCACCAGCTCCTCACCACACAGCTCTTTCCAGATGGCAACCCAACAGCTGGCTTCCCCGAGAGAGAGATCCAACAAAAAGACAGTCTAATGTCACTTCTGCTTTTTTCTATTTATTTGAAACAAGTCACTAAGTCAAGCCCACACTCTGGGGAAGGAGAAAGAGTTTCTATATTTTGAAGGGAATGTGAGTTTGTGGATATTTTAAACGGGAATGTGAGTTTGTGGATATTTTAAACTTTCCAAAACCTCAATATTATAGAGATACCAGTTGCCTGCCAATTCCTCAGTAGATTCAGTGCCTCCTTTTTCCTTAACTGTAAGTTTTGTATAGAGTTTTAAGAATTTTTAAAAATGGAAACCTAAATAATATTTATACAAATATGTGTGTATGTGTGCTCAGTCATGTCCAACTCTTTGCGACACCATGGACTGTAGCCCATTAGGCTCCTCTGTCCATGGGATTTTCCAGGCAAGAATACTGGAGTGGATTGCCATCCCCTTCTCCAGAGGATCTTCCTGACCCAGGGATCGATCCTTTTTCTCCTGCATTGGCAGGTGGATTCTTTACCATCTGAGCCACCTGGGAAGCCCCCTTATACAAATATAGTGATAAAAACGGTCAGCAGCAAACAGTGAACACAAAACTCAGGATGACATTTAGCTCTAGAGCAGTGGTTCTCAAACAGAGTGATTTCAGGTTCCAGAGGACACGTGGCCATATCTGGAAACCTTTGTGGTTTTCTTGTCTGGGGAAGGGCTATTTGGCATTCTAACAGGTAAAAAGCCAGAGATGCTGATGAACATTCTATGATACACAGCACAGCCTCACAGCAAATGCTGAGGTTGAGATACCTTGGAAAAGGGAGTGGGTTTTAGCTGGGGCATGTAGGGGAAATAATAATAATGTTCACTTTTCTTAAATTAATGCCATGGTGCAAATATGGGGAAATATTTCATAATGATTTTAAAAATATGTAGCATAAATAGTCTCTTGTGTTCACTCAGTAAGAAACACAGTCAAAAAGAAAAATTTTGAATCAACAGAACTTGGAACTCAGCTGGGCTTGGAAGACTTGTGAACTTCCTGTTTTGAACAACTGGATTAACAAGGGTACCATTTAATGCTACATTTTTCCCCTAAGGTAAAAGCCTCCCCAGAACATAGCTCTAGACCACTTAGCATTTTATTGAGATGGAAAACAGCTCTACAATATCAACATTTTGAAGTGGACCTTAGACACAGACTGCATTGGCGAACTCTGACAAATCTCTGAACTTGGTGATCTGTAAGTCACTGTTGGTCTTTTCAAATCCAGCTGCCCCTAAGTCATTGTTCCGCCTCCTCTGAGGGAGGGTCAAGAGAATAAGTTCAACCATGAAGCAGAGACCTTGTAGCCCTGGAAACATCAAGTGAGTGGAGGCCTCCAAGATCTCACAGCTCAGACACCGGGTTAGCTGGCTTCAGCGCCCTGGCAGAACTTGCTGGCAGCCTGAGTCAGCGTCAACCATCGGACACAGGGCAGGTGAAAGCAATTCGCCATGAGTCCGAAGCCCAGACCAACCAGATTCTCCTGGGGGCCGGTCTAGGGCATCTCTAGCCTCGCTCTGAACTCCCACATAAGTTCGTGGTTACTCTCAGCTTCAAATGAATGAAAATCAAGTCTTCCATGATTAAAAACAAATGCTGTGTTTGGTGCCACAGTTGCAGAGAGTTGAAGGCCTGCTATGTGTATCATATACCGGAATGAACTGGAGGAGACAGAATAAGAGATGGAATTTAAGGTAACATGTGATCTTTTTAACTTTTAGATTATGCTCTGACTTCCCCCTCACCATGTAGTTGAATTTTCACACGTGATAACAATATTTTTCCTTGCAGCAGATGGGCCCTGTTATGAAGACGGGTTTTGTACCTTATTTTGTCTTTCATTTGTCTAAAAATTATACATAAAAACCCCAAATGTGAGCAATTCGCCTCAACTCTGCCAACCCTTTGTGTTTTTAAACAGCCAACCAGGAGGCAGTGGGGCTATTCGAGTCTTAAAAGTGCGTAATGACCCCCATTACAGAAATTTGAAATGCTGTCCAATCTTACAGAACCTCCATTTTGTGGGGGGAAAAAACCTGCCCAATACTAGCTATGTGCACAGAAGGATGACATATTGTGAGCCCAAAGGTCAAGGCAAAAACAGCCCAACAGAGATGCAACTCACCCACCACTAAGCCCATTTTAAACTTCTGTCATTTTAAGCATATTTTAAAATGGGACCCCAACCTGAGTAAATTTTCCTGGTAGAGGCAGCAGCCATGGCCTTCATCTCATGATTCTCCCCTAGGACTTCAGCAGAGCTCAGGAATGCTCAATGTATGAGATTATAGAAAGAGGGAAGGACTCCTTTTGTTACTGAACCAGGTTCCTTTTGCCTAACTTAGAGCAAGGCAAAATTCTCAGATGCTGAGGTTTGCAGGGGAGAGAGGGTTTATTCACAAGGCAGCCAAGAGAGGAGACAAGAAAACAAGTCTCATATCCAGCTCTCTGAAGCTCAGGGGCTTGGAGCATTTATGTGTATGTTAGTCGCTCAGTCATGTCCATATCTCTTGTGTCTCTTGCATTGGCAGGTGGATTCTTTTACCACTGCACCAATGCATGTCTTTAAAGTGAAAGTGTTAGTCACTCGGTCGTGTCCAACTCTTTGTGACCCCATGGACTGTAGCCTGCCAGGCTCCTCTGCCCATGGGATTTCCCTGGCAAGAATACTGGAGTGGGTTGCCATTCCCTTCTCCAGGGGATCTTCCTGACCCAGGGGTCAAACCTGGGTCTTCTTCATTGCAGGCAGATTCTTTACCATCTGAGTCACCAGGGAAGCCCGGAGCATTTATAGGATAATAAATTTAAAAAAAAAAAAAAAAAACAGGGTGGTTTGAGGTATGAGGGGGCGTGAGGAAAGGCAGTCAAAAAAAAGGTCGGGTAATTCTAGTTGCACGCTGGCATAACTCAACTACAAACCTCTGCACTTTCAAAGATGGAGGTGCTTAGCACCATCCGAGAGTGGAGCTTTTGGCCTTCAGATGTCTAAAGGTCATTTAGCAGACACTTGTGCATGCGCAGTTGGAGGGTCAGTGTGGTCCTGTCCAGTCTTAACTAGCTTGGCTCAAAAGCACAACTGGACCCCAAGATGCTGGAAAACAACTTCAGCAAACATCTCTTGGTTTAGGCTACATGCTGTTTGGAAGACTCCCAAATCTTTTGTTGTTGTTGTTGTTGTTCAGTTGCATAGTTGTGTTTGACTCTTTGTGACCCCATGGACTGCAGCATGCCAGGCTTCCCTGTCCTTCACTATCTCCCAGTTTGCTCAAACTTGTGTCTACTAAGTCGGTGATGTCATGCAACCATCTCATCCTCGGTCACCCCCTTCTCCTCCTGCCCTCAGTTTTTCCCAGCAACAATTAAAACAACCTTATTAGTGAAGGCAGGTGAAATGTGATTACACATGATTTCACATTCAGATGTAGGCATAATACTTGGGAAAATTTTAGGGTCATATAATGATAGAGATTGAAGAGGTCTGTACCCTGAATTTGAAGGACAGCAATGTGACGGAATGATAGCCTGGTGGAGTGAAAAACTTGTTTCCCACCAATTTTCTATCTGTGAGATCCCGAATCTTTCTTGATGCAGTTTTCTGTTTTGTGAGATGTGAATTTTAGACCATTTCGTTTCTAACACTATAATTCTAACAGGGTTCCCAGGTGGCTCAATGGTAAAGAATCCACCTGCAGTTCAGGAGACGTAGTTTTGATCCCTGGATCGGGAAGATCCCCTGGAGGAGGGCACAGCAACCCACTCCAGTATTCTTGCCTGGAGAATCCCATGGATAGAGGAGCCTGGCGGGCTACAGTCCACGGGGTCACAGAGAGTCAGACACAAATGAGTGACTGAGCACAAGCACAAGCATGTTTCTCACAGCTAATGAAGTTTCATCTGTCAGAATATTCTTTTCCCCACTTTTCTTATATTTTAAAGTCCATATGAAATTATAAAAATTGTATCCATAATACTTAGCCCCCTATAAATTGTGCTGTTAGCCCAGGGTGGGTGAAACATCTGAAATGAGTTTTGGCACATTCCAAATGTGGATTCCAAATGATCCATTCCAATGTGGATCATTGGTGCTTGGAGATGGCAAGTGGTGATGAAGATGGAAGAAACAAGGGGAGAGCTCATCCCTCTTTTGTATTTAAGGTCCAGTGTATACAGAAAATGATGAATGAATAAGGTTATCTTTCCCATTTTTTACTTCTCTGGGAAAGACAAGACTGCATATGTACTTTGTACTGGGTCAGGATAGTACGACCCCCACCTCCCCCATGAGTGTTTATTATTCATGTCAAGCAGGAGTAGCTGAACTGCATCACTGCTCATTAATATTAGTTATCTATTGCCACACAACAATATTACTGCAAACTTAGCAACCTAAAACCATGCACATTTATTATGTCATGGCACGGCTTAGCTGGGTCCTCTGCAAGGCTGCAATCAGGGTGTTGGACATGGTGGCGGCCTTATCTGACATTCAGGATTCCCTTCTCAGCTCCCTCAATCGTTGACAGCATTCAATTCCAGGCAGGGTGTCCGACTGAAGCCCCAGTTTCACCCTGGGTTGGACACCCAATCAATCAACCCTTTCCACCAGTAGCTCTCACCATGGCAGCTTGTGTCTTCAAAGCCGGAAAGAAGAGAGAGGTAGACATCAGTAAGACGGGCCTCCAATTATGTAATCATGTATATGTAATCTCCTACCTCCTGTCACTTTTCCTGCATTGAATCTCACCTCTCTGTTAGTCAGATGCAAGTCACAGGTCCTGCCCACACTCAACCAGCGGGAACTACACAAAGTGGGAACACCGGGAAGTGGGTATCGTGAGGGCTTCCGTATCAGCTATTGCCACATTGGTCCCTGATAAGTTGATTGGTTCATGTGACACACATCTGCTGGGGATTTACCATAGCTTGACCCTGTGCTTGGAGCATAGGACAAAGAAGAGATGCTGTGTACTCTGCCCCTGGGAGCAGTTGATGGGGGCTGGTAGTGGTGGTGGCAATGGTACCAGCTCCCTCCGACAGTTCAGTTCTGCCGTCCTGGCTTTTCTTCCCATGACATGGCAGCTCGGGCTGAGCCTGTGCTGAGTGCTTTCCTCCACTTGAGGCTGCTGGGCTGGCTGGGAAGCCGTTGACCTTCAGAGTGTGGTCTCCCCACAACCTGCAAAACTTGCAGCTCCTTCTATTTGCCACCCAGGGCAGAACTGCTTCTGTTTATCACTGACTCACTTCCCTGTAACCAGAGAGCCCTCCCCAGAGTCCAGTCAGCTACTTTCTTTTATTTTTTTAAAAGAATTTTATTGGAGTGTAGTTGTTTTACAGTGTATTTCAGGTATGTACCAGAGTGATTCAGTTACACATATATTCATTCTTTTTCAGAGTCTTTACTCGTATAGGTTATTATAGAGTATTTTATTTTATTTTATTTTTAAACTTTACAATATTGTATTAGTTTTGCCAAACATCGAAATGAATCCACCACAGGTATACCCGTGCTCCCCATCCTGAACCCTCCTCCCTCCTCCCTCCCCATACCCTCCCTCTGGGTCGTCCCAGTATCCAGTATCCAGCCCCAAGCATCCAGTATCGTGCATCGAACCTGGACTGGCGACTCTTTTCATACATGATATTATACATGTTTCAATGCCATTCTCCCTAATCTCCCCACCCTCTCCCTCTCCCACAGAGTCCTTAAGACTGATCTATGTATCAGTGTCTCTTTTGCTGTCTCGTACACAGGATTATTGTTACCATCTTTCTAAATTCCATATATATGTGTTAGTATACTGTATTGGTGTTTTTTCCTTCTGGCTTACTTCACTCTGTATAATAGGTTCCAGTTTCATCCACCTCATTAGAACTGATTCAAATGTATTCTTTTTAATGGCTGAGTAATACTCCATTGTGTATATGTACCACCGCTTTCTTATCCATTCATCTGCTGATGGGCATCTAGGTTGCTTCCATGTCCTGGCTATTATAAACAGTGCTGTGATGAACATTGGGGTACACGTGTCTCTTTCCCTTCTGGTTTCCTCAGTGTGTATGCCCAGCAGTGGGATTGCTGGATCATAAGGCAGTTCTATTTCCAGTTTTTAAGGAATCTCCACACTGTTCTCCATAGTGGCTGTACTAGTTTGCATTCCCACCAACAGTGTAAGAGGGTTCCCTTTTCTCCACACCCTTTCCAGCATTTATTGCTTGTAGGCTCAATATCACTCATTATCAGAGAAATGCAAATCAAAACCACTATGAGGTACCATTTCACGCCAGTCAGAATGGCTGCGATCCAAAAGTCTACAAGCAAGTATTATAGAGTATTGAGTGGAGTTCCCTGTGCTATACAGTAGGTCATTGTTGATTATCTATTTTATATGGTAGTGTGTATATGTTCATCTCAAGCTCCTAATTTATCCCTCCCTCCCAAGTTTCCACTTTGGTAACTGTAACTTTAGATTTGAAATCTGTGAGTCTATTTCTGTTTTATAAGTTCATTTGTATCATTTAAAAAAATTAGATTCCATGTATGAGTGATATCATATGATATTTTTGTCTGACTTACTTTGTATGATAATCTCTAGGCCCATCCATGTTGCTGAAATGGCATTATTCCATTCTTTTTTATGGCCAAGTAATATTCCATTGTGTATATGAACCACATTTATCTATCCATCCCTCTGTCTATGAACATTTGGGTTGTTTCCATGTCGTGGCTATTGTGACTAATGCTGCTATGAACATTGGGGTATACATATCCTTTTGGAGTATGATTTTCTTTGGAGATATGCTCAAGAGTGGGATTGCAGGAACATGTGGCAACTCTATTTTTAATTTAAGGAACCTCCATACTGTCTGTGCTTCCCTGGTAGTTCAGTTGGTAAAGAATCTGCCTGCAATGCAGGAGACACCGGTTCAATTCCTGGGTTGGGAAGATCCCCTTGGGAAGGGATAGGTTACCCACTGCAGTATTCTTGGGCTTTCCGTGTGGCTCAGCTGGTAAAGAATCCACCTGCAATGTGGGAGACCTGGGTTCGATCCCTGGGTTGGGAATATGCCCTGGAGGAGGGCATGGCTACCCACTCCAGTATTCTTGCCTGGATAATTCCCATGGAGAGAGAAGCCTGGCAGGCTACAGTTCATAGGGTCACAAAGAGTTGGACATGACAGCAACTAAGCATGCCATACTGTTCTCCAGGGTGGCTATACCAATACATCCTGATAGTTCTCATCATCTTTTCCAAAATCTCTGCTGGGATGGTGATCAGAGTGCAGAGTGGGACATGGCACTGGCCTTTGAGTCTTCTCTAGACCCAGTCCATCATTATAAATCATCTCTGTCTTGGGTTAGGTTCCAAAGAGGTAGAGCCAGAGATGAGGACACATGTAATGGTGGTTTTGAGGAAAAACCCATCATAGGTCAGAAGCGGATGTGGGCCCAAGCTGAGGGGGTGGTGAGGGTGTGGTGCCCAGCCAAGCCCCATGGAAGAAAGCTCTGGAGCCTCTGTACCTCAGAGGAGTTAGATACAGGCCAGGTGGTCTTGGGGCCTTTTATTCCTGCATCCTTGAGTCATTGGTGAAGAGCAGATCCAAATCCAAAGTGATGGGAATTCCCTTCATGCTTTCTGCTCTCCTTTCTGTTGATTGAGTAGGTTCTCGTAGTCTCAGGGCAGTTATTTGATCAAGAGAAGTAGGTGCTACTTGTGAGTAAAAGACAGCTGGGGGAGCTTGGTACACAAAACGTGGTGCAGACGTTCCAGGGGATATGTGATATCACCACTCCAATGAAAATCTCCTCAAATTTCAGCATTTCAGTTGGCTGCCCGTTTTCTTCCTGAACCCTGACAAATACCTGCCTAGAAATTGATTTCCTGACTTTTCATATCACTCTAAAACCATATTTAAATTCTCCCCACGCACGAGCTTTAACTTGTTCTTTAGACCAGGATTTCACAACTTTAGCAATGTTGAGATTTGAGGACACATAGTTCTTTGTGGTGGGACCTGTTCTGTGTATTTGTGATATTGTGATTTATAAGAAATACGGAACTTCCTGGTGGCCAAGTGGTTATGACTTTGTACTTTCGCTGCCATGGGCTTGGATTTGATCCCTGGTTGGGGAAGTAAGACCCTGCAAATCCTGTGGTGTGACCAAAAGAAGAAAAGAAACGCATGTATATTTGGTCATTCAGATTACTAAATTATATTTTTCATAAATATTTCATCCACAATTCCTGATTCACAGCTCCCCAAATCCTTGGAATTTCCTGAGTGAAAAGAACAATGGGAGTATCTTTTGTTACAGTACTTGGTTACTTGTCCTCAGTTCCAGAAAACGCTTCAGAGCCCTAGAGGAGAATTGGTTGCCTTATTCATAATGAACCCCTTTCCACTACACCTGGGTTTATAATAATGAAGTGACTTTTGGAAAGCTCCTAAGGAGAGGGACTGGTAGCTAGGGGAACCAACCTTGATTAGACGGTTGGAAATTTCAGTCCCACCCCCTGATTTCCGGGGAGGGAGATGGGCAGGAGGATAATTCAATCACGAGTGGCCAGTGAGTTTAATCAGTCATGCTGTTGACCTGAAAGAAACAGACTTCAGAAGTTTCTCTAGCAAAGATGGGTTTATTCAGGATCAGCAGAAAATTGTAATTTGGGATCTGCAACCATAGCAAGGTGTGTGCAATGCAAGGGGAGGAGAACACTTTATAGGAAGGAAAAGGAACTTGGGAGGGCTCTAGTAAACAAAGAATCCATGGCTTTTAATCGGCTGAGTCCTTGCCAGGAAAGAAGAGGAGTCCATCTGCTTTGTGCTGGGCTCTGCTATAGTCATAGGGCATAAGACCTCCTCCTTCTGGTCTCCCTTTCTTGAGGTTTCTGTTTATTAATTTTTTAGATTTCCCCCCTTTGATCACGATCTTTCTCTGAAAGCACTGCTGAGCAAGAGTCAGTTTTTCTAGATTCAGTGGCTTGTTTCCCCTCAGTTGTCAGGAAGGACCTTTCCTGGGTATAATGTCTCACACTGGAGGGAAAGTACACAGATTGGAAATACATAAAGTTCACATATGAGTTACATGGAAGGGTAGGAGGAAGAACTTCCATGTACTTTTTACCTAAAGTCCATATGTTATCAATATCGTGGACACTGGAGATCATCTGGAACAGTATGTCGCTGACAGAATTTTGGTGGCAGCATTCTACCAGGCCTGGTCCAGATATCTTGCGAAAGCTGCCTCAGCAGATGTCACTTGCTTCAGTTCTGGGAAATCCTTACTTCCGGTCACCAGATGATGTGCAGACCAGTCGGGACATGGCACTTTCTTTAGGAGTGTCATGTGAGTCCAAGAGTCCATTCTTTGGAGTTTGGGGGGCACAGGAGCTGGTTAGCAGTACTTGATAAGGGTCTTTGTGGTGAGATTGAAGAGAATTCTTCTGGTCATGTCTTTCCCAGTATACAAAATCTCCAGGTTGCAAAGTGTGATGCTTAAGGTCATCTCCCGAAAGCGCACTGTGAAAAGGTTGCTCTTCCAAAGCATTGTTACTGACCTGTTTTTGAAATGTGCTTGATTTACGACGGTGTGTCAGTTTTACTGGTTTCACACCTAGTTTCAGGTGTACAAGAAAGTGATTCAGTTTTATATCTGTATCTATAGACTTCCTGATTCTTTTCCCTTATATGTTATTGCAAAATACTGAGTACAGTTCCCTGTGTTATAGAGTAAGTCCTTGTTTATTTTATACGTATTAGTGTGTATATGTAAATCCCAAACTCCGAATTTATCCCTCCTCCCTTTCCCCTTTGATAACCATAAGTTTGTTTTCTATGTGTGTGAGTTGATTTCTGTTTTGTAAAGAAGTTAATTTGTGTCTTTTTTTTTAGATCCCACATGTAAGCGCTATCTGTTTTGTAAAGAAGTTAATTTGTGTCTTTTTTTTTTAGATCCCACATGTAAGCGCTATCATATGATATTTGTCTGGCTCACTTTGTATGATCATCTCTAGGTCCATCCATGTTGCTGCAAATGGTGTTACTTCATTCTTTTCTATGGCTGATAATATTCCATTATATGCTTGTACTCAATTTTCTTTATCCATTCATCTGTCGACTAATGTTAAAGCATTGTTAGTTTTAATAGATGCATTTTTTAAAAATAGGCCTATTTTTAATAGGCCTTTTCAATACCAGAGTATCTCTCTCTTTTTCAATTGTGGGTCTAAAGAAGCAAGAGCCAAGTTCATTGGGCATTCTGCACCTGTCGCAAAGGGTGACAGTTTATGAGTTCCCAAAGGAGTGGATCTGAGATTTAGATGGACCAATGGCGTTGCTTTTGGCCAAAGTGTTTGGAGGGCCTTGGCAGATTTTGCCAGCTTGAATCTTAGGCATGCAATTACCGTGGTCAACTAAACCAGAGGAAGGACGATGGTAAACAGTGAAAGTGTTGTAAAACCAGCCACACAGCACAGACTTGTTGAGGTACTTGGCCAGTAAAAACCGGTTCCTTGATCACTATGAAATTTGAGAGGAGTTCCCCAGGTAAGGATAATCTTTTCCAAGAGGATTTTACCCACAGAAGAGGCACTAGCCTTTCTACATGGTAGACTTCAGTCTAGTGTAAAAACATACAGATCACGACTAAAACATATTTAAATTCATTAAGTGGAGGAAATTGTATGAAATCCATTTGCCATTTCTCAAAAGGTCCATTAGGCAGTTTCAAATGTCTGGGAGTGGTATGAATAGGCTTCCCTGGGTTGTACTTTGAACAAACAAGACAAGTGAGGTAGATGCTTTTTGTGGCCTTATTAATGTTTCCCCACTACTGCTGAGTCATGAAGGCTGCCATCTTGTCAGTAGGCCAATGGTTTAACTCATGTATGGTGGTAACAAATGGCAGTTTTATACTCTCTGGTAGGACTGGGCTGTTGTTTGGTTCAATTCAGAGCTTTCTCATTTTATCAAACTGATTGCTAAATTTCTAATGTTGTTTTTCCTTTTCTTAGGGCAGTTTTTGGGCCTCTCTTGGCTGTTTTTCTAAATTATCATTTGAGGATATATCCCTTTGGACCACGACAGAGGTTTGGCTGTCATTTGTCCCTTTTTAAAATTAATTTTCTATTTATTTATTTTTGGCTGTGCTCGGTCTCCATTGCTGCATGGGCTTTTCTCTAGTTGTGACAAGTGGGCTTCTCATTGCACTGGCTTCTCTTGTTGCTGATCACGGGCTCAGTAGTTGTTACATGTGGGCTTAGTTGTTCTGTGGCATGTGGAATCTTTCTGGACCAGGGATCGAACCCATGTCTCCTGCATTGGCGGCTGATTCTTTACCACTGAGCCACCAGGGAAGCCCCATTGATCCCTTTAAGGGCAGCATTACTTGCAGACATATCAGCAAGGTGCTTTCCTTTGGCTTCCAGAGTCAAGTTTCGAATGCCCTGGAATCTTAATAATAGCTGAACAGCAGATAAAAATAATACAATAAAAATATTGTACACAGGAGTTCCTGAACATGGAGGACATTTAAAATTATATTTCTACTAGAAGTAAGGAAACCACATTGCTCCCACAACATTCCAAAATCATGAGCTACTCCAAAAGCACACCTACTATTAGTGTAAATATTGGCAGTTTTGTGTGTGAGTGCTCAGTTGCTTCAGTAGTGTCTGCCTGTGGCTCCATGGCCTGTAGCCCACCAGGCTCCTCTGTTCATGGGGATTCTCCAGGCAAGAATACTGGAGTGGATTGCCACTTCCTCCTCCAGGGGATCTTCCCAACCCAGGGATCGAACCCGCATGTCCTGCATTGTAGGTAGATTCTTTACTGCTGAGCCATCTGGGAAGCCCCAAATCAATTATGCTTCAATTAAAAAATAAAAAACAAAATTGCCTCTCTGCAAAATAAGATTTTAAGATTAACTGAGGCAAATGGCTAGAGAAATATAAAATGGCTCCTGAAGCCTCATGCTCTTCTTGAGAGGTAAGAGCATGTGTGTGTGTATAATACCACATCTTTATCCATTTATCTGTCAATGGACATTTAGGTTGCTTCCATGTCCTGACTATTGTAATTAGTGCTGCTATGAACATTGGGGTACATGTATCTTTTTTTTAAATCCTGAAATCAAAATAGCTTTTATTTATTTAAAGTATTTTTGTATTGGAGTGTAGCTGATTAACAATGTTGTGGTAGTTTCAGGTGGACAGGAAAGGGACTCAGCCATACATATACACATATCCACTCCCTCTGAAACTCCCTACCCATCCGGGCTGCCATGTAACACTGAGCAGAGTTCCCTGTGCTCTACACGAGGTCCTTGTTGATTAACCATTTTAAATATAGCAGTGTATACACGTCCATCCCAAACTCCCTAACTATTCCTTCTCCCCATCCTTTCCCCCCGGTAACCATAAATTCATTCTCTAAGTCTGTGAGTCTGTTTCTATTTTGTAAATAAGTTCATTTATATTATTTATTTTTAGATGTTGCATTTAAGGGATGCCATATGATATTTCTCTTTGTCTGACTTACTTCAGTCGCTATGACAATCGCTAGGTCCATTCATATTGCTGCAGATGGCATTATTTCATTCTTTTTAATGGCTAAGTCATATTCCGTGTGGGCTTCCCAGTTGACTGAGTGGTGAAGAATCCACCTGCCAGTGCAGGAAACAAAAGAGATGATCCTACTTGATCCCCTGGAGTAGGAAATGGCAACCCACTCTAGTATTCTTGCTTGGAAAATTCCATGGACAGAGGAGCTTGGTGGGCTGCAATCCATGGGGTCACAAATAGACAGACACAACTGAGCAACTGAGCATACACACAATATACCATTGTATACATGTACCATATCCATTTGTTAGTGGACATTTAGGTTGCTTCCATGTCTTGGCTATTGTAAATAATGCTGCAATGAACATTGGGATACGTGTATCTTTTTGAATTAGAGTTTTCGTCTTTTCTGGATACATGCTGAGAAGCAATTTCAGATTTCTGGTAACACTGGAAAGCCTCAAAATTGAAACAAGCATTCCACTGAGTTCTGGAAATTTGAACTATTTAGTCTGATTTGGTTTTAAGGAAATTAAGTTTGGGGATTTCAAAAGTTCTCAGGGCATGAGAGCTCCCTCTTGTGGTGTCTGAACTCTACTCACTTGACGTTTGTTTTTATTATTACTATTGTTTTTCAGTCATTAAGTTATGTCCAACTCTTTGTAACCTCATGGACTGTAGCATGCTGCGCTCCCCTGTCCTTCATCATCTCCCAGAGTTTGCTCACACTCATATCCATTGAGTTGGTGATGCTCTCCAACCATCGCATCCTCTGTCACCCTCTTCTCCTGCCCTCAACCTTGCCCAGTATCAGGGTCTTTTCTCTTAAGTCAGCTCTTTGCATCAGGTGGCCAAAGTATTGGAGCTTGAACTTCAGCATCAGTCCTTCCAATGAATATTCAGGGTTGATTTCCTTTAGGATTGACTGGTTTCACTATTATTATTTCTATTATTTTACAAGGCATAGGTAATGAAAAGTGAAATAAAGTGAAAGTCGCTCAGTCGTGTCCAACTCTTTGCAACCCCATGGACTATACAGTCCATGGAATTCTCCTGACCAGAATACTGAAGTGGGTAGCCTTTCCCTTCTCCAGGGGATCTTCCCAACCCGGGGATCTAACACAAGTCTCCCACATTGCAGGTGGATTCTTTAGCAGCTGAGCCACAAGAGAAGCCCAAGAATACTAGAGTGGGTAGCCTATCCCTTCTCCAGGGAATCTTCCTGACCCAGGAATCAAACTGGGGTCTCCTGCATTGCAGGCAGATTCTTTACCAACTGAGCTATCAGGGAAGGTAATGAAGCATTTACCAACTGAGCTATCAGGGAAGATAATGAAGCCTCTATTAAAAGCCCAAAAGAAGGGGGTTCAGAGAGCTTCTAGGTAAGGGGAAACAGAACACTTCCATGTTGCCATCATTCTAGGCCCTAAACTCTACAAGGATAGAAGCTCCTTTATTCAGGAACTCACCCTATGTGTCTTTTGTCTCTTCATTTGCTCATTGATTTGTATCCTTTAATATACTTCATAATAAGTCCATAATCTAGTGAGTAGACAGGATTCCTGAGTTCTGTGAGTCATTCTACCAAATTAATTGAACCCAAGGAGAGGGTTGTGGGAACCTCTGACTTACAGCCAGTTGGTAGAAGTACAGGTGACATCCTGGACTTGAGATTAGCATTCTGAATTGAGGAGGTCATTGGAACCTCCACTTGGAGCTGGTTGTTCAGAAGCACAGGTAACAACCTGAGCTTGTGGTGGGTGTTTAAAGTGGAAGGTGGTCTCGTAGAACTGAGCCCTTTACTTCTGGAGTCTGATATTCTCTCCACATAGATAGTGTCAGAGTGGAGTTGGTGTCTGAGAATTTCTTGTTGATAGGGAAAGCCTACACACACACACACACACACACACACACACACAGGAATTGGGCCCAGGAACCCCAAGTTCAGTTCAGTTCACTCACTCAGTCATGTCCGACTCTGCGACCCCATGAATTTCAGCATGCCAGGCCTCCCTGTCCATCACCAACTCCCGGAGTTCACCCAAACTCATGTCCATCGAGTCGGTGATGCCATCCAGCCGTCTCATTCTCTGTCATCCCCTTCTCCTCCTACCCCCAATCCCTCCCAGCATCAGGGGCTTTTCCAATGAGTCACCTCTTCGCATCAGGTGGCCAAAGTATATGTAGCAGCATCCCTGTTCTCCTCCCACTAGATTTCAGAAGCTCCCTCCCAGTTATGACAAAGATGTCCCCAGACAGTGTCAAATGTCCCCTAGGGACAAAACTGCCCCTGGTTGAGGACCATTGCTTTCAACAGAAAACCTCGCTGAAGCTGTATTCATGGCTCTGTAAGGGGTCAGGTTGTTTAGTCACTCAGTCGTGTCTGACTCTTTGTGACCCCATGGATCACAGTACAACAGGCTTCACTGTCCTTCACTGTCTCCCAGAGTTTGCTCAAACTCATGTCTGTTGAGTTGGTGATGCTGTCCAACCATCTCATCCTCTGTCGCCCGCTTCTACTCCTGCCCTCAATTTTCCCCCAAATCAGGGTCTTTTCCAATGAGTTGGCTCTTTGCATCAGGTGGCCAAAGTATTGGAGCTTAAGCTTCAGCATCAGTCCTTCCAATGAATATTCAGGACTGATTTCCTTTAGGATGAACTGATTTCATCTCCTTGTTGTCCAAGGGACTCTCAGGAGTCTTTTCCAACACCACAGTTCAAAAGCATCAGTTATTCACTCTCAGCTTTCTTTATGGTCCAACTCTCATATCCATACATGACTACTGAAAAAACCATAGCTTTGATGAGACGGACCTTTGTTGGCAAAGTAGTATCCCTGCTTTTTAATATGCTGTCTAAGTTGGTCATAGCTTTTCTTCCAAGGAGGAAGTGTCTTTTAATTTCGTGGCTGCAGTCACCAGAATTGACTCTTTTGAACAATGGTGTTACAGAAGACTCTTGAGAGTCCCTTGGACTGCAAGGAGATCAAACCAGTCAATCCTAAAGGAAATCAGTCCTGTATATTCATTGGAAGGACTGATGCTGAAGCTGAAGCTCCAGTACTTTGGCCACCTGATGCGAAGAGCTGACTCATTGGAAAAGACCCTGATGCTGGGAAAGATTGAAGGCAGGAGGAAAAGGGAATGACAGAGGATGAGATGATTGGACGGCATCACTGACTCGATGGACATGAGTTTGAGCAAGCTCTGGGTGTTGGTAATGGACGGGGAAACCTGGTGTGCTGCAGTACACGAGGTCGCAAAGAGCTGGACACCACTGAGCGACTGAACTTAGCACCATAGGGAGCTTGAGGATAGGGACTAACAAGTAAGAGGTTAAGCAATGTCTGTTAGATATCATGAGAATGATCTTAAAAATCAAGCTTGAGTGGACCAAAAAAAATGCCAAATATGAAGACACTACTTTGGAGTGGCTGTCAGGGAAACATAGGGCTCCAGTCCATGACAAAATCTGGGCCAGACCTTTTCTTATGAAAGGTCCACTGATCATGGGTTGAATTGTAGCTCTTCTCACATGCTTTCTTCAGAGGTCTCTGTTTCCCTCCTGAACAGGGCTCATAGGTCGAGTCCATATCCAGGCTTGGGAGCCATTTATGTCATTTCTGTTGTATCTCCAGACACATTCATTGCTAGATTAAATTACTACAGTGTTTGTGGCCAGTGTGTGGAAAGTCACAGTTTTTGCAGTTCTTATTTCCAGAACCTTGTCATCCCCACAACTTTAATAAGGTCCAACATTTGTGGGGTTTTTTTTTCCACATTCTCTTGTATGCACTTAAAAAGCAGGCAGAACAGTGTACTTAATGACTCAAATCTCCAACTTTGCAAGCAAAGAGGAATCATTTTCTTACTAGACCTGTTCAAGAAAAGTGAATCCCTTCTCCATCCACCCCCTCCCTTGGAGGCAGTGCCTTTATCAATGGCTTAGCCAGATACCCTTTAAATGAAGAGCACACTGAGAAAAGCCTCTCCTGTGAAAGAAAATTTCATCACCGTCCAATGTGACCGAGAGCTCCCTTTTTTCTGAAGTCTGCAAAGCTGTATTTCCAAAGAGCCACCAGATTTGGAGGTGCAGGAGGGGGCGAGACAGGAGGTGTTTCTCCCTTGGCATGGACTGGGGTTGGCATCCTGCCAGGGCCTTCCTCATGCCCAGATGCTGGAGAATCAAAGCTGGATACCACGTCAGATTTGCATCCTCCCTGCTGGGGCCTCAGGTCAATTCTGGATGGGTGCTTTCTACTTCCTGTTTAAGCTCCTTTAGTCTCATTTCTGGGCATCCAGTTGTACTTGCTTCTTCCAGGCAACGTTTGAGGTAAACACCTGGTGTTTTATTTGAAGAGCTAGAACCCAGTCCTCTTCATCAGTCCCGCATTTGGCCTCTCCAGCTGGAAAACATGTTTGCTCACGTTGCATTTTTCTCATACAGGAAATCCTCCGGGGAATTCGGGGTCCATGTGGTACCTTTGAAGTACCACAAGCAATTTTCTCTTTCCTACGTTTCCTCTGTGTTTTGTTACATTATTTTAATTGATGTATTTTTTCTGATGTATTGTATTAGGAGAGCTTGAAAGATGATGTGCTTAGCATCCAATGTCTCTTATGATGAAATTTCTCTGCAGAAACCCAACACTTCAATTTTCACTCTGCTCATTATCCCTGGCGCTGGGTGACAACGATGGCAAACAATGCCATGTGCGCCGTGCAGGAAAATCACTCAGACACCCCATCTCTCACATCCCTGCCCCAGAGCTGGCAATCCATAACTCGGATTTGTTTCCAGTTTAGCAGCTCTAATATTTGCAGCACATATTTCCTCCCTTACGTGTCTTACTTGCCCAGTGAAGCCTTTGATTATATAAATCTCTATGTACTTTCATATACAAACGTTTGCGAGTAGAAACCAACTTCTTATTATTTAATGACGGAAGGGCACCCCAGCTCTGATAAGGTTGACCCAATTAGCATCTAATTTAAGTCCAAGGAAGGTAAAGAGAAATACCAATCCTGCTAACCTGCATTTTTATATTGGCTTAAATTTCGTTTCACGCAAAGTTTTTGGAACTTAAGACATTGATGTTTTTCTTTCTTCTTCCTGCATCCATTACTGAAACTGAAAGTGTTAGTTGCTCAGTCATGTCCGATTTTTTGTGACCCCATGGACTGTAGCCCACAAGGCTCCTCTGTCCATGGGATTTCCCAGGTGAGAATACTGGAGTGGGTTGCCATTCTCTTCTCCAGGGGATCTTTTCGACCTCAGGATTGATCCCAGGTTTCCCGCATTGCAGGCAGATTCTTTACCATCTGAGCCACCAGGAAAGCCATCATGGTTGGAAATAAGACATGTCCAGGAACAACTGTAAGAGTCTCTCTGCTTTGCGACTTGCTCCAGAGAAGGAAAGTCAGAAAGGCCCCCTTCCTTTCCCATGAATGTTTAAATCCAACCAATTCACAAGTCTTTGGAAGTCATTTTAAGAATAAAAGCACACATTTATTTAAAACTATCAGTTTAACCTGAAAGAGAACAGCAAAGCGATACAGAATCAAATTCTATTTTAGAAATAATAGGTAGAAATGCAGATAAAAGTAATTCTTTTTTGGCTATTTTGAGAATTTCTTTTGGAATTTCCAAAAGTTGCTTTTTTTTTCTTTCTTTTTTTGCACAAGGAATACATAACCGCCTTTTTCTTTTCCCACTTCCTTTTCCCCCTTTAATATTTAAATTGGGCTTAAATGAAGCCAGAGCATGCATTTCTCAATAAAAGCTCCAAATAATGAATTTATGATGATCCTCTCTCTGCTTAAGTGGTCAGGGAGTCTCTGACCTTTGCAAGGGTGAAATTGTTTTTTTTTTTTTTTTTTTTTTTTTTGCTGTGTTAAGTGAAGTGCAAGCCAGAGGCCCAATCAGCCAATTTATGTTTGATTTTATCTCAAGCATGTCAGGGTTGATTCATCTAACCCAGATGAGGGTGAGAGAGAGGCAGGGAATTGCTGAAATTGGAACAAATAAGAGTTGTTTTCAGACTGAACGATACACAAAATCCATGAAGAATTCTCAGATATATTTTCAGTAAAATGAATGAGTTTCAGAATTTGGTGCAATGGGTTGCCATGAAATATCATTTGCACCGCACAGCACAAAAGGTTCTGGAATTGATGAGACGGATGCACGTGGGTGGGTGCATGTGTGCCTGCACGCTCAGTCGTGTCTGACTCTTTGCAACCCCATGGACTGTAGCCTGCCAGAATCCTCTGTCATGGGATTCTCTAGGCAAGAATACTGGAATGGGTTGCCATGCCCTCCTCCAGGGGATCTTCCCAACCCAGGGATCAAACCTGATTCTCTTGCATTGGCAGGCAGATTCTTTACTACCAAGCCACCTGGGAAGCCCGGTTTTATGTGTATCATGCCCCAAATGGCCACTTTCAAGTGTGTGTTTTAAGAATAGGCGTACCTGGCTCCATCTTATAGGGTGGAAATCTATACGTTTAAGGGGAGTACTAGTTGTATGTTGTTGTGCAGTCGATCAGTCGTGTCCAGCTCTTTGCGACCCCATGGACTGCAGCACGCCAGGCTTCCCTGTCCTTCACCATCTCCCAGAGCTTGCTCAAACTCATGTCCATTGAGTCAGTGATGCCATCCAAGCATCTCATCCTCTGTCATCCCCTATTTCTCCTTCTGCCTTCAATCTTGCCCATCATCAGGGTCTTTTCCAATGAGTTGGCTCTTCACATCAGGTGGCCAAAGTATTGGAGCTTCAGATTCAGCATCAGTCCTTCCAGTGAATATTCAGGGTTATGAGAAAAGGTAAAAGTTTTTTTCATTTTCTGTAGAAATCCTCTGCTGCTGCATTTGCTGTAAAACCCATGTCCACTGAGGCTCTGGTCCATCATTTTGTGCCATTTTTAGGATAGGTCGAATCAAGTATTCCGCTGCGGACCCTTCTCTGCAGCCCAGAATTTATCAGCTCTTGGTCCCACTGGTCCACACAGCTTCTCCCCACACCACAGCCCCAGCCTACCCTTCTGTTCAGTTGTCAAGAAGCAGAATGGTTCCAGGGACATCCATCAACATCACTGGTCAAAGCCAGATTGTAGGTTGAGTGTGTCTGGGAACTCTCACAAGAGTAAAATAGGGAAGTAAGCGCATCAGAGTCATGGGCGGGGGGAGGATGGACGACAGACACTGATGGGAGAGTGTGACTCATGGCGACCCAGGCTGCGTTTTTGCAGAGGAGTAGGATCTAAGTTCATGTGTTCCCAAGCAGGCTGATGAGTTTTAATCAATGCACTCGTCGCCATCCAAAGCTATTGTGCAGGTAAAATACTTTTATTTAACTAAAGAGATCCAAGTCCATTTTTTATTTCTCCCAGGCTGGTTCAGTTTTTCAGTGACTTCAATGCATCCTTCATTTATGAAAATATGGCTATTAAATAACTGAGAGAGATCAGCTTTGAAACTTCCAGCCTGGCTCTCCAACCAACATTTTGGTAAAAATGAGGCTGGATTCTCCTGTTTCCTTCTTCCAGGGAATTTGGAGCCTAGAAAGCCCTGTTTCTGCAGGGATGTGATGGAGAACACGCAGGGAATAATTGGTTCCATTCATTTTAAAATTCCTTATGAAATCATGAGGAATTAATTCATATTCAAAGAGAGCTGAACAAAGCCTCAGAGGAAGCCATTGTGTTTTCATGGGTTTTTTGGAGGTGTTTGGTGAGAGATGTAACTAGCAGAGTCTTCTGAACGCTGCCCATACAAATGTATATATATGTGATGTTTGAGTACATTTACAGTCATCATGGTGTATCATAATTTCACTTCCAAGAATGATTGAGTCCTAATAGGATTGAGTCTACTGCCCTAACAAGTGGTCCCCAAATCTCATGGCTTACTACAACCAAGACTTAGTTTTTGGTCCTGATCTGTATTCCTTGTGTGTCACCCATGGCCCTGCTTCCTCTTGTGTTCCCTGTGGCACCAAGGTGACAGAATACCTCTAGATGGAATACTGCCCGTTGTCAGGGAGGAAAGAGAAGACAGCCTGGCAAAGTGCCATCTGGCTCTTGCCACCAATGCTCAAATTTCACTGGCTGGGGAAGTCACATGGCCCAGGATAACATGGGTTCTAAGAAGTATGATTCTCCCCAGGGAGCCACAGTGCATCTTTGTGAATAATAAGACCATCTCTCACAGGAATATTGAAGGGATGTAAATTCTTGATCGACCTCAGATCTGTTAACACATTATTGGCTGGGGGATTTTTGCAGAAACTAATGCCTGTGGCCGGTGATTTGTCATGTAATACTTCATGAAATGCTCCAGACAATAATGTTCGGGTAACAAAAGATGTATTAATACATCTCTGGTCAATAAGTTGTTATCTAAGAGTTTCAGGGTGGGACCTGAGGAACTGTATTTTTAAAAGTTCCCTGGCAAGTATGATGAGTAAGCAAGGCTGGAAAAATACAGACTTACATGAGAAAAGACTGTGTTGGGCCATTGTGGGAATGGTCATCAGTTCTTGGATTTGTTATCTGAAAAAACAGATTTAGTGCATGTTTTATCCTTACATTACATCTACTTTTGCTTTATTGGCTATGTCAAAGCCTTTGACTGTGTAGATCACAACAAACTGGAAAATTCTTAAAGAGATGGGAATACCGGACCACCTGACCTGTCTCCTGAGAAATCTGTATGCAGGTCAAGAAGCAACAGTTAGAACTGGACATGGAACAACAGACTGGTTCCAAATAGGGAAAGGAGTATGTCAAGGCTGTATATTGTCACCCTGCTTATTTAACTTGTATGCAGAGTACATGATGCAAAATGCCGGGCTGCACAAGCTGGAATCACGATTGCTGGGAGAAATATCAATAACCTCAGATATGCAGATGACACCACCCTTATGGCAGAAAGTGAAGAAGAACTAAAGAGCCTCTTGATGAAAGTGAAAGAGGAGAGTGAAAAAGTTGACTTAAAGCTCAACATTCAGAAAACGAAGATCATGGCATCCAGTCCCATCACTTCATGGCAAATAGATGAGGAAACAATGGAAACAGTGAGAGACTTTATTTTGGGGGGCTCCAAAATCACTGTAGATGGTGACTGCAGCCATGAAATTAAAAGACACTTGCTCCTTGGAAGAAAAGCTATGACCAAGCTAGACAGCGTATTAAAAAGCAGAGACATTACTTGGCCAACAAAGGTCCGTCTAGTCAAAGCTATTGTTTTTCCAGTAGTCATGTATGGATGTGGGAGTTGGACTGTGAAGAAGGCTGAGCACCGAAGAATTGATGCTTTTGAGCTGTGGTGTTGGAGAAGACTTTTGAGAGTCCCTTGGACTGCAAGGAGATCAAACCAGTCAATCCTAAAGGAAATCAGTCCTGAATATTCATTGGAAGGATTGATGCTGAACCTGAAGCTCCAGTACTTTGGCTACCTGATGTGAAGAACCAACTCATTGGAAAAGACCTTGATGCTAGGAAAGATTGAAGGGGGGCTGGGAGAAGGGGATGACAGAGGATGAAATGGTTGGATGGCATCACCGACTCAATGCACATGAGTTTGAGTAAGCTCCGGGAGTTGGTGATGGACAGGGAAGCCTGGCATGCTGCAGTTCATGGGGTCACAAAGAGTCAGACATGACTGAGTGACTGATGAACTGAACTTATCCTTTACATCATCAAATAGTTAAATAATTAAGAGAACTGAAATTTTAGAAAATTGCCTTTAAAAAAAAGTTTTGAATATCCTTTCTTGATAGGACAGACAATATAGAAGTTGATTTTGGCTTCATGGAACATTGTGATTTATTTGACAATAAGGGCACCCTCAGGTTATAAAGTAGGAGACATTCACAGGTCATGGAAGAGATAACATATAAGCATAAAAACAAAGTTGTAATCCAGTGAGGTTCTGCCTGAGAGCTTTGGCCTCAAACATACTCAGAGGTGTTTCTCGGGTTTGGTGTTCATGCTACGGTGGTGTTTGTGCTGTCGGTGGAGGTGGGATGAAGCATGTGCTTGTAGAGATCAGAGCGGTGTGTGTGAGCATGTACGTGCACTCCCTGTGTCTGACTCTGCGCGGCCCCATGGACTGTAGCCCGCCAGGCTCCTCCATCCACGGGATCCTCCAGTGCAAAGAACCCTGGATTCAGATTTCAGCTGCACCTTTGCGGTCAACACTAAAAACTGACCTGTGCTGTCTCCTATGACAGTGTTTTCTTTTACTCTATGTATGAGACATTTCTGTACACTGGATAAGGCTCATTGTGGCAGGCTCCCCAGTATCTGTTCTCCCTCATTCCATCAGGTAGGAACTATCAGCATGCACTGATGAGTCCACTCCAAGCGTCAGTGTGGAATTCCGATTAGATGAAGCCCAGTCTCAATCCCCTGGCCTCAGTCACTGGTGTAGGCAAATCCCGCCAAAGCCAATCAGACTAGAGCAATTCCTAACCACAGAGATGGATTCAAACATTCTCCTATCAAAATGAAGCTGAAGAGTTTTGCTGAGAATCCAGGGAGAGAGTTGGTCTGCTGTCTGTGAGCTGTCAGTGTGCCGGGAGTATGTTTGCCCACCTGCTCTACCTCACCTGTTAGAGATGATCAGAAGCTTCTTTCCCAGCTTCATCAGCCTCAGAAACACTGGCTTCCTGCTTGTGGTTCAAAGCAGGCAGGAAGGTTCATTCTCTGTTGCTTTCTCCTGCTAATAGTATGGGTTGACTTTGCTAATGTACGCTGAGGGTGGCTCACATGCATGCTTCTTCTCATCCTGCTATGAGACAGCAGATGTGAGAAACAGTCATAGTCCTTCAGTCACCTATACTGGCCTATTTTTTGAACCCATAGCATTTTAGGCAGGGAGGAGGGGAAGGAGGAGGATTGGAAGGGCCCTCAGGTGGTATTACATTAGCCTGTTAATCTGAGGAAGCCCCAGACCAATGCCTTAGACTGCGGAAGTGTCTTTCTCCGGGAGCTGGTGATGGACAGAGAGGCTTGGCATGCTGCAGTTCATGGGATTGCAGAGAGTAGGACACAACTGAGCAACTGAACTGAACTGAACTGAATTCTAGAGCTCATGCTCACCTGTGTGTTCTGATTCTATAGTTACTCCTGATAGGAGATGCGTGTACTGAGAGCACCCTGGCCCAGGGCACCAACGTCTCTTATCAGAACTACTCTGGTGGCCCTAACTGCTGTCTCCATGTCTACCAAAATGCCCCCAATCCATTTTTGGACAGAAGTCCATGCATGCACATGCTCAATCATGTCTGATTCTTTGTGACCCCATGGACTGTGGCCCCCCCAGGCTCCTCTGTCCATGGAATTCTCCAGGCAAAAATACTGGCATGGGTGGCCATGCCCTCCTCCAGTGGATCTTCCTGACCCAGGGATTGAACCTGGGTCTGAGCCACCACGGAAGCACTGAGGAAGCCTGGTAGATCAACATTAATCCCTTTGAGTGTCTTTACCTGGTACCAACATGCTGACACTATGGCCAACCTAGGTAGTCTATCGTAGCCCAGTTCACTGATTGGTCTGCTCTCTTGTATCTGGGACTACACAGGTCCTAGGGCTTCCCTGTGGGTCAGACTCGAAAGAATCTTCCTGTAATGAGGGAGACCCAGGTTCAATCCCTGGGTTGGGAAAATCCCCTGGAGAGGGGAATGGAACTGACTCTTGCCTGGAGAATCCTATGGACAGAGGACCCTGGCAGGCTACAGTCCATGGGGTCACAAAGAGTCAGACACGACTGAGTGACTGCCGCACAGGTCCTATGAGTTCACACACCCAGCTGGGCATTGATCTCCATCTCTGTGTGTACTATTTTCCAGTTTGTCCTGTCATTGCATTTCATGGTGAGGTCAGTCATTCTCAAATAATCTCTTGATGCACCTCAAAGTCCTAAGTTAGTCATAAAGTTATAAATAGCCTTATAAGATAGCATATACTGATATCTGAGCTTGATGAGCCTTACTGATTTTTAGAGTCAAGATATTTGGCATTCAGATAGCTCACGGAGAGTAAACATAGTGTGGCTTTATCCCAGCTTATGTCACTTTGGGAACATTCATGTTCCTTGTAGGGTAGACCAGTAGTTCCCAACTTAGGACAGTTTTATTCTCCCAGGGGATATTTGGAGTCTGGAGACATTTTTTACTGTCATAACTTTTGGGAGGGTACTGACATATAGTAGAGGCCAAGGACAATGCTAATAAACATTCAGGGTACAGGTCAATCTCCCCCAACAAAGAATTGTCCAGCTCAGAATGTCAGCAGTGTCAGGGCCAGTAAACCCCAGCATAGATCACATGATTTTGATGCTGGTAAGGTCGAGCATAATGTAGAAGCAGTTACTTTCTTTTCCTGATGTTATGTGGTGAATAAATGAACTCTCTGATTTCAGTCAACTTACTTGGTAGAAAATACAAGTCTATGTGCTGGTAGGAAGAGAGAAGAGAAATACGGCAAGGAGCAGAGTGGAGAGACAGTTTATAATTTGTAGAAGACAAAAAAAAAAAAAAAAATTCATTGCACTAGGGAACTGATGATTCTTCCTCCATGGAAATGAAAGCAGTCAGTTGCTCCAAGAAGTGGCTTCTGGAGGGATGTGGAGAGAACCCAGCCAAAGCCTCAGGTTCATGATCTTTAACTTTTCTGGAGCTGAAAATGGCCATGAGCAAGTGTGACCTCAAAATCAATGGTGAGAATCTCCAGGTCACATGCACCCCAGCTGAAAAATCAGGTCATTATGTAGGATGACATGTCTGGGATTTTTTTTGGAAGCCCCTTTAAGATTTACATACACAACAATTATAATCTCTATTGGAGGTCTTCCTGAAACACAGAGACTCGTTGCTTCTGTCTGGATTTTTCTATAGGTACTTCAGTGGGTTAGAAGAACAGTAAAATGTAGCTCAGCGTGGGCAAGTAGAAATAGCTTGAAGGATTGGTGGCAGAGAAGGGCAAAGGTGTGGGAATAAACAATCAGGGAGGTGGTAGCCAGACTGCAGTGGGCAGCAGTACACGATTGTTAGAAGTCTCTTGGCCGAGGCCCCCAGGGTGAATGAGCTGCAGGAGACCAGGGCACTGGGGAGGGGTGGCAAAAGCTGGCAGCAGGAAAGCAGACTTCCTTCATGTTGCAGGAAGCTGAAGGGCTCCTCCTGCCCAGGCAACTGCAGGCAGGCCATCTTGTCAGATACTGTGAAATGTACCCACTCAAACAGCTGAAGACAGTGTGGCTTTTTTAGTGTCAGAAACGCTCAGCCTTTGGACTTTTTTTTTTCCATTTGTATTTCTTCCTTTTCGATACAACAGTTTTTGAGTTACATGTTGGAAGTCCTCATTTTCAATGTAACAGTTCCCTTCATTGGAAAGATCTCTGGACTTTCCATCTTTGTTCCTTGTGGAAGTCTTTGGCCCAGAATAGGTGCCTATGAAGTCCCGAATGAAAGAAAGCACCTAGTTATCCATGAACATCTTGTTGGGGATTATTTCAGCATCCTGGACCCTGTCTCACAGCCAGTGTGACCCGGGAATGCTGGCAGGGCTTCATTCAGTGAAGTCAGGACAGAAGGCATACCAGCTTGGAGGCTGGGCAGGTCCTTAAGAGGAAGAGACACATCAGGGGAGCCTGTGTCTAGAGGGCTTGCTATTTGTGACTCAGCCTTCTTGTTTTGTACATTAGCCTACAGAGAAGCAAGGCATGTTGAAATTTCTGTGTTGCAGTGATTTTTTTTTTTAATTTTAAAATTGAAATTCAGTTGATTTACAGTATCTTGTTTCAGGTGTACAACTCAGCAATTCAGTTACAGGTTATTACAAAATACTGAGTAGAGTTCCCTGCTCTATACAGTAGGTCCTTGTTGGTTATCCATTTTACATATAGTTGTGTGTATATGTTAATCCCAACCTCCTAATTTATCCCACCCCTACCCTCCTTTCCCCTTTGGTAACCATAAGTTTGTTTTTATGTCTGTGAGTCTCTTTCTGTTTTGTAAAGAAGTTCATATGTATCTTTTTTTTTTTTTTTTTGTAGATTCCATCTGTAAGTGATATCATGTGATATTTGTCTTTGCCTGGTTTGCTTCACTTACTAAGGTAGTCTCTAGGTGCATTCGTGTTGTTGTAAATGACATTATTTCATTCTTTTTATGGTTGAGTAATATTCCATTGTATATATGTATCACATCTTCTTTATACATTCATCTGTTGATGGGCATGTAGGTTGCTTCCATGTCTTGGCTATTGTGAACAGGGCTGCTGAAGTACAGATTTAAACCAAACTTAAAATAAGGCTAGGATGTGTGATCAGACCTGGAGGTCTCCTTTCTGTCAGAGCATCTGCAGTAACTCTCGTCATGTAATAAAATGTTTTGTGTCTTCAAACACCCCGTCATGCAAATTGGAACAACCTTTTGGGAGGATCATTTCACAGGTATCAACAGCTTTAAAAGTGTAAAAGTGTTTTTATTGCTTCTTTTGAACAAGTGGTTGCTCGTCTAGGAATTCAGCCTAGGGAAAAAAAAGATGTACATTCATAAAAGTGTATCATCAAAGAATGACACTGAAGCACTGAACACTGGGAAAAGACAAATCCAAAGGCCTTTTAAAAATTGGCTGAATTGGTTAAAGAAGTCACGTGCCTTCTTTAGAAGTAATGGCTGCGAGACATGTAAACAGCAAACACATTTTCAAGACCATTCAATGGTGTGAGGCACTTTTCGTGGAAGTTTTAGAAATGAGGTACCTTATAAAATGGTATCCTTAATAAATCCCAATTTTTGTGTAAAAATTGGAGGCCATAAAATATGCATAGATAAGTGATTACTGGTGCTTCCCTTTAGGTGATAGGAGAACGCTTCTTTTTTATTTTTTGTATTTTTGTATAGTCACTTTGTGTTTTTTTTTTTTTTTTAAACCCAATGTGAGTTACAGGAGTTAGAAAAAAATTCTTTCAGAACTCAACTTTACCTCTTTGATATTGGTTATAAGATTCACAAACTATAGTAGTTTCCTGCCCATTCCAGAGTGATAAGGTAAGGAAATCTATGGGAACGTCATTTACTGTCCCAACAGCTCAATGACATAGGTACTATGATTATCCCTATTTTATGTATGAGGATGCTAAATTTAGAGAAGTTAAGTAATTTTCCTATTACACATACCAAAAAAAGTGGCCAAGTTGGGAATCTGAGCCAGGTCTACAAAGCGAGGTACACAATACTCAACTCACACTCACTTTAGAAAATGAACATTTAAGTATGAAGTTTCTAATAACTATCTATCAGTATGGCATCAGTTCAGTTCAGTTGCTCAGTGGTGTCCGACTCTTTGTGAGCCCATGGACTGCAGCAAGCCAGGCTTCCCTGTCCATCACCAACTCCCAGAGTTTACTCAAACTCATGTCCATTGAGTTGGTGATGCCATCCAACCGTCTCATCCTCTGTCATCCCCTCTCCTCCCTCCTTCAATCTTTCCCAGCATCACAGTCTTTTCCAACAAGTCAGTTCTTTGCATCAGGTGGCCAAAATATGGCATGGGTCTTAATAAATGCAGTGAAAGAACATTAACCATAGAAACAAGCCCTTGAATTTGCAGACAGGTCTTCACAAGTCAGCTAATCCAGCACTGCAGGGAGACATGTAGTTCTGCCTGCAGCCCAAAGCTATTTTCATGAATATGAAAAATGGGACATGAGCGGTTGGTTATCTCCTAATCAGCGTAGGGTGGTTTATGCCCCAGGGTTGTCTTAATCTGCAAGGACTACTATATAATGAAATACTATAGACAAGGTAACTTCAACAACAGACATTTATTTCTTACAGCTCTGGAGGCTTGAAGTTTGATAGCAAGGTGCCAGCCAGATAGGTTTCATCCTAAGATCTCTTCTCTTTGCTTCTAGGTAGCTGTCTTATTGCTGTTTGTTCATATGACTTATTCTTTGTGCATAAGGGGAGAGAGAGATCTCTTCATGTCTTTTTAAGGCCACCAATCCTATTAGGATTAGGGCCCCATCCTTATGACCTGATTTAACTTTAATTACCTTCTCACAGGCCCTGTGTTCAAGTAAAGTCACATCAGGAGTGGAGGCTTCAACATAAGAGTTTTGAGTGTGTGTGGGGCATACAGTTCAGTTCGTGATAGTGATGGATCAGAGGTCTTAAGTTTTGGTCCTGTCAACCTTCCCAGGCTGGCAAAATTTAGCTGTCATAACTTGGGCTGCTATAGTAAAAATACCATAGATTTGGTGGTTTGAACACCAGAAATGTATCTTTCAAAGTTCTGGAGACCGAAAAGTCCAAGATCAAGGTGCTGGCAGATTCAATGTCTGGTGATAGCCCATTTCCTAGTTCATAGATGCTTGTCTTTTTGCTGTGACCTCACATGGCCTGAGGAGTGAGAGAGTTCCCTGGGAGTCTCTTTTATAAAGGCATTAATTCCATTCATGAAGGCTCTACCCTCATGACTTAAACACCTTCCAAAGACTCCAAATACCATCACAGTGGGAATTAGGGTTTTGACGTGAATTTTGGGAGGACACTAACATTCAGTGTATAGCAATAGCAATAACCTTGGCCTTCATGTGACTGCATGATTTACCTCACTTCACAAGTTGTAGCTAAAAAAACCAAAAACCCAAGACTGTGCACAGGGCCCAATGCAGCAAATACTCTTTTTAAAATTTGCTAAAGATAAAGGTTTAGAAAAAAATAATCAGTTTTGATATTCCCACAAATGAAGATCACAGTGCAGTGTTTGAAGACAGTATAAAACTGCTGCCTAATGTTCATGCATAGAATTGCTGTTGTTTGTGCAATTTTGGAGAACAGAACAACAAAGAGGAAAGTGTCACAAAAAGCTACAAAAAACCTAGGCTCTAAAAAGACCTCTTCTTCAAACTCGGGCAAATATTGTGTTTTTTTTATATGCAAATCCCTACCCTTTTGCCCTGAAAGCTATTTAGAATGGAAATGAAAGGTGTGGCTTTTCAAGGAAAGTCTCTTGTAGCAACCATGAACGCTTCATTTATGGAATTTTCTTTTTCCAAGAACTGAGGCAGTGGACATGAATGAGAGCAAACTCTGGGAGATAGTGGAGGCCTGGGAAGCCTGCTGTGCTGCAGTCCATGGGGTCACAAAGGGTCAGATATGACTTAAAACTGAACTACTCCAAGAACTAAGCTGCAAAGCGTTCATTGTATCCTGTCTCTGAATAATAAGCAAACTCTTTCTTCTTCTTTTTTTTTTTTTTGGGGGGCAAACTCTACAACTGGTGACATTTCTTCCCAAGCCTATGAAGTATTATCAGCATGTAAGTCATTTGGATGAGAGCTAGTTGGAATACAGTTGTGTTCCCCTGGAAACAGACTCTGAGCCCACAGTTTGAGCATCAGTAGTTTATTTGGGAAGTGGTCTCAGGACACTCTGATGGGAAGGGAGAGAAGGGAAGTAATACTGTGAACTGCAGAATATAGAGTTTGATATCAAATAGATCATCACTGGGCCTCCGTGTTAGCTCAGTGGCAAATAATCCATCTGCCAATGCAGGGGACTTGGGTTCAATCCCTGGGTTGGGAAGATCCCCTGGAGAAGGGAATGGCAACCCACTGCAGTGTTCTTGCCTGGAGAATTCCATGGACAGAGGAGGAGCCTGGTGGGCTGCAGTCCATGGGGTTGCAAAAAAGTCAAACACAACTGAGTGGCTAAACAACAATAGCAAGATCATCACTGCGGGCAACTGTGGCTTGATCCAGCTGGGCACTCCAAAAACCTTGATAAAACACATGCATGGTCACAGTTATCCCGCTTGAGGTATTGATACACCAGCTCCTTTGGTTGAGGCTTCTCCCAAGGATGTAAATTTCCCAGTTTGTTCTAACTGTGATTGCTACCCCTCAACAACAATATTATGTCTGGCAGTGAGAGAATGTTCTCAGGTGAAAAATAAGGCAGGTCTTGGCAGTGGGGAGTTGGCTGGCGTTCACTGAAGTGCTGAGTGAGGGAACATGCGTGAGGTGCCCACAGCATCTGCTACAGATTCCTTTGCCAAAGTAATATCTGGATCCAAAATGTCTTTTCTCCTGTGGTTCCATGAAACTAGGAAGCATACCGAGAAAACTTGAGGGCTGTTTCAAAAAGAATGAAAGCGTATGATCACACTTGAGAGCAGTTTGTCTAGAAATGAGATGCATATACTCTGTGTGTGTGCTCATTCGGTCATGTCTGACTCTTTGCAACTCCATAGACTGTAGCCCACCAGGCTCCCCTGTCCATGGGATTCTCTAGGCAAGAATACTGGAGCATGTCACCATTTCATTCTGCAGGGGATCTTTCTGACCCAGGGATGGAACTTGGTCTCTTGCGTCTCCTGCACTGGCAGGTGGATTCTTTACCAGGGCTCCACCAGGGAAGCCCCAAGGTGGCTATTTCCCATCATATCCTATTTCCCATCATTTGTCTCCTAGTTGAGAGAAAGAGCCTCATGTGTGAAAAGATGGAAGGGGAGAAAATTTTTCTTGCAGCAATTCTGGTAAAGGGGAAAAAAGAAATAACACATATGTCCTTCAATAGGAAAGTTGAATGCAAAAAGGAAGCTGTCAAATGATGGATCTAGAATATCATGTCTATACTGTTTTAAGCTTGAAAACCAGCTTTATAGATTTTTTATGAATACCCACCCATGCTGGAAAAGCATAAGGCATGCATGGGAATGATAAACACCCAGTTTATTGGCAGCTCCTTCTTAGAGAGAAAGAAGCAGATGGGATGATGGAAGAGGAACACAGGAGCCTTGAATCTCATCCAAAATTATTGAGCTTTTTAAGAAGAATTATCTGAAGTAAATATGGCAAACATCGAAGGTTTGACAAAATTTTCTAGTAGGTGTATGGATGTTCTTTAGAATGTCCCTCTATGTTTGTGTATATCTGAAGTATTTCCTACTAAGAAAACAAAGTCACAACAAACAGAAAAAGATGGTTTTTGTAGCATTCATATCTTTGCCATATTTTTCAGAAAAAAAATCGTATAATCAAGTGGTGGAACTTGGATCTTTTTTCCTGCAGTGAAATTTCAGTTGGCATTTTTGAACTTCCTATTTTCAGTTTTGAACTTTATACTTTCAATTTTGAACTTTCTAGTTCTAAGTGTGAATTCCAAAGCTGGGCCTGCTGTGTGATGCTGCTCATTTAAGACCTCTACTGACCTCCTTTCCCTTCCCAAATTTTGGGACCAAGAAATGGAGCTCCTGCAGTGAGATGCCTGGAACACCAAACAGAAAACACAGGCCCTGAGCAAGAAAAAGAGAGGGGCTTGCTGTTTTTAAAGACAGATTCAGAAATTTTGTATATTTGAGTGTGCAGTAAATTCCTGTCAAAACACAACCATCTGTGACATTCCAAATTTCTGGGTGTAAAGCAATAAAACAAAGAGCCTGTGGATTTTTTGCTGGTTACCTGCTGAGGTCAGGAGGTAGGTTGCAAGGATGATGAATCAGCCCTGGCTGGCCCAGTCTTTCTCGGACAACCTGGCTTCCAGATTTTCCAACCTCCCTCTCTGTCTGGACTGAAAACAGCCTTAGGCAAAACCAAGAAAAAAAATCAGGTTTGTCTAGGGCACTCCCTCTGCTGCACTTCCCTGTAAGGCCAACCACAAGAAGACAAAGCCTTTTAAAAATAGATGATATATTCACATGGTTTAAAATACAAAAAGTACAAAAGGTTTTGCAATGCTAAAGTCTCCCTCTTAATACTTCTCCAGGAACCAGGTCTGTAACCTGACGGCAGATGACACCAGCAGAATGTTTTATGTACCCTTCCAGCAATAGTTTAGGGCTCTATAAGCAAACATGTGAATGCGTATTTTGTAAAAAAGCATAAAATGTACATGATTCTACCCCTTACATTTTGCACTTCTTGAACATATATCTTGGATATTGTCTCACATAGTATATAAAAATGTTCTCATTTGTAAAAATAACATGTAATGTCCTATTATATGGATGTACTATAATTTATTGAAATAGTTCCCTGTTAATAAGCATATGTTTTTTCAAACTTTTGCTTATTACAAGTCATGGTGCAGTGAGTATGCATCCCATGCTCTAGTATATGTAGAATAAATTCCTAAAAATAGAATTTCTGGATAAAGAGATATATGTATTTATAATTACAACAGAAATGGCTAGATTGCTCTCCCTAAAAGTACCAGTTTTCTACTCTCATCAGCAACGTACAGGAGTGCTCATTTCCCCAAATTCTCACCAACAGTTTATTAAACTTATATTTGCTGACTTAATATGTGAGAAATGGCACCTCAATGTGCATTTAACTTGCATTTCATTTATTACCTTTATACTTGCAGAAAAGTCATTTTTAACATGGGAAATTTGCCTTCTGTGGTGCTAGAAGCTCTAAAAAGCTCTGATGGTATAACACACCCAGATTCTGGAGAAATTGCAATGTATTTTTTTTCTGACTACCCAATAAAGGGAAGGAAAATTGTGAAGGAAAAATGGTGATACTAATAATAAAAACAAGCATGATCAAACAAGGCAGGAAACTAACAAGTTTAGAGATGCCTTTGGCACGAATGCCACTATTATGGCAGATAGGGTTGAATGGGGGGGGAAAATTGGGTACTAAATCTTGGGCTTCTAGAAAATGGAGGTGCTGGCCCTGAAACTCCTGCCCTGAGCCAGGACCCTAGGAGGGGGTTTTGGGTGAAGAATAATGTCCCAAAGATATTAAGAATGATGATGATGGCTGGGAGTCCTCCTTTGTTCATCTGCAACCACAGAACCGATGCCACTTACCTTCTGATGTTCAGGTTTATGTTAGTCCTGAATGTGGGTACATTAAAGTAGTTCCAGAGAAGTAGCTCCTGGAGTCCATCAGAAGCCAATACAAGTCTTTGCTAGAGGAAATAACAATAAATATGAGTTCACCATAAAAAGCTTACTAAATACACGAGGAGACAAGCCAATACAAGTGAGTCAACAAAAGCGACTAGAAGATGTTGACTATCAGGATCTAAGACAGAAGGATGATCAGATAAAGATCTATATATCAATGAAATATCTACAGGCAGAATAACAACAAGCAAGGAGCAGGAAGCAAGAACAAATGTCTAGGCAGATTTTCAAAAGAACCAAATTGAACTTTTAGAAATGAAAAAAAATGTGATTAGAAACTGCGGTTACATGCATGCAGAGGTAGTAACACTATAGGTAAAAGTGGAGAGCAACTGCAGGATAGGGTGGGAAAGTATTTCCGGTAGTGAGGCAGGAGCAGCAGTGTGATCAAATAGTCATATGTGGAGACTTCTGGAGTACTCATAATGGCTTAATTCTTGACCTGGGTGGAAGTTGCACAGATGTTTGACTTATGGTTATATAATTTGATGAATTTTGCTTTACACACTGCTATAGACTGAATGTTAGTGTTTCCTCAAAATTTGTATATGGAAATCTAATGCACAATGTGAAGGTATTAAGACGTATGACCTTTGGGAAGGTAATTCAGTCATGAGGTCAGAGCCCTCATGAATGGGATTAATGCTCTTATTTAAAAAAAAAAAGATGCCAGAGAACCCCCTTGCCCCTTCTGCCACATGAGGAAACAGCAAAAAGACAACCATCTATGAACTGGACTTCCAGCTTCCAGATCTGTGAGGAAATAAATTTCTGTTGTGTATAAGCCACCAGTCTATGGTATTTTTGCGGTAGCAACCCAAATGGACTGACACACACACTTTTCTGTATATGTGTGGTATTTCACAATATAAGTGTTTAATTATGTTTAAACAGCAGACTAGACATAGATGAAGAAAGACATAGTGAAATTGAATAAAAATCTGAAAAAATTACCCAGAATGTGTGAGTAATAAAGGACTAGAAGAGACATGAAAAAGAGAAGGGCTAATATATATCTAATTGGGATTCCATAAAGAGAGAAAGGCTAATATATATCTAATTGGAATTCCATAAAGAGAAAGGCTGCAAAGAGTTTAAAATTTTTTTTGTATTTGTGTTTTTTTCTCAATTTTTAATCTAGCACCATGCCGATTTATTGATTATCTGTTTTTTTTTCATTGGATTGAGAGGTAATTTTTATCAGATACTGAAATTCTTGGGTGTATTTGGGTCTCTTTCTGGACTTTCTATTCTGACTCAGTGATCTTTTTGTATTTCCAGGCTAAACCCTATTTAAGGTGTTATGGTTTTATAATGTGTTTTAATATATCATGGGGCTAGTCCCCCTTTATTATTCTGTTTTGCTTTTCAAGAGATTTTCAGGTTATTTTTCTTATTTAGTTTTTGACATCAACTGTAGCTCTATTAAAAATACTGGCCATTCTATTGAGGCAGTTTTATATTTTGGTTTTAATCAAGGGCATAGACATCTTCCGTGGTCTATTCAAAAGTTATTTATTGTGCACCCACTATGTGCCTGCAGTGTTCTGGGTGCAGGGATAAAATGGTGAACAAAATAGAAAAAAAATGCCTTAGAGGACATTACATTTTAGGTGGGGAGAGAGGCAATAAATAAGAAAAATGAAGTAAAATATATAGTATGATAAATATTAATAGATGCTAGGGAGGAGATGTAAAACTAAAATGAGTTACTGGGGTATGGAGAAGTGAGTTGTCATTTTGGGAAAAGCGGCCAGAGATGGCTTCAGTGTGAAGATGCATTGGAGAGAGACCTGAAGGATTGAGGGAGTAAGCCATGTGGGTATTTAGAAAGAGCATTCCAGGCAGAGGAAACAGCCAGTGCAAAGATCTGAAGCTTTAGAGTCTCTGGAGCATTCAAGGAAAAGCAAGACAGCGGTGTGGCTGGAGCAGAACAAACAAGGGTGAGAGGGGTTGAGCAGATGCAGAGAGAGAACAGGGTGTGCAGTGTTCAAGGACTGGTAGTGGTTTGAAGGACCTCGAGTCTCATTCAAAACCGGAGCTGCAAAGGAGTCTGGAAAGGTTTTCAGCGTTCTAGCCTCAATGTTATAGAAAGCCGTGATGGTGGTTTAGTCACTAAGTCATGTCCTATTCTTGCGACCCCATGGACTGTAGCCCACCAGGCTCCTCTGTCCATTGGATTCTCCAGGCAAGAATACTGGAGTGGGTTGCCATTTCCTTCTCCAGGGGATTTTCCTGACCCAGGAATTGAACCCAGGTCTCCTGCATTGCAGGCAGATTCTTTACTGCCTGAGCTACGAGGGAAGGCCAAACGATAGAAAGCCATGCTGGAAGTCAAATGGAGTGAGTGTTGGAGAGACACGTTTTGGCACCTGCCCTACTCCAGTATGTGGGTGGGTGATGGTGGTAAGACGGTTGTTTAAAATGTAGGATCTACTTTAAATCCAATTTAGTAATTGTCAGGTACAAATAGCCTACATAAGAAGTTCAAAGTGACCAGGAAAACTGTTGGCACTTTATACCAATAACTATGTGTGAACAGGAACAAACTATGACTCATGAGTTGGGGAAGAGTGATGAGAAAGGAGGATGAGTCGGTTCATCACAGCTCTGGGTCAGTTGTCCTAGTGACCAGTTGGGGCTACAGATGCAAGGTAATTATTCAATTATATAGTTGATTGACAACATTGTGTTAATTTCTGCTATACAGCACAGTGATTCAGTTATACATGTATACATTCTTTTTTATATTCATCATTATAATTTATCACAGGATATTGACTGTATTTCCCTGTGTTATACAGTAGGACCTTATTATTTATCCATCCTATATGTAATGGTTTGATCTGCTAACCCCAAACTCCCAATCCACCTCTCCCCACCTCACCTCCCCCTCGGCAACTGCAAGTGTGTTTTATGCATCTGTGAGTCTGTGTCTATTTCTTGACTAGTTCATTTGTGTCATGTTTTAGATTCCACACAGAAATGACATCATATTGTGTTTGTCTTTCTCTTTTTTATTTGCTCCACTTAATATGATCATCTCTAGGTCTATTCATGTTGCCGCAAATGGCATTATTTCATTCTTTTTTGTGGCCGAGTAATATTCCATTGTATAAACACATCTGTATCCATTCATCTGTTGATGGACACTTAAGTTGTTTTCATGTCTTGGTTATTGTGAATAGTGCTGCTGTGAACATAAGGGCACATGTATCTTTTTGAATTAGAGTGTTGTCCAGGTACATGCCCAGGAGTGGGATTGCTGGATCACATGAATTACCACAATGTATATTTTCATCAATGTGTATTGATTATTGTAGGGGATAATACACATCATGTTTGTGGCTCCACAACATATTTTTCAAAACCTTTCTATACTTGGAGAAAGGCACAGGTTACGAGTTTTCAGCCTAGTGACTAGTTGTGCTGGTTTGCCTGGGGCTGAGGGTTTTCCTGGTGTGTAGGGCTTGAATTGCAAAACCAGAGAATTGCTGCCCAGGCTGGGATTAGTTGGTCACCCTTGGTCTTCTTTGCCTAGATGTAGAATCAGAGCTCAAATTCTCAGGCTCTTTGGGGCTCAGGTGTGGCATGTAACCAAGGACTGCCACTTAGAATTTAAAAAAACCACTGAAGACCTGGATTCAGAGCTGAGCTGGAAGGAAATGAACTTGCAGCAAGCTTGCATCTTGCTGGCAGGGCTGACACTCAACGCTGGCTGACTTTCAGGACTGGGGGCAGTGGCTGCAAGATTGAGTTCGTGGTGCAGAAGAGCCAGAGGCTAGAAGCACCATCATTTGCAGTCAAGCTGAAGTCCTGGCACTGGGGCTTGGTGGTGGCAATGGTAAAGCAACAGTGACATCTCCCCCAAATCAGGCTAATTCACAGCACGGTTTTGGCATTTTTCCTGGAAGCTACGCCTTGCATTCATTTCTTCAGCCTTCCCGATGATTCTGGAGCTACTGAATATCTTTCAATAAGCCCTTTTCCTGCTTAACCTCACCTCACTGGAGAATGGATTCCATCGTTTGCTAGTCAGAATCCTGACCAATAAAATAAAATTTGAGTACTTCATATATGTGATGATGGATATAGCTCTTTCTTAAGAGCTTTTTTTCACTGCTTTTTTTCCACTTGACTTTTTTTTTTTTTTGAGGTAGATATTTGGAGGGAGAGGTGAGATAAACTGCTCAAGGGAGATTCTGCCATAATTTCATACTCTTGACGTATATTTGTCAACTCTTTGGCACTATAGGTAGAATCACTCATTCTTCTTTGGCTTTGTTCCTTTTTCATACTCTTGTGCTTCTTTGGGTTTGCTAAGGAAATAGGTATATGCTGTTATGAGATAGAGTTAAAAAATATGGTGAATATGGAAGAAGGCTGTTTCTTTTCATTGCTTTAATTTTTTCCCCATGTTTAATGTATTTAGCACTTTAAATATTATAATTTGAAAAGTTTTTTTGGGGGGACTCATTTTCCTAAGCATGTGTTGGTCGCCCAGTCATGTCTGACTCTCTGCGACCCCAGGGACTGTAGCCCACCAGGCTCCCCTGTCCATGGGATTCTCCAGGCAAGAATACTGGAGTGGGTTGCCATTCCCTTCTCCAGGGGATCTTCCCGACCCAGGGATTGAACCTGGGTCTCCTGCATTGCAGGCAGATTCTTTACCATCTGAGCCACCAGGGATGGCAAGCCAAATGTTATATTTTTTAAAATGAGCTTTTAATTTTGGAATAATTTTCTATTTATAGAAAAGTTGCAAAGTCAGTACAGAGAGTTTCTATATACCTTCACCCAGCTTCCCCTCATGTTAGTATCTACATGATCAGGACATGGCTCTTTATACTCCATGGCACCTAAATCATAAAGAAATGTTGGACCTTGAAATACCACATGCTATCAGTACCCTGAGAGCATCTTCTCATAAATAAATACAGGGCATTAAAAAAAACCTTTTTATTTTATATTGGAGTATACCTTTTATTTTATATTGGAGTATAGCCGATTAACATTGTTGGGATAGTTTCAGGTGAACACCAAAGGGACTCAGCCATACATATACATGTATCCATTCTCCCCCAAACTCCCCTCCCATCCAGGCTGCCACATAACACTGAACAGAGTTCCCTGTGCTGTGCAGTAGGTCCTTGTTGGTTCTCCATGTTAAACACAGCAATGTGTCCATGTCCATCCCAGACTCCCTGATATCCTTTCCCCATCCTTCCCCCTGGGAACCATAAAGTTATCACAGAGTATTGAGCAGAGCTCCCTGTGCTGTGCAGCAGGTCCTTGTTGGTTATCCATGTTAAATACAGCAGTGTGTCCGTGTCCATCCCAAACTCCCTTCCCCCATCCTTCTCCCCTGGTAACCATAGGTTATTACAGAGTATTGAGCAGAGTTCCCTGTGCTGTCCAGCAGGTCCTTGTTGGTTATCCACTTTAAACGTAGCAGTCTGTCCATGTCCATCCCAAACTCCCTAACTATCCCTTCCCCCCACCCTTCCCCCCTGGTAACAAGAAAGTTATTAGAGTATTGAGCAGAGTTCCCTGTGCTGTACAGTAGGTCCTTCTTGGTTATCCACGTTAAATACAGCAGTGTGTCCATGTCCGTCCCAAACTCTGCAAGTACCCCTTCCCTCTACCCTTCCCCCCAATAACCATAAGTTCATTCAAGCACAGGGCATTTGGATTCTTACCACTGTCTTCCCTTATTCTTTGCATCCAGTCCTGCCATATATTTTGATGTGGAAGCCTCTTCTTCTAGTGGGCTTTCCTCCATGTAGACCTCGTTCCGGCCTTGCTGTTTCTCATTAGCACCACTGTCCTTGGATGGTGTGTGAAGATCACAGGTAGAACTCCACGAGCCACCCAAGGATACAGTTGGTTGGAGGTAGGCCCATTATCAGTGTAACCTCAGCATTTCAGCATCTAGTTTACAGAGCCTGGGCAAAAGGGGGAGCTGGCAGTAAAGGCTGGGGATCCAATCCCCCTGGAATTACAGGCCACCACGGCTTATCCAACATTATTGTACTCGAGAGGCTCTTGTTTGGATGTAGATTCTGATTCAGCAGATCTTGGGGGTCTGAGGTTCTGCATTTCTTTCAAGCTCCCAGTGATGCTCATGTTGCTGGTCCACAGACCAAACTACGAGTAGGATGGCCATGTAGATGGTGTATTTCATGGGTCATGCCATGATTGGTACTGACCCCAAGATCAGAATCTTGTGGGAATCAAGGTGTCACCATCTTTCTGGTAAGGTGAATTTGCATCACAGGCTTGAATATTTCTCTTTGTATAGGAAGTATAGTATAGCATATGTTATATAGTATACTATAGCATAGTATATCCCTGCTACTGTATAGCACAGTTTCTGAAAACAGGTAAATATTACAAAAATTGGGGGAAGGGATAGTTAGGGAGTTTGGGATGGACATGGACACACTGCTGTATTTAAAATGTATAACCAACAGGGACCTACTGTACAGCACATGGAACTCTGCTCAATATTATGTGGCAGCTTGGATATGAGGGGAGTTTGAGGGAGAATGGATCAGTTCAGTTCAGTTCAGTTGCTCAGTCGTGTGCGACTCTTTGTGACACCATGGACTGCAGCACACCAGGCTTCCCTGTCCATCACCAACTCCCGGACTTTACTCAAACTCATGTCCATTGAGTCGGTGATGCCATCCAACCATCTCATCCTCTGTCATTCCCTTCTTCTCCCGCCTTCAGTCTTTCCCAGCATCAGGGTCTTTTCAAATGAGTCAGATCTTTGCATCAGGTGGCCAAAGGATTGGACTTTCAGAGAATGGATACACGTATATATATGGTTGAGTCATTTCCCTCTTCACCTGAAATTATCACATTTTTTGTTAATCAGCTATACCTCAATACAAAATAAAAAGTTTTAAAACGGGTAATAGATTAAGATGACCATTTAAGTTCAGACTGTAAGATCCTGGAGAGGAAGAAAACTAACATTTCTAGACTTCACTGTGGGAATTGGGAGATGTTGGAAACTTTTCTGGGTTTGTTGAATGTCAGAGTTGAAAATATCCTCCATAGTGTCACACACCACATTAAGGATAAAACATGCACTGGAATGAATTATTTTGTATTAGGATGTAAACTTGGCATTTCATAGAAGACTTTCTTGTGCTTTGATGAGACTCAGCAGTCATTTATTTAAGGAATCCATGACCCTGTGACAGTAGGGCAGAGAGGGAGAATGCGGTATTTGAGGATATTTATAAATCAGATCAGTTCGCAAATGTGGTCAAAAGAATTGACCTTGCTACTGTTTTAGAATTTCCAGAGCAGATTAAAAATTTGACTAAGATCTGCTCATGAGATTTACAATAGAATTTGCTACCCATGATGTAAAAATGTGGCTTGAGATTAGGAGTAAAAGAATCATTTTATATCAGAGCTACTATAAATCTTTTGTGACTATGTGCACTTTATTCTAAGGACCAAATTATAAAACCATATGCAACATTTCTATTTTTTTTTGTAAGCTATTAAATACCAAACCAAGGAAGCTGGAATCTATGTTGAAAAAGCAAGTCAAAAGCTACCAGACATGCTGAAGGCTACAGTTCTTTAAAAAATTCCTACCTGTTAAGTCTCTCTCCTACCTGGGAAAAGGAGAATATTTTCTAACTATAAACTCCTTGAATGCTATGAGAGTTGAGACGTGAATGTGTGCTTGAGGGTAACTTGAGTGCAGTTATAATCAAATTGGATAATCATAAAGGAGTCTGTGTGGATTTATGTTATCTAGAAAATCGGTGGGCTTCTTTCCATGGGCTGCAAGTGAGGAGACCCCCTGGAGGGATTATCCACTCTGCTGAGATGACCTCTGAGCCGTATGCATGTTATTTGTAGGAAAAGAACTATACAGTGGAAAAGTCCAGCTTCTCACTGTTCAAAGCCCACAGCGGATTTCTCTTTCTGAATAGGGCATACCCCAGATTCTGCTCTACTAGAGAATTAAACTGATGACTAATTAGAGTAATAATGGAATGCAATATAGTATTATATGTATGTAGTATTTTATGTATGTTTCCTACTTCTGTGTAACAACTTCCCACACTTAGAGGCTTCACAAAGCTGCCATCAAGATACCAACCAGACTGTATTCTCCTCAGAGGCTTGACCGGGGAAGGTTCTGATTCCATGCTCTCTCAGGTTGTTGTAGACTTTGTTTCCTTGTGGTTGTAGAACTGACATCCCTGCGTCTTCCTGGCTGTTGGCTGGAGGCTCCTGCAAGGTCCTAGAGCTTGCCCGCAGTGTTCTTCTGTGTGACTCTTTTCGTGGGTAGTTCACATGAGTGTTGCTCCCTGAAGGCCGGTGGGAGAGTGTCTTCCCTAGTGTGCTAGGACAGAGTCTTCTATAATTTAACCATCAGCGTGACATCCTGTCACCTTTGACATATCCTATTGGTTGGAAACAAATCACAGCTTGCATTCACACTCAAAAGGAGGGAATAATACAACTATGACTCCTTGGGGATCACCTTAGGGTGTGTCTAGCGTAAATAGTGAGAAATGGAACAAAATATGGGACTCTGAATTACTGTTTTTGTTTGAGTGCTTCTGCTTAATATCCTATGGTGCCTCATTTACCATCGAGTGTCTGTTTCATAGTAGGCGTGGCAGGAACTGAGGGACACTGATCCTTCTGGAATAGGCCCCCTTTTGCTCTCTTCTCTGAGATGAATGCTGGAGGCAAACAAACACCAAAGGAATTAAAGGGAAGATGTTTTCTGTGCTGCCTCCCAAATGAAACTCTGAAAAGTGACAAGATCTATAAAGTTATAAGAAAACTTCAAAATCATAAGCTGCTAATGCCACAGCGTTCATCACCTCGGTGATTAAGTGAATCATTCTATTAGTGTCTGAAGAATTTTTAAAAATTATTATTAAATGTGACACATACAATTTTCTTCTACTGGCTTCAGTCATGAACTCAGTGAATATGGGGATGACTCTTAGTTTATTTGTACCATCCTTGAAAATCTGTTCATCATTGTGGCCTTTAGGTGCCACTGAAACCAGGGCATGGGAAGTGAGGTAGCCCAGCATACAGTTGTAGAGGTTGTGCACTGTGCAACCCCAGGGTATCGTTTAGACAGATGACAATGTCTTTTGCTGTCAGTCCCTCTGAGGGAAGAGGGTCCATCATCCAGTTCTCCCCAGTATTATCCCTGGTATAAATGTTCTACATATCAATAGACCATTTCACATTCAAATGCAGCTGAGCCTCAGAGCCACCCAGGCATATTATCCTGATCCAACAGATGAGGAAACTGAGGCTGAGGAAGTCCATGTAACTTGCATAGTGTCTTACAGTGTGAAAAGCAGGGCTGCAACCCAAGACCAGGAATTTTAACACAGTGTCTTACTTTCCCCCTAAAGTCTTATTTTATTTTATATATATATATATATATATATTTTTTTTTTACTTTAAGGAGGGAATGGCAAGACATACTTAAAGTGATGAAAGAAAATAACCTACAGCCCAGATTACTGTACCCAGCAAGGATCTCATTCAAATATGAAGGAGAAATCAAAAGCTTTACAGACAAGCAAAAGCTGAAAGAATTCAGCACCACCAAACCAGCTCTCCAACAAATGCTAAAGGATATTTTATTTATTTTTAAGAGACAGTGATGTATAGAACAGTCTTATGGACTCTGTGGGAGAGGGAGAGGGTGGGAAGATTTGGGACAATGGCATTGAAACATGTAAAATATCATGTATGAAACGAGATGCCAGTCCAGGTTCGATGCACAATACTGGACGCTTGGGGCTGGTGCACTGGGACGACCCAGAGGGATGGTATGGGGAGGGAGGAGGGAGGAGGGTTCAGAATGGGGAACACATGTATACCTGTGGTGGATTCATTTTGATATTTGGCAAAACTAATACAATTATGTAAAGTTTAAAAATTAAATAAAATTTTAAAAAACATAAAAAAAAAAAAGAAAAAAATAAAAATTGTTTCTTTATCTGGCTGTACCAGATCTTAGTTGCAGAGTCTTAGATCTTCTTTGTGACATGTGGGATCTAGTTTCCTGACCAGGGATGGAACCCTGGCCCCTTGCATTGGGAGCATGGAGTCTTAGCCACTGGGCTGCCAAGGAAGTTCATTTTTTATAGATTTTTTAAAAATCTGCACTCCCCAGAGCTCTTCTCCAGATCAATCAGAATCATGTACAGAGTTTGCCCTGGGAATTCCCTCTATAGGTGTTAAAATCTCTCACCCTGTCAGAAATTCTTCAACTAATTCTAATTCACACACAAAATGTTTAGGAATCTACACTGCCCCCTTGGCTAGAGTGCCCTTGCCTCCTTCTACACACCCATTGCCTGGTGATGCATTCACTTTGAGTGTCTGGCTCATGGAAGCTGGTTAGACAGAGATGTTTTTGGAACTGGCTTGCTTTTGCTCCCCTTTCAACAGGACACTGCCAGTTATTTGGCATCTTGAGCAGAATCCATGCATTTTCCCTTCAACAAATATTTATTGGCCCCAATGGCCCAGTGACTGAACTCAGGAAATGAAGGCTCTCTCAGTCTGGTCATCAAGGGATTTTCAGTTGCCTTCTCAACCTCCCAGGGTGTGATGGGGTTGCCCCCAATCCTTTAATGATTCCATGTCTGGCACATGATGAATTCTGTTAGTAGTGGCAGGCTTCACTGTATCTTCAGGGAAGATATTTTTCTTTTTGGCTTCTGCCAGTTGAATGTGGTTAGAGAATCACTGATGGGAATTTCAGAGAGTTTTCTTTTAAAAACACAGTAGGAGAGACAAATATTTGGTCAGCTTTTCAAAGTGGAAATAACCATGGGGGAAAATGCTATAGCAGGTATTTCCTTTAATTTTTTTTTTTTTAAAGTTCATACTGCATATGTTCTTTAGAAGTAGAAGCAGAAAGGAAATCTGGATGGAAATTTGCTGTCCAGGGTTTATCACATGAATATGAAAGAATGACAAAAATTGTCTAAGGGCTGACTGCCACTCTCTTGAACTCTGCTGTTCTCATTGTAGTACCATTGTTAGCCTAGTAAAATTTAATTGAATTTAATAGCTAGCGAGACCTAACCTGGGCTTATTTACTCTCCCAATGTAGTCTATTAGATTTTCGTTGAGCAAATACTCGACTTGCCTATCCACCCATTCACCTGCATGGGAGTATATTTCTCTCCCCAGTGGGGCTTGGCTGTGTGACCAGCTTGGGCCAATGAAATGAGAGCAGAAGAGGTGATGTCTCAGTTCTGAGCTGCTGTGTTGTTCTCAATCGTGTCTGACTCTTTTCAACCCCATGGACTGTAGCCCGCCAGGTTCCTCTGTCCATGGGATTCTTCAGGCAAGTATACTGAAGTGGATTGCCATTGCTTCCTCCAGGGAATCCTTCCAACCCAGGAATCAAACCCGCATTGGCAGGCGGGTTCTTTACCAATGTACCACCTGGGAAGCCCTCTCGCTTCTGAGGTGAGGCCTTAAGAAGACTGGCCCTCCGGGAGTTTCTGACTTCCATCATAAGAATTGGTTTCCCAAATAGTGGCCATTCCTCCAGCCAGAGCCCCACAAGATACACAGTCCAAAAGCACATATGGATCTGACCTGCCCTCTGAAGCTGAGCCCTGCCGCCAGCCTGTGGGAGCAGGGAGCAAGCCCCCCGTGAGAAAGATCTGATTGGAGCTGAGTGCCCTGGAAATGTGGTAGGGACATATTTCGTAGCTAAATTAATGTACCTGGTGATAGCAGAGCACACAGCTACAAGATAACTGCAGTTCACCTATGCCAGCGCGTCTCAGACTTAAGCTCACACAGGAGTCACCTGGCAGGTTTGTGAAACACAGATTCCTGGGTCTAGCCCCGGAAAGCCTGAGTCACTAGTCTGGGTCAGGGTCCAAGAATTTGCATTTGTATTAGGTTTCCTTTGTTGCTGCTGGTAAATGGTGCTGCGCAATTGAAAATGGTTGAGTTCTTTAGACGGAGCCAGTTCTGGGTGGATGTGATAGAAGCTCGGAACAGGACCATGACCCAGAGAAAATAGACTTCAAGGAAGAGGATATGAGTAGTACCAGTGGTGTGGGGGGAACTTATCTTAAAAATGGATTTTGATCTCCAAAGGACTGGAATACAAGGCTCTGAAGACAATAATATATGGGGAGGAGCCCACATAGATCTAGGCATTAAGAGGCCAGATTGGAAGTGGTGATACATCAACTCACATTTTCCTCTTCTTAAGAAACATTTATGTGTTTTTTCTCCCAGTTTGGAGACATGGAAGCTAAGATGGGAACACTTGGGTTTGTTGAAACACTTTAGAAAGTATTCAATAAAGACCATGAACATAGGCATCTTTACATGAGGATGAAAAAATAACAACTTACAGAATCATCTGGAAGTTTTCAAACATCTGCAGACTTGGCCCCATGTTGATTTTGCCTGAGTACAATAAGTGTGTAATTTGGAAATGGGAAAAGACAAGTCTAAAACATTAGCTGTTGGATCGTCTTGTACATTCTGCTCTGGGTATAGATGAGGTCCCAGCGGCCCCATGCTGACGTATTTATTGATACAATGAGAGGCAGGAAGCTGATCCCAGCTTGGCCAGGCACAATTCCTGGGAAAAAGAGTAATGAAATCAGATCCCTTATTTGTAAAACGCATCCAGCTTTGAATTACATGGATTCCCAAATTATTTATATAACAGAGGACAGCTTATAGACATCACTTGATAGGTAGACAGTCAATTTGATTTTTGAATTGATATTATCCTTATCCATATTTACTAATAATCTCTTTTGAAAACAGTCATTGCTGATCCAACAGCAATCCTCACCTCTTGAACTCAAGAATACTGTCTCTCAAATTTTACTGCATATTAGAACCTACTGAATATTCATTGGAAGACTGAGGCTGAAGCTGAAGCTCCAATAGTTTGGCCACCTGATGCTAAGAGCTGATTCACTGGAAAAGACCCTGATGCTGGGCAAGATTGAGGGCAGGAGGAGAAGGAGGCGACAGGATGAGATGGTTGGATGGCACCACCAACTCGATGGACATGAGTTTGAGCAATCTCTGGGACATGGTGAAGGACAGGGAAGCCTGGCGTGCTGCAGTCCATGGGGTTGCAGAGAGTTGGACATGACTTGGCGACTGAACAACAACAAAGAAGCCACTGGGGACCTTTGTATATCCAGATGCCCAGGTGATAGACCAGAGCAAGTTCACCAGAATATTGGAGGACAAGACTCAGTCAGGCATTAGGATTTTTTTTTAACAATTGCCCAGGGTATTGCATTGAGCAGCTTTATGTGGGAAGCAGTGCTTACCTTGCTATTCAAAGACTGGTGCTTGACCCAGCAGTATTGTCATCTCCTTGGTGTTCATTAGAAATGCAGAGTCTCAAGCTCCAGCCCAGACCTACTGAATCAGAATCTACTTAAAAACATAATTTATTTATTTATGATTGGGCTGGATCTTCACTGGGGTCACGGGCTTTTCTCTAGTTGTGGAGAGTGGGGGCTACTCGTCGCTGTGGTGCACGGGCTCATTGCGATAGCTTCTCTTATTGTGGAGCACAGGCTCTAGGCACATGGGCTTCTGTAGTTGCAGTGCATAGGCTCAGTAGTTGTGGTACATGGGCTTGGTTGCCCTGTGGCATGTGGAATCTTCCTGGACCATGGACTGAACCTGTGTCCCCTCCATTGGCAGGTGGATTCCTAACCACTGGACCACCAGGGAAGTTCTAGAATCTACTTTTTAACAAGATCCCAGGTGCTTTGCTTGAACATTAAAGTGTGGACAAAAGGCCGAGGATAGCACCAGGTTTCCATTCACACCTGGCCCCAACTGTGCAGACCCTTTCCTGACTTCTAAGGAAAGTGAATCTTGTTGCCACCTCTGCTCTTGGCCATGAGCAGAGCACTGATGCCCTCACCTGTCCTGACAGTGTTTTTTCTTCCTTTGTTTACTGAGCAAATTGTGTCATTTTTCAAACAGAGGGGAAGAAAGAGGAAAGGAGGAGGGGGAGGCAGAGAGAATGAGAGGAACAGTCACCAATGCATATTTCTTATTTTACTTCAAAATATCTTGAGAGTCCCTTGATAGCAAGGAGATCAAGCCAGTCAATCCTAAAGGAAATCAGCCTTGAATAGTCACTGGAAGGACTGATGCTGAAGCTGAAGCTCCAATACTTTGGCCACCTGATGGGAAGAGCCATTTCATTGGAAAAAAACTCTGATGCTAGAAAAGATTGAGGGAAGAAGGAGAGGGGGGTGACACAGGATGAGATGGTTGGGTGGCATCACCAACTCGATGGACATGAGTTTGAGCAAATTCAGGGAAATAGTGAAGGACAGGGAAGCCTGGCGTGTTGCAGTCCATGGGGTCACAGAGTCAGACACAACTTAGTGACTGAACAACAATGCCCATCAAGTCTTCACTGCCGTAAATTGAAGAAAATCTCTAGTTCCTTTCACCACCAACTAGGAAAAAAGTAGCTTAAGGTATGTACTGTATCAAGATCTTAAGAATGGGAGTAGTATTTCCTCTATCCCAGGGGTTGGCAAATTTTTTCTATCAAGGGCCAAATAGGAAATAGTTTTTGCTTCGTGGCCGTATTTTCTGTTGTAACTATTTCACATTGTAGTGGGAAAGAAGCCATAAAAATGTATAAATGAATGGGCATGGCTACACTTCAATAGAATTTATTTTACAAACAGGAAGCTTTTCCACTTGGGGGTATATCCCCAAAAGAATTGGAAATAGGTCCTCCAATCCTTGTATGCACATGCTCATGGTAGCACTATTCACAAAAGCCAAAAAGTGGAAGCAACCCAAAGGCCCATCAATGAATGAATTCATAAGCGGATTGTGGTCTATTCATACAGTGAAATAGTATTTAGCCATAAAAAGGAATAAAGTACTGATCCACGCTTCGGTGTGGATGAACCGCCAAATAATCATGCTTAAGTGAAAGGAACAGATACAGAACATCACATGTTGTGATGATGTGTTTTAAATTAAAATTTTATTGTATTTTTTAAACTTCTTATTTTGTATTGGAGTATAGCTGATTAACAATGTTGTGATAGTTTCAGGTGGAGAGCACAGGGATTCAGCCATACATATACATGTATGTATGATTCTATCTGTATGAAATATTCAGAATAGGTAAATTTGTAGAAACAATAAGCAGATGGGTGGTTACCAGGAGCTGAGGAAAGGGGAGATGGGAAGTAACAGCTTAATGTGGACAGGATTTTATTTTGAAGTCATGAAAATGTTTCGGAATGCAGTGGAGATGGTGGTTGTACACAGTGTGTGTATACTAAATGCTATGGACTGTTCACTTTAAATTGGTTGATCTTTATCTCACATGGATTTTGCATTATAACTCAGCCAAAAAAATGTTAAAGTTACCACCACCACCCGCCAAACCAGGCACCTACTGGATTTGACCCAAGGGCTGTATTTTGCTAGGCCCTGCTCTACCCCATTTAGACGCCATTTTGATAGATGATAGACTCTCTAACTCTGCCCGGAGCCTGCTTCCACATCTTCTAGGTGAGCAGGCATCATAGCCACATGGTCCAACTCTGGACAATCCTCTTTATTTTATGTCTAAAGCTGCACGTACTCTCTTGGGTCCTGGCCTGGTTCTGGGTCTCCAAGCATGGAAGGAGACACCACATGTACTCTAAGATGTCTTCCACTGTGCTTTGTAGGCTTTGGAATTGATCTTGAAGAAGCTTCCTTTCTCTCCATGGGCTCTTCATGCCTGGAGCACCTTCCCTAGCTGGGTTTAGACTTGGCCTTTCTCTTTGGTAACACCCCAGCCAGCTTTTTTTTTTTTTTAATATACTTTTTTCCTGCCACCACTTTCTTTTTAAAAACTTATTCTTTCTCTATTTTTGCCTGTGCTGGGTCTTCATTGCTGCACAGGCTCTCTCTAGTTGCAGCGAGCAGGGGCTACCCTCCATCTGGGGTGTGGGGCCTTCTCATTGAGGTGGCATCTCTCGGTGCAGAGTGCAGAGCAGGGGCTCCAGGGCATGCGGGCTTCAGTAGTTGTGGCTCCCAGACTCTAAAGCACAAGCTCAGTAGTTGTGGCCCACAGGCTTAGTTGTTCTACAGCACGTGGGATCCTCCCCAGTCAGGGATCAAACCTATGTCTCCCACATTGGCAGGAAGATTCTTTACCACTGAGCCACCAGGGAAGCCCCATCCCCAGCCAGCTTTTAAGTTTTGAATCTATCAGCCTTGAGGGCAGACAGACACTCATTATGTCCATTTCCTTTGGAGTCAGTGCTGTCACAGACTTCCTGTTTGTCTTTTCCCAGAGGGAACCTAGTTCAGCTACTGTTTCTTCTCCAAGGAATGTTAGTTCATAGGATAATATTCTCTGTAGATTCCTGACCTGCACCAAGCACATCAAATGACCCAAGCCTTTCCTACATAAAGGTGGTGTGTGTGTGTTCAGTTGCCCAGTTGTGTCTGAGTCTTTGCAACCCCATGGGCTGTGGCACGCCAGGCCTCCCTGTTCCTCACCATCTCCTGGAGTTTGCCCAAATTCGTGTCCATTGCATCGGTGATACCATCCAGCCATCTCATCCTCTGACACCCTCTTCTCCTTCTGCCATGTAAGGGTGAGAAGTCTGCTGAAATAAAGGATAGAAAATCCAGACTTCAGTATCATCCCTGCAAATCCTACCCTTGTGGTCTTTATGCATCATTGAACAAAGCCTGGACTTATTTTGGCCTCTAAAGAATATCTGATCCTCTTTACTATTTCTTCAGTTGATATTTGAGTTAGATGAGTTGATATACATGTAGCAACTGTATAAATGGTAAAACTCTATGGTAAGTACCAACTGAGGGAGTACTGCGGGTCCTTGGGAAGAAATTTATGGTTTTATATTAAGACTACATTCTTTTTAATTATTTATTTATTTATTTTCTGCTGTGCTGGGTCTTCATTGCTGTGTAGGTTTTTCTCTAGTTGTGGCGAGTGGGGGCTGCCCTCTACTTGTGGCGTTCAAGGTCATGTGGTGGCTTCTCTCGTTTCAGAGCACAGCTCTAGGGCACTCAGTGAGTCTTCAGTAGTTGCAGCACGTGGGTTCAGTATTTGCAGCTCGTGGGCTTTAGAGCACAGGCTCAATAGTTGTGGTGCACGTGCTTAGTTGCTCTGCGGCATGTGGAATCTTCCCGAACCCAGAATTGAACTCATGTCTCCTGAATTGGCAGGTGGATTCTTAACAACTGGACCACCAAGGAAGCCCTAAGATTATATTCCAAATGTATTAATAATGGACATATTTCCCCCACTTGAGAGAAATGTCATCCTCCTCATATTGATTAGAGACCACGTGAAGCAGAGATGAGTCACTCCACCTAAAGGCCTCTTTGACCAACCCACCAGCCATGTGAGGTCTACAGAGCAGTGGCCCAGCTTGAGCCCTTCTCAAAATACTGAACTATAGAATCATGAGCTAATAAAAGATTTGCTTTTAAGCCACTACATTTTGAGGTGTTTTATTATGTAACATAGATGGACTGGTACACGTCCAAGAAATTTTATATTCCTAGCAAGAAAGAGAAGGCTAAAAGGTTTTGTGAGATATTTTCAAGGACTAGGGAAGAAAATGGCCTCCATCACTTCCTACCGCATTCTGTTGGCCAGAACTTAGTCATGTAACCCCATTTAACTGAAAAGGAGGATGGGAAATGTAGTCTTCCTCCACGCCCAGGAATAAGATATAGCATATTATCTACCATAGCTGTCCATTGTTTTCCCTCCCACTTTCCCTCTGGTGGACAGAACACCTTCTTGGTTCTCTTCCTGTAAGTGGCACGGTGCTGTAGCACTGGACTCACAAGCTCATTTCTTGACTGATGCATCTGACTTGAATTAATTTCAAATATGTATTTGGCTGTGCCAGGTCTTAGCTGTGGCATTAGGCACTGGACCACCAGGGAAGTCTCACTTATATTAATTTCAAAGCCACATCAGGTTAGTGTTGAAAACTCTCCCCCCAAATCAGACTTGACATTTTGACAGTTCAGACCTGGCACTTTCCAGTGGTTGGTATCAGGAAATACAAACAGAAGCAGAACTATATGGAATTCCTCCCCACACAAAACAAAGCTGCCATCTTACTAGTGATTATAACATTAAGTCACCCCTTAACTTTGTGCCCACTTTCCTCACAACCTTAAGATAGTATATCTTACGTTTTGTAGGAAGAGAAGATTTCATTTTATTTGCCAAAGTAACTTACATACAGACACATTTCCAGTGAACTGTTTTCTATTTTTAATTCTGAAGAAAACAATGAATAGGAAACATACTGGAAAGCTCAAGTCAACATATGATGAGAAAGATTTTGAAGGAGGCCAGTTGAAGATTCAAATTGGAGGCTTGCTCCCTGTGCTGTGAAGTTCCAAGGTGGGTAACTGAAAGCCCTCTTGCTGTCACATTTCATGATTTCTCCATAACTATGGCAACTTATTATTGCATTAAAACAGTGATAGAAAAAGTAAATCCTTTTTCTTGATACTGGGCTCCTGCCCATCTTGTTCCCATAGCACGGTCACTGGTATAAAGTTGAGATGAGGGGAGAGAATTAGCTCTGGAAAACAAAGTCTATGGATACACTGTTGTTGTTGTTGTGTAGTCACTAAATCGTGTCCGACTCTTTGTGACCCCATGGACTATAGCCTGCCAAGCTCCTCTGTCCATGGGATTCTCCAGGCAAGAATACTGGAGTGGATTGCCATTTCCTTCTCCAGGGGATCTTCTTGATGCAGGGATCAAACCCACATCGCCTGCATTGGCAGGTGGGTTCTTTACCACTGAGCCACCAGGGAAGCCCCTATGGATACATAGAAAGTGGCTAATATTAGCATCTTTTCCTAGCAACATACCTTGGGCAGGAAGGATGAAAGTGATTTCTGCTAGAAACCAGCTTGATTCTATTTCATTCACTTGTAATGAAGAGGCATCGTTTAAAAGAGAACTGAAAGGGAAAAAATGTGGTAAAGTGATAGAAAGACTAAGCCTAAAAGGAACTTTCTGAGGTTTAGCCAATTTCCCTAGCTCAAGTCAGTCAGTTTGGTTCAATTCCATTCAATAAAATCAACAAACATTCACCAAGTGTCTGGAATGTATCAACCGCGGAGATGCAGTAAGATTCAGTCTGCCATCAGATATCTCAGTCCTTGTGTGAAGAAACTTCACCTGGAGATCTGAGGTGACTTATCTGAGTCCTGCAATTAGTCAGTGGAGAAAGCAGGGCGAACACCCCTGCCTCATGACTCCTGGATCAGCAATCAGCCACATAGACATTTTTTGTCCTATGCTAGATCAGAAATAAGCAACAAAGAACTCAGCCAAGTGCTCACATACTTCATTTATGCAATCTTCAGAAGTCAGCAGAATGATCTTTGAGGTACTAAATGTGAGAAGTGAGATTTTATAAGAAGGGGTGGTGGGAGAAAGACAAAGGAAATAATGATGCCTTAGAAAATGTTGGTGTTTTAGACACTGGAGTCAATTGCAGCTGATAATCGCTGAATTTCCTGGCTTGAGAGGAATTGTGGGTCTCAGTAATAGTAATAGTAATGATATCAGTGGGGCTTTCCGGGTGGCTCAGTGGCAAAGAATCTGCCTGCTAATGCAGGAGACACGAGGGCGATCCCTGGGTCGGGAAAATCCCTGGAGAAGGAAATGGCAGCTCACTCCAGTATTCTTGTCTGGGGAATCCCACGGAGAGAAGAGGCTAGTGGGCTACAGTCCATGAGGTCACAAAAGTCAGACACAACTGAGAGGCTGAGAATAATACTTTCTGAGTGCTTACTAGGTTCCAGTGACTCCCCTAAGGTGGCCTGCTTTTTTAAGTTTTATTTTTGACTCTATTGGGTCTTGGTTGTAGCAGGTGGAGTCTTTGTTGTGGCATGAGGGTTTCTCTCTAGTTGTGACATGTGGGCTCAGTAGTTGTGCTGCGTGGGTTTAGTTGCCCCACAGCATGTGGGATCTTAGTTCCCTGACCAGGGATTGAACCCATGCTCCCTGCAGTGGAAGGCGGGTTCCTAACCACTGGACCACCAGGGAAGTCTTTAAGATAGGATACCTGAAATAACTCATTTAAGTCTAATACTTATGATGTAAGTATAATATTATAATTATCTCCATGTAATCATTAGCTCTTGTCACATGTAATACTGTGTAACAGTGTTCCCCCGAACTCAGTGGTTTATAACAACCATTAAGGCTCTTGAGGTTCTGGGGCAGCTGGTGGTTCTGCTGAGCCTGGCTGGGCTCGCTCCCTCATCCACAGTTGGCCATAGGTCCCCTGGCAGTAGATCTAGGATGGCCTCAGTTGGGTTGACCCCACTACGTGGCGAGCCTCCTCCATGTCTCTCATGTCCCTTGTGCATGCTAACTCAGGCTTATTTCCATGGTGGAGGCAGAGGTGCATGAGCGAGTAACAGGACAATAATAAATGCACAAGCACTTTTTAAACCTGCTTGTATTTTGCTATCTTGAAGTCAGGGGAAGAACTGGGACCATCATTGCAAACATCTACCACAGAGGTTAAGTAACTTTTCTTTTAGTAGGGACATGAGTTAGCCTGTGTGTAATAGAGATGTGAAACAATGGTGGATTGTTACTTGTCCAGAGATAGGCAGCCCGGACTTGTGTGTTTGGTGACTCCAACAAGGCCTCCAGGTTCCTGGGATGTTTTCATCTGGTTTCTCTGCCTTTCCCCCAAGTGGTGGCCTCATGAATATGGTCTGAGGCTGGTCATCACTTCAACTGAAGTAAAGATGGTTCTCAGGAGGGAATAAAAGGATGCTTCCCCTCCCCTTAATAATGTGAATAGAAATCTCAGGATTGCCACCCATGGTAATTTGAACTAGGTCGTGTGGATCAATCTCACAACTAAACAAGCTGTATATGGTGATGGTTAGTCTCTCAGTTGTGCCCGAATCTTTGCAACCCCATGGACTGCAGCTTATCAGTCTCCTCTGTCCATGGAATTCTCCAAGCAAGAATACTGGAGTGGGTTGCCATTTTATTCCTCAGGGGATCTTCCTGACTCAGGGATCAAACCCATGTCTCCTGCATTGGCAGGCGGATTCTTTACCTCTGAGCCACCAGGGAAGCCCCAAACAAACTGTATGGATTATTCTCAAAATCTTGGAAGCATTCAGAAGCTAGTACGATACTAAGCAGTTATTGGTCTGACATCCCAGGGAGGCTGTGAACTCGGAGAAAAGGAGCAAAGCCTTTGCCCTCGGGGATGCTTACTTGTCCTTTAGATGACCCCAAGGGACTGGGACAAAAATCTGAATCCTCTTCAGCCTGGACCTCAGAAGATTGTCTCCTAGAAGTAAAAATAAACTGGAAGTAAACTCACCCTTCCCTCATCTGAAACACAGTTTTGCAAAAATATGATTTTCCCTCAGCAAAATCTCAGATCTAAAACACTAATCCCAGGTCCCTAGCAGAGATCCATAAAACTAAGAAAACGTCACCTAAATCTTCAGTTTGTTGGAGAACACTGAAAAAATTTTAATTGGCAGGGAACTGGAAAATATAAAAAGTGATATAACAATTTTGTAAAAGAGCCAAATAGAAATTCTAGATCTGAGAAAGATGACTTTTGAAAGTAACATTAACGGCAGATTGAGAATAAGCTACAAGAAATAGTCCTAAAATGAAGCACAGAAAGCCAAAAAGTGAAACTCAGAAAAGGAGAGACAGAAGGTAGTGGTAAAACGTAATATATTTTTTAATTGGCATCTCAGAAACAGAGGGGAGAGAGAGAGATAGGGAGAGAAGCAATTTTGAAATGATGAAGGATCAGAAACCTTGAGAAATCATGAAAGACATCAATACACAGAAGCCCATTGAATCTCAAGCTGGATTAAAAACTCCATGTATAAACACATTAAACTGAAAACAGAATTAATAAATCATATCACTTTTGTTCTCGTTGTCCAGGTCTTGATTATGTAGCTACAACTCTCTGTGGGAAAAGCCAAAAAATGTGGTTTTTATTCCATTGTTTCTTCAGAGCTATATGCCGCCATGGACACTGAGAGTTTATTACCATAAGAGGGAAGAGAAGCGTCAACATTGACCCTGACATAGTTCTTAGGTCACACAGCTCAGAAGTGGCAGGTTAGGTATTTGTTTCCGCATGGCCAGGCTCCACAGCCTCTGCTCTCAGAAAGTATGCAGAAGGCATAGGTCTGCAACCTTTGGCCACAGGTCAACATAATGTATTAATTAAGCAAATTAATTAAAAGCACACTGAAGACATGATAACCAGACCAGGATCATGCTAGTGAAGAGCTTATTCTTCTCAAACGTTTCAGTGTTGTTCATATTCATTAAGGATTTGCTGCCCATAATACAAGGTCCACAAGTGCACAATAGGCTACAAATACACCAACTCCAAGAGAGTTAGATTGGCGTTGGTAACTTTAGGCATCTGATTAGTGTTGATGAGTGAAGGGAGAAGGTTTTGGTCTCTTCACAAGTTAATTCTTTGGGTCTTAAAATGAGTCTCAAGAATGAAAGTAGGAGAAGAGGTGAAAAGTTGGCTTTTGTCTTTCAGTGTCCAAAATCAATTTTTTCAAATGTGGAAACCCCATGTGATCTTAGGTATATACTAAATAGAGTTGTCTGTTTTGTTAAGAAGATGTAAGTTAGGGCCCTTAGCAGACTATAGGCGCTTGGGCCAAATTCTTCCTGCCATCTGTTTTTTGTTAATAAAGTTTTATTGGTACACAATCACATCCATTTATTTATCTATTTCCTGTGACTGTGATTGCACTTCTGTGAGAGAATTTGAGTAATTGTGAACAGAAAGCAATGTGATTTGCAAAGCCTAAAATACTAACCATCAGGCCCTTTTCAGAAACAATCGGCTGATCCCTGTTCTAAGCCAATGAGAGTTTCATGCAGCTGGGCAAAGATAAATTCACTTTCATCCTCATCCTTATTTTGAAGGAACATCTAGGCTCTTTATCTCCTCTCAGCTTTCCTTAGTTTCAGGTGAGAGATTTTGGACTGTGTGAAACCTCCTTATGTTAAGTGAACCCCAAGAGTTGAACTTGACAATTTTGGATATGGTTTTTAATAAGCATGCATTTAATAAATTATCAATCTGTGCTCTGGGGAATTTTAAAAGCTGAATTAAATCATTTTCAAAATTTATTTGGTCAAGCAGCTTGATAAGTGTAGGCAAAATAAACCTTCCCATGCAACAAGAAGTCAGTCCCCTAACCCCTAAAATGTCTCTTTAGTATACAAATTTCTCCAAAGAAGTTTTTCTCAACAATGTGTGATTGAAAACCAAAGACATGTTTTTCTAAGGTCAGACCATAAGGAATCATAAAATCAATATTTCTAACATTTATGGATTTGCTCTCATTAGTTTTTGGCAATACACAACTTCTTGATTTTTGAAAGTGGTACAAAACGGTGCAGAAAGCTTCTGGAACATGAATAAAAATGTATATATATATATATTTTATAATTTTAGTGTAAACAAATTGCAAGCATATGGATTACATTTCCTTTTAAAAATAAAGATTTTAACATTTAATGGGAAAAACGATTTGCAAAATATGCTTTGGATTTTGCCAAAACCGAATCACTCAAAATGTACAATTAACTCTAAACGAAACCAAATTCAACTGTCTTTGCTTTAAATGACTAAAAAAGACAGCTCCCATTGTTGCTCGTGCCTCAGAGTTCCCAGGTCAAGAAAGGGAAGTCGGATATGCTGTCAGCTAGGCAATGTTCTTCGTAATGTCTGCCTCAGAGTGTAGTTGAGCAGGAGAGTGTTTCCCAGGGGAATATGTGTGACCTTTTCAAGTGTAAATCGATTTTGACTAGTTACAATGTTTAAGAGGAATTATAGAGAGGAACTGACGTGTTTCCTGGTAAGGAATCAAGTTGTTAATTTTCACCATCTATGAAGTTCTCATTGTTGTCCTGAGAACTGAATAATCTAACAAAAGTCTTCTACATTTTGATGACTTTTTGCATTTGTAATGAGAGCAGTGGAGTGGTCATAAATGTACCATTAAAAAATGCTTTAGGTTTTTCTCTTAGATCACAATTATTTGCAGAAACAAACATAGCTGTTTGCAATCCAAATGGGATTGACTGACTAATTGTTAGGCTAATACACCAAGGAGTACTTTGCTATTTGCTATTTCTGGTTAGATTCAGTTGCAGGAATCAAGCTGTCTAGGGAGAGGCAAAAACCAAAACTGGGAGCCAGCACTGCTGAGAACTCATCTGTCTATCAGTCTCTACTCTGAAATAATGGGCTTCCCTAGTGGCTCAGTGGTAAAGAACACGCCTGCCAATGCAGGAGATGTGGGTTTGATCCCTGCATCAAGATGATCCCCTGGAGAAGGAAATGGCAACCCACTCCAGTATTCTTGCCTGTAGAATCCCATGGACAGAGGAGCCTGGCAGGATTGCAAAGAGTCGGACACAACGTAGTGACTAAACAGTAACACTCTAAAATAATACAAGTACCTCCTTTGAGGAAACAGAAAATTATGAATGAGGAGTGGGTTTGGAATATGCAAGTAGTTCTTATGAGAATTTAAATTTTAAATGGAACTTACCATCTACAAGCTATTTGCAGAGTTGACAGTGGTAATAAAATTGAGGAATATGAGATAATGATACAAATACATTCTTAGTTCTGGACAGAATGGGAGAAAACATAGGGGCACTATTTAAATATTGAAATCTAGGAGCATAATTAGAACAGAGGCAAAACCACTCTATACGCTAAAGAATAAACACTATAAATAAATACAAATGTGAAAGAGAGGAGGAAAGTGATCAGAAAATAAAAAGAGGGAAAGAAATGAACCCTCTACTGGCTTCCCTTCCAGCCTCGTGTAACATATTAAAGCATTCATTTTCTTGTCCCACAGAATTTTGCATTTTTCAAAGAACTATCCAGTCAGAGGAATTTTACATTTTCATATCCATTTCTTCAACTCTTTGATGCAACAGAAAGGGCACCATAGCAAAAGGAAACATGGCAATCTGACATCTCAAAGGTCAACTTCTTTCATGTCTCAGAAACATATTCTTACTATATTGGGACTTCTAGAGCTCGGTGTGAGTAACAATTCTTCATGCTATACATCCATTTTTTAAATTGCACGTTTCTTCCAAACATCACTAAGTTCGTTAATATTTAGGTTTGCCAGTTTCAGTTTCCAGCGAAACTGATCTAAATGTGAAACCTACACTGTTGATAGAGCAGCCGGGCTGCAAGAGGCAATAATCACCAGCCTTCCCCGTGAACCAAACGCTCTTGCAGTTCAAGAGACTGGTCCCAGCGGTCACATCATTATTTCCTGAGTTGCCCATTATGTGGTTAGCATTTACATAAATATTAGGTCCGCACAGTCCCTTCCCTGTGGCTTTTCCAGAAGGACTGCATTCCTGTATATTTATTAGCCATTTTCAAAGCTTCTTGTTGTTCTAACTTGCAGAAAGGAGAAAGTCAGAAATATAAAGAAGTCTTAGATTTGTGTAAATCAGGACTGTGTTCTTATAATTTTGTGAAGATTTAGTAAGTACAGGCATAACTGTACTCTGGAAGGCAAGAGTAGCCTTCTCTATTATTCTTTCTGGAAAATATCCATGGGTCCTTCCCATCTCTCTGGTCATTATACACTTCTTCCTCTCTGCCTTTATTTTTAGGCATTACTTTCCCTCCTGATATTATACCACACAGAACTCTTTGTCACCTTCCATCGAAGTCCTTGGTCTCTTGAAATTTGCCTCTTTAAACTTCTATCTTGGTTCCCCCCCCCCAAATTCATTGTATCATGTCTAGCTCATTTCCTTTGCCTGGCTTACTCCTCCATTTCTGGTGCTTTGTGGTGGCATCAATGCAAGGTTCACAAAATTGTTTCCATTTCCTCTTTGCATTGAGTGACCCATGAGATGATGTTGACATGATGGATTGGGAGCTGGGGTGACGTTTGTCCTGTCCAGGCCGGCCTTCTGAATGGCCTGCAATATCCTCCCCTTCATCTTCCCTTGATGGATTGGCCAGTTGGAATTCAGCAGTGTGATCTCTGAGGCTGTAGGGGTTGGTGGAACCCCCAGATAGAAGGAGCCTGGTTGAAAGAGAAAGGCATGGGACAACCATGTGGTGGAGGGCATCCACCTTGGGCTTTGTGTCTGCACAAACACTTCTCTTGTGTTAAGCCACTGAGATTTTGAGCTGATTGTCACAGCAGTTTGCTAGTGTGATTCTTATAGTGATCTTGTATAGGATCTTCAAGATTCAGCTCAGTCATCACCCCCTCTATGGAATCTTTCTTCTGTGGACTTCTAGGGCACCTTAATTTGCTATAAGGGTACAGAATTTCTTTAGTTGTACGAGTTGCAACTAATGTTTTACCTCTGGCTCTCTTTCTTAAAAACAGCAACTTTATACTCTAGTGCCCACTGTAGTGCATGGCCCAGAGCAGAAAGATGCTCAAAAAATCTCATAGACATTACCTCTCCTTGAAAAGAAGGCATCATGAATGGGAGAATTTCAAACATGGTAGTCTGGAGGATGGAGTGGGGTTGGTGGTAATGAATGGGTGGGGACGCAACCATGCGTCCTTCAATGTTATCACCTACTGTGTTTATTACACAAGAAGTGCTTTGTCATCATCCACTTTCTTGTGTAAAGTAAGGCAAGGTTACATGATATAATGATGGTGCTTACATAGTCATTCATTCAAGTATCTGTCCTTGTCTAAGCACTGTTCTGGGTACTAGGGGAAAGAGGTAAGTATGACAGATCTGGTCCCTGCCTTCACAAGTCTATTTTCTGAACCATTAGCATCATGATATCATTTCTGATACGTATCTTTCCTTTGTGTGAATCATAGGGATTTGATGAGTTTATGAATCAGAGACTATCCCCTTTGGGCAAAGCACAGAGACCAGGTAAACAGTAGAAGCCACTGGAATTCTAGATACTATAAACAAGGTATCCATATAATTGCTCATATCCTAGCTTCTACTGTTCATTTATAAGGGCTTCATTATCTGATTACTGAGGTCGCATATGACTTATAATTTAGTTTTTCCATTTGGATTTTTTTCTTCAATATTTGAGAGCTCCTTGAGGATGGAGACTAAGTCTTTAATTCAGTTCAACAAACATTTATTGAACACAATGATCTATTTACTTACTTTGGGAAAAAAAGATTGCAGATTCTTTGAAATTCATTTTATACTACTTACAAATAATCCCTTTCAAGTACTGAGCTTTCTTTGAAGCATTTACTGTTCAAGCGTTCTTTTTTTGCTGCAAAAGATTTTACTTTTCCTAGATTTCTTTTTTCCCATCTTCTGTGCTTATTTACCCAACATTCTGTGTCCATATTAAAAAAAAAAATTCTATCACTGAATTAGTAGATTAAATCAGATTTTGAATGTCCAAGGGAAATTCTCTGTATAAAGGAGGCAATCATTTAATTATTCATATTTTTCCAAAGCAGAACTTAGAAAAAGGATGAAAATAGTATGTTTACTTTCAGTTTCAGTTCATTTCATTTTTTCAATGTAGGACTTTTCAGAAGAAGGTTTCTTATGCTAACCTGACAGCCAATCCTTAACTTGATGCACTTTTGGTGGAAAGAGCAATTAAAAATGTGTCACAGTTACTCAGGAGCATGGTCTGCAGTGCTTCAGGGAGAGAGTTGGCACCCATCTTAGGAGGAGGAGTTGGGAAGTCAAAGGAAGGGAAGGGAAAAGTAGGAAGAAGCTACCAGAAGGAAAAAGAGCTCAGAGACTCATATTGACACTGCCCTGAATATATAGGAAATGGAGTTGCCAGATTTAGCCAAGGAACAATCAGAAAACACCAAAAAAAAAAAAAAAAAAAAAAACCCAAACCCAAATTATAACAAAAAACAAGATACCCAGTTAAACTTGAATTTCAATAAACAACAAGTAATTTCTTAGTATATTTCAATTGCTCAGTCATGTCCGACTCTTTGCAACCCTATGCACTGCAGCACACCAGGCTTCCCCGTCCATCACCAACTCCTGGAGCTTGCTCAAACTCATGTCCATCAAGTCAGTGATGCCATCCCACCACCTCATCCTCTGCTGTCCCCTTCTCCTCCCCACTTCAAGCTTTCCAACATCAGGGTCTTTTCAAATGAGTCAGTTCGTCGCATCAGGTGGCCAAAGTATTGGAGCTTCAGCTTCAGCATCAGTCCTTCCAGTGAATATTCAGGACTGATTTCCTTTAGGATGGACTGGTTGGATCTCCTTGCAGTCCAGGGGACTCTCAAAAATCTTCTCCAACACCACAGTTCAAAAGCATCAATTCTTCGGCCCTCAGCTTTCTTTATAGTCCAGCTCTCACATCCATACATGACTACTGGAAAAACCAAAGCTTTGACTAGACAGGCCTTTGTTGGCAAAGTAATGTCTCTGCTTTTCAATATGCTGTCTAGTTTGGTCATAGCTTTTCTTCCAAAGAGCAAGTGTCTTTTACTTTCATGGCTGCAGTCACCATCTGCAGTGGTTTTGGAGCCCAAGGAATTGAAGTCTGTCACTGTTTCCATTGTTTCCCCATCTATTTGCTATGAGGTGATGGGACCAGATGCCATGATCTTAGTTTTTTGAACGTTGAGTTTTGTGCTAGTGTTTTCACTCTTTCACCTTCATCAAGAGGCTCTTTAGTTTCTCTTCACTTTCTGTCATAAGGGTGGTGTCATCTGTGTATCTGAAGTTATTGATATTTCTCCTGGCAATCTTGATTCCAGCTTGTACTTTATCCAGCCCGGCATTTTGCATGATGTACTCTGCATATAAGTCAAATAAGCAAGGTGATAATATACAGCCTTGATGTACTCCTTTCCCAATTTGGAGCCAGTCTGTTGCTCCATGTTGCTTCTTCCCCTGACAGCATTGCTGAGATCCTACCATTGCCTCTAGCCACACTGGCCTGCCTGCTGGTCCCACCCCAGGGCCTTTGTCCATGCCATTCTGCCGTGTTGAGGATACTGTCCACAAGGTCTCTGCTCAAATATGACCTCCTTGAATTTACCACCAGTTTTACCTGACCAATTAGCAATGCCTTGTACAACTTACACAAATGCCTCTTATTATGCTTAATTTTTAAAAGATTTTTATTTACTTTTTGGCTGTGCTGGATCTTCGTTGCTGTGTGGGTTTTTCTCTAGTTACGGCAAGTGGGGGGGCCACTCGGTAGTTGCAGTGTGCAGGCTTCTCCTTCTAGTGGCTTCTCTCGTTGCAGAGCATGGGCTCTAGGCTGCTCGGGCTTCAGTAGTTGCAGCACATGGGCTCAGTGGTTGAGGCTCCTGGGCTCTAGAGCACAGGCTCAATAGTTGTGGTGCATGGGTTTAGTTGCTTCAGTGCTTGTGGGATCTTCCCAGACAGGGATTGAACCCACGTCTCCTCCATTAGCAGGCAATTCTTTACCACTGAGTCACCAGGGAAGCCCACTATGCTTAATGTTTTAAAATTTTTATTGAAATACAGTTGATTTACACAGTGGTATTAGTTTCATGTGTACTGCAAAGTGATTCACACATATTCATATATATATATATATGTTTTTTTGTTTTACATTCTCTTCCATTATTACAAGACATTGAGTACAGTTCCCTGTATTATACAATAAGTCCTTGTTGTTTGTCTATTTTATATATAGTAGTGTGTATCTGTTAATCCCAAAGTTCTAATGTATCCCCCCTTTGAGTAACCATGTTTGTTTTCTATACCTGTGAGTCTATTTTTGTTTTGTACATAAGTTCATTTGTATAATTTTTTAGATTCCATATATAAGTGATATCATATGGTATTGTCTTTTTCTGACTTATTTTACTTAGTATGATAATCTCTAGGTCCATCCATGTTGCTTCACATGGCATTATTTCATTCTTTTTTATGGTTGAGTAATATTCCACTCACCTCTTGATTGATGTTGAGGTTGCTTCCATGTCTTGACTGTTTTGAATAGTGCTGCTATGAACACTGGGGTGCATGTATCTTTTTCAATTATCATTTTCTCTGGATATATGCTCAGGACTGGGATGGCTGTATAATATGCTAGCTCTATTATCAGTTCTTTAAGAAATCTCCATACTGTTCTCCACAGTGACTGCACCAAGTTACATTCCCACCAACAGTGTAGGAGGATTCCCTTTTCTCTACATCCTTTCCATCCATCATTTGTTATTAGTAGACTTTTTGATGTTGGCTATTCTGACTAGTGTGAGGCGATATCTCACTGTAGTTTTGATTTGTATTTCTCTAATAAAGCTAGTGGAGGTGATGGAATAATCGTTGAGCTATTTCAAATCCTGAAAGATGATGCTGTGAAAGTGATGCACTCAATATGCCAGCAAATTTGGAAAACTCAGCAGTAGCCACAGGACTGGAAAAGGTCAGTTTTCATTCCAATCCCAAAGAAAGGCAATGCCAAAGAATGCTCAAACTACCACACAACTACACTCATCTGACATGCTAGTAAAGTAATGCTCAAAATTCTCCAAGCCAGGCTTCAGCAATACATGAACCGCGAACTTCCTGAGGTTCAAGCTGGTTTTAGAAAAGGCAGAGGAACCAGAGATCAAATTGCCAACATCAGCTGGATCATCGAAAAAGCAAGAGAGTTCCAGAAAAAGATCTATTTTTGCTTTATGGACTATGCCAAAGCCTTTGACTGTGTGGATCACAATAAACTGTGGAAAATTCTGAAAGAGATGGGAATACCAGACCACCTGACCTGCCTCTTGAGAAACCTGTATGCAGATCATGAAGAACAGTTAGAACTGGACACAGAACAATAGACTGGTTCCAAATAGGAAAAGGAGTACATCAAGGCTGTATATTGTCACCCTGCTTATTTAACTTGTATGCAGGGTATATCATGAGAAACGCTGGGCTCGAGGAAGCACAAGCTGGAATCAAGATTGCTGGAGAAATATCAATAACCTCATATATGCAGATGACACCACCCTTATGGCAGGAAGTGAAGAAGAACTAAAGAGCCTCTTGATGAAAGTGAAAGAAGAGAGTGAAAAAGTTGGCTTAAAGTTCAACATTCAGAAAACGAAGATCATGGCATCCAGTCCCATCACTTCATGGCAAATAGATGGGGATGCAGTGGAAACAGTGGCTGACTTTATTTTTTGGGGCTCCAAAATCACTGCAGATGGTGACTGCAGCCATGAAATTAAAAGACACTTACTCCTTGGAAGGAAAGTTATGACCAACCTAGATAGCATAATCAAAAACAGAGACATTACTTTGCCAACAAAGGTCCATCTAGTCAAGGCTATTGTTTTTCCAGTGGTCATGTATGGATGTGAGAGTTGGACTATAAAGAAAGCTGAGGGCCAAAGAATTGATGCTTTTGAACTGTGGTGTTGGAGAAGACTCTTGAGAGTCCCTTGGATTGCAAGGAGATCCAATCAGTCCATCCTAAAGGAGATAGTCCTGGGTATTCATTGGAAGGACTGATGTTGAAGCTGAAACTCGAATACTTTGGCCATCTGATGTGAAGAGCTGACTCATTTAAAAAGACCCTGATACTGGGAAAGATTGAGCGCAGGAGGAGAAGGGGACAACAGAGGATGAGATGGTTGCATGGCATCATTGACTCAATGGACATGGGTTTGGGTGAAGTCCGGGAGTTGGTGATCGACAGGGAGGCCTGGCATGCTGCAGTTCATGGGGTTGCAAAGAGTTGGACATGACTGAGCGACTGAACTGAACTGAATAATTAGCAATGCTGAACATCTTTTCATGTGCCTTTTAGCCATCTGTTTGTTTTCTTTGGAGAAATGTCTTTTTAGATATTCTGCCCAGTTTTTGATTGTTTTTTTTTTTTTTTTATATTCACCTATATAAGCTGTTTGTATATTTTAGAGATTAATCTCTTGTCAGTCACTAGGTTTAATTTTTTATAGCATTCATTACTGTTTCTGTTTCATTTATTTTATCCATTTATTCATTAGATTCATTGATATTCAATATTTCTATACTTATTTTTTTTTACTGAATATATATTTACAGGGTTATATATGTGGCTCTGTCTACATTTTTAGCGCCTAGAAGAGAGCTTGGTACATTATTGAGCCAGGCAGATCAGTAAATATTTATTGAAAGAGTGGCTGGCAATGGACAAAGCTAATTACAGGAATGCTGTAATTAATTTTATATATTTAAGCATTTGTCAGTGCAGTTAGCACTTCTCAGTTATTCTCCATGGTCTCTCTGTATTTTAAGTACACTTGGACAGCATCAGCTCAGTATCATTTGCCACTTAGGAGGAAGGACTATATGTCCCATAGTGTCCCAGTTTATGCCTGTTGTCCCAGTGGGATTATTAATAGCACTCTCATTTTCAAAAACATCCTCATTTGGACAGTAATTTAAATGTGTGCAGGGTACAGATGTGTCTTTTAACAGGTATGGGTGATGAGTCACAGCAGTTGAAACTAAAAAGAGATTGAGTGGGGCCTGGAATTGTCAAGCATGACTTCATGGAAGATTTCAAACTGGCATTGTGCCTGGAAGGATGGCAAGGAAGCAGGAAGGATTATTTGGATGGAGAAAGTCACATGTGCAAAGGGACAAAGACGGGACTGTGTTCCAGGCAAATTGTGATGGAAGGTTTAGGTGAAAGAACATTCAGAGGGAAAACACAGAGGCAGGCTGTAAATAGACGATTCCAAGGCTGTGACTCCGGGCTCCACCCCCTAGGTGAAATGGCTATTTAAGGCATTATTATACTCTTGTCGGTAAACAATCCGACTGCAATGCGGGAGACCACAGTTCGATCCCTGGGTCAGGAAGATCCCCTGGAGAAGGAAATGGCAACCCACTCCAGTATTCTTGCCTGGGAAATCCCATAGACAGAGGAGCCTGGTGGGTTACAGTCCATGGGGTCACAAGAGTCAGACACGACTTAGCGACTAAACCACCACCACATGCTCCCATCATGTAAACACAGATTTTGATGACTTGGTTGGAATGTCTGACACTCACACTGAAAAAACAATTTCTTAAAAACCAATGACTTTTTCAAATCAGCCCCAGATAAGATGGGAGAGAAGATGATACGGGCTTTATATAGGGAAACCTAGGTGTGGCAGAATCGGCTGGTTAATGGCAGCTGTTTCAACAATTAGAATTAAGTTCAGCACAGTGATTTAATTTACTTGAACAAAATCAGGTCTTACATTTCAGCTTCTTAATAGCTTCCACTCTTCCAGCGAGCCAAGAGGGCTTGGCTTTGGTATAAGCTGCTGCCACCTGTGTTTAGTCAACATTAAGACAACAAACCAGGAAGAGAGTGTCTGCTCTTGCACTCTTGAGAAAATAATCAAGTCACTAAGTACTTAGTTCCAAGCAACTGGAAGAAGGTGGGCATGGCTGATTCATCTGTTGAAGTTAGAAATTTTTATTAGTGGGCCAAGTCCTAGTTCCCAACACGGTCAACAACATTTTGAACTTCTTGGCCAACCCAATAAGATACAGAGCTGGCTAAGCACCACAGTTTTGAGCCAGGCTGCCTTGGTTGACTCATGGGTTCAAATTCTGACCCCATCACCTTGGATAATTACTTACCCACTCAATACCTCAGCTTCTTACTTGTAAAATGTGGATGTTGATAACAATAGTACCTTTGAATGGTGGTTGTGAAATGCACATAAATTCATGTAATGTACCTAGCACACAGCTTGTCAGAGGGTACATACTAAATAAATTTCATTTGTTTTTATTATTAACTAAAATGGCCTATTTGGCTTCCCTGGTGGCTAAGTGGTAAAGAATCCACCTGCAGTGCAGGAGGTGCAGGAGACCTGAGTTTGATCCCTGGGTGGGGAAGATCCCCTGGAGAAGGAAATGGCAAGCACTCGAGTATTCTTGCCAGGGAAACCCCATGGACAGAGGAACCAGGCAGCTGCAGCCCATGGGGTTGAAAAAGAGTCAGACATGACTGAGCATGCACGCACAAAATGACCCATGGAGACCCATAGGCTTTGGGGCAAAAGTAACCTGTTTACTGACTTAGAAAAATTGACTCTGTACTTGGATAATTAACCAACCCTTCAGAAAAGAATCCTCTCTAAGATGGTAAACTGTGAAAAGGAGCAGGCTCGTTCAAAGATGATTTTTGGGAAATAGTGTTCTCTGTCTCATAGGCGAAAGCTTAATGTTTCTTCTAAAAACCCACCAACAGAGAAACCAACACAGAAATGAGTCTTGAGGCTTCTGTGGCAAACTTAACTCCGCTGGGTCCTGGGTAATGTACACTGTACATTCCAGGAATGGAGCTGCCTTGGAAATTTATTATGTGTAACATTTAATAAAGGGAAGAGTTGAACAAAACACCCTGGAGACCTGCGTTCTAATTGAGGATCTGCTTTGATGTCTGACTTAGAGCAAGTCACTGGAGCTCTGTCTCTGATTTCCAGCCACTATAAAACAGGATTATGAGCACATTCAGAGCACCCTGAAACCTGGTAAAATAGAAGAGGGGGCTGAAGACCTGAAAATGAGGATGTTTAAGAGAATGGCCAGAAGGTGTGCAGGGTAATACCATTAGCATCAGGAGAGGGGAAGGAGCAGGATGAAGTCCTGGAGGCAGGGCCACCTTCCAGCCTGTTACTTATTGATGCTAGAATGTTCTGAGACTAGAAAGGACCACCTTCTTATCTGCACAGTCAGGTGGTACATATGGGATGTGTGTGTGTATGTGTGTGTGTGTGGGATATATATATATGCATACATATACCATCTAGTCCATATCCCATATCCAGGTATATGGACATTGGGGTGTCTTTTGGAAAACTCCCATTGAAATCATACCCATTTGGTTTTGATCAAACTCAAGCCTCTAAAATCAGTGGAGAATGTGGTTGACACCTTCAAGAGGTCTTTGAAATTCACCTGTAAAAAGTTAAGCTACTGGGGGATTTTACAACGATTGGGAAGGACATGACTGTTGGATATAATGATGAGGGGATGTCAACTGCTCAGAGCACTGGTCACATTTCACTGAGAGGGACCTCTTCTATTTGGGGAGAATTGCCATTCCAAAGCAATTGCTGACAAATACTTGGCTTCTCTAGAATTTATATTGGAATTCCTATCTCCTAGCTCTTGGTTAGACCTAAATACCTTGGTTAGCATCATAATTCACCCTAATTTGGCACATTCTGTTGCAGACTCTCAAAGTCATTGTTGTTGTTCAGTCCCTTATTCACATCTCACTCTTTGTGACCCCATGGACTGCAGCATGCTAGGATCCCCTGTCCTTCACATCTCCCGGAGTTTGCTCAAACTTCTGTCCATTGAGTCAGTGATGCCATCCAACCGTCTCGTCCTCTGTCAACCCCTTCTCCTCCTGCCCTCAGTCTTTCCCAGCATCAGGGTTTTTTCCCAATGAGTCAGCCTTTCTCATGAGGTGGCCAAAGTACTGGAGCTTCAGCTTCAGCATCAGTCCTTCCAATAAATATTCAGGGTTGATTTCCTTTAGGATTGACTGGTTTGATCTCCTTGCAGTCCAAGGGACCCTCAAAAGTCTTCTCCAGCACCACAATTCAAAAGCATCTGTTCTTCAGTGCTCATCCTCAGAACATAGACCAACTCTCACATTTATATATAACTACTAGAAAAAACATAGCTTTGAAAAACTATGGATGGAGGTTCGTGACATTGTACAGGAGGCAGGGATCAAGATCATCCCCAAGGAAAAGAAATGCAAAAAGGCAAAATGGTTGTCTGAGGAGGCCTTACAAATAGCTGTGAATAGAAGAGAAGTGAAAGGCAAAGGAGAAAAGGAAAGATATACCCATTTGAATGCAGAGTTTCAAGAATAGCAAGGAGAGATAAGAAAGCCTTCCTCAGTGATCAGTGCAAAGAAATAGAGGAAAACAATAGAATGGGCAAGTCTAGAGATCTCTTCAAGAAAATTAGAGATACCAAGGGAACATTTCATGCAAAGATGGGCACAATAAAGGACAGAAATGGTATGGACTTAACAGAAGCAGAAGATATTAAGAAGAGGTGGCAAGAATACACAGAAGAACTATACAAAAAAGACCTTCACGACTGAGATAATCATGATGGTGTGATCACCAACCTAGAGCCAGATATCCTGGAATGGAAAGTCAAGTGGGCCTTAGGAAGCATCACTACGAACAAAGCTAATGGAAATGATGGAATTCTAATTGAGCTGTTTCAAATACTAAAAGATGATGCTGTGAAAGTGCTGCACTCAATATGTCAGCAAATTTGGAAAACTCAGCAGTGGCCACAGGACTGGAAAAGGTCAGTTTTCATTCCAATCCCAAAGAAAGGCAATGCCAAAGAATGCTCAAACTACTGCACAATTGCACTCATCTCACAAGCTAGTAAAGTAATACTCAAAATTCTCCAAGCCAGGCTTTACCAGTATGTGAACTGTTGACTTCCAGATGTTCAAGCTGGATTTAGAAAAGGCAGAGGAACCAGAGATCAAATTGCCAACATCTGCTGGATCATCACAAAAGTGACAAGTTCTAGAAAAACATCTATTTCTGCTTTATTGACTATGCCAAAGCCTTTGACTGTGTGGACCACAACAAACTCTGGAAAGTTCTGAAAGAGATGGGAATACCAGACCTCCTGACCTGCCTCTTGAGAAATCTGTGTTCAGGTCGGGAAGCAACAGATAGAACTGAACATGGAACAACAAACTGGTTACAAATAGGGAAAGGAGTACATCAAGGCTGTATATTGTCACCCTGCTTATTTAACTTGTATGCAGAGTACATCATGAGAAACGCTGGGCTGGATGAAGCTCAAACTAGAATCAAGATTGCCAGGAGAAATAACAATAACATCAGATATGCAGACGACACCACCCTTATGGCAGAAAGTGAAGAAGAACTAAAGAGCCTCTAGGTGAAAGTGAAAGAGGAGATTGAAAAAACTAGCTTAAAACTCAACATTGAGAAAACGAAGATCATGGCATCTGGTCCCATCACTTCATGGGAAATAGATGGGGAAACAGTGACAAACTTTATTTTTGGGGGCTCTAAAGTCAATGCAGATGGTGACTGCAGCCATGAAATTAAAAGATTCTTGCTCCTTGGAAGAAAAGTTATGACCAAGCATGACAGCATATTAAATAGCAGAGACATTATTTTGCCAACAAAGGTCCATCTAGTCAAGGCAATGGTTTTTTTCAGTAGTCATGTATGGATGTGAGAGTTGGACTGTGAAGAAAGCTGAGTGCCGAAGAATTGATGCTTTTGAACTGTGGTGTTGGAGAAGACTCTTGAGAGTCCCTTGGACTGCAAGGAGATCCAATCAGTCCATCCTAAAGGAAATCAGTCCTGAATATTCATTGGAAGGACAGATGCTGAAGCTGAAACTCCAATACTTTGGCCACCTGATGCGACGAACTGACTCATTGGAAAAGACCCTGATGCTGGGAAAGATTGAAGGTGGGAGGTGAAGGGGACAACAGAGGATGAGATGGTTGGATGGCATCCCTGACTCAATGGACATTAGTTTGAGTAAACTCCAGGAGTTGGTGATGGACAGGGAGGCCTGGTGTGCTGCAGTCCATGGGGGCACAAAGAGTCAGACACGAGTGAGCGACTGAAATGCAATGAACTGAACTGATACAGACCTTTGTCAGCCAAATGATGTCTCTGCTTTTTAATATGTTGCCTAGGTTTGTCATAGCTTTTCTTCCAAGGAGCAAGTGCCTTTCAATTTTGTTATATGTTTGAAAGTCATAGGTCTCCTCAAATCATATGTGAGTTTAGGGATCAACTGATGTAGAGTTGGAGTAAATAATAGATGTTCCCATCCCAAGATCTTATGGAGGCAGTCGTTGAAAGTCCCAGGTGGCTCTGAAACCATTAAGTAGAGCTAGAGATGGCAGATCAATGAAGGCAGGGCTGGGCATTTGGTCCTGTTCACAGCAGAAATCCTAGTGCCTAGGACAGTGCACAGAATACAGCAGCACTCCAGAAATACTTGTTGAAAGGATGGTGACCTGAAGGCAGCACTGGGTCAGAGATATGTTATAGCTGTTTAGTGGCGGATGGTGATGTGAAAAGTGTGTGACCTTCAGAAGATATTGTTTTGGAATCACTTAAGAGGGCCCAAGAAGTCAAGCCAGGAGCTTCTTTAGGGTCTCTGCTCTGATCTTTGAGGGGAGGAACGGAGACTGTAAGGCAGAGAAATCATGTGGAGAGGACACTGGGGGACTTCCAAGTTATGGTTCTGGTGTTTGTGAGTGGAGAGTTGCATCCTGAAATCAAGAAATAGAGGGTTTGTTTCCTGTAGAACACAAGAAAGTCTCAGAGTGACCATGGGTGTGGGAGCTGATGGCCATAGCTATCTGATGTATGTGACACTGAGTTCAGTGGAAAAAAACAGAACCCATCTGTATGGTCTGGCCACTCAAGATGGCTGTTTTCCTGCTCTTGGTACATCCCCTGCTCAACCAGCTCCTGCTTCCTCTACACCTACTCACAAGGTTATGGTGCCAAAGAATGGATGCTTTCGAATTGTGCTGGAGAAGACTCTGGAGAGTCCCTTGGACTACAAGGAGATGAAACCAGTCAATCCTAAAGGAAATCAACCCTGAATATTCACTGGAAGGACTGATGCTGAAGCTGAAGCTCCAATACTTTGGCCACCTGATGCAAAGAGCCAACTCATTGGAAAAGACCCTGATGCTGGGAAAGATGGAAGGCAGAAAGAGAAGAGGATGAGCATGTTTGGATAGCACCACCGACTCAATGGACATGAATTTGAGCAAGCTCCGGAAGATGGTGAAGGACAGAGGAGCCTGGTGTGCTTGAGGCGTTCATGAGGTCACAAAGAGTGGGACAGGACTGAGCGGCTGAACAACAACCTGCCCCTTAGGTCAGAACGGCTCCACCTGGTGGTTTATGAAAGGAAAGCACCTGCCCTCAGGATGCTTGAAACCAGCCGCGAGGGGCGTGCCTCAGCGGCTGGTTTCCTGGTAACGGATCAGCCTTTCTGACATCATTTCCTCCTACAGATGGAGGAGGAGCCTCCTCCTCCCTGGGGTAGTGAATAGTGCTACCGTGTCTGGCGTCTGTGGGGCATGGTGGGGTGCTGCTCCAGGACCTTTCTTCAGGTTTGTAAGATTCCGCCCCCCACCCCCCCACCATCTATTAAACCATTGATGTCCCGGTCGCTGACTCTGGGCTCTTTGGTTGGTCTTGAGGCTGGGCAAGTACAGCGCTTGCTGGCCTGTGGAGTGCAGCCCACCACCACCCAAATCTCCACACAGCAGCAAAGGAGCCTTTCCCCACAATGGCCCAGTTAGACTGGAAACTAGGGAAAGAGGGTGTTTATGAGAAAACAGGCAGAGGACTTCCCCGTTGGGTCACCATCTTGGTTTGGCTACTAAGAGATCAGTTTTTGTAGAGGAACTTTATCATTTATGGCACACACACACACAAAAAAAAACCAAAAAAACCCTTCTCTAGTAGAGGTGAAGGGGCTGTTTGAGCAGATGATTAATCTGTATTTAACCACTTTGTTGTTCTATTCCTTCTCTGGCCTTATCACCTTTCCTTTTATCAAATCCTTTTAAAAGCATGTTTGGGATGGAAGAATTTACCTGTATATGTATGGAGCTCTTTATGGATTTGAAGACACTTCCATGCCATTACCACTTCAGATGCTCCACAGAGTAACGTGATAATATAACTGAGTGTGTCAACCTTTTCTCTAAAGGGCGAGATGGTAAATATTTTTAGCTCTGTGGGCCATAATCTCCATTGTGACTGTTTAGTTCTGTATTGAAGTGTGAGTAGCTATTTACAATGCATGAGAGTAAGCAAGGCTGTGTTCTAATAAAGCTTTATTTACAAAAATAGGCAGTGGGCTGGAATTTGCAGATGGTTGGTCTAGACTGGTGCTATTTAAAGCGTGTTCTGTGGGCAGCATTACCAGGGTCACCTGGGAGGTTCTTAGCAGTGGAGAACCCGGGTCCCAGACCTCTTGAGTCAGAATCTGCTTTTTAACAAGACTCAGGTGAGCATCAATGAGTCAAATGTTGTAGGGTTATTAAAGGAATGATTCGATTTTCCTCCCTCATTCCTCCTAAAGTCAACTGGGATTCATCCATCTTCCCCACTCCTATCACATCATATAATATCTCAGATTAGGTTTTTTGATACCTTCTGGGCATTAGGACCATCTCATTTATAGCTTTTAAGAGGTCTGGGCCAAATCTAAATGGGTACTTTGATGGAAAAAGCAATTCAAAGGAGCTCAGCTTTCCCCTTGCACCTGGTCAGCTGCGAGACCTTCACAAAGAAATGGCACAAGGTCCCTGCCCCTCACGCCCATCTTGAGCATTGCCCTTCTCCCCCCACCGCAACCAGCAGGAAGAGGGAGGGAGGTGAGAGAGCGAAGCCTTCTGCTGGTCTGATGCTCTCGCCATGTGGTGTTGGGGTCCTGTTTGCACAGCCACCCCAAAGTGTGCTCTTTCTCGTGTGCAGTGCTGTTGTGGGGGTGTGGGGCTTTGCTCCTGTGGGACCTCAGACACTTCATGGTTTCATGACTGCATTGTGGCAGGCATGTCCTGGGGCAGGTCCCTCTGGCCTAGCTCCCTTCAGCATCACCCTCTTGGCTTTAAGAAGACACAGCCCTTCTAATGAGCAGCGATGTTTAAAAGCAACTGACTGTATGAGGATCTTTTACTTTTATCTAGTTTGTTTCACTTTTTCTATTTCATATTCAGTGCTCCCATTTCATTTAGTTTCTGTTTTCCAATTTCTCCATCTCTTTTTTAGATGTTCTTTCTCAAGCCTTTATTGAGCTTAGTAGACAAGCTTTTGTATACATATATATGAGTAATATGTGTAATATATATTTTAGAAAACTTATGAATTTTTGCCTAAATAAAAAGTTATGGCATTTTGCTTCCAGTTGTTTGACTTAGGGTGAATAGAATGCTAGGTTTCTAATTTAAAAAAAAAATAGATATGAAACAAGCAACAAAGGTTTACTGGGGAACGATAGTCAATATCTTATGACAACATATAATGGAAAATAATTTCAAAAATAATATATGCGTGTATATATAGCTGAATCACACAAGAAAGAATTCTACTTTTTGAAGCTTAGTAATGTTTATCTTTTTGCCAATTTTTCTAAATGTCCCATGGAAATCTAATAACAGTGTATGAAATACAAAATTTTAAATATATTTGTGTAAGCTATAAGGTTAATATAAATTAATATAAATATAAATCTATTATATTAAAATAATGACATCATTCAAGATGCTCCTATTATTTTTTCTGCACTTGATAAAATATTCTTAGAAAATATTAATATGTCTCACTATGATTATATGTTTTTTTCTTTTCCCTTTTATTTCTTCTGATTTTTGCTTTATGTAGTTTTGTTTCTTTGTTGTTAGGTGTCTAATGGTTTCTGTGAATTGTACCTTTTATCATTAAAAATATTCATCTTTGTTTCATTTAAAAAAAAAAGACACAGCACTGCCTAGCTCTGGACATGGGATCTGGGCCCGTCTTGCCCTGTGACTTCTCCCCTCCTCCTCAAATTTGCCCTGCAAGGGCAGAGTCAGGTGCCAATCTCCTGGGCCCAAATGCTGGGACACAGGAAAGATCAGAGTCCTTGAGGCTGGCTTCTACCCTGGCAGGAGGTGATGAGCATTTGGGTGGGTCTCCCAAAGGGCAGGAGAACTGACTCCTGACCCTCTCCTTCTCTCTGTGCCGGGGCTCCCCTCATTGGTATGCAGATGGTGGGCAGTAAGGGTCACATCCTTACTGTTTGGAGCCATTTAACAAATCCGTCATGGACAACAGGCTTACAGAATCCCTCATCTTCAACTTCAGGTTCCAGACAAGGATGTGCCCCCACAACAGCTGGTTGAAGCGAGTTATTTCCAGTGCCTTCACACAGAGCAGGACAGTGGTACTCACTGAAGCTAATTGATCATCACAGAGTCCCTTCATTGGTCAGTGGTGTGCTAATGATCCACAGCTCTCATGCCAAGCCTGGGCTCTCCCCTTCCCAAAGCTGATCTCAGAAATAACTTCCTTCCAGTCGTTCATTTCACATAGAAGTGAGTGAACTCAAAGGTCAAAGCCAAGTTGCTTGATTTCCGGCTGAGAACCTTTGCCATCACACCATCTTTCCATCTGGTTGTGGGGGGTTAGAGGTGCGGGAGAGTAGGAGTAAAGAAAATCCTGCCTTTCAAATAACCTTTCTGAGAAACCAGAGATGAGTTGAAGGGGGAAAATGGTAACCATGTGAAAAACGTAGGTTTCTATATAGAATACATTAAATGATTGCAGTTCTGTTTAAGAAACATACATGAGTGTGGAAATACCCAGAATGGCGTCACGTGTTATGATACTGGTGTGTGTCCAGGGTTCGATTGGGAGCTCTCCTATGTGTCCATCTGGATGATGCCCTTCTTAGTGTTGGAAGTTTACTTTCATAATAGACACATTTTGACCAAATACAGAAAGTGGGGCTTTTTGTTTTTAGTTGGGGTTCTATTAACTTTGCATTCTGATTTCAGCATCAGCCTGGAGAACGAGAGCAGTAACCAGCCTTTGGAATTCCGGCAAAGTTTCTTCCCTGGGATCCATTGTCTCTGTCACGTGAAAATGACAACAGTAAGTTGGATACAATATAACTTTGGGGCAAAACAACTTATTAAACAAAATCATTTCGGGAGAAAAATCCCTGAGTATGTTTGGGGGAACACAGTGTTGATATTGCTTCTGCGACTGGCAGGGTGTCAGGGTCGGAATCTTCTGTGTGTATGTAACTCAGCTGCTGGGAGCCTGATCTGCCTGGAATTCACTTTTGATTGGCAGAGGCCAAGGTTTCCACTGGGAAGTTTATTGATTTATTTCTTGGTTTCCTGGTGTTGGTTTGACAATCATGAGCTCAGTCCAAAAACCACAAACTCGGTTCCAGTTGCCATACTGAAGGCATTTAGATGACAATCCAAATTGGTCGTGAGAACTTTGACATGGGTGGGTCCATGTAGTATCGAGGGGCAAATACATCCATCTCATTACCAGTTCCCAGAGTTCTTCTGCGTGTGTCCTCGCCACTCCCCACTTATTCTTCACTGTATCTTCATTGCAGCTGGTGAAAATCACCCTTCCCCTTCCAGCTCCTCCACAAAATCATCACGGATAGTTCTTTCAACCTTCCATCTTCAGGAGGAAGTAGTTCTTTATGGTTCTTTTTTCCTTTCGTGTGTGTGTTTTGGCATGTCTTTACTTCACTTATGTATCAGTGATGCAATAGTGATATATGAGAGCTCAAATTAATGCATACTTGCGATTATTAGCGTTTCTTTTTTGGGGTGGTTTAATTTTCATTGGAATATAGTTGCTTTACAGTGTTTTAATTTCTGTGCACAGTGAGTGAATCACCTTTATGTATTGACACTTGGACTTGGGGCTGTTTACTTGCAGCATGTTTACCCTCTGTGATGTCAACTCCTTGAGTTTGGAACTGTTTTTTTAAATTAAATTTATTATTTTTATTTATTTATTTTATTTTATTTTTTTAATCTTATTTTATTTTTAAACTTTACAATATTGTATTAGTTTTGCCAAACATCGAAATGAATCTGCCACAGGTATACCCGTGCTCCCCATCCTGAACCCTCCTCCCTCCCCATACCATCCCTCTGGGTCATCCCAGTGCACCAGCCCCAAGCATCCAGTATCGTGCATCAAACCTGGACTGGCGACTCATTTCATACATGATATTATACATGTTTCAATGCCATTCTCCCAAATCTCCCCACCCTCTCCCTCTCCCACAGAGTCCATAAGACTGATCTATACATCAGTGTCTCTTTTGCTGTCTCGTACACAGGGTTATTGTTACTTCTAAATATTGTTATTTCTAAATTCCATATATATGTGTTAGTATACTGTATTGGTGTTTTTCTTTCTGGCTTACTTCACTCTGTATAATAGGCTCCAGTTTCATCCACCTCATTAGAACTGATTCAAATGTATTCTTTTTAATGGCTGAGTAATACTCCATTGTGTATATGTACCACAGATTTCTTATCCATTCATCTGCTGATGGGCATCTAGGTTGCTTCCATGTCCTGGCTATTATAAACAGTGCTGCGATTTATTATTTTTAAATGAAACAAAGATGAATATTTTTAATGATAAAAGGTACAATTCATAAAGAAGCTAGACATCATAAATCATTAGACACCTAACAACAAAGATACATAAAGGAAATCAGAAGAAATATAAAGGAAAAGAAAAAAATTCATGATTATAGTGACACATATTAACATTTGAAGACTGTGTTGTTAACCATTGGATTCCCCAAACAGCTTGAAACAGGGGCTGGCACGAAATACACATTCAGGAGCCTTTCTTGTACAGTCTAGTCATTGTTACTCTGCAAGTGATGCAGGCACAGAGTTGCAGAAGTTCCATAGTTCACTAGGTTTGCCCCTCTAGTAACTTCTGACTCCCTGCTTCCCACTGGCACTAACCTCAGCTGACTGGAAGCTCATCTTGATGCCTGTAGGTCACATGCTTATATCTCTGCTTCTTAATTTTTTCTGCATTATCCATTGACTTCCCATTTTGGAGGTTGAAGATTGAGTGCTGTCTCTCTTTTTTGGCCCCCCACTCCCCCCTGCACATGCACACCTCCTCTCCTCCCATCCTAGAAATAGTCATTCTATAATTTTGAGTAGGTCAAGGTTCAGAGTTGGCATGAGGTAGTGCTATTGACAATGGAGCCCTCCCAACTGTTGTTAGAACACTTAGAAGTAGTCTTTTAGTAGAAATAGTAGAAACAGGTAGAAACAGTCTTTTAGTTTTTCTGGTTGGCTTAGTTTTCTGGGCATGTATCAAATGCCTTCTGAAGTCTTACCTTGGTTTTATGTCTCTCTGCATTCATACGCTCCTTTCTGTGGTGGTGTGTATCCCTTGATTGATTGCCAAGAATGGGTGCGTGGGACATAACATTTGAGACAGTGCATGGCTGGAAAAGTCTTGACGCTCCTCTGATAGCTTTATCTGGCTATGGAATTCCCATGCCAAATGTCATTTTCCTTCAACAATTGGAAAGCATTGCTTTAGTTTCTTTCAGCTTCGATCTGGTGTCACTCTTGAGAATTTCAGTGCCACTCTGATTCGTGATCCTTTGCATCACAATGAATGCTTTTTCTTTCCTCTCAGTAGGCACTTTGACCATCTTCTCTTGGTGCTTAGTGGTCTTAAATTTCATGATGAGACGACCTGGTATGAGTCTGTTGTCAAGCATTTCCCTGGATGCATTGCAGGGAACCATTGCAAGTTGCAAAATGAAGCCTCTTGTTTCTGGAAAATTTTCTCAAATTACTTGATAATTTCCAACTTCCTGTTTTCACTGTTCTCTACTTTGTAACCCTGATTTTTTTTTTTTTTTCAATTTTGTGTTTCTGGACATTTTATGTCACCTCTCCCTCATTTTTCCTTCTTCTATTTTCCTTTGTCTTTTAAGGTGACTTTGTGGCACATTTTCTCCACTTCCCTTCCAGTACTTAAAGTATTTGATTTCTACTATAATACTCTAAATTTCTAACAGCCATTACTTTATTCTGAGGGTTCCTTTTTCATAACATCTGTCCTTGTTTCATGCATGTAATGTTTTCTGTCCTTTTCCAAGGATGACAACTTCCTTGACTTTTCCTTTCCCTTGCGTAGCTCCAAATTTCTCCCTTTTGTATTATATGCCACTTCTCCAGAATGTTTGGCAATCCTTCACTGCTGATGTATAAGAGTGGGGCGCCAAGGCTGGCAAGGAAGCTCTTTACTATAGGCTCAGTTCTAAGGCAGCTAGCCTGTTAAAACCTTTTGATGTCAGTCTCTTCAGACATTTTTTTTCTTAAATTGATAAGATTTCTCTGAGAGGACTCCTACAGTCCTATGTGGGAGAAGCACACTGAGTAGCACTGTGGGAGCTGAATGTGGGAAGCTGGCAGAAGTTACAGTGTTGGTGTCTCAGTATTGAACATATGTATGTTTATTCCATTCTCTCCAATGTGGAATCCTTTCTCTAACCTCGAGTTTCTCAACCCTGGCACTATTGACATTTGGGGCCAGATGATTCTTTATGATGAGGCTGCTCTGTGTGGTGTAGGATGTTGGACAGCATCCTTGGTTCCTACTCATTAGATACCCATAGCACCCACTCCCCCAGTTAGGACAAAGATGTCTCTACACATTGCTGAATGTCCAACTTGACCAATGGCCAAATCGCCCCAAGTTGAGAAGCACTTTCCCAGGCTGGAGACTCCCTGTTTGTCTCTTTTCTAAGAATAAACACTCATTTTGATTCTGGGTTTAGTGGACATTAGATCCTTAGTTGTTGAGAGGATCTTAGAGTTTAACTGTTTCTTAAATAAACATTCTAGGAACCCTTCTATCATTAGTTCTACATTTGTACATTTTTGGTAGAGTGTGGTCTGGGCCAGTCAATTCCTAAGCCTTTGGACATTGGAGTAATACTGGTTTTCCCTTGGCTTTCCCTATTGCTGAGTTAGTTTCCCATTTTCTTGGGCCTAATAAATCAACTAACATCACCATCTGTTGACCAGCTGCTGGAATTTTGTTCCTATTAACTCTTTTCCTTCATTGTTCAGGGTTTTTGCCTGTTTTGAATGTATTTAACTGTCATGAGACTCAAGGAAAGGATTGGAGGAAGGGGAAGAGGTGCAGATGTGTGTTAATGGGGAGCTGAACCAACCATTGTCAAGTTGTAGAAATGTTATATATAATTTTGGGGAAGGGGGCACAGGTAGGGAGCTGTCTTCTGAGAATTGGAGAAAGGAGCAGTGGCTAATAGGTGCATTCAATCCACCGTGTTTAAATCTGAGTGCCCACTCAGTGGATATTTGTTGAATGAATAGATGAATGAATGTTGGATATTGTGCATCATATTTTTGTAGTAACCCGAGGAATGTAAATTCAACTTATTTCAGTACTCCAAAGACCAACCAAAATAGTATGTTTCTACCAAATTACACTGTGGTTACAAAAAGCACTTAAAAGGGAGGTGGGCATGGGGAAGAAGCCTACTATGTACTTGACTCCTACCCTGGCTCTGTGATAATATTCAAAGGACAATTTGCTGTTTCCTTGAGGGTGTGGCTCACACCATTGTGGTATTAATCCTCTCATGTTCCATGCTTGGGTCATGAGAGTTTGTCCTTATCTGTCCTGTGTGAGAAAAGGAGAGAAGAAGAATTGAGTCTCGGGAAATATGAACATGGTGGCTGGAACACCTTGATTCCAGTGATCCTAGCCTTTCCCCATGCCCTACCCCCAACTCTTGTTAATTACAGGAAAGGTCGGGTGGTTCTTCCTAGGCCCCTCCCTTCCAGAGCTCCAAATTCTTTCCTCTCATTGGTTTACTTTCTCTTCAGACCCAGTCAGAGGCATCCGGAATGGAAGGATGAGTCTATTTACTGTGGCTCAACTGCTTTATACAATTTAGAGAGACAATTTCAGCCAGTCATAGCAGTCTTATGACTAGGTATATGGCTGACTGAATTTGTCTCCCTAAATTAGGGTTATACCAACTGGTACCACAGTTACTACTGCTGCTGCTGCTGCTGCTAAGTCGCTTCAGTCGTGTCCGACTCTGTGCGACCCCATGGACTGCAGCCCACCAGGCTCCCCAGTCCCTGGGATTCTCCAGGCAAGAACACTGGAGTGGGTTGCCATTTCCTTCTCCAATGCATGAAAGTGAAAAGTGAAAGTGAAGTTGCTCAGTCGTGTCTGACTTAGCGACCCCATGGACTGCAGCCTACCAGGCTCCTCGGTCCATGGGGTTTTCCAGGCAAGAGTACTGGAGTGGGTTGCCATTTCCTTCTCCAGGGGATCTTCCCGACCCAGGGATCGAACCTGGGTCCTCCCCCATTGTAGGCAGATGCTTTTACTGTCTGAGCCACCAGGGAAGCCCCTCTTTATGCCAAAATACAGTCACTGAATGAATCATAAATAATAGTTTGACTTGTTAACCTTATTCCAATAATAATAATAATAATAATTTGTGGGAAAATTCCTGATACACACTTTCCTCCTCTAAGATAATTGCTATTGTTCAGTGGCTAAGTCGTGTCCGACTCTTGCAACCCCATGGACTGTAACCCATCAGGCTCCTCTGTCCGTGGAATTCTCTAGGCATGAATACTGGAGTGAGTTGCCATTTCCTTCTCCAGGGGATCTTCCCAACCCAGGGATTGAACCTTGTCTCCTGCATTGGCAGGTGGGTTCTTTATCACTGAGCCACCAGGAAAGCCCCTCTAAGATTAGATGATCTCAAACAGAACTTGACACTATTAATTGTTTTTTAAAACATGTCTCACTTGACTGTAGCTTAAGTAACATAGGCAATATAGAGATTTTTTAGTGCTGTCACACATACTCTAAGTTTCTTCTCTTTCCTGACATGCCATATATCACTCCTCTAATTGTTATGAAGGTAGGTGTGACCAAATGACTTGGATTGCTTTAAAAAAAATGGGAGGAGATGCTTGAAGAGTCAGTATGTAACTTATTTACCCTTTGCCTAGCTTGTTTATTATGGAAGAATATCCAGATGGAATTTCCATCCAACTGGCTACCTAAGTGACTGCAATGAGTGTAAATCAGTGCAAACTGTTGTTGGACATATAATACAAGAAAGAGTGAGATTTTTGTTGAGTAAAGCACTAAGATTTGGGAGCTGTTTGTTGCTGTAGTATAATCTAGTCTCTACTCACTGATACAAACTTGATGGAGTTTATATAATTCAGAAGTGTTCATAATATCTTCTAGTGTCTGTGTGTGTTGTTGTTCAGTCACTAAGTTGTATCAGACTCTTTGCGACACCCCCATGGACTGCAGCACACCAGGCTTCCCTGTCTATCACCAAATCCTGGAGCTTGCTCAAACTCATGTCCATTGAGTTGGTGATGCCATGCAACCATCTCATCCTCTGTCATCCCCTTCTCCTGCCCTCAAATCTTTCCTTGCATCAGGGTCTTTTCCAGTGAGTCAGCTCTTCACATCAGGTGGCCAAAGTATTGGAGCTTCAGCTTCAGCATCATTCCTTCCAATGTGTATGTTAGAAGAAAGCAAAACTACTTTGAACCTGGGTTGGTAGTCTGGAGACCTAGCTTGGCCTCTCCTTCCCTCCATGTGTCCTCCTAAAACACCTTCTCAAAATCTTATCAGAAGATAGTTGGGAAACCATTACTAAAGATTCCCAAACAAATATCAAGAACTTTTCATGATGAAAGTTTTAGGCTTCCTTTTTATCCAGCAGCAATGGCAAAAATCCCCTCCCTACCCACTAAATAATAAGCTAAAACTAATTATAATCAGGCAAATGAAATAAAAATGAAAACAACAGGGTCTTTCCCCAGTGAATATTACCGTAATCACATACACATGAATTGGATGTGAAGGCAGCACTGTGTGCTTGCATCGCCATATGCAGCAGAACTTTGAAAACAAAGCTGCAGAGTGAAACGGGAACCAGGAGACGCCATGGTAGCTCATCCTGCTCTGGTTCTGCATTTGTCTTCTCTGCCCTCACTTAATTGCCCATCTCCAGGGCAGCATGATCCTTTAGTCCAAGGGGGCAGAAGGAGAAGGGGACGACAGAGGATGAGATGGCTGGATGGCATCACCAACTCGATGGACATGAGTTTGGGTGAACTCCAGGAGTTGGTGATGGACAGGGAGGCCTGGCGTGCTGTGATTCATGGGGTCTCAAAGAGTCGGACACGACTGGGCAACTGAACTGAAAGGTCACAATGCTTTCAAGCATCCTCAAGTGTTAGGGTGTCCTGGTCCTTTGAAAATCTGAATTAAACAATGGACTCAAGGAAAAAAAATCGCATCTGCACACTTAATATATGTATCACATGGCAGGACTTTTAAGGCCTGCCTGAACCCCAGCTTAAGAAACCCTGATCAGATGGTTCTCAGTATTTGCCCAGTATGAATTTAACCTCTTGAAAATGTGTATATTTCTTTATTGGTTCAAGATGTGTGTGAAATAGGAACACTATATTTAATAGTTTCACATATTGGTTAATGTTTCAAAAGCATCTCAAATTGTAGAATTCTTTAATTTCATATTTTCTTTATATAGGTAGAAAATAGAAAACATGTGGAATCATGTGGGATCATACAGTATTTGTCCTCTGGCGAATGACTTATTTCACTTAGCATAATACCTTCAAGGTTCATCCATGTTGTAGCCTGTGTCAGAACTTAATTTTTAAGGTTGAGTAATATTCCATTGAGGGTATAGAGCACATTTTGTTTATCTGTACATTGGTTGATAGACACTTCAGTTGCTTCCACCTTCTACATGCTGTGAATAATGCTGTTGTGAACATGGCTGTACAAATATCCAAACCCCTGCTTTCAATTCTTTCTAATATATATCCAGAAGTGGACTTGATGGAACATGTGGTAATCCTATTTTAAATTTTCTTGAGGAACTGCCACACTGCTTTCCATAGTAGCTGCACCAGTTCACATTCCCTCCAAACCCAAAAGGGTTTTTCCATATACCTGCCAACACTTACTTCCTGGTTTTTGATAATAGCCATCCTAATGACTGTGACTTTGCCAACAAAGGTCCGTCTAGTCAAGGCTATGGTTTTTCCAGTGGTCATGTATAGATGTGAGAGTTGGAATGTGAAGAAAGCTGAGCGCCAAAGAATTGATGCTTTTGAACTGTGGTGTTGGAGAAGACTCTTGAGAGTCCCTTGGACTGCAAGGAGATCCAACCAGTCCATTCTAAAGGAGATCAGTCCTGGGTGTTCTTTGGAAGGAATGATGCTGGAGCTGAAACTCCAGTACTTTGGCCACCTCATGGGAAGAGTTGACTCATTGGAAAAGACTCTGATGCTGGGAGGGATTGGGGGCAGGAGGAGAAGGGGATGACAGAGGATGAGATGGCTGGATGGCATCACCGACTCAATGGACGTGAGTCTGGGTGAACCCTGGGAGTTGGTGAGGGACAGGGAGGCCTGGCGTGCTGCGATTCATGGGGTCACAAAGAGTTGGACATGACTGAGTGACTGAACTGAACTGAACTGAATGAGTGTGAAGTGGTATCTCATGTTTTTTTCTTCTTACATTATTATCATTTTTGGTTTTGCTGGTTCTTCGTTGCCGCATGTAGGCTTTCTCTAGTTGGGGTGAGTGGAGGCTACTGTTTGTTGTGGTGTGAGCTTGTCATTGTGACTTCGTTTCTTGGAGAACACAGGTGCACAGGCTTCAGTAGTTACATGTGGGCTTCAGCAGATGCAGTTTGCAGGCTTAGTAGTTGTGGCGCACCAGGCTTTATTTGATCCAAGGCATGTAGAATCTTCCTGGACCAGGAATTGAGCCTGTGTCCCCTGCACTGACACTCTACCATCAGAGAAGTACTCATCATGGTTTTGATTTGCATTTTCTTAATGCTTAGTGAGATGAGTGCAATTGTGCAGTAGTTTGAGCATTCTTTGGCATTGCCTTTCTTTGGGATTGGAATGAAAACGGACCTTTTCCAGTCCTGTGGCCACTGCTGAGTTTTCCAAATTTGCTGGCATATTGAGTGCAGCACTTTCACAGCATCATCTTTCAGGATTTGAAATAGCTCCACTGGAATTCCATCACCTCCACTAGCTTTGTTCATAGTGATGCTTTCTAAGGCCCACTTGACTTCACATTCCAGGATGTCTGGCTCTAGGTGAGTGATCACACCATCATGATTATCTTGGTCTGGAACTCGTCTGAAGAGTCGGACAAAGAGTCGGACACGACTGAGCGACTGGACTGAACTGAACTGAATGCTTAGTGATGTTTAGTATCATTTGCATGTGCTTATTGACCATTCATTTCTTTGAGGAAATGTCTATGTCCTTCCCCATTTTTAAAATTGTTTCTTTTGTTGTTGTTGAGTTGCAGGAGTCCTTCATATATTCTGGATATTAACCCTTTATCAGATAGATGGTTTTCAAGTATTTTCTCCCATGCCATGAATTGACTTTTCACTTTGATAGTGTCCTCTGCACAAAAGTTATGAATTAAAAATTTTTTTCAATTTAATTTTATTGGAGTATAGTTGATTAACAAAGTTGTGTTTCAGGTGTACAGCAAAGTGATTCGGTTATACATATATCCATTCTGTTTTAGATTCTTTTCACATATAGATGATCACAGAATCTGTGTGCTATACAGTAGGTCTCTGTGCTCTGCAGTTCCCTGTGCTATACAGTAGGTCCTTGTTGGTTATCTATCAAGAAGTTTTGTATTTTCATGTTAATCAATTTCTTTTTTGGGTGTCCTATCCAAAACATCATTTCCTAAAGTCATGAAGCTTTTCTTCCATGTTTTCTTCTCTGACCTATAAAGTTTTTTCTCTTATGTTTAAGTCTTTGATCTATTCTGAGTTAAATTTTTGTATATGGTATGATATAAGGGTTCAGCTTCATTTTTTTGCATATGGATGTCCAATTTTTCCAAAACCATTTGTTGAAAAGTCTATCCTTTTTTCACCGAATGATCTTGGCGCTCCTTTTCGAAGTTCACTTGGCCATGTATGCAAGGATTTATTTCTGAGCTCTCTCTTCTATTCCATTAGTATATATGGTGGTCTTTATGCTGGTACCACACTATTTAGATGACTGTAACTCTAGTAAGTTTTGAAATCAGGAGGAATGGGACTTCCAAATTTGTTCTTTGTTTTGAAGATTGTTTTGGCTGTTGGAGTCCCCTGAAATTTCTTATTAATTTTAGAATGGATTTTGCTATGCTGCAAAAAATTATTGGGATTTTGATAGGGACTGCACTGAATCTGCAGATCACTTTGGATAATAGGGACATCTTAACAATATTAAGTCTTCCCAACCCATGAATGCAGGATATATTTCCATTTATTTGTGTATTCTTTAAGTTCTTCATTGTTCTGTAGTATTCAGTTTAAAAGTCTTTAATCTCCTTCATTAAGTTTAGCCTGAAGTATTTCTTTTTGCTGTTATCAGTGGAACTGTTTTTTCAGTTTCCTTTTGGATTGTTTATAGAAGATGATCTGATATTTGCATGCTGATCTTGTATTGGACAATTTTGCTGAATTTGTTTATGGTCTTAATCTGTGGGGTGGGGGGAAATATTTAGGGCTTTACATATATAAGACCATGCCATCTGTTAACAGAGGTAATGTTCTTTTTTTTCAGCTTTTATGTCTTGTATTCCTTTTTCTTGTTTAATTGCTTGTGCTAGAAGTTCCATTACTATGAATAGAATTGCATGGAAGTGGTAAAAATGGGCATCCTTGCCTTTTCTTCTGATTTTAGAGGAAACATTTCCCACCTTTCATTGTATATAATGTTCCCACCTTTCATTGTATATAATGTTGGCTGTGAGTTTTGAATATATGTCCTTTATTATGTTAAAATTATTCCTTCTATTCCTAGGTTATTTTTTTTAGCAGTTTGATCATAAGTGTGAATTGTCAAATGCTCTTTCTGCATCAGTTGAGATGATCATATGATTTTTTTTTTCATTCTTCAATGTGGTGTATTACATTGACTCCATGTTTTTAATACATAGGGTTAAAAATATTTTCAAATAGAGTCCAGGCTAAAGGAAGCTTTGATACGTGGTCTCATTGCTATGTGTCCACATAGACAAGGCCTTTTCACTTTTCCTTCTGAGAAGTCCCCTTGATTTCTAGGCTTCTATCTTTTGCTCCTCACTTGCCTTGTGGCATCCTCATGAAAATATTCTAAAGTGTAGAAATACTTATATTACTTCTTAAGAAAAATCATAGAAGGTTAAAACTGAAAATGACTTCAGAGTTTGTCTACCTGCCACAAGGATACAGAGCTTGCTGTTAAAAAATGCCATTGAAGTATATTTCAACAGTCCAGGTTTCATATTTCATTGCATGTTTAAGGCTTGGTACATGCATAAGAACAGAGAAAAGTGATTATGTATATGGGACTAGCTATGAGTAGATTAAAAACTATTCTGCTTCAACTAGAAATGTCTTCTTCCCAGTTTTACTTTTGTGAAATCTATTTTATTGGTGTATGCTAATCAAAAAAAGACAATTTATCAAAAAGTTTCACTTATCTCAGTGAATCCTTCGAAACAATTCAGTGAGGTAGATATTATAATTCCCAATAGACATATACAGGCCAAAAGTGATTACCAAATAGTGGTCAAAAAGACATGTGGAGAATTCTAGAAAGGATAAGATTACAACTTGGGAAAGGAGTTAAAAGTGTAAGTTACATTGTACAGAATATGAGGATTAAACACTTAAATGCAAACAAAAATTTTAAAAGGGATTTATTAGTATTAGCATTGTAATAAAAAGAACCATGTGAAGACATGACCTTAAATAGAAAAATCATCCTGGCTCTATTACTAAATGAGCCTGGAAACTTAACTGCTGGGTCATTCACTGAAGTCCTTACTATGTACTCTGATTTCCCAGATTTGGGCTCCTAATTCCATTTTCCATTAGAAGTGGTTTGTGAGTATTGGATTTTATATTTTACTGGAGAGAGAAGCAAGGTGGATATGAAATACTTACAAAAAAAGGTGAGTCTATGGAAGGCTCAATCCACGATGAATACTGGAAAAGTGAATAATTAATATTAAGTGCCCAAAGGAAATCATAATAAAATGAAAGATGACAAGCATGGCAAATATTCCATTCTGTATTTTATTCCCTGAGGGCATATTGATTCAAAAAGGTGCTGGTAAATAAGCTACTGAAATGCTTGAGGCTCCCTCTATCCTCATCAAGAAAACAGAAATGAAAGGATTTATGGTGACTGAGCCAGGATGAGGTTGCCAGCACAGAAGAGATGGACACCAGGGAGATTGTCTGAAAATGGAAGAATTTTGCTGGTATGTCAGTGCTGTTAGGGAGAGGTGAGTTTTTCTTTTCAGCATCCATCAGAGATCCTGCTGCAGGTAGGGTCATGAACTAGACCTTGTTGCAAGCTCACCATCAAGGTTTGCACACCTGAGTATTGGTTCTAAGCTGCAAGCTGGCCCTTGTCCCTAAACCTAGGGTTCCCACCTTTCTTTAGGGGAATATTCACATACCTTAAGGGCTTCCCTAGTGTCTCAGTGGTTTAAAAAAAATTCTGCCTCCAATGCAGGAGACAAAAGTTTGATCTCTGAGTTGGAAAGATCGCCTGGAGAAGGACATGGCAACCCACTCCAGTATTCTTTCCTGGGAAATCCCATGGACAGAGGAGCCTGGCAGGTTACAGTCCATGGGGTTGCAAAGAGTCTGCCATGACCGAGGGACTAAATAACAACAACCCATACCTTAAAGCAACAGGAATTTACTCAGGCAAGAGACCCCATTGGAATAGAGGGGTTAGAACTTTCTGGGGACATATGTACCAGGTAAAGCCCCACCCCGTGATTCCCTCCCCTCTTACTTGGTCAGAGCTGACTGTAACTACCCCTGTCAAGAAGCACACTTCTCACCAACTTAATTGCTAGGGTATCACTTTTTGCAACAGTGGAAATAATACTCCACTGAACCAGCATAAAGTATCTGGTTTCCAAAAGGAACTTTTCATACAAACTTTAAAAAATCGAAAATGAGACATTATGATTTAAGTGATGAAAGTGGAAAATTAAATCATCCTACAAGCTCCCCTCCCTAAGTCCCTAGTTTCCGGGTGTAGATACAACAATTCCACCAAATTCCGATGAGCTCCTGAAAGAGATCAGTATCATCAATAAAAGGAGTTAACTTGAAGAGAGCTATTGATATCTTGTGTTGTATTAATCAGGGAATTAAAAGTGTATGAAAGGCCAGTGATTCAAAGCAAACTTATTTTTTTCTGTAATGTGCCTAAGCTAGCCATGAAGAATCACCGTTGTTTTGTGTCAAATGCAGTCTATTGCTGTAACTTCATTGGGAAGGTTGCTGAGAAGTTCCCTTGCCCAGGAAGGGAGAGCTATTAATTTGAGGCTGACTGTCCTAGACACGGACTCCAGTTCCCACACCATGCTAGGGGTTCTTTGCTGTGAAATGATGAGAAATTATATTCCCCTATGTTTGAATAGCTCACAATCTGGTTTGGGAATTGAGACACAAGAAGGTGAGGAAATAGAATGTTTCTCAGGCAATAGAGACGCTGCTCTTTCCTGTGCCCCCTCGTGGGACTACTTGCTCCCTTTTTGTTACTTCCATTACTGTTTTATGGGCGCTGTTACATGACTACTGCTTTTATGGTAGTTCTTACATGATTATTGCTCCCCTGTTACTTTGTGATGCCCTCGAGGGTGGTGACTGCACTCCACTGCCTGCGGAGCCCTGGGAACCCTGGTCTGTGCTTCCTGAGCTGAGGAATGTTCACTGACAAAAGGATGAGCCTGTGACAGGGGTTATGAGAAACCAGACGAACAGGGTATAAAATACACTTCTCTCAGATACCAGGCCACTCTTGTTCCCTAACCGCCCAGCCCCAGGTTTTCTGGGCCTATTTCTGCAGCTGTCCCATTCAGTGATCAGTTGCATTTTCAACTTCCAAATAAATGTGCCTTCACTTCAGGATGTGCCGAGTTGAGTTTCCCTTGCTTGAAACTGTTATTGAACCACATGCATTTTGGCTTGCAGAGCAGCAAGCCAAAACACCGAGACGCTGAGGTTTGCAGCAAAGAGCCAGTTCACCCTGAATGCAAGGGGCTCAGGGTATTTATGGGATAATGACTAAAGCAGCAGGGCGGTCTGAAGGGGTGGGGAAGGTGGGGGAAGGTGATTTGGAAATAGGTGGAGAGTGTCATTCTGTGCAGGTGTGACTAAGCCACAGGCCTCTGCATGTTCAAACATGGAGGTGCTTAGTGTGACTTAGCCGTGGTGTTTTTGGTCTTCTGATGTCAAGTCATGGACACTCGCGCATGCCCAGTTGGAGGGTCAGTGGTCCTATCCAGTCTTAAGCAGCTCAGCTCCAACTGGACACAGTTGATTCCCAAGTTCCTGGACAGCAACTCAGGCAGACAGCTTATTGTTTAGGCCAGCACTCCCCAGCCTTTTTGGGACCAGGGGCCAGTTTCATGGATGACAATCTTACCATGGACCAGAGTTGGGTGGGAAGTGGTTTGAGAATGATTCTGGTGCTAGTGGTAAAGAACCCGCCTGCCACTGTAGGAGACGTAGAGATGAGGGTTGGATCCCGGGGTCAGGAAGATCCCCTGGAGAGGGGCATGGCAACCCACTCCAGTATTGTTGCCTGGAGAATCCCATGGACAGAGGAGCCTGACGGGCTATAGTCCATGGGGTCACAGAGAATCAGACACGACGGAAGCGACTTAGCACACACTCATAAGGAATGAACAGCCTAGATCCCTCGCATGTGCAGTTCACAGTAGGATTCATGCTCCTATGAGAATCTAATGCCGCCAGCCATCTGACAGGAGGCGGAGCTGAGGCAGTAATACAAACAATGGGGAACGGCTGTAAATACAGATGAATCTTTGCTTGCTCGCCCACCACTCACCTCCTGCTGTGCAGCCCCGTTCCTAACAGGTCAGGTATGCTGTTTGCAGTAGGTGCTCAGTGTATGCCTGTAGGTGGAGTGAGTGCTTAGGAGGCATACTTGCTTTACTTCCTTAGCGTTGTGTTCCCTGTGATCTGTGGTCTTGCTGCTGGATTGGATTTGGAGTCTCAGACGTGGAGGGCCTTCTTGCAGTAACACTGGACAGATTGGAACCGATTTCAGGGTTTCCCTTGAATATTCTTGCCAGCTGGCACTGGACAGTGCTCGCAACCTCCAGAAAAGACCCCTAGAAACACAGTTTGTTGTTCACTCACCAAGTCATGTCCAACTCTTTGTGACCCCAATGGACTGCAGCACAGCAGATTGCTCTGTCCTCCACTATTTCCCAGAGCTTGCTCAAATTCATGTCCACTGAGTCAGTGATGCTATCCAACCATCTCATCCTCTGTCACCCCATTCTCATCCTGCCCTCAATCTTTCTCAGCATCAGGATCTTTTCCAATGAGTCAGCTCTTTGTATCAGGTGGCCAAAGTATTGGAGCTTCAGCTTCAGCCCTTCCAATGAATATTCAGGGTTGATTTCCTTTAGGATTGACTGGTTTGATTTCCTTGCAGTCCAAGGGATTCTCAATAGTCTTCTCCAACACCACAATTGGAAAGCATCAATTCTTTGGCACTCAGCCTTCTTTATGGTCCAACTCTCACATCCATACATGACTACTGGAAAGACCGTAGCTTTGAGTACATGCACCTTTGTCAGCAAAGTGATGTCTTTGGAGTCGAATGAATTGGGTTCCTTACTCACAGAGAGGGGCACTGCACACCTTGGGGCCAAGTGGGGCATCTGAGTCAGAGAAATGCCTTGTGCAGAAAGTTAACAAAGCAGGCATGAGCCTGCTATTCTTTCAGAAACCTGTTTGCCAGCCTGGTCTTTGGCCTTCATCTGGGAATCCAGTTTGGGAATGTTACTCCCGTTCCCACACTGACAAAAGTGGCATACTGTGCTTCAGCTGTCTGTGCCAGCAGTAAGGTTGATGCTGAGCACTGGTCTGTGTTCAGGGAGTCAGGAATGTCAGTACATGCTAGGCAGGAAGTGCCTGTGTAAGCAGCCCCAATAAAACCATGGGCCACTGACTGTGCGATTCCCTGGTGACGGCATGTCACAGGTGTTGACATAGCGCAGCTGATTCTGAAGGAGTTAAGCACATGCTGTGTGAGCCAGTGGGAGAGGACTCTGAAAGTTGGAGCTTGGTTTCCCCTGGACTTCACTCATCCACTTTTCCATTGGCTGATTTTGTATCTTTTCACTGTACCCAATCTCAGCCATGACTATGACTACATGCTGGGTCCTGTGAGTCTTAGTGTATCCCCAGACTTGGGAGTAGTCCTGAGAATCCCTAACATACTTTACTATGGGCTTTGACCTTAGTAAAGGTGGGCTTCCCAGGTGGCTCAGCAGTAAAGAATCTGTCTGCCAATGCAAGAGACACAGGTTTGATTGCTGGATTGGGAAGATCCCCTGGAGGAGGAAATGGAAACCTGCTACAGTATTTTTGCCTGGAGAATCCCGTGGACAGAGGAGCCTGGCGGGCTACAGTCCATAGGGTCACAAAGAGTTGGACACGACTAAAGCATGCACGTGAGGACCTGAGTGCACACTCACAGAGCCTGGAGCACTGTCGTACAAGCACACCCACAGCACAAATTGAACTGGAGGTCGGTGACCTTGGAAAGAGTATAAAGCAGCGGGACTTGGCACTGGGTGGCATGATCCAGGAAGCAGCACTCATTGTGGGAGTGGGTGTCGAGATAAACCTTAGTTGGGGGAAGGACGATGAGAACAAGGCCAAAGCTGTAATTGATAAAGAAGCAGCAATTGCTTACATAAGCCGAGAGAAGGGGAGATTTTTTTTGTTTGTGACTTGGGTAATGTTGGTGTTTTGTCGATGTTCAGATATGACTGCAGAGGACTCTTGTTTTTGTCGTGATCCATCGTGGTCACAGGGTGATCTTGACTAATGTGGCTGTTCTGTGAAACCATTCATGTTCAACAGGAGAACACCAGGGCCTGGCTGGGAGGGACTGCCAGCTCCTTGATGACAAGGAGCTCTTTTTCTTTTTCTCAACAGTAATTCAATCTGAAATAGTCTCTTCTGTAAGGCCACAGCTTTCATTTATATGGAAAAATTTTTCCATCATGATTTAGGCCTTGATAATTATAACGTCTCCAATTTCTTGTATCCGTTGAGTGAAAATCCTACTTATGGAGACAGTGACGCTGGAGGAGTTTCAACCCATAGGCTGCAGATCAAATAACTTTGCTCTCTGTAATAACTGCTCATAAGTGTCCTGCTTCCCTCTGGTCAGTTGGCTTTCTTGCATGCAGCTAAATCGAATTTCATGACTTCTGTCACTGGCACTTACTTCAACAGTCTTATGTTGAGAATACAGTCCTATGCATTTTAAGGCAGCACTGCTACCCAAGGCCATTCACAGCTCCCTTTTCCTAAAACCCAAAGTGAGGAGTGTGGCTCTAGCAATCTCTGCAGGTGGTAATTGCAAGACCTAGCACTATTTTTTTTTTTTTTTTTTTTTTTGGCCTACAGTTGCTTTACAATGTTGTGTTAATTTCTGCTATACAATAATGTGAGTCAGTTACACATTTACATATAACCACTCTTTTTTAGATTTTCTTCCTCTTTAGGTCACCACAGATCATTGAGTTGAATTCCCTGTGCTATACAATAGGTTCTCATTAGTTATTTTATATGTAGTAGTGTATATATGTCAATTGCAATCTCCCAATTCATCTTACCACCCGCCTTGGTAACCATAAGTTTGCTCTCTACATCTGTGACTCTATTACTGCTTTGCAAATAAATTTATCTGTGCCATTTTTTTCTAGATTCTGCATTAAAGTGGTATTATATGAGATTTGGTTTTCTTTTTCTGACTTATTTCACTGTATGACCATCTGTAGGTCCATCCACATCTCTACAAATGGCACTATTTTGTTCATTTTTAATGGCTGAGTAATATTCCATCATGTACATGTGCCACATCTTCTTTATCCTCTCTTCTGTCAGTGGACATCTAGGTCATTTCCGTGTCCTGGCTATTGTAAATGGTGCTGCAGTGAACACTGGGGTGCATACATCCTTTTGAATTCTGTTTTTCTCTGGATGTAAGCCCTGGAATGGGATTAAGACCCAGCACTTTTTGACTCCAACATGCCACTCTAAGGGCCTCCAGCCCACAGCTTTGACCTTTGTTCCAGGCATAGGTGGGATTCCTCTTGCAATTCATCTTGCAAAGGAAGGAACTGCCCCTTTCTTTCTGTTCATGTGAATATTCCAACTCTCCCCAGGGCTCCTCTTTCCACCCCTGAGCCCTGGGGCAGGGCTGCAGGTGCAGTAGCTAAGAAATTATTCTACCTCCAAAAGGGGTGCTCTCCTGCAGGTGGTTGTGAGAGGGTTTTCAGGGAGCTCTGTCCCCCGGTTTGGGAAGGAATCAGGTCCAGGAGCTCCACCGCTTCCTGGATGAGAGCACATCACATTTTTAAACCTGTATCCTTCATCATGGCCTCTTTGATGTCTTCTGACATGGGGGTTGTTGAACTGATGGGGCCCCTCTCAGTGCATCTTCTGGGGGGAGAATAAAACTGCCAGAAGTCAGTGGTCCTCTGAGCTTAAGATATGGAGACCTGGTGTCTTTTCTCTGCAGTGAATTCCGGACTACTAGTTCTGGGGAAGGATCCCATGCAGTACTTAATACCAGTCATTCAGATTTCATCAGTCAGGAGTCATCGAGGACAAGATCTGAATATTAGGGAGCCTGGTTACAATTTTGACAAAGCTTCTTAATTTGTCCTGTCCAAAACAGGAGCCCCTAGTGCTTATAGCTCCTGAGCCCTGGGCATGTGACTAGTCTGTATCGAAATGTGCTGTGTTGATAAAACACACACTGGATTCCAAAGACAATAAAACCTAGAATGTAAACCATCTCATTAATAATTTCTGTATAGACTACATTTGTGATAATATTTTTGATAATTTTTTATTGAAGTATAGTTGTACAATACTGTGTAAGTTATAGATGTATACTATAGTGATTGATGATTTTTACAGTTTATGCTCCATTTAAAATTATTATAAATGGAGGATTGTATCCCCCTGGTTATGCAATATATCCTGTTATCTTATTTTTTTACATAATAGTTTGTACTTTTTAATACATTGCCCCTCCCCCATTCCCTGTCCCCGCTGGTAACCAGTAGTCTGTTCTCTATATCTGTGAATCTGCTTCTTTTTTGTTATTCACTAGTTTGTTGTATTTTTTAGATTCCACATGTAAGTGATATCATACAATATTTGTCTTTCTCTGACTTATGTCACTTAGTGTAATACTCAAGTCCATCCACGTTGCTGCAAATGGCAAAATTTCAGTCTCTTTTGTGTTTGAGTAGCATTCCATCATACATATATGTATATATATACTTCGTCTGTTCATCTGTTGATGGACGCTTAGCTTGCTTCCATATCTTGGTTATTGTAATTAATTCTGCTATAAACATTGGGGTGCATGTATCTTTCCGAATTGGCTTTTTTTCCTTTTCAGATATATACCCAGGAGTGGAATTGCTGGGTCATATGGTAGCTCTGTTTTTTTAGTTTTTTGAGAAACCAGTTTACATCTCCACCAGCAGTGAACCGGTTTCCTTTTCTCCAAATCTTCACCAGTACTTGTTGTTTGGGCTCTTTTTGATGATAGCCATTGTGACAGGCGTTGTTATAATACTTTTCTATATTGGGTTAAATAAACTGTTATTGCCATTAACTTTACCTATTTATTTTTAATGTTTCTTTTTAAAATTGTTATTTTTGGCTGTGCTGGGCCTTCACTGCTGCACTCAGGCTTTCTCTAGTTGCAGCAAGCAGGGGCTGCTCTTCATTGTGATGCTTCAGCTTCTTATTGCAGTTGCTTCTCTTGTTGCAGAGCATGGGCTCTAGGGTGCTCAGACTCAGTAGTGTGTCCCACGGGCTTCTTCCTTGAGCAGGGATTGAACCCTGTCCCCAGTGTAGGCAGGCTGATTCTTATCTGCTGTCCCACCAGGCAAGTCCATCATAGAAAATTGATGCACTTAGGTTAATCCTATATTAAGCTGGGTAGTTAAATAAGCATAATACCTCACTACCCAAATTAGTGGGTAGCAAAGGATTCTCTCTGAGTTTCTCATGCAAGTATCCCTAGTCTGTGCTCCGTTCCTCACTGAAGATCCCTAGTACACAGCGAAGGTAACACGCGTGCATGCATTGAAGACAGTCTCGGGGAAAAATCCAGATAACTACGTTCATCTAACTCTGAGTGACAAGCAGGGCTCCCTATCAAGATAAGTGTCCACTGTGTGAGCGATAGCCTTGAGGATTAAATGGAAATGCCTGTCTCAGCCTTAAATCACGGCTCGAGGTACACACCAGATTTACAGTTCTGCAGAAACCAGTGTCTTGACAGGAGGGAGAGAAGACCCTTCCACGTTATCATGGAATCGCATCTAACAACATGTGGTCTCTCTTCCTGAACTTGAGCGGCACAGCCAGTTGTCACCATGATTCCACTCCTCATTTCCCTCCTGACCTTTCATCTTTTGTATTCTTGTCAATTTTCCTCGGGAAGCATTACCATTATGGTGGGGGTGTGTATGTCACGAAAGCACGTTCCACATTGCGCTGAAAATTATGGCTGCAAAGCCTGCTTAAATTACACTCTAATAGTATTTTCTTGGAAGTCATTATGAATTTGGGTTCCTCCTAACCTTTGCCACTGGGGATCACATAGCATAGCTCAACGTTTCTGTTGCTGCATTTTATAGTGGTGGTAATGTAAGAATTTACTGGGGACTTTATATACAGAGACAAAAGCACGCCACTTTATGAAGCTGTTAAACACCATGGATTTTCCCACATGAGAGATCAAGCTTATTGTATTTCCCAAGTCTCCCAGCAGTCCCTCCCCTTCGCCCCGCCCAGCACAGCTCCATTGTGTGAGACAGTGTGGTTGGCCCAGCCATCCCTCAGCCCAGGGTTCTCAGCATCTGACTGCGACCCGGTGAGATCCCCAATACGTAGCCATCAGAGATGGCTCACCCCTCTGTCACCAGGCTTGTTACTGCAGGACACCTGGCCTCTATGCAGGAGAGGTTATTATATTTCCTTCTGACAGTTGAAGCTTTTCAAGGGCCAACAATGCCATTTTTTTTATAGCAGAGATTAAAGTTAAAAACATGACAAGCTGAGAGCAATGTGCTTTTGTGTATGGACAGCCAGACACTTTCAGCCAGAGACGGCAGTTAGCTGCATGATCAAAATTCTAACTTGAAACTCCCAGGGTTCTCAAATTAGATGCTTATCTTCTCTTTTAGGGAGTGAGGCTTCATTTAAAACAAAAATTTCTAATGGGGAAAATATGGTTTCACTCCCCAAATGCGTTTGCTGTGGAAATGGCAGGCTGCTGAGATAGATGAGACATTATTTGCATAGAAAATCATCAAATAGTATACCTTTCTGTTCATCAGATCTGAAAATTCGGACCCATTTCCATTCGGGGTGGGGAGGCGGTGGTCCTCATTAAGGCTCTCTTTGGGGTAATTTAGTTCTTCAGATCAATTGTGTTTTATGGAAATGACCAAGAGGTTTCTTTGGATTTGAAGGTTTGTGTGTGTGTGTTTTTTTTTTTTTAAATTAAGAGTTCTCTGAATCTGGAGGTATTTACTGTGTGGTTTTAGTCGCTGATATAACTCTAAAAATATGTGAGGCTGCCTCTGAGATATAAATCATTCAACCGCCAAATGTCCTCATTTCTTCTTCGATTAGGAGAGGTAAGTTTCTGTCCAACAATGGGCCGGTGAGCGGGCCAAGGCACTGTGGCGACATGAGCACCTCTAGATGGAAACAGCAGCTCACTATCTAGAAAAAGCGGGGTATTAGTCATGCATGGTTAAATCCCAGTCGGGCAGAGACTTCTGATCTCTTGGATGGACATTGCACCAACGACAGGAAGAGTTGGCTTCTAATTCATTGAGGGTGACAGCACAAGAGTCCACTCAGGATATGTATGTACTTATGACTCATTCACATTGTTGGATGGCAGGAACCAACACAAAATTGTAAAGCAATTTTTCAATTAAAAAATAAAAGAAAATTAAAAAAAAAATCCACTTGTTGACCTTGGCTTCTTTATGTGCTTTGCGTGGACCCAAAGCCCCTGGGACCTGGGCTGTGGCCCTGTGAGCACATGGGAAAGGCAGCCCCATGCTGGGTATATTCAACAGATTGGACTTTATAATCTTCATTCTCATCAGTGTTCCTGGGAATTTCATGTTCACAGTTGAGTCTGATGGGGGTGTCTGAGGCGGGGAGAGCTCAGAGCTGGACGGAGTTGTAGGACTGCAGGGTGGACTGGCTTCCACTGACTGATACTTGCTGACAGGATGCTCTCGGGGGAATCAAGGTGCTGTATGAAGGACAGACATAGTGAACAGGAAATGTGAGATATTTTAAGGTCCATCTCCTGAAAAAATTAACTTAAAGTGAAATGATGGAGGCCCTGACCTGAGCCTCCAAGCATGATTGAGGCAGGCAGGTCTTTGCAGCATCTGTCATAAAACCTCCCAGTGTTGGGAGGGACTTGGAATGTAATGATGTGTCAATTTTTAGAACTTTCTTGTTACTTCTTAGCTGCTGCACACAAATCTGGTAAACCAGAAGCACAAAGAGGAAAATACAAAGCACTAAATGCTCTAAGGTAAATGCACGGAGAACTTTGTGCTCAGAAAAGCATCCTCTTTGGCTTATGGAAATTTCTAGACCCCAGGTGTCCAGGTCCTGATACTACTGTTCTTTTGGCTGTTTCCACCTCTGTCTTTGCACCTACCTTTAGCTGTCCAGACTCACAAAGCCCTGGCTCCTTACACCCACCAAAGCCGCCCATGTATCTGATCACCCCTGGAAGGGGGAATTCAGTCCTCCCTTGCTCACTCAATTACTCACATGCTTGGGAATGTGGGCAGTTGGATTCAAGGAGAAATGAGAGGAAAATAATTTTTAATTTCAAAGAGAATCCGAGATATCTCTATGCTGTGAATATATGAATACAGTACAATTTATGAGGTGCTGGAAAATATACTGCATTACACAGTCCAATTTCATGCAACCCATGGAGTTCCAAATGCCCTTCAGAGTGTTGGAAGCCAACATGTACAAATACAGTTTTAAATAGAGGATAACTAAATGGGTGTGATTACTCTGTTCAGAGCCTGCTAACGAATTCTCAAGAACATAGGGTTGTCAAGGTAATGTCTGGGAAGGTGGCAGAAACTGTCATTAAGCCAAGTGGAAAAATTCAACCCTATCAGCGTCATATTCCAGGAATTCTCAAGCTAAAAGAAATTCCTGGACACCTCTCGGAGTGCTTTTGTGTTCTCTTCCCTTTCATCCTTCAGCCCTTTTTTTCCATTTCCCCATAGATGACCAAATGAAATAGAATGTTCCCCAAGAAAAGTCATTTAAAGAAGTTGAGTTCAGGGTCAGTCTTTTTTATTTTTTATTTTTCCATCCATGAGTCTTTCTTTTAGTTTATACCCTCTGGGCTGATTCAAATTAGAAGAGTTTTTTGGACTCTGTGCAGAGGACACATGGTGGAATAACGTAAATTGGAAATGCATGTTTTATGATAACAGACATTTCCACTCTTGCTGGGCATTTCCAATTGCCAAAGAGCACCTCTATGACATGAACTAATCCACAGACCCTCTGGAGACTCGGCAGAGAAACTGAGGCCATGAAAGTGATTACAGGGCCATTAAGTATAAATGGTGGAAAAGAAATTACATTTGAATTTTTTTCATGTTCTGCTTTCATATAAATTACCTAAGACAATGGAAAGAAAAGACCATCTGGGTTTGGATTTCATAAAATGAGAGTCACATCTGCTCTGGTATGTCATGTAAATATTCCCTCATTAGATAATTCAGTCTATGAAACACTTTCGGTCAAAAAAGCATTAAGAAAAAAGGGGGAGAGATGGATTTTCATGGATGTTGATTATTTTTAAATCCTCAGTCCTAAATATTAACTGGCGAACACCTCAGAAGATTGTATGGGACTTTATTTTTAGAAAATAAGATACCTCATTCTGTGTCTACTTTGGCCAAGGAATGCACAATTCTTTTTTATTTGTCGAACAGGAGATTTGGTGCTTTTTTCACCCAAGACCAGGGGCCTCTTGTGCTTAGCTCAGCTTTTAAAAAGGGCTGAGGATGGCAAGGTGTACATTCGTAGGTACATCCTTTGGCTTCAGCAATGTGAGATGAATATTTCTAGCCATACTAAATTATTTCACTTTCCAATAGTCTCTTTGCCTCCTCTTTTTTCTAACTTTCTGTCTCTTTGCTCCATCTCCTTTGTGTTGGTTCAACCATAAACTTCATGTGATAGCAAGATGGTGACAACAGATCTAGACTTTTGCATTGTTTTAGGTTCAAGCCCATGAGGAAGAGTGAGTGGTGCCTTTTCAGAATCTTGTTGATGCTGAATGGGAGATGTGCCTATCCTGAAATAAATCAGTAATCACAAAGCCTAGGACATGTAGTATTCTGATTGGCCAAGGTCTAATCACATGCCCTACACCTGAATCATGGAAGTCCTACCCAGAACTCGTGGGCCAAGGAAAAAGAGATGATCCCTGTAATAGGCAGTTTCTGAGATGGCTCCTTGCCATCCTTGCCTTCTGATATTTATGCCTTTGTGTATTCCTGTCCCCTTGAGTCAAGGTTGGGCCTGGTCTCTCGCTTCTAACCAATAGAATAAAGGAAAGGTGATGGTATGTTATTTCTGTGACTTATTACTTATTACATAAGACAGTGACTTATTTATTGTTCTCAAACTCTTTCTATTGGCTTCTGAACTTTTACACTTTTAAGCAAGCTGCCATTTTGGAAGAGCCCATATGGCAAAGAACTGAGGGCAACCTCCAGCCAATAGTGGTTGAAGGAAAGAGGCCATTAGTCTAAGCACTCTCTAGGAACTGAATCCTCCCCTCAGCCATGTGACCCTGGAAGCATATCCTTTCCCAGTCAAGCCTTCAGATGATGCCCAGCCTTGGCCAGCCACTCACTTGGAGACTTGGGGCAGGGCATGAAGCAGAAGACCCAGCTAAACTGTGCTCAAACTCTTGACTCAAAGAAACTATGATAATGTTTGTTTTCTGCTGCCAAGTTTGTTGGCAGTTCAGTTCAATGCAGCAATAGACAGCCAATACACTGTACCAGAGGGATGCAGGATGCAGATGCTGGAGAAGGGTAGTGTGTGAAAATGTGGTTGAGGTTTGTTTTAATCATATAGTACAATAAGATACACAGACACAGAGATGTCAGTCACAGATATTTAGAGACGTGAGTCATGATATAACACAGAGGGCCACACTGTGAAAGACCAGAGCTGGTTAGGATGTGGAAGGCTAACGAAAACCCATGGACAAAAGCCTTGGTTGTGGTTTTCACAGCAAGAAGGGGCAAGGCAGGATAAACACACTTGGGATAGGCTAGTTTAAGTAATTTCAGGGACTTTCAGGATATAAGGACCGCCTCTAGTTGCTCAGTAGCTGGCCTTGGGGTGATACTAGGGTGGGGGGATTGTCTTAGTTCCAACTAGGTGCTGTAACAGGATCCCTTAGACCAGATGGCTTATAAACAACAGAAATTTATTTCTCACTGTTCTGGAAGCTGTAAGTCTGAAATCATAGTTACCAGTACAGTCAGATTCTGGTTAGGGCCCTCTTCTTGGTTGCATACCCACGTGGTGGGAGGGACTAGAGATCTCTTAGGGGTCTCTTTGTAAGGGCACTAATATAATCCATAAAGGCCCCACCCTCATGACCTTATTACCTCCCAAAAGTCACACCTCCTAATAACAGGTTGGGGATTAGGATTTCACTTTTGAATTTGGAGATAGTGCATAAACACTCAGATCGTGACAGGGATAGTGGCTCAATCTAGGAGGCAGTTGGCAGGTATGGGCCGTACATTGGTTGCTTTGCTGGAATTACCTTTGGTACAGAGTCTTTCAGGATTATGTGTGCATGCTCAGTTATCTCCAACTCTTTGTAACTCTGTGGACTGGAGCCCTGCAGTCACCTCTATTCATGGAATTTCCCAGGCAAGAATACTAGAGTGGGTTGCCATTTCTACTCCAGGGGATCTTCCCAATGTAGGGATTTAACCCCCATCTCCTGCATTGGCAGGAGGGTTCTTTACCACTGAGCCACCTGGGAAGCCCTCTTTCCAGGATCAACAACCCCCAAATGGCGAAGCACCATGGAATACAGAAAATCAACACACAATTCATACAAGTAGGTGAAGTTTGGGCAGCAGAACAACAGCTGCCCACCACAGCACCTGATAGGCATGAGTTCATTGTCTCAACAGTCTTGGGAAGTGGGTAGAAATTGCTTTCCCTGTATTTTTGTAAGGTGAAAACACAACAGCACAGAGAAACAGCCTGCTCAAAATCAGTAAGTCAGAATAACAAGATGGAAATGAGACTGAATAGGATGGAATGTGCTATTGGCAGAGCATGGTTTAACCTTAAGTTGTGTGAGATGTGATTGCTTCCTAGTCTCTGCATAGTTGGTAATAGTCGGGGGATTTCAGATTTTAGGTTTTAGGTGCTCTGAAACAGGAACTTTCTCAATATGAACTGCTGATCTGTACCAAGCAGCCACACAAGGGAACTGAAGAATCAACCAAACTGCCTGACCCAGTACTGACATGTCATGGTCACTCATTGTCAGTCCTGCCTGCCCTCCCTGGCCAGCCCCTGGGGCTGCCACTGTGTGTTCTTCCTGGAGCAGTTTCCGGGCCAGTCCCAACCGGGGCTGAGAGTGTCTGTGTCGAGTCCACCAGTGACGTGATCCAGAAGTGATTTTGCTTTCCTTGACCCAGCTTCTGCATTGTCGGGGCTGGGCCATTCACCCCTCATGACTCCTGTGTTCTAGCTCTTGGCAGCTCAACACGTATGCCTTGGCAAATGCCTGGTTTCCCTGCCAAGAATTGCATTTTCCTGCCTGAGTAGTGTCCCTGGCGCATGGTACTCCTGCAAATAACTAAGAACTCCTATTTTTAGGGATGCAGTCTACAAGGGCAGGGGCTGCACCAGATGGGTTTTAAGGGCTCTTCATGCCTTGAAAAGCCATGACTCTACATTTGGTTGTTTTTCGCTCGATCTTATATCGTGGTACTTCTCATTCTTATGTTCTCTCTTATTGATTGCAACCTTTTTGAGATCAGTGACTACATAGTTTTAGTTTTAAAACATATCTAAAGCCCTTAGAGTTTCAATAGTTCTTTCTTTTGAAATGGAAATGGTTTTAGGAAAAGCAACAGTCCAAAGAAAAGTAATCTTAGAAGTAAAAAGAGTCTTTATTTTTAGAAAAATGTCCCCTTTTATATAGCTCTTTTATATTTCTCCTGTATGACGAACTCAATGAGCACAGAATTCCAATGGCCGGGGCTGTGTTTAATGGTGATGGTAATTGTGTTTCAGTTAAAAGCAGACCATCTCACAAAAAAAGGCAAAGGTGTCCATTAACATTGCTGATTACTTCCAGCACATTCTGGAGGTTGTAGTCAAGATTAGAGTCATATTGCTTAGTTTTATTTTTAATATAATGATTGAAAGTGTTCATGCTGCTTAATAGAATGGAATGACCCCAGATATTATTTATTTATTTGTATTTTAATTTTTATTTACAATTAAAAATAATTTGTTCCTTTTTGGCTGCTCTGGGTCTTCATTGCTCTGTGCAGGCTCTCTCTAGTTGTGGTGTTTGGGGTCTAGAGAGTGCAAGCTTCAGTAGTTGCGGCTTAAGGCCTCAGTAGTTGTGGTGCACAGGCTTAGTTTCCCCTCAGCATGTGGGGTCTTCCTAGACCAGGGATTGAACCTGTGTCCCCTGCGTTGGCAGGCAGATTCTTAGCCACTGGACTACCAGGAAAGTCCCCATATATTGTTAACATAGAGGAGGAGTTGGCAAAATCCTACAGCCTGTAGGCAAAATCCGGCCCTCTGCTTATATCTGTAAATAAAGTTTTATTGGAACACTGCCATGCTCATCTGTTTACATATTGTCTAGGGCTATTTGTGTACTACAGTGACAGCACTGAGTAGTTGTGACAGAGACTATATGGCTGGCAAAACCAAAAATATTTATCTTTGTTACTTTACAGAAAACATTTGCAAACGCCACACCTTAACATTAAGGGCAGTTAATAAAGTCTAAGCTTTTATTTTGTTCTGTATTTCATTTCATTTCACTTTCTTTTATGATGCTCATTTCCTTTTGAGCAATGAGCAATTTGGTGGGTTTTCAGTCCATTTATATGATACCTTCTGCTCAAGAATTTTAAGTCTGTTTGCTTATAGGTTTGCACATCTGGCACAAGGCTTATAAGCTCTTTCTAGACTCAGAGAGGTTAATTTGCCTTCATAAAGTTGCACGTTCAGATGGTAATGGGAGCCCAGAAGAGAGCTCAGGTTTACAATTCAAATCCAGGCCCCATGTGATGACCATTTGTGTTTGAAGTTGTGATTCCTACATTGCACCAAAACCTGTATAAAAGGAAAATATTTAGTCAACTAATTGGTTTTCTGTCTACCGTTTAACCTGATTAATAACAATAGCAAAATCCACATCAGCTATTGTTGTTGTTGTTCAGTCACTCAGTCTTATCTGACTCTTTGTGACCCCATGGACTGTAGCCCACCAGGCTTCTCTGTCCTTGGAATTCTCCAGGCAAGAATACTGGAGTGGGTTGCCATTTCTTTCTCCAGGGGATCTGCCTGACTCAGGGGTTGATCGCACATCTCCTTCCTTGGCAGATGGATTCGTTACCACTCAGCCACCAGGGAAGCCCACCAACAGCTATACTTGCAGACAAATGGCATCTTTGAAAAAGCTGTACAGATCTCCTCTTGTCCATGATGCCTTTTCTAAGTGGTTGAGTTAGAATAATGCTTCCACTTCATACCCCTCAATGTGTCTCCCTAGACACCAGTCCTGGACCTCATGTTATAAGAGTCCTCCTCTGTCTATACTACTCCTCAAGCCCAGGGTTCTGTTGGGCTAAGTGAATGTGGACCCCGGCCCTGCTCTGGACCACACGTCCTGTACACAAGACCTAGGAATTCTCTGCTGAAATGTCCAAGTCCACTTCTAAGCCTGCATGGATTCTTCCCAATGTTCCTCCTGTATCTGAGGGCAGATGGCATTGCTGGGCACAGCCTCAGGCCTGAAAGCTGGCCAAGGAGACAGCTGTTTGAATGTCCAGATGGCTCCTGTCATGCGCCTGAGGCCCTTCATGGTTTGAACCTCATTGAATTTGTGACTGTAGTGATTTCCAAGCCTGGTTATTGGGGGATTTTTACTCTTGGAACCCACACACCATGCTGTGAGGAAGCACAAGCAGCCACAGAGAGATCATATGTAGTATTCTGGTCCTATCCAGAATTGACCACCCAGTATGTGAATGAATGAGCCTGCAAATGATTCCAGCCCTTGTTGTTGGGTTGCCTCCATCTGAGGCCCTAGACATTGTAGAGCAGGGACAAGCCACCCTCTCTGCCCCTTCCAAAGTCCTGACCCACAGAGCTGTGAACAGAATGAAATGATCATTTTATGGCACCAGGTTTGGGATGGTTTGTAATGCAGCAGTAGTAATTGGGACATTGGGTTTCCATGTGGTTGTCAATGTAGTGACATGATGTTGTTTCAGTCCTGAAATATCTATCAAGCTCCCCAAATGCCTTAACCACTGTGTGTGGATATCAGAGATGTGGAGTCAACAGAAGAGGTGGCTTTCGCATTCTAAAAGTTGATGAGCCAGGAGAGACTACTTACAAACCAATTAGTTTAATAATAGGTTTTAGGTAACATGGTGAATTTGCAGGACCTGGGCAAGAGTTTAAAAAAGATCTAAAAAAATAAAAATAAAAAAGATCTACTTTTCACCACCCTAATGTTTAGAGACATGGTGAGGAACCTATTGTAGTAAAAAGTGTGGACTGCCTCTACGAAGTGAGAGGTCTAAAATGTGCTCCATTTAAAATAATGATTAGTGGCTTGCAGTGGTTTCTTTCCCACTGAGTGGTTGATGATTTCATTGCATTTGCTATGTCCCAGTGGTATACAGTTTCTTTTATATGAAGTACTAAAATAGCTTTTCAAAAACAAGACAGGAAGTTTCATGCTCTAATGAACTAATATAGTAAAATGTCAATATCATTAACTGGAAAAAAAAAGAGCAGATGAATGTTTGCGTTCAGTTCTGCTGTGAAAGTTCTTTTCTTTGGAAAAGTTCTTGTATTGAATAATGCTTAATTTGACATTGTCAGGAATTTATAATCATTACCATTAATGCAGCAAAAAAAATGTATGACAAATAAGCAAAGACTGTATATAAAGATTCCATAAATTTTTGTCCAAATGGTTTCTTCTAAAGTTGGGGCATATGCTCAAGATATGATGATCATATGAAGTCTTCATGGATTTTTTAACGTACATAAATTTAAATTTACAGTGAATTCAAAGAAAGGGAAAAATTCGGATTGATGGAGGCTTTGCTGACACAACATTATAGAAATCCAAACAGAGTAGCTTTCTATACTTTCTTGAATTTTTCAATTTGATGTGCTTTTTGTAGATTCTGAGAGTGGCTCTTGAGAAATAGAGACAAATACTTCTAAAGCTGGGTCAGAAGTGATTTTGAATGGTGTTTTCCAGAGCCTCCCTTAAAATTATTCTTCTTTACCTTATCCTTAGCTGAGTTCAGCCCTTTTCGAGGTTAAGGAAGTCCCTGCTCTCATTTTCTTTGGGGCTCAGAGTGGGCAACCTCTTAGTGCCAAAACATTCAGCCTCTTCCAAAGTTGTTGACTTGCTCAGTAGCGTCCGACTCTTTTGTGACCCCATGTAGCCTGCCAGGCTCCTATGTCCATGGAGTTTCCCAGGCAAGAATACTGGAGTGGGTTGCCATTCCCTTCTCCAGGGGTCTTCCTGACTCAGGGATTGAACCCAGGTCTCCTGCATTGGCAGATGGATTCTTTACCACTGGGCCACCAGGGAAGCTCTTCTGGCAAAATACACTTCTCCAAACACAATTTCTAGGTGTTACATGACAAGTGTCTGCCTGTCAGGGTTTCCTGGGTGAAGAAGCAGGCCAAGTTTACCTTGGAGAGTAAATACTCCTAAAGATGAAGACACAGTGGTGTCCAGTTGGGGAGCCCCATGGTTTTCAAATCTGCCCCATGGTACATCTTCAGTGTCCCGTGGAGGGAAGGAAAGGGGAGTGTGGCAGATGGAGTTCTCTGTGCCCCACCTAAATTGTAATCAGTTGTCTCTGGGTTCTCTGTTTTATAGATCAGACTTCCTTGCAAGTTTTCATCTGGGGAACTTTTGTAAGTCAGTGTAGCACTTCACTGTTCACATTTGTCTCATTTGATCCTTAAAAATACTGGTGTTGGAGAATGGCTTCTGTGCTTTGCTAAATAATTTACAGAAAACTCATTTCAGTTATTCATCTCCCACTCATGATTTAGCCTAGCTAGACCTTTTTAACACCAAAAATTGAAATCAGCAACCCAAAGAGGTCAGTTGTTGGAATCATGAAGAAAGCAATGATGCCAGATGCTCCAGGTCTCCTGCCTTTGGCTCCAAAGGAGATGATTCTTAGGATTTGAATGTTTGTTTTATTAAGTTGCTTTGTTGCTCATTCGCATCTGACTCTGTGACCCCATGGACTGCAGCACACCAGGCTTCCCTGTCCTTGTCTGTCTCCCGGAGTTTGCTCACACTCATGTCCATCTAGTCAGTGATGCCATCCAACCATCTCATCCTGTCGCTCCCTTCTCCTCCTGCTCCTCAATTAATTGTTTAATTGTGAAAAACACATAGACGTCCCAACTTAATGACACATGTTGACCTTGACATGGTTCCACCTGGAGCCTCACCATTTTGCTTGTTTCACGAGGTCATTTGGGCAAAGTAAAGGGGAGAAGCATTGAGAAGGTCACATCGAATCTCAAGTTTCAACAGCAGAAGAGCTTGTTGATGATCTGAACAAACAAATCTAAGTCCTGTGGTAGTGTCATCCTTCTGCTAGGACCTTGTCCTGTGGAAGTACTCCCCACCCCGCAATGTCTTGTTCACGGTCACTCTCTACTGATTCCTCTACCTTAAGGCAATCACCGTATCATAAAGGGAGAGAGAGGGACTTATATTTTATTGTTGCTTAGTGTGACAGGCTATCTCTAATGTGATCCTCACTATGTTATACTCATGTCCAGTGTAACCCCCTTCTCTTGAGTGTGGGCTTCCCTAGTGACTTGCTTCTAACCAATAACATGGCAAACATGGGAAGACCCTTCTCTGAGGTTGTTACCTGCAGTTTGCCAGCCAGCTAGGGGTGGCCAATAGATGTTTGTGTGACCCACAAGGTTACCCTAGAGTATGTTACCTCATACGGAGTTCAGGTTTGTGTTAAGATAGATTAACTGCTGTTAACAAAAGGTGACAAAAATGTATATTGGCTCTTACATAACAAAAGTCAATTTCTTTTAGTTTTTTAGATTAAATTTTTATTTTATATTGGAGTATAGTTGGTTTATAATGGTGTGTTAGCTTCAGGTGTACAGCAGAATGGTTCAATTATAATAATACACATATCTCTTCAAATTCTATTCCCATGTAGGTTATTACAGAATATTGAATAGAGTTCCTTGTGTTGTCCAGTAGGTCCTTGCTGATTATCTGCTTTATATATAGAACTATGTATCTGTTAATCCCAAACTCTAAATTTATCCCACCCACCCCTTTTTCCCATTTGATAACCATAAGTTTGTCTTCTATGTCTGTGAGTCTTTCTCTATTTTGTAAATAATTTCCTTTGTATCATTTGTTTAGAGTCCACATGTAAGTGAAATCATATTTGTCTTTCTCTGTCTGACTTAGAAATCCATTTCTTGATCATGAAACAGTACTGGGTAAGAAAAAAGGTTGTCAGAATGTCTCTCCCTCCTCCACAGTCATTCAGGCCCCCAGGGTGATGGAAATTCTGCCACTTTTAAGCTAAAACTTCCAGGGGTGCTCTAGATGTGGGGGTCATCATGATTCCAGCCAGCTAGAAGGGCAAGAGCCCATGGAGGAACTCCATGTAGAAGATGTAAGCCGGGCCTAGGAGTGGGGCACGTTGCTTCTGCTCATATCCCTTGCCCAGATCTCAGACACCTGATGACTCCTTCCTTTGAGGGAGGCCGGGAGAGGCAGCCCTTCGCTGCATGGCCATTTCCTTCTGACAACTCTGTATTAAGGAGACCATGAAAGAATTTTTGGTAGACAGCTATATTTTCTGCCCTACTGCTTCTGGAAAATTGAACTCTTTCCAGTGGGGTAGACAGATTAGCAGTCAGATATGACTTGAGAGGTTTAATAATCTAGCACTCTTCAGCAAGGCCTGTTGCTTCCCACCTTTATTATGAGTCCTTCCATTGTTGCTTCTCCCACCCATCAACCAGCCAACCGGATCTTTAGCTACTGCCCTTGATTCAGTGAAGTGAAAGTGAAAGTGTTCATTGCTAGTTGTGTCTGACTCTTGGTGAACCCATGGACTGTGGCCCACCAGGCTCCTCTGTCCATGGGATTCTCCAGGCAAGAATACTGGAGTGGGTTGCTATTCCCTTCTCCAGAAGATCTTCCCGACCCAGGGTTTGAACTTGGGTCTCCTGCACTGCAGGAAGAGTCTTTAATGTCTCAGCCACCAACCGGGCAGTCCCTTAATTCAATGTTGGAACTAATTCAGGACTTCTGTGTTCCCATCCCGGGAAAAGGAGGAAATGAGATGTTCTCCTTGACTGTACATTGAGGGGACTTCTTTTTTCCACTGTGCCTCTGAACCACTTGCACTGGGGCCTGAAGGACTCTGAAGTCTGAATCAGGCTAGTGCTTGCCTTGTCCCTTATAGATCTGTCTCTGAGATTTGCCTCATCAGAATCCTTTCCTTGGTTTTAAACCATCACTTCTTTGGTTTCCTTGGATATCACATTTCCCTCGTTCACTATGATAAGCAGGGATTTAAATTTCTCCTTATGGACTTAAGACTTCCAGTTTTCTATCTCTTCGCTTTAAGGTCTCTGAGCTCCATACTGTCCACTTGACATTTCCAAGTCCATGTCCATGGGCAGTCCACATTGCACATGACTCATGGATGCCATTCCTGACTGCTAGTTGACATTAGCCAGCCTCTCCCACTCCTTGGCAAATGTCCATTTGTATTTTCTCTGTAATGCTTACCACTATCTGAAGTTACTCGTCCATTTACTTGTTTGGCTGTTGATCATCTATCCTAGTATGTACGCTCTCCACAGCTGCCAGGACTTGGTTTTCCTTGGGCAGACTCTAGCACAGTGCCTGGGGAATAGCCAACACAGTGCTCCATGGCTATTTGACAAATGAATACCTGAAGAATTCATTGTGAGGAGGTCCCCCTGAGGTATAGATGCCAATGTAGGAAAATTCCTGTGGAAGTAGCAGACATATTGACTAGGTGAGTTGGGAATTGCTTTCCCACTAAGACCACTCCCAATGGGGGAGAGGTAATTGCCCGTCAGGTTACTGGAGTGCCCTCCTGTTGGGGGGTAGTGGCAAAGCAGGTGGACACAACAGATATTTAGTGAAGTTTGTAATTATTGCATAGAAAAAAATAGTGTTGAGTCCCTAGATCAGAGTGGGAAACATTCTTCTATAAAAGGCTAGATAATAGTTTAGGACTCGTGAACCATATGGTTTCTGCTGAAATTGCTCATCTCTGCCATGGTAACAGGAGAGTAGTCACAGACATTATGTCAGCAAATGGGCGTGTTGTTGCCATTCAGTTGCTAAGTGGTGCCTGACTCTTTGCAACCCCATGGACTGCAGCACCCCAGGCTTCCCTGTCCTTTACCATCTCCCAGAGTTTGCTCAAACTCAGGTCCGTTGAGTCAGTGATGCCATCCAACCATCTCATCCTCTGTCGCCCCCTTCTCCTCTTGCCTTCAATCTTACCCAGCATTGGGGTCTTTTCCAAAGAGTCAGCTCTTTGCATCAGGTGGCCAAAGTATTGGGCATGGCTGTGTTGCAATAAAGCTTTCTTGTAAACGCTTTGCTTCAGTCGTGTCTGACTCTGTGTGACCCCATAGACGGCAGCCCACCAGGCTCCCCGTCCCTGGGATTCTCCAGGTAAGAACACTGGAGTGGGCTGCCATTTCCTTCTCCAGATGTAGTTTGGTGACCCCTAACCTAAATGGTCAAACACGCAGCCTTGTATATATTGGGATTTTTTCCAGCTCTCATGGCTACTTAATAAATAATGTTCCATAAAACATTCTCAGAAACTTCCCTGGTGGTCCAGTGGTTAGGACTCTGTGCTTCCAGTGCAGGAGGTGCAGGTTTGGTCCCTGGATGGGGAACTAAGATATCACGTACTGTGCGGCAGTCAAAGAAAAAAGTTAAAACACCCATTTTCCTGCAGTCCTTGAACTTGAGTCTCTAGGGGCCCTCTGGAATGGGAGGGGGGCGGGGTGGGGAGAAGGAAGAGAGCCTCCCAGGCCTGAATGGTTAATGTTTATATTGCAACATAAATTACTCTTTGCTCCAGATTGCCTGGGCTATCCATGTAGAATGATTAATGTCAAGATGATAAAATGATGCAGTCTCTTGAATTTGATTCCAGCTGTTCCTGTCTTTGATATGATTTGTGAATGACATTTGTATTTTTCACTGGTGATTAGTTAATGCTGGGAAGGACGGCCAGATGATAGCTGTCTAGAAAGCTAAAGCCAAAAGATTTACTTGGCTGGAAAACTGTTCAATAGAGTATCATTACAACGTTTACCACAAATTCATTTAGCATTTGTCGTTAGAAGGTTCTTAGCATTGGGGAAGCAATCTATAGCCTGAGGGATTTCTGAGACCATTTGATTATACCACGATTACAAAGCAATGGTAACCGAAAAGGGCTTCCATGTACGTGATGCATGGCTCTTGTTTAGAAGTCAAGTGAACTCTTAAATGATTCCATTTTTTGAGAGCCCTTATTGACTTGTTCATAGAGGACATCTCACTGTGAGTCTCAGTTTGGAAGCCAAGTATCAAAAGTTACTGGGTTTAGCCCACAGTGATAACGGTGACCATTTATAGAGGCACTTGAAGTTTAGTGTGCCAGGCATTCAACTATTTCACACTCATTTTGTCTTCACAATAGTGCTTAAAATATTAAAAAAAAATTTATGTTTATTGGCATAGTATATTTACAATTTTGTATTAGTTTCAGGTGTACAGCAGTGATTTAGGTATACATGTAATTGATTCTTCTTCAGATTCTTTTCCCATATAGGTTATTACAAAATATTGAGTATAGTTCCTTGTGCTGTATACAGTAGGTCCTTGTTGATTATTTTATATATAGTAGTGTGTCTCTGTTAATCCCAAACTCCTAATTTATCCCTTTCCCCTACCTTTCCCCATTGGTAACCATAAATTTGTTTTTGTAGTCTATAAGTCTGTTTCTGCTTTGTATATAAATTCACTTGTATCATTTTTTAGATTCCACATATAAGTGCTATCACATGATGTTTGTCTTTATCTGGCTGACTTCACTTAGTATGATAATCTATAGGTCCATCCATGTTGCTGCAAATGGCATTATTCCATTATTATTTTTTTTTGGCTGAGTAATATTCCATCGTATTTATGTACCACATCTTCTTTATCTGTCAGTGGACATTTAGGTTGCTTCCATGTCTTGGCTATTGTAAATAGTGCTGCAATGAACACTGGGGTGCATGTATCTTTTCAAAGTACAGTTTTCTCTGGATATGTGCCCAGGAGTGGGGTTGCTGGATTGTATAGTAGCTCTATTTTAGTTTTTTAAGGAATCTCCATACTGTTTTCCATAGTGGCTGTACCAGTTTACATTCCCATAAACAGTGTAGTAGGGTTCACTTTTTTCCACACCCTCTCTCACATTTATTGTTTTTAGTATTCTTTTAAATTTTTGTATCATACAGGATAAGCATATATTCTTGTGAAAGTGTTAGTCACTCAGTCGAGTCTGACTCTTTGTGACCCCATGGACTGTAGCCCACCAGGTTCCTCTGTCCATGGAATTCTCCAGGCAAGAATACTGGAGTGGCTTGCCATTCCTTTCTCCAGGGGATCTTCCCGATCCAGGGATCAAACCTAGATCTCTTGGATTGCAGGCGAATTCTTTGCTGTCTGAGCCACCAGGGAAGCCAATACTGTATAATCTCTCTCTCTCTCTTTTTTTTTCTTGACCATTTACCATGGCATGCATGATCTTAGTCCCCTGAACAGGGACCAAACCTTGCCCCCTGCAGTGGAAGTGCAGAGTCTTAACCAGTAGATTGCCAGTACATAGATACATATTCTTGCACCTTGATTAATTTATTTTTTCTAGTAGTTTTTTTTAAATTTTATTTTATTTTTAAACTTTACAATATTGTATTAGTTTTGCCAAGTATCGAAATGAATCCGCCACATGTATACCTGTGTTCCCCATCCTGAACCCTCCTCCCTCCTCCCTCCCCATACCCTTCCTCTGGGTCTGTAGAATTTTTTTTTTCATTCTGCTGATATTTTTTAAAATTTATTTTTTTATTAAAATATAGTTCACTTCAGGATTTATTGTAAGTAGACTTTTTAATAATGGTCATTCTGACTGGTGTGAGGTGACACCTCATTGTGGTTTTGATTTGCTTTTCTCTGATAGCTAGCGATATTTCACACCAGTGCTCTTAAGCATTATGCTACACTGTCAGAATATCCATCCACCCACCAAGTCATTGGAAAGGCAGCCCATGCAGTGTCTTGTTCTCTCTGCATCCCTGTGGCCTCTTAGATCATGACTCTGGGGATAAGGATGGGATGAGTTTAATTGGGAGTTCCTTAGCCTCAGGAGCATTGATACCCGGGGCTGGATCATTCTTTGTTGCCGTGGGGACTGTTCTGTGTGCTGGAGGATGTTGAGCAGCATTTCTGATCTCTACTCCCTAGATGCCAGTATCACCCCCTCTCCAAGTTGTGACAGACAAAAATGGCTCCAGACAATGCCAGTGTCCTCTGGAGAATAAAATCACTCCAAAATGGGAAATACTGGTTTAACTCAATCTCCCCAATGTATCATTGAGCATTTAAAATTGTCCTTGGGGTTCAGCCTGATTTTCACTTCCTGTGTGAGACCATCTTCCAATGAGTTTCTCTTTATTTGAGGAATTGAAGTGGAAGCTGTGTCTAATTTATTCTGAATTCTGTTTCATGGAAAATAGAGTTCATTATGATGTTGGCAACAATGACTGAATTCTCTCCTCTGGATCTCGTGATCCAAATTAGTACGAAGAAAGTATCAATTTTTTTCAAGTGAAAAGAATAGAAAATAAAGGAGTGTCTCTCTCCCACACCCCTCCCCCCAGCTCTTCTGGATTGACGTCTTCATAACCTTGAACTTGAGGTAAATAAACGAGTGATTTCTCTGCTTGTGAAGTCATGAGCAGGGTTTTTGTTGACCTTTGTGCTATTCTGTATTTTCACAACACTCTGTAAGAAACAGCATTTTTCAAAAAATCAGATAAAAATTCTTCTAAAAATGAAGTTACTAATCCAAGCTTAGATTTCTAGCTGAAGTTAACAATTTCTTTAATTGTTAGACCTAAAAGCAAGGTTAAACTTAGCTTTCTGACCTGTATGCTCACACCATTGTAGCTGCAACTTCTTACTGAGAGCTTGATTGGCTGGACCTATGAAACAATCTATTACTTAATAATGCAAATATAATTAGAGCAACATCCTGAAAATTTGAAGTGCCAGGGACCTGGAAAAATAAACATCTCACTGCCAGTTTTGAGTTATTGACTATTTTCATTAAAGAACAGTGAAGGACAGGAACAGCAGTTGCTTTGAATTACATGCTGTTTGGAATCGGCAACAGTGGATTAACAAGGTTTTACTACATTTCAGATGTTTGTCAATGATTGATGGTCGGCATTCACATCTACATATGCTTACCAGGCTTTGGGGGCACAAGGTCTTTGAGACAGAGGTTATGTCTTTTACTGATTGCACAACAGGCCAGACCACACTGGAGAGCCCCAATAGGTTGGCAGAACATGTTGACCATGATAACAGCGTACGGACTATTTAGCTCAGAATCCCAAGGCCAAGGTGGAAACAGCCTGGGAACAATGCCTGCAAAGGCTTTTTACGACTAAAAAGCCCCAAGCAAGCATATAGCTTTCCCAATCACAAAGACTCTTGGCTCCAGCCTGTCATTAAAATGTGGGCACAGACCCAGCCCTGGGTCCCGGAAAGCCACCCCCTTCCAGGCCCAGGAGCATGCTGCCCTGAATGGAGGAGGAAGCCCTGGCCATGGGCCCCCTGGAAGCTGAGAAGCCTCCTGAGTGGCCCGGACGCCAGCTCCCACCTGGAGAAGTTGGAGAAGTGATGACTTTCAGGCTGGGGCTTGCAGAAACAGAATTCCCAATTCCCAGCCAAAGAACATAATGCTGAAGTTGAAAAACAAATGAAATTCATACAAACTAAACCCAACAATTCCCTTTCCTCATTGGAAAGGAAATAGTTGGGAGATGGGGTCGTGGACGAACCGTATAAAAGGCCACACTCCTTCCTTCCTTCCTCCTTCTGGCAGAAGCTCGAGGAAACTGAGCTCAGAGTTAACAAGGTCAGAAGGTTCCATCTGCTGGTCCCTCTGATTGGCAGCACCCTCCATGGGGTTCCTTCTACCATCATGACAGATTTCCTTTGGTGCTGAATTTTTGTTTAGCTTCTGGTTCTTTGTGCGATTGAAGCAATTGGATTTCTTAACCAGAATTAAGTTGTTAAGTCCCTTATTGCACAAGGGAGGAAACGTTCTCAAGTAATTTTCATTCAGACTAAATGGGGGTAAACGGGTCTTGAAATAGAAGGAAAGAATTAAAATATTCAAGAGTAACTATTCCCAGGTATGTTTTTCTCCCGTAGGAAACAGTGGTTTCAAGTTTATGGAGCAGGTTAATGAGTTGGAGAACCTTGCCTGTTGGCCTGGGTCCTAAAATAAGACTTTTAAACACACTTCAAAAATATACAACACTTCTCATTAATGGCCGATGAAGAATTAGGTCTTGAATCAGAATGTAAAGGCAGAATGATTCATATAATAATATGTAACAGAAATGAGGTTTTTCAGAAATGAAAATTTTCATTGATTACATGATTCCCGGAACAATGTGGACATTTATTTTGCTTTGCCTTTTTTTTTTTTTTTGATGTTCTTTGCTATTTTCAAACATTTCGTTAATATATATTGCTAGACTGGAGAAAATAGACTAAATTTGAGAGTCGACAACTTGATGTGCCCTAAAGAGAAGTCAAGAAGTCAACTTTCCTTCAAACATCTGTAGAAGAAGGAAAAAAATTTGTTTTGGTTTTGCTTCAAGGTGGGGTGATGGTTGGGGAACTTTTATGCCTGTTGTTTTATTCTGTTTCTCCTTTATGTCTCCAGAGCAGAAACATTTGTTCCCTTTACTAATATTAACTTAATGGGAATTAACTGACCATCTATTGGCTCATCATCATTGGTTGGTTTCTCTTGCTGTCAGTTTTTATTCTGCCATATCTCTTGTATCACCTCAACCAGCACATCTTTTCTTTTTGTTCTTCCTGAGATGCTGGATCCTGGAAGCACCACTCCTCTCTGTGTTATATGGTGACAAGTGAGAGTTAGGCCTACCTTCACTTGAACAAATTCTTTACTACTTGTAACAAATCTGAATTGTGTACTACATTAATCTAACATTGTCCTCCTTTTCTTTTTTCCTTCATGTATTTCCCTTTCTCCCTCTCTCTCCCTTACCCCCTCCTTCAGATTGAAGTCTTTTCTTTCCTCCTTCCTTCCTTCTTTTTTAAAATACTAAATATCCTAGTATTTTAAAATATCCTAGTATTGGACTGCAAGGAGATCAGACCTGAAGGAAATCAGTCCTGAATATTCATTGGAAGGACTGATGCTGAAGCTGAAACTCCAATACTTTGGCCACCTGATGTGAACAGCTGACTCATTGGAAAAGACCCAGATGCTGGGAAAGATTGAAGGCATGAAGAGAAGGGCATGACAGAGGATGAGATGGTTGGATGGCATCACCAACTTGATGGACTTGAGTTAGAGCAAGCTCTGGGAGTTGGTGATGGACAGGGAAGCCTGGCATGCTGCAGTCCATGGGGGTCACAAAGAGTCAGACATCACTGAGCGACTGAACTGAACTGAAATATCATAAGCTGTGTTAGGTACCAGAGATATTAAAAAGTAATAATTAAGCTCAACACCTCCCTTCAGGGAGCTTCTGCTCCAACAGAGGAAAGAATCTCTCAAGGCAGAGCAGAATTTTGTGTAGTCTTCTGAGCTGTGCAAAGAAGAGAAAAGATATGATAGTTATGCTTTTTTACATTGAAATAAGTTGATTTACAAAGTTGTGTTAGATGGAGAGAAGACAATCTCTTTAACAAGTGGTGCTGGGAAAACTGGTCAACCACTTGTAAAAGAATGAAACTAGAACACTTTCTAACACCATACACAAAAATAAACTCAAAATGGATTAAAGATCTAAACATAAGACCAGAAACTATAAAACTCCCAGAGGAGAACATAGGCAAAACACTTTCCGACATAAATCACAGCAGGATCCTCTATGACCCACCTCCCAGAGTATTGGAAATAAAAGCAAAAATAAACAAATGGGACCTAATTAAACTTAAAAGCTTTTGCACAACAAAGGAAACTATAAGCAAGGTGAAAAGACAGCCTTCAAAATGGGAGAGAATAATAGCAAATGAAGCAACTGACAAAGAATTAATCTCAAAAATATACAAGCAACTCCTGCAGCTCAATTCCAGAAAAATAAATGACCCAATCAAAAAATGGGCCAAAGAACTAAACAGATATTTCTCCAAAGAAGACATACAAATGGCTAACAAACACATGAAAACATGCTCAACATCACTCATTATCAGAGAAATGCAAATCAAAACCACAATGAGGTACCATTTCACACCAGTCAGAATGGCTGCAATCCAAAAGTCTACAAGCAATAAATGCTGGAGAGGGTGTGGAGAAAAGGGAACCCTCTTACACTGTTGGTGGGAATGCAAACTAGTACAGCCACTATGGAGAACAGTGTGGAGATTCCTTAAAAAACTGGAACTAGAACTGCCATACGGCCCAGCAATCCCACTGCTAGGCATACACGCTGAGGAAACCAGAATTGAAAGAGACACGTGTACCCCAATGTTCATCGCAGCACTGTTTATAATAGCCAGGACACGGAAGCAACCTAGATGTCCATCAGCAGATGAATGGATAAGAAAGCAGTGGTACATATACACAATGGAATATTACTCAGCCATTAAAAAGAATATATTTGAATCAATTCTAATGAAGTGGATGAAACTGGAGCCTATTCTACAGAGTGAAGTAAGCCAGAAAGAAAAACACCAATACAGTATACTAACGCATATATATGGAATTTAGAAAGATGGTAACGATAACCCTATATGCGAGACAGCAAAAGAGACACAGATGTATAGAACAGTCTTTTGGACTCTGTGGGAGAGGGCGAGGGTGGGATGATTTGGGAGAATGGTATTGAAACATGTATATTATCATGTGTGAAACAGATTGCCAGTCCAGGTTCAGTGCATGAGGCAGGGCATTCAGGGCTGGTGCACTGGGATGACCCAGAGGGATGGGATAGGGAAGGAGGTGGGAGGGGGTTTCAGGATGGGGAACACGTGTACACCCGTGGCAGATTCATGTCAATGTATGGCAAAACCACTACAATATTGTAAAGTAATTCAGTTCAGTTCAGTCACTCAGTCATATCTGATTCTTTGCGACCCCATGAATCGCAGCACGCCAGGCCTCCCTATCCATCACCAACTCCTGGAGTTCACTCAAATTCATGTCCATCGAGTTGGTGATGCCATCCAGCCATCTCATCCTCTGTCGTCCCCTTCTCCTCCTACCCCCAATCCCTCCCAGCATCAGAGTCTTTTCCAATGAGTCAACTCTTTGCATGAGGTGGCCAAAGTATTGGAGTTTCAGCTTTAGCATCAGTCTTTCCAATGAACACCCAGGACTGATCTCCTTTAGAATGGACTGGTTGAATCTCCTTGCAGTCCAAGGGACTCTCAGGAGTCTTCTCCAACACCACAGTTCAAAAGCATCAATTCTTCAGTGCTCAGCTTTCTTCACAGTCCAACTCTCACATCCATACATGACCACTGGAAAAACCATAGCCTTGACTAGACGGACCTTTGCTGGCAAAGTAATGTCTCTGCTTTTTAATATGCTATCTAGGTTGGTTATAACTTAGCCTCCATTAAAATAAATAAATTTATATTAAAAAAAAACAAAGTTGTGTTAGTTTCAGGTGTACAGCAAAGTGATTCAGTTATACATATCTGTTCTTTCTCAAGAATTTTTCCCTTAGAGATTATTACAAAATATTGAGTATAGCTTCCTGTGCTATTCAGTAGGTCTTTGTTGCTTATTTAATTTATACATCATAGTGTGTATATGTTAATACCAAACTCCTAATTTATCCCTGCCCCTCTTTTCCAAAGTATACAAAAGCTATGCTTTGAAGCAGCCATATCTTTCCCAAAAGAAGTCTCCCACATTAGTCTACACAGAATACGTCTCCGGGTGTTAGCAACAAAACAAAACAAGTAAAATACCCACCTATTCTCTCAAGTTAGCCTTGGGAAGAGAAACTTATTTCCTGACGGCAGAGCAGTAGTGTGGCAGACACGGCCGTGACCCAAAGCAGTGTCTTGCCTTGAAGTCTAATTTGGAAGGTGAGGGTGACAGTATTTCCTGTGCTGAAAGAAAGTCTAGAAAGAATCCATTTTTGCAGTGTTGTAAAGAAATATTTTGGGAGCTTAAGTAAATTCCTTTGTAGTATTTTTAAAAACACAAATTGTAATCTATCTTTTTTTGGCAGTAACAATATAAAAAATATTATCAGTAATTATACCAGGATTTCCTCTGCTTGAATTCTAACTTTAATTTGGAATTCAGATCTTTAGGTATTTGCTTTACTTCTTTATTGAAGAACAGTTGATGTATGATACAAGTAGTGATTCAGAATTTGTAAAGGTTATAATCCATTTATGCTTATTATAAAATGTTGGCTCTATTCCTTGTCTTGTACAGTATATCTTGTAGCTTATTTTATACACAGTGGTTTGAACCTCTTAAAGCCCTATGTCTGTATTGCCCCTCTGTCTTTCCCTCTCTCTACTGGTGAGCAGTACTTTGTTTTCTGTATCTGTGAGTCTGCTTCTTTTGTGTTTTATTCACGGCTGGTGCTGCTAAGTTGCTTCAGTTGTGTCCGACTCTGTGCGACCCCATAGACGGCAGGCAGCCCACCAGGCTCCCTCGTCCCTGGGATTCTCCAGGCAAGAACACTGGAGTGGGTTGCCATTTCCTTCTCCAATGCAGGAAAGTGAAAAGTGAAAGTGAAGTCTCTCAGTCGTGTCCGACTCTTAGCGACCCCATGGACTGCAGCCCACCAGGCTCCTCCATCCATGGGATTTTCCAGGCAAGAGTACTTGAGTGGGGTGCCATTGCCTTCTCCAGTTTTATTCACTAGTTTGTTGAATTTTTTAGATTCCACATATACATGACATTGTACAATATTTGTCTTATTTAATTTAGCATAATCCCTTCCAAGTACATCCGTGTTGCTTCAAATGGAAAAATTTCATTCCTCTTTATGGTTGAGTAGTATTCTACACACAATAGAATATATATATTCACATTTCTCTGTGTGTGTATATACGTATATACACAAACCACCTTTTCTTTATCCAAAACTCTCTTGATGGATAATTAGGTTGCTTTCATATCTTGGCAATTTAAAATAGTGCTGCTATAAACATTGGTGTGTGTTTGAATTAGTGTTTTTGTTTTTATCAGATATTTACCCAGGAGTAGAAATACTCAGTCATATGGTAGTTATATTTTTAGTTTGTTAAGAAACCTCCACACTGGTTTCCATAATGGCTGTATCAATTTACATTCCACCTGGCAGTTCGTTTTATTTCTCTCCCTCAGTTCTTGTCTCATCGTGACAAAGATTTGGAACGGTGGACAAAAGGGTATAAAACAATAGACAAATTACAGCCAGTTACAGCTCAAGCAGACACAACTTTTAATAAACAAGATACTCCCGAGATGTGGAACAGGCCAACCCTGAAGGAGTCATCATAATTCCTCTTGGCTTCCCCTTTTTATACTTCCAATGTCCTCTTGGTTCTTCCCCGTGCAAAATAGGGTTGTACCTGCCACTAATCAGGAAAGGGAATGCAAATGGGCATTTGCTCAAGGCTGATTGTCAGTTGTAAATTAGATAGCAACAGACTCTGTTGCGCATGTCTTTCCCATAATTCAGTCTGTTATAATCAGATGTATGTATGCATAGAATATTTATTAACCCTTAATGGCTCCTACCTGCCTAAGGTTACTTGAGAATACAGCTTTGCAGCAAGGGTGCATGTGACAGAGTTGGAGAAGCCTCAGTTTAGTTCAGTCACTCAGTCGTGTCTGATTCTTTGTGACCCCATGGACTGCAGCATGCCAGGCCTCCCTGTCCATCACTAACTCCCAGAGCTTGCTCAAACTCATGTCCATCAAGTCAGTGATGCCATCCAACCATCTCATCCTCTGTCGTCCCATTCTCCCACCTTCAATCTTTCCCAGCATCAGGGTCTTTTCCAATGAGTCAGTTCTTCACATCAGGTGGCCAAGTTCAGTTCAGTTCAGTAGCTCAGTCATATCCAACTCTCTACAACCCCATGGACTGCAGCACGCCAGGCCTCCCTGTCCATCACCAACTCCTTGAGCTTGCTCAAACTCATGTCCATCAAGTTGGTGATGCCATTTAACCATCTCATCCTCTGTCGTCCCCTTCACCTCCCGCCATCAATCTTTCCCAGCATCAGGGTCTTTTCCAGTGAGTCAGTTCTTTGCATCAGGTGGCCAAAGTATTGGAACTTCAGCTTCAGCATCAGTCCTTCCAATGAATATTCAGGACTGATTTCCTTTAGCATGGACTGGTTCGATCTCCTTGCAGTCCAAGGAACTCTCAAGAGTCTTCTCCAACACCACAGTTCAAAAGCATCAATTCTTTGGTGCTCAGCTTTCTTTATAGTCCAACTCTCACATCCATACATGACCACTGGAAAAACCATAGCTTTCACTAGGTGGACCTTTGTTGGCAAAGAAGTGCCTCTGCTTTTTAGTATGCTGTCTAGGTTGGTCATAGCTTTTCTTCCAAGGAGCAAGTGTCTTTTAATTTCATGGCTGCAGTCACCATCTGCAGTGATTTTGGAGCCCAAGAAAATAAAATCTGTCACTATTTCCATTGTTTGCCCATCTATTTGCCATGAAGTGATGGGACTGGATGCCATGGTCTTAGTTTTCTCAAAGTTGAGTTTTAAGCCAACTTTTTTACTCTCCTCTTTCACTTTCATTAAGAGACTCTTTAGTTCTTTGCTTTCTGCCATAAAAGTGGTGTCATCTGTGTATCTAAGGTTATTGATATTTCTCCCAGCAAGCTTGATTCCAGCTTGTGCTCCTTCCAGCCAGGCATTTTGCATGTTGTATTATTATCTTAAAGGCTTGGTTAGCCCCTAATTCAGTTAGTTTCCAGACCCTGCCGAATGTGGAGGCTGCTGAGAAGATCCCCTGGAGGAGGGCATGGCAACCCACTCGAGTAATCTTGCCTGGAGAATCTCATAGACAGGAGCCTGGTGGGCTATGGTCCATAGGGTCACACACAGTTGGGAATGACTGAAGTGATTTTGCATGCATGCATGCCAGGTGCTGAGGAGGCTGACGGTCCCAAGGGGACTCGAGGGCTAATGCTGTCTCACTGGTGGGTGAGGCCAGGTCCTGGAGTTAGTGCTCAGCTGCTTGCAGGAAGAGCTGGGTCCTGGAGTTTGGCTGCATGGCCCAGGGATCCCAGAGCTGGTGTCAGATCACCGTGGGGTGGGGCAGGGGGCGGTTTCTAAGACAGTTGTGTACAGGAAGGGTCCAAGGTGTCCTGAAGCTTATGTTGGTCTGCTCGTGGCCTGGGACAGGTCTTAGCTGGTCCCTGGGCGGGGTCTGGCCTGCTGTGGGCAGACTGGGTCTGTAGGCTGCCGCACTGTGGTTTTCCTGCATCTGGTATCTGCCTCCTGGTGGGTGAGGCTGTTCTAGAGGCTCCTGCAAGCTTCCTTGGAGAAGGCAATGGCAAGCCACTCCAATACTCTTGCCTAGAAAATCCCATGGATAGAGGAGCCTGGTGGGCTACAGTCCATGGGGTCGCCATGAGTCGGTCGCAACTGAGCGACTTCACTTTCACTTTTCACTTTCACGCAGTGGAGAAGGAAATGGCAACCCACTCCAGTGTTCTTGCCTGGAGAATCCCAGGGACGGCAGAGCCTGGTGGGCTGCTGTCTACTGGGTCGCACAGAGTCGGACACGACTGAAGCGACTTAGCAGCAGCAGCAGCAAGCTTCCTAGAGGGCAGAGCCGGTGCCCGCCCACTGGTGGGTGGAGCCAGGTTCTGGCATTCTGGTGGGCAGGGCTGTGTTGAAGGTGGCTTGGGCTCAAGGAAGTCTCTAGGCAGCCTGTCTGCTGACGCCCGGGGCTGTGCACTACCTAGTTAGTTGCTTGCCCGGAGGTGTCCTAGTGCTGGTGCCTGCCAGGTGTTGGATGGGGAGATTGTGAATAGCAGTGATTTGACAATAAAAATCACCCCCCACCCCTACCGCTACCCCTCACCCCCCACCACCCCCTCCACCTCTCCAGGAGACTCTCTTAGACTAGCTGGTGCGTCTGGCCCAGGTTCCTATCAAAAGAATGCTTTTGCTCTCTGTCCTGGAGCTTTAGATTTTGCATGCACCCTTTAAGACTGAAGTCTCTATTACCCACAGTCATTTGGGATTCCTGAAATGAAGCCCTGCTGGCCTTCAGAGCCAAGTGATCTGGGGGCTTATCTTCCAGGTGCAGGACTGCAGGTTGGGGAGCCTGACATGGGACTTGGAGCTCTCACTCCTGTGGGACAACCTCTGCACTGTAATTGTTGTCCAGTCTGTGGGGCGGCCACCTGGGTGTATTCATACTTGATTATGTTGCGAGTCCGTCCCTCCTTGCCATCTCATTGTGCTTCTTTTTTAATTTTTTTGGTAGAAGATCTTTCCTGGGAGGTTCCAGTCTTTTCCATCAATGGTTTTTGTGCAGAGTTGTGATTTTGGTGTGCTTGTGAGAGGAGGTAAATTCTAGATCTTTCTACTCCATCATCTTGGTCAGTCTCTGTATTTGCATGTTTTGAGGCCTCCAGTTCCAGGGAGAAGAGGGAGTTGTTTTTTCTTCTGACATCTGTGCCTCCTTCTCTCCGAGCTTAACCATGTGCGGGCCTGGGACATTGAGCCAGTGAGCTGAACAATGCCTGCATTATCAGCAGACCCCCCACAAGTGACCCAGAGGCCTGGCAAGAGAGGAAGGGAGAGAATATGGGTAGGAAGGTGACATGAGAAGATTCTGTGCACAGAAGGGATGTTGTCACGATAGAAGATAGGTGTCACCATTGAAGTGTTCATTAGGTTGCTGGTTCTCAGAGGCGTGATTGTGCCTCCCCCACCCCAGAGGGACATTTGGCAATGTCTGGTGACATGGTCGATTGTCATAACTGGGAGGGAGTACTTTTGGTATCTAGTGGTCAGAGGCCAGGGATGTTCCTACACATCCTATAAGGCACAGGGGAGCTCCACAACCAGGAACTTTTCAACCCTAAAGGGCCATGGTACCTTGGCCGAGAACTCTTGCTTTAGAGAAGGGACAACTTGAGAAAGGACTGTGTGTGTGTTAGTCGCTCAGCCGTGTCTGACTCTTTGCGACCCCATGGACTGTAGCCCACCAGGCTCCTCTGTCCATGGGATTCTCCAGGCAAGAATACTGGAGTGGGTTGCCATTTCCTCTTCTAGGGGATCTTCCCGACCCAGGGATAGAATCCATGTCTTCTGTATCTCCTGCATTGCTGACAGATTCCTTACTACTGAGCCACCTGGGAAGGACTGAACAGAGTCAAAAACAGGCATCAGAAGACTGCCCACAAACAAGTGAGATGAGGAAGAAAAAGTATTTCTGGAAATACATTCAAAGATACTGATTTTCCCATCTTGTGTGTCCACGAGGGTAGAAGATTGTACTTGGCGATCTCATTCAACCCCCAATGTGTAAGCAAACAAAGTTCCTAATATGCTGCCTAAACTGAAAATGAAAACTTGACACTCAGACTGTAATTAGCAAGAATGAACAACTTCCTCATTTTTACCCAAAAGGAGGGTAAATATTCACCAGGATATTTTAACACTCCGTCATCTCATTTCCTCCCAGAGCTGTGAAGGTGTCATGATTTCAATCTCCCCACAGTGGAATTTTTCTGCAACATAGAGTCTAGCCATGGCACTTGGGGGATGTTTTTGATGGCTGTGTCCGACAGCATGAGGGGAAATTGTTCACATTTGTGTTTCAGATGCTGTCTTGAGCTTTGTTGATTTTCCTCCAGTCAGAGCTGTCCCTGAGGACTTCCTGGTTTTCAGGGCAAAAACCTCAGTAAGAGCGAGCTGCCTTTGAAGACTGGCTGCCCCAGCGTATGCAGTCACTCAGAAACCATGCAGACAGAAGCCCAGAGTGCTGCTTCTGTGCTGATACAGAAGCATCTCTTTGACCTGGGTCCCCACGAGGAGTGGGAGTCCTGTAACAGCATTTCTCTGGGCAGGATGTCTCCTCGTGGGCATCTTTGAGAACCACTGGACTCTCGTCTCTTGCTTAGTAAATATTAGCATTGCTCAAGCACTTGCACCAGGCAGACTGACTGACTTGGAAATTTTCAAATACATGTGTATAAGAGCCTAGAAATAAAGCCCAGTGGGGAGCAGGCAGCTTATGTTTTTGGCACCAGTTCCAGTGACATTGCTTAATGAGAACTGCCTGTCTAGTGGGATCAAGGGCTCAGGCTCTGCGGGCTGGTTGGCCCCATGAACTCTGGGGTTGAGGGTTCATGCCCTGGCACTTCTCCTTCTAGTCAATCATTTGAAAGTTGCAAACACTCCTACCAGCAACCTTCTCCATTTCAGGATGTCCTGAGTGCCAGGTCCGGAATGCAGAGAGAGAGCAAGAGGCAACCATTAACAGCTGCTGCAATATGGACGCCCTCCCCTCCTTTCTCTGTGTGATCAGGTCCCCAGGGGTTGAAGGGCAGAGGCCTTGATTGGGCTCACTGGTCCGTGATGATGACTGGATATTTATTCTTGCTTTAGTCTTTTGCTGCTTCTGAACCTGGCCTCATCAAGAGGGTCTTCCCCCAAGGCTGACATAGAGATTTAAACCCAGTATGGTCATCTCTGTCATAAACTACAGAAAGTTATTGATTGGGAGCTGAAAACAGACTCTAAAATGCAGTGTGCCCAACCAAAATGCATGGTCAACTCCGTTGGGATAGTTTTGCCCGAGATATTCCAATTTCAGACCCTTCTTGTTGTTCAGTCATTAAGTCCTGCCTGACTCTTTGCAACCCCATGGACTGCAGCACACCAGCCTGCCCTGTCCTTCACTATCTCCCAGAGTTTGCCCAAACTCATGTCCATTGAATTGGTGATGCCAGCCAACCATCTCATCCTCTGTCACCGCCTTCTCCTCCTGCCCTCAACCTTTCCAAGCATCAGGGCCTTTTCCAATGAGTCAGCTCTTTGCATCAGGTGGCCAAAGTATTGTAGTTTCAGCTTCAGCATCATTCCTTCCAATGAATATTCAGGACTGATTTCCTTGACTGGTTTGATATATTCCTCAACTAATCTTGTTTCCACTCTCTCTCCTTCTTCTGGGGTAAGAGAAAAAGGGAAGAGGAGGGAATCATGGTTTCTTTGTTCAATGAATTGGTTCCTAGGAAACATTCCTTGTTTGGAAGTCTACTTGGTCTGCTGCTAGTACGGGTACCCCAACTTTCTTTTGACGAATGCTTGTGTTTGATATTGTTTACCATCTGTACTGGAGGAACAGCAACACAGCTCAACAGTAGCTGAGTTCTCTGTCCTTGAACTCCTTCTGATTTTATCTTCAGCATGGACTCTGAACTTCCCAGGCAGCAGACGTCCTCCACTTGGAATGCCACCCAATACCTGTGTTGCCTGCTTGCTCACTTTAATCTTAGATCACTACCTGGGTGCTCCTGCTCAGAAATGAGAAAGAAGGCTGGGACTTCCTTTTTGGTCCAGTGGTTAGGACTCTGGTCTTCCACCACACAGGGCACAGGTTCTATCTCTGGTCGGGGAACTACGATTCTGCAAGTTGTGTGCCAGGCCAAAAAAAAAAAAACAAACACAAAACTAGGAAGATAGCTGTGACTCTGTGATACTTTTCTAAATAATAGGGAGTCTGGTTTCTAAGAAAATGAGTAGACCTTTTGCAAAGGTGGTTCACCAAGGTCAGAGGGGACCTTCTCTCAAACTGAAGTTGATCATGATACCCTAGAGCTCATTTTATTTGCACTTAGATTGTCTTATGGGACTTCCCTGGTGGCTCAGACGGTAAAGCATCTGCCTACAATGTGGGAGTCCCGGGTTCAATCTCTGGGTTGGGAAGATCTCCTGGAGAAGGAAATGGCAACCCACTCCAGTATTCTTTCCTGGAAAATCCCATAGACGGAGGAACCTGGTAGGCTACAGTCCATGGGGTCGCAAAGAGTCAGACACGACTGAGTGACTTCACTTTTCACTTGTCTTACAGTGTGGGATGAGCTGAGCCAATAAGTAAGAATTGTGTAAGTACAACTTCAGACTGAATTTAGGGCCAGCGGCCAGGTGGGAGGTGATAAAAGACACTGATGGACCTAATTAAACTTAAAAGCTTTTGCAGAATGAAGGAAACTATAAGCAAGGTGAAAAGACAGCCTTCAGAATGGGAGAAAATAGTAGCAAATGAAGCAACTGACAAAGGGTTAATCTCCAAAATGTACAAGCAGCTCATGCAGCTCAATATCAGAAAAATAAATGACCCAATAAAAAAATGGGCCAAAGAACTAAACAGACATTTCTCTAAATAAGACATACAGATGGCTAACAAATACAGGAAAAGATGCTCAACATCACTCATTATCAGAGAAATGCAAATCAAAACCACTATGAGGTACCACTTCACGCTGGTCAGAATGGCTCTATCCAAAAGTCCACAAGCAATAAATGCTGGAGAGGGTGTGGAGAAAAGGGAACCCTCTTACACTGTTGGTGGAAATGCAAACTAGTACAGCCACTATGGAGAACAGTGTGGAGATTCCTTAAAAAACTGGAAATAGAACTGCCATATGACCCAACAACCCCCCTGCTGGGCATACACACCGAGGAAACCAGAATTGAAAGAGACACGTGTACCCCAGTGTTCATCACAGCACTGTTTACAATAGCTAGGACATGGAAGCAACCTAGATGTCCATCAGCAGACGAATGGATAAGAAAGCTGTTGTAACTCCTCCAGCTCAACTCCAGAAAAATAAACGACCCAATGGGCCAAAGAACTAAATAGACATTTCTCCAAAGAAGACACACAGATGGCTAACAAACACATGAAAAGATGCTCAACATCACTCATTATCAGAGAAATGCAAATCAAGACCACTATGAGGTACCATTTCACACCAGTCAGAATGGCTGCAATCCAAAAGTCTACAAATAATAAATGTTGGAGAGGGTGTGGAGGAAAGGGAACCCTCTTACACTGTTGGTGGGAATGCAAACTAGTACAGCCACTATGGAGAACAGTGTGGAGATTCCTTAAAAAACTGGAAATAGAACTGCCTTATGATCCAGCAATCCCACTGCTGGGCATACACACTGAGGAAACCAGAAGGAAAGAGACACGTGTACCCCAATGTTCATCGCAGAGCACTGTTTATAATAGCCAGGACATGGAAGCAACCTAGATGCCCATCAGCAGGCGAATGGATAAGAAAGCTGTGGTACATATACACAATGGAGTATTACTCAGCCATTAAAAAGAATACATTTGAATCAGTTCTAATGAGGTGGATGAAACTGGAGCCTATTATACAGAGTGAAGCAAGCCAGAAGGAAAAACACCAATACAGTATACTAACGCATATATATGGAATTTAGAAAGATGATAACAATAACCCTGTATGCGAGACAGCAAAAGTGACGCTGATGTATGGAACAGTCTTATGGACTCTGTGGGAGAGGGAGAGGGTGGGAAGATTTGGGAGAATGGCATTGAAACATGTAAAATATCATGTATGAAATGAGATGCCAGTCCAGGTTCAATGCATGATACTGGATGCTTGGGGCTAGTGCACTGGGACGACCCAGAGGGATGGTATGGGGAGGGAGGAGGGAGGAGGGTTCAGGATGGGGAGCACATGTATATCTGTGATGGATTCATTTTGATATTTGGCAAAACTAATACAATTATGTAAAGTTTAAAAATAAAATTTAAAAAAAAAGAAAGCTGTTGTACATATACACAATGGAATATTACTTGGCTATAAAAAAAGAATGCATTTGAGTCAGTTCTAATGAGGTGGATGAAACTGGAGCCTATTATACAGAGTGAAGCAAGTCAGAAAGAAAAACACCAATACAGTATACTAATGCATATATATGGAATTTAGAAAGATGGTAACAACAACCCTATATGCAAGAGACACAGCAAAAGAGACACAGATGTAAAGAACAGACTTTTGGACTCTGTGGGAGAAGGTGAGGGTGGATGATTTGAGAGAATACCATTGAAACATGTATATTACCATATGTGAAATAGATGACCAGTCCAAGTTCGATGTATGAAACAGGGCACTCAAAGCCAGGGCACTGGGACAACCCAGAAGGATGGGATGGTGAGGGAGCTGGGAGAGGGGTTCAGGATGGGGAACACATGTATACCCGTGGCTGATTCATGTCAATGTATGGTAAAAACCACCGCAATATTGTAAAGTAATCAGCCTCCAATTAAAATAATTAATTAAAAAAAAGAAACTAATGGGCAGATTTATTTGCCCAGTTTTGAGGTTTTCTTTTTGCTTGATGACCTGAGGCTGCTATGAAGAGATAATGGAATTTGCTGAAAGTTAGATTTTCTAGGGGTTTCCCAGGTGGTTCAGCGCTAAAGAACCCGCCTGCCAACGCAGAAGACTTGGGCTTGATCCCTGGCTCAGGAAGATCCCCTGGAGAAGGAAGTGGTAATCGTCTCCAGTATTCTTGCTTGGGAAATCCCATGGATAGAGGAGCCTGGTGGGGTACAGTCCATGAGGTTCAAAGAGTCCGACGTGAACTGCCAATATGAAGCACTCATTTACTTATTTTTAACATGAGTCTTTTAAAGAGAATAGTGGATGTTATTGGAGAAGGCAATGGCAATCCACTCCAGTACTCTTGCCTGGAAAATCCCATGGACGGAGGAGCCTGGTGGGCTGCAATCCATGGGGCCTCGAAGAGTCGGACATGACTGAGCGACTTCATTTTCACTTTTCCCTTTCATGCACTGGAGAAGGAAATGGCAACCCACTCCAGTGTTCTTGCCTGGAGAATCCCAGGGACGGTGGGGCCTGGTGGGCTTCCGTCTATGGGGTCGCACAGAGTCGGACATGACTGAAGCGACTTAGCAGCAGCAGCAGGATGCTATGGGTGGGTTTAAGTAGAACATCTTCATGAGAAGTGGGAATTCTACTCGACAGATTTCTTGAGCACATACTCTGTGGTACACTTGAAGCCAAGCCACTGCTGGTTTCAGACTTCAGAAATACAACAGTCTGATGGTGGCCAAGAAACAGAAGTAGTAAGCAAAATTTACAGATAGAAAAGCTGGGTTGCAGTTACGAAGCAAGGCACAAAGGGCTTTGTGGGTCAGTACTAGGGGTGTTTGGCTCCAGCAGAGAGCTGAGGGGAAGCCTCTGTGGGAAGTGGTGGTTGAGAAGTCGTAAAAATATTGGCAGTAGATCGCCTCAAGAAAATTAGATACTAAGGGAACAATTCATCCAAAGATGGGCAAAATAAACAAAAGAAACAGTATGGACCTAACAGAAGCAGAAGATATTAATAAGAGATGGCAAGAATACACAGAAGAACTATACAAAAAAGATCTTAATGACCCAGATAATCACGATGCTGTGATCACTCACCTAGAGCCAGACATACTGGAGTGTGAAGTTGAGTGGGCCTTAGGAAGCATCACTACGAACAAAGCTAGTGGAGGTGATGGAATTCCAGCTAAGCTATTTCAAATCCTAAAAGATGATGCTGTGAAAGTACTGCACTCAGTATGCCAGCAAATTTGGAAAACTCAGCAGTGGCCACAGGACTGGAAAAGGTCAGTTTTCATTCCAGTGCCAAAGAAAGGCAATGCCAAAGAATGCTCAAACTACTGCACAATTGTACTCATCTCACACACTACCAAAGTAGTGCTCAAAATTCTCCAAGCTGCGCTTCAACAGCATATGAACTGAGAACTTCCAGATATTCAAGCTGGATTTAGAAAAGGCAGAGGAACCAGAGATCAAATTTCCATCATCCGTTGGATCATAGAAAAAATAGGAGAATTCCAGGAAAACATCTACTTCTGCTTCATTGACTACACTAAAGCCTTTGACTGTGTGGATCACAACAAACTGTGGAAGATTCTTAAAGAGATGGGAATACCAGACCACCCGACCTGCCTTCTGAGAAATATGTATGCAGGTCAAGAAGCAACAGTTAGAACTGGACACGGAACAACAAACTGGTTCCAAATTGGGAAAGGAGTACATCAAAGTATTGTCACCTTGCTTATTTAACTTATATGCAGGGTATATCATGCAAAAATGCCAGACTGGGTGAATTACAAGCTGGAATCAAGATTGCTGGGAGAAATATCAGTAACCTCAGATATGCAGATGATGGCACTCTTATGGCAGAAAGTGAAGAGAAACTAAAGAGCCTCTTGATGAAGGAGAAAGAGGAGAGTGAAAAAGCTGGCGTAAAACTCAACATTCAGAAAACTAAGATCATGGCCTCCGGTCCCATCACTTCATGGCAAATAGATGGGGAAACAATGGAAACAGTGATAGACTTTATTTTCTTGGGTTCCAAAATCACTGAAGATGGTGACTGCAGCCATGATATTAAAAGATGCTTGCTCCTTGGAAGAAAAGCTATGACCAACCTAGACTGCATATTAAAAAACAGAGACATTACTTTGCCAACAAAGGTCCGTCAAGTCAAAGCTATGGTTTTTCCAGTAGTCAGGTGTGGATGTGAGAGTTGGACCATGAAGAAAGCTGAACACTGAAGAACTGATGCTTTTGAACGTTTTCACTCTCCTCTTTCACTTTCATCAGGAGACTCTCTAGTTCTTCTTCACTTTCTGCTGAGGTTATTGATATTTCTCCCAGCAATCTTGATCCAGCTTGTGCTTCCTCCAGCCCAGTGTTTCTCCTGATGCACTTTACATACAACTTAAATAAGCAATAGCCTTGACGTACTCCTTTTCCTATTTGGAACTAGTCTGTTGTTCCATGTCCAGTTATGAAAAGGAAGGACTGATGCTGAAGCGGAAACTCCAATACTTTGGCTACTTGATGTGAAGAACTGACTCATTGGAAACCCTGATGCTGGGAAAGATTGAAGGCAGGAGAAGGGGACGACAGAGGATTAGATGGTTGGATGGTATCGATGACTTAATGGATATGAGTTTGACCAAGCTCCAAGAGTTGGTGATGGACAGGGAAGCCTGGCGTGCTGCACTCCATGGGGACACAAAGAGTCAGACATGACTGAGTGACTATCACATTCACTTAAGCATCCAAAAGTGATGACCAAGCAAGCACGTCAATATATAGTGCTGAGCTCAGCAGAGAAATTAGACCTAGAGATAGAGATCTGGGGGGCATCTGCCCAGCATGGAAAAGGAGGGAATGGCATTCTCTCTGGATGTGGATGGCATTGAGTCTAGAGGGATTAAGAAAGAGCTGAAGTGGGTTAACATCTCAAAGTTGCTATGTGTGCCAAGATGAGGTCAGCCATCATGGAAATATATATCAATGCAGATGGTATTTCTGACATCGCTGAGCACTATTTGGTAGAGTAAAGACACTTGATGGCTGATGTGAGTGAGGGGAGCTGTAATTACAGGCAGGAAACAGAAACAGAACATGTGACCAGTCCTTTGAGAAGTTTGAGGGAAAAGAGGAGGCCAGAGAGGGCAGAAGCTGAAGGGAGAATAAGATCGGGGAAGAGGTGAGATAGCTTTACTATCTGAAATATTTTACTGACCAGCATTTAATGACTATAATCAAAAATTGAGCTTTGAGGATAAATAGACCGTGCTAAAGAACTAATGTTCATTAAATCATTTTCTGTGTCTCTCCTTAATTGGTAATTGGTTTTTGCCATGACAGATTTGCTTGTTAATTGCTACACTTCCTATTTAATCATGCTTTTATAATTCTCTTAGAGAATATGAAGATTCAAAGGGAGACCTGAATTCCTTTCCATAAATCACCCATGTTAATACAGGACAACTACAAGAAAGGTTTTTCCATATGCCCTCGACCCTGTTTTTACTTTATGTTCTTGAATGTACATCCCACGGTGAGAATGGTATTCCAGGGGAAGGAATCTTGAAAGTTCCATATGCCTCTCTTTATGTTTCTGTTATAATCAGAAGCAGTTCTCTTCTTCAACCTGTTTTGCTTCTCTATTTTACAAAATAATAGTTTGTAAAAGAGGGGGCTGGGGGCTACTCTCTAGAGTGGATGACATGCCCTTCAGATTGACTTTGAAAGATGATTAATTACAGCAGCATCTGTTCCATTTCAAAAGTTGAAATGAAACATACTTGAAAACTCTCACTAAAGGAAATCTATTTTACATACCTATCACTTGTGAGAAGGGCTGATTTAAGTCAGAATTATGAAGGGGTAAAGCTAATCACTGGAACTGGCACACGCCTACTCTGTTGAACGAAAGCATCTTTAATAGCCTCTTTCATGGTTCTGTCTTAGCACTCTGCACTGAATTCTTATGAGTTCTGTAATTTCAGAATTGATGGAATTCAGTGTTAGAAGGCTTAGTTGCTCAGTCATGTCCAACTCTGTGACCTCATGGACTGTAGCCCTCCCTCCAGGCTCCTCTGTCCATGGGATTTCCCAGGCAAGAATACTGAGGTGGGTAGCCATTTCCTTCTCCAGGGGATCTTCCTGACCCAGGGATTGAACCAGGGGGTCTCCTGTATTGCAGGCAGATTCTTTGGGAAGGGACTTGGGGAGCTCACAGAGGCCCCAAGCCATGGGGGACATAGCTGAGACCCCATGAGTGAAGGCTAGACAGACAGTACCCTGGGAGTTTCAGTCCACTGGTCCAGTACTGTATCTGCTGTGGCCAGTCATAGCATGGGACGCATGTAGTCTCATGGTTGTTTTTGTAAATAAAGTTTTATTGCAACACAGCCACACCACTTGTTGACATCCTGTCTGGCTGCTTTCACTGTCTAACTGCAGAGCTGAGTAGCTGCCAGAGACAGTATGGCCTGCAAACCCTAAAATAGTCCCTTTCTGACCTTGACAGAAAAGGGGCTGAGCCCTGTGGTGCTGGACAGCATGGGCTGCTGGTCCTGGCTGCACTTGAGAATCATTTCAGAGGAAAGTGCAGGGTGCTGGCCCACACCAAGGACCTTGTCAGCCCATCTTTCAGGATGGGATCCAGAAACTGGCATTTTTTTAAATGGAGATTTTTTTCTTTATTGATAAACTTAAGACTTGGGTACATCAAATAAATCTAAGTTCTAGGGAAAAAGTCAAAACCCACAATAAAAAAAATGTTAACACGGGTCTGAGTCGTATCTGAACCCAAATAATATATTCTTTTTAATTGAAAAATTCTAGGTGTTTCGTGGGTTTCCCTGGTGGCTCAGATGGTAAAGAATCTTCTTGCAATGTGGGAGACCTGGGTTCGATCCTGGGTCGGAAGATCCTGGAGGAGGGAATGGCTACCCACCCAGTATTCTTAGCTGGAGAATTCCATGGACAGAGGAGCCTGGTGGGCTACAGTTCATGAGGTCACAGAGTCAGACACAACTGAGTGACTTAGCACACAGCAGGGTGTTCCATAATTGACCTTTGATACAAAATGACCTATTAAATTAGCAATTTGTGGTTTTTGGCATTGAGGCCCATAGGATAAGCTAGGAAGTCTTCAGACCTGGAGCTAAAAAGGGCTTCCTGGTGGCTGAGTCAGAGAGGGTGGAGAAAAGGGAACCTCTTACACTGTTGGTGGAATGCAAACTAGTACAGCCACCAGCTGTGGTACATATACACAATGGAGTATTACTCAGCCATTAAAAAGAATACATTTGAATCAGTTCTAATGAGGTGGATGAAACTGGAGCCTATTATACAGAGTGAAGCAAGCCAGAAGGAAAAACACCAATACAGTATACTAACGCATATATATGGAATTTAGAAAGATGGTAACAATAACCCTGTGTACGAGACAGCAAAAGAGACACTGATGTATGGAACAGTCTTATGGACTCTGTGGGAGAGGAGAGGGTGGGAAGATTTGGGAGAATGGCATTGAAACATGTAAAATATCATGTATGAAATGAGATGCCAGTCCAGGTTCAATGCATGATACTGGATGCTTGGGGCTAGTGCACTGGGGTGACCCAGAGGGATGGTATGGGGAGGGAGGAGGGAGGAGGGTTCAGGATGGGGAGCACATGTATATCTGTGATGGATTCATTTTGATATTTGGCAAAACTAATACAATTATGTAAAGTTTAAAAAATAAAATTTAAAAAAAAGAAAGCTGTTGTACATATACACAATGGAATATTACTTGGCTATAAAAAAGAATGCATTTGAGTCAGTTCTAATGAGGTGGATGAAACTGGAGCCTATTATACAGAGTGAAGCAAGTCAGAAAGAAAAACACCAATACAGTATACTAATGCATATATATGGAATTTAGAAAGATGGTAACAAACAACCCTATATGCAAGAGACACATAAAAAGAGACACAGATGTAAAGAACAGACTTTGGACTCTGTGGGAGAAGGTGAGGGTGGATGATTTGAGAGAATACCATTGAAACATGTATATTACCATATGTGAAATAGATGACCAGTCCAAGTTCGATGTATGAAACAGGGCACTCAAAGCCAGGGCACTGGGACAACCCAGAAGGATGGGATGGTGAGGGAGCTGGGAGAGGGGTTCAGGATGGGGGAACACATGTATACCCGTGGCTGATTCATGTCAATGTATGGTAAAACCACCTTAATATTGTAAAGTAATCAGCCTCCAATTAAAATAATTAATTAAAAAAAAGAAACTAATGGGCAGATTTATTTGCCCAGTTTTGAGGTTTTCTTTTTGCTTGATGACCTGAGGCTGCTATGAAGAGATAATGGAATTTGCTGAAAGTTAGATTTTCTAGGGGTTTCCCAGGTGGTTCAGCGCTAAAGAACCCGCCTGACAACGCAGAAGACTTGGGCTTGATCCCTGGCTCAGGAAGATCCCCTGGAGAAGGAAGTGGTAATCGTCTCCAGTATTCTTGCTTGGGAAATCCCATGGATAGAGGAGCCTGGTGGGGTACAGTCCATGAGGTTCAAAGAGTCCGACGTGAACTGCCAATATGAAGCACTCATTTACTTATTTTTAACATGAGTCTTTTAAAGAGAATAGTGGATGTTATTGGAGAAGGCAATGGCAATCCACTCCAGTACTTTGCCTGGAAAATCCCATGACGGACGGAGGAGCCTGGTGGGCTGCAATCCATGGGGCCTCAAGAGTCGGGACATGACTGAGCGACTTCATTTTCACTTTTCCTTTCATGCACTGGAGAAGGAAATGGCAACCCACTCCAGTGTTCTTGCCTGAGAATCCCAGGACGGTGGGGCCTGGTGGGCTTCCGTCTCTATGGGGTCGCACAGAGTCGGACATGACTGAAGCGACTTAGCAGCAGCAGCAGGATGCTATGGGTGGGTTTAAGCAGAACATCTTCATGAGAAGTGGGAATTCTACTCTGACAGATTTCTTGAGCACATACTCTGTGGTACACTTGAAGCCAAGCCACTGCTGGTTTCAGACTTCAGAAATACAACAGTCTGATGGTGGCCAAGAAACAGTAGTAAAAAGCAAAATTTACAGATAGAAAAGCTGGGTTTGCAGTTCTTTACAAGGCACAAAGGGCTTTGTGGGTCAGTACTAGGGGTGTTTGGCTCCAGCAGAGAGCTGAGGGGAAGCCTCTGGGAAGTGGTGGTTGAGAAGTCGTAAAAATATTGGCAGTAGATCGCCTCAAGAAAATTAGATACTAAGGGAACAATTCATCCAAAGATGGGCAAAATAAACAAAAGAAACAGTATGGACCTAACAGAAGCAGAAGATATTAATAAGAGATGGCAAGAATACACAGAAGAACTATACAAAAGATCTTAATGACCCAGATAATCACGATGCTGTGATCACTCACCTAGAGCCAGACATACTGGAGTGTGAAGTTGAGTGGGCCTTAGGAAGCATCACTACGAACAAAGCTAGTGGAGGTGATGGAATTCCAGCTAAGCTATTTCAAATCCTAAAAGATGATGCTGTGAAAGTACTGCACTCAGTATGCCAGCAAATTTGGAAAACTCAGCAGTGGCCACAGGACTGGAAAAAGGTCAGTTTTCATTCCAGTGCCAAAGAAAGGCAATGCCAAAGAATGCTCAAACTACTGCACAATTGTACTCATCTCACACACTACCAAAGTAGTGCTCAAAATTCCAAGCTGCGCTTCAACAGCATATGAACTGAGAACTTCCAGATATTCAAGCTGGATTTAGAAAAGGCAGAGGAACTAGAGATCAAATTTCCATCATCCGTTGGATCATAGAAAAAATAGAGAATTCCAGGAAAACATCTACTTCTGCTTCATTGACTACACTAAAGCCTTTGACTGTGTGGATCACAACAAACTGTGGAAGATTCTTAAAGAGATGGGAATACCAGACCACCTGACCTGCCTTCTGAGAAATATGTATGCAGGTCAAGAAGCAACAGTTAGAACTGGACACGGAACAACAAACTGGTTCCAAATTGGGAAAGGAGTACATCAAAGTATTGTCACCTTGCTTATTTAACTTATATGCAGGGTATATCATGCAAAAATGCCAGACTGGGTGAATTACAAGCTGGAATCAAGATTGCTGGGAGAAATATCAGTAACCTCAGATATGCAGATGATGGCACTCTTATGGCAGAAAGTGAAGAGAAACTAAAGAGCCTCTTGATGAAGGAGAAAGAGGAGAGTGAAAAAGCTGGCGTAAAACTCAACATTCAGAAAACTAAGATCATGGCCTCCGGTCCCATCACTTCATGGCAAATAGATGGAAACAATGGAAACAGTGATAGACTTTATTTTCTTGGGTTCCAAAATCACTGAAGATGGTGACTGCAGCCATGATATTAAAAGATGCTTGCTCCTTGGAAGAAAAGCTATGACCAACCTAGACTGCATATTAAAAAACAGAGACATTACTTTGCCAACAAAGGTCCGTCAAGTCAAAGCTATGGTTTTTCCAGTAGTCAGGTGTGGATGTGAGAGTTGGACCATGAAGAAAGCTGAACACTGAAGAACTGATGCTTTGAACGTTTTCACTCTCCTCTTTCACTTTCATCAGGAGACTCTCTAGTTCTTCTTCACTTTCTGCTGAGGTTATTGATATTTCTCCCAGCAATCTTGATCCAGCTTGTGCTTCCTCCAGCCCAGTGTTTCTCCTGATGCACTTTACATACAACTTAAATAAGCAATAGTCTTGACGTACTCCTTTTCCTATTTGGAACTAGTCTGTTGTTCCATGTCCAGTTATGAAAAGGAAGGACTGATGCTGAAGCGGAAACTCCAATACTTTGGCTACTTGATGTGAAGAACTGACTCATTGAAACCCTGATGCTGGGAAAGATTGAAGGCAGGAGAAGGGGGATGACAGAGGATTAGATGGTTGGATGGTATCGATGACTTAATGGATATGAGTTTGACCAAGCTCCAAGAGTTGGTGATGGACAGGAAGCCTGGCGTGCTGCACTCCATGGGGACACAAAGAGTCAGACATGACTGAGTGACTATCACATTCACTTAAGCATCCAAAAGTGATGACCAAGCAAGCACGTCAATATATAGTGCTGAGCTCAGCAGAGAAATTAGACCTAGAGATAGAGATCTGGGGGGCATCTGCCCAGCATGGAAAAGGAGGGAATGGCATTCTCTCTGGATGTGGATGGCATTGAGTCTAGAGGGATTAAGAAAGAGCTGAAGTGGGTTAACATCTCAAAAGTTGCTATGTGCCAAGATGAGGTCAGGCCATCATGGAAATATATATCAATGCAGATGGTATTTCTGACATCGCTGAGCACTATTTGGTAGAGTAAAGACACTTGATGGCTGATGTGAGTGAGGGGAGCTGTAATTACAGGCGAGGAAACAGAAACAGAACATGTGACCAGTCCTTTGAGAAGTTTGAGGGAAAAGAGGAGGCCAGAGAGGGCAGAAGCTGAAGGGAGAATAAGATCGGGGAAGAGGTGAGATAGCTTTACTATCTGAAATATTTTACTGACCAGCATTTAATGACTATAATCAAAAATTGAGCTTTGAGGATAAATAGACCGTGCTAAAGAACTAATGTTCATTAAATCATTTTTCTGTGTCTCTCCTTAATTGGTAATTGGTTTTTGGCCATGACAGATTTGCTTGTTAATTGCTACACTTCCTATTTAATCATGCTTTTATAATTCTCTTAGAGAATATGAAGATTCAAAGGGAGACCTGAATTCCTTTCCATAAATCACCCATGTTAATACAGGACAACTACAAGAAAGGTTTTTCCATATGCCCTCGACCCTGTTTTTACTTTATGTTCTTGAATGTACATCCCACGGTGAGAATGGTATTCCAGGGGAAGGAATCTTGAAAGTTCCATATGCCTCTCTTTATGTTTCTGTTATAATCAGAAGCAGTTCTCTTCTTCAACCTGTTTTGCTTCTCTATTTTACAAAATAATAGTTTGTAAAAGAGGGGGCTGGGGGCTACTCTCTAGAGTGGATGACATGCCCTTCAGATTGACTTTGAAAGATGATTAATTACAGCAGCATCTGTTCCATTTCAAAAGTTGAAATGAAACATACTTGAAAACTCTCACTAAAGGAAATCTATTTTACATACCTATCACTTGTGAGAAGGGCTGATTTAAGTCAGAATTATGAAGGGGGTAAAGCTAATCACTGGAACTGGCACACGCTACTCTGTTGAACGAAAGCATCTTTTAATAGCCTCTTTCATGGTTCTGTCTTAAGCACTCTGCACTGAATTCTTATGAGTTCTGTAATTTCAGAATTGATGGAATTCAGTGTTAGAAGGCTTAGTTGCTCAGTCATGTCCAACTCTGTGACCTCATGGACTGTAGCCCTCCCTCCAGGCTCCTCTGTCCATGGGATTTCCCAGGCAAGAATACTGAGGTGGGTAGCCATTTCCTTCTCCAGGGGATCTTCCTGACCCAGGGATTGAACCCGGGGTCTCCTGTATTGCAGGCAGATTCTTTGGGAAGGGACTTGGGAGCTCACAGAGGCCCCAAGCCATGGGGGGACATAGCTGAGACCCCATGAGTGAAGGCTAGACAGACAGTACCCTGGGAGTTTCAGTCCACTGGTCCAGTACTGTATCTGCTGTGGCCAGTCATAGCATGGGACGCATGTAGTCTCATGGTTGTTTTTGTAAATAAAGTTTTATTGCAACACAGCCACACCCACTTGTTGACACATCCTGTCTGGCTGCTTTCACTGTCTAACTGCAGAGCTGAGTAGCTGCCAGAGACAGTATGGCCTGCAAACCCTAAAATAGTCCCTTTCTGACCTTGACAGAAAAGGGGCTGAGCCCTGTGGTGCTGGACAGCATGGGCTGCTGGTCCTGGCTGCACTTGAGAATCATTTCAGAGGAAAGTGCAGGGTGCTGGCCCACACCAAGGACCTTGTCAGCCCATCTTTCAGGATGGGATCCAGAAACTGGCATTTTTTTAAATGGAGATTTTTTTTTCTTTATTGATAAACTTAAGACTTGGGTACATCAAATAAATCTAAGTTCTAGGGGAAAAAGTCAAAACCCACAATAGAAAAAAAATGTTAACACGGTCTGAGTCGTATCTGAACCCAAATAATATATTCTTTTAATTGAAAAATTCTAGGTGTTTCGTGGGTTTCCCTGGTGGCTCAGATGGTAAAGAATCTTCTTGCAATGTGGGAGACCTGGGTTCGATCCCTGGGTCGGGAAGATCCCCTGGAGGAGGGAATGGCTACCCACTCCAGTATTCTTAGCTGGAGAATTCCATGGACAGAGGAGCCTGGTGGGCTACAGTTCATGAGGTCACAGAGTCAGACACAACTGAGTGACTTAGCACACAGCAGGTGTTCCATAATTGACCTTTTGATACAAAATGACCTATTAAATTAGCAATTTGTGGTTTTTGGCATTGAGGCCCATAGGATAAGCTAGGAAGTCTTCAGACCTGGAGCTAAAAAAGGGCTTCCTGGTGGCTGAGTCAGTAAAGAGTCTGCCCACAAAGTGGAAGACCTGTGTTTGATCCCTGGGTCGGGAAGATCCCATGAGGAAGAAACTGGCAACCCACTCCAGTATTCTTGCCTGGAGAATCCCATGGACAGAGGAGCCTGGTGAGTTACAGTCCCGACTGAGTGACCAACTTTCACTTTTATTTGGTTTTTGAATCAATCACTTACTCTTGGCTAGAGAATTCCATGGACAGAGGAGCTTGGTGGGCTACAGTCTATGGGGTTGCAAAGAGTCAGACACGAGTGAGTGACTATCACACACACACATCCCTGTCTAAAAGGTAGCAGTGTGCATGCATGCTAAGTTGCTTCAGTCATGTCTGATTCTTTGAAACCCCATGGATGGTAGCCTGCCAGGTTTCTCTGTCCATGGGATTCTCTAGGCCAGAATACTGGAGTGGGTTACCATTCCTTCTTCCAGGGAATATTCCTGACCCAGGGATCAAACCCACATCTGTTATGTCTTCTAAATTGGCAGGCGAGTTCTTTACCACTAGTGCCACCTGCAAAGCAGCAGCAATAGGACAAGATTTTCATATTCAGCCAGATTAAAGTCAGTGTGTTACACCATGGTGCCTCTAAAGCATATGACCTCGAGAAGGTGTTTCAGGCTCTATGTGCATGTTTCTGTGGGATATGAGACTGAAGAAAGCCCCCTACAGCGGCACTTCACACATGTCTGCTTGTAGCAGAATCCCCTGGAGGGCTGGGTCCCAGCCCCGCAGGTTCTGTCTGGTGGGTGGCTCTGGGGTAGGTAGGGCTGGCTCATGTAACAAGTGTACAGGTGCCGCTTATGCCTTGGACCCATGACCAAGCCTTCAGAGTGCTGACTCAGGTCCAAAAGGCTTGTGTTTCTTATGAAAGTCAAGTCCTGTTAGCCAGGAGGGGTTTGGGGATATATTTATGAACCAACTGCTGGGATAGTTCCAGACCATGCTGTCAAGACCCTCACCCATCCATACACATCCTCCGTGCCCTCCTCTCCTCCACCTGCTCTGGAAGTCTAGAAACCAAGCCATTCTTCTGATCTCTGCTCCTGTACAGGTTTTCTCTTACTGTGTTTCAAATTCCTGGGGGGAGGGGAGGGTGGGATACTATTTTGCATCTTGTCAATTACCTGTATTTTGATTAGGGAGAGGCTGGATGGTGGACACTGGAATGTTTCAGGCATAAAAGAAGATGGATTATATGTTGCAAAGTGGTAGAAGGGTTAGCAGAAGTTGAATAAATATGTGTAGAAACAGTGAAGGTGAAAACACGCCTTGGTGACAAGGCAACAGACACAGGCAGAGACAGAGGGCGTGGGAACCACAAAAATGATTTTATTTTAAACCAGAAAGCAACAGCAATGGAGAGCTTGGGCTGAGGGTATGACAGCATGACTCAAGTACCAGGAACTGAACTTGTTCGGGTGAAAAGAGCAGCATACAGACTTTCATTTCCCGACCAAGCAAATCACATCCGCATCTTTGTGACACTTGTCAGTGGATTCCCATTTACAAAGGCTTGCATTGCCTTTCAGATTTTCTGAACAATTTTGTAAATATTTTTTTAAAGATGAAGGTTTTGGTGCCCGGTTTCTTTTTTGATATACCAGGCATTGAATCAATCACGAGTGGAAAGAAAAAATTGGTGAGAGTTTTGCTTAAAAAATAGTTTGTGGCACTATTGATATTTTGGGCCAGATAATCCTTCGTCATGGGGGCTGTGCTGTACACCATAGGATGTTGAGCAGCATTTCTGGTCTCTACCCACTAGATGCCAGGGGCACCTCCTTTCCCAAGTTGCAACAACCCAAAATGACTCCAGACACTGCCAGATTGCCCCCATGTTCAGAAGCACTATTTTAAAAACATTCTCCCATCCCCATTACCATCTTTGTATCCTTTTTTTTTAAAGACATTTTATAAGGGTAGAGCAGATCATCTGGTTCCCAACACCGAAAGCACATGTATGCGAGCAGACATGTGTGTGTTTCTGCAGGCACTGCCCATGTGCCTGGAGCTGAAATGGATTTCCACGTTCGCTGGGGGGCACTGGTTTGGTTCCTCAGAAAGTCTCGAGATCTCAGTACCATAATGAAATGCCTGTTGGTCCTCAGGCCTTCGCCTCTTCTCCAGCAGAAACTCTCATCAACATGTGCAGTTTTTGAAGTCACTTTCTTTTAAAGCCAGAAAGAAAATCTTCACCCAAGTCCACTCTCCATCTTAACCCATCTCGATTCCTACTTGAATTAGACAGTGGATTCGGGGTTCTTCATTTCTATCCATCAGGAGAGAGGTGCCATGTTTCAGAGTTCAGTTTTGAGGACTGGCTGCATAATTTGCGAGGCCCAGTTCTAAACGAAAATGAAGAACCCCTCGTCCAGGCATTACTGAGCATTTCAAGATGGTGCCAGCAGTGTTCACACACCCACGACGTTGGACCTGGAAGCCTTGGTTGGCGTTGCATCAATTTTGTGTATTAATTTAACTGGCACTGCCAGCTCTTTTTCCCCTGTATTGTGATGCCTTCTGTGAAGGAAGAATCTCAAAACAAAATGCCGTGCCCCCAATCCTTTTAAAGAATTCTACTGCAACAAATGTTGATAGCATATATTTTTCAGACTTTCAAAAAAAAATCCACATGGAAATTTTGTCTACATCATTACAGTAATGAAAGTAAACACTGTGGCCTTTCATCATATACATATTTTCCAGTAAATATGACAACATGGAAATAGTAATCGCTACAATCCACAATGTTTTTAAGTTAGCAAAGAGTGAGACTTCCACAACAAAATGTTAACATAATCCCTCGTCCTTATAAAAATAGCCAAAACATAACCTAAATGGCTTGCAGTGAAAACTGGAGTAGTAACTTTATACTGAAAAAGCATTATAGTTCGTGGCAATATTGTCCTCATAAATGCTTTAGATTAACATCATAAGGCAAACTGGAGCATTTATTGTACCTGGAGACCATGATTTAAAAAATCTCAGAAGCTGAGTTTTAGACCCTTTTATTTAAAACCTGTTAGTGTACAAAGTGCATGAAAATATCCATTATTCAGCTACCAAAAAAGTTTGTAAAAATTATTAAGCCAACCCTTTTGGTATATTCAGGGAAGCCTAATGCACATTGTTTTTCTATTGTAAAAAGAAAAAAATTCCATTAAGTTGTCAGAGACTGAGTAATTTTTTTTCCATTGAGGCATCCATCTTTTAGATGTGAAATTGTTCTAAGTCACTATCAAAATATTCATCTGGGTATAAATAATATAGTAAATATATAGAATCTATCTGTTAAGAAAAAGGAGTGCATCTGCCAGTGTAGAGGCAGAAGCCCTGGGGAAGCTGCCCCTGAAACCCAGACTCATGATCACATAATGCGATGCTGAAACAGTGGGTCGGTGAACGAATTTCAAAGAAACAATTCGTTGATTTGCTCAAAAACAAAACCAATAAAACAGTGTCTAAATCCCCCAGTCTGTCAAAACGGCCACCCCAGCAGCCCAGATAAATTTTAGCAAATGAAATGGTTGAGAGATGTCATGCCCTTCATCAAGGTAGAACCATTGCCAGATTCCTGGTTTGAGTCCTAGGATGGCTTAGTGTGAAAGTGTCAGTTGCTTAGTCATGTCTGACTCTTTGTGACCCCATGGACTGTAGCCCGCCAGGCTCCTCTGTCCATGGGATTCTCTAGGCGAGAATACTGGAATGGGTTGCCATGCCCTTCTCCAGGGAATCTTCCTGACCCAGGGATCGAACCTGGGTCTCCTACACCGCAGGTGGAGTCTTTACCACTGAGCCACCAGGGAAGGCAAAAAAGCCTTATGTCATGGACCACTCCAATGTCTTAGGTCAGCACACTGAGCATTGTATCTGACATGACATTAGCAGGTTCTACTAGCAGGTTCCAAAGTGAGAATAGTGAGTTTGATTTTTTTGTTTGTTTTCTTACAACTCTATTTAACTATACTAGAATATAGAGGGACTTCTACATCTTTCGAGATGTGTTTAAAGGTCTGTTTATTATAACTTTTGAAGCACGTATACTAGAGAAGAGTACTTCATGCAATGTCCCTTGTCATTACCAACTCATAAATACAAATGTTTTTTGGTGACTTATGGTTGGATGTGGTATTGGTGGTTGGGGCCATATGTTGATGTCCTAGAGAGCAAAATCTATCCAAAGTGGTGCTGCCATTTGTGACAGAAAATGTTTATTTCCTCAGCCCCAGTGACAAAAATTATTCAGGGGGAGTGGGACACAGGACAGCTAGTAAACATACTGAAGAAACTTCACAGGCCTAAAGAAACTAGTAAAAGGAAGAAGGAAATAGATTTCTATCATGACACAGAATCCCACTTCAGAGAAAACACAAATCGGCCTGAATTTTTGAATCATCAGTAGGATTCAAGGTGAATTTTTTCAATTGCAATCTCATTGTTCGTGTTCTCCCAGCATCATCCTACCAACCATGGAAGGGTAATTACAGGTTTTGCAATAGCAGATCCCCGGCTCCCAAGTCAAGTCTTTCCCTCTTCTCTGTTGCTCTCTCCATCCTACTTGATCCATAAATCCTTCTGACATCGCTGAATGCTTCACAAGAAACCAAGTCAGAAAGCCCACTTACTTCCCTACTAGGTTCAAAACTATTTTTTTTAGTTTGAAAATAGTGGCATATTGTTAGTGTTGGGGTGACAGGACCTGCCATGAGATCTGTAGGAAAGAGGATGTGAGAAGGTGGAGAAACACAAAACTACAAAAGATCTTGTTTCTCAAGCTCAGAGACTTGTGCTGAGAATAAAGGTTGTCAAGAACTGATAAAACTTACAGGCCTCCTAATGTGCAAAACCAGAGAATTCCTAAGAGTTGTAATCCCCGGTTATGTTCCTATATAAATAATCTATAAATTTTCCTGTAAATACAAAAACAGGGTGAAGAAATTATTAAAGCCTGTACTTAATACAAAACACAGTGAAAGGGGGGAATCACCCATTGGGAGTTCTATCTTAGCTGATTTCTGGATGCTTTTTGTGAGATTTAACCACATTCTGGAAGCCTGTGCTTTCTCAGTCCCCAAAATGGTGGCCACCACCCTTTATATCCCCCAGAAACCAGCTCCACGTGCTCAGGGCAGCTGCTCTGTACAGTCTAGATGGTCAGGGATGGGAAGGCCTGTTATGATGGTCAGACATTTGTTCCACACAGTGAAGGTGGGGCACACAGGCTGCGAGAATGTGATGTCGAAAGTGTAGAGGTGGATGGAGTTCAAGGCATCATAGAAAGCGATGGAGCCATTATCGTAGTCTAGCAGAATGCCGACACGCCGGAGGTGGGGGGCTGGCTCGATGGGGATCTCCTTGCTGTTGTGTCTTACCACCCAGGTATTGTGGCAGCGGCACAGCGCCCAGGAAGCAGAGTTCTTGCCAATCCACTCGTGCTTTGGGGCTGACTTGTATGCAAGGCCAATGGCATACCTGCAGACACAAAAGAGCAATGACAAGAACCATGAGCCACATTGCACACATACATGAAATCCTTTCTGTGATCCTTGGTCATCCCTATTCCCTCTTTAGTGAAAGCTTGGGCAAGAACCCTGACCCCTCTTCCCCATCTTCTTCCCTTCTGGACATAAGAGTTGGCAGAAAGGGGCCATTATATTGACTCAAATTCCTGTTTATAGTGCGGATGTTATGAGAGAATCAGAACTTTGTATTTGGCTGTCTTTTTTTTTTTTTTACATTCATGAAGACCCATGCAGTAGATTCATGAGACCAGTGGCATCCAGTAGAACTTTGTGCAATGACTGACATGTTCTGCTCTGTTCAATATGGTAGCCACAAGCTGCATGTAGCTATTGGGCACTTGAACTGTGGCTGGTGAGACTGAGGAATTGCACTTTTAAGTTAATTACAGTCAAGTTAGTTTCAAGAGCTGCATGTAGCCCATAGCTACCATCTTGGACAGCACAGCCCTAGACTTCTTCTGACCTTCTAAAGATCTTCTGATCTTCTTTGAATTTTTCAACTGACATCTTGCCTGTCATCTTCCATGACTTCACAAGGCAAGCATGGAAAATGAGTTTCATTTATGGGGATAGGTTCTTTGTCATCTCCTAGCCTCAGTTTTCTCATCTGTAACACAGGGACAATGATTGTCATTGTGTCTCAGAGTTAATTTGAGGAGTTAAGAAAAGAATATGTGTTTAAGATCCTGGGCCTAAGACCTGGCATAGAATAGTCAGTAATTGTTATTTTATGATCTTTGCCCAATGACACATGACTAATAACTACCAGAATAGGAATTTGACCCGAGGGTGATTTAAAAGGCCACATGACTTAAACAACACTCCCTAATGCCTTTTCTCACCAGAGGAGCCCTTTTGGTTTTATTTCCTACTGTATTTACAAACATCCTGAATGTCTCTGAGCTGATGGATATCCTAGTTAATCTAAATGTTCTGTCACTGCTCAAAAAAAAGTTCTAAATTCTTTCTACAGTGTTCTAAGCTTCTTAATCTCTTTTCAGCCTGCTGAAACATGCCTCCATAATGTAGTATTTCTCAGCTATTATGATAAGCAAGGGCTTCCCAGTGATAAAGAATATGCCTGTTAATGCAGGAGATGTGGGTTCAATCCCTGGGTCGGGAAGATCCCCTGAAGGAGGAAATGGCAACCCACCCCAGTATTCTTGCCTGGAGAACTCCATGGACAGAGGAGCCTGGTGGGCTGTATCCGCAAAAGACTTGGACACTACTTAGCAACTAAACAACAAGATAAGCAAAACCCATCATTCTTAATAAATAGTGAATGATTCAGAGTTCAATTCTTAACGTGTTATAGTAGAAACCAGTCTAACTGGATGTTGACATATGGTACCTTACCTGCCGTAGAGAGAAAAACTGCACTGGTCTTGACATAATGACATTCTTTCAAACATCATGTGCTGGATTTAGAATATAATCACTTAAAGAGTGATGTGTTCAAAAAAGAAAACACACCATGACTGAATTAAGAGAGGATGGAACTGATCCTCTGGCAAGCATAGGGTACCAGCCTGTGTGCTGTCAAACCTCTGCACTTCACCCTCGTCAATTCTGTTCAGCATTTTAGGGACACTCCTGGGGCTGCATTTCCCAGAATCCTCTTTCCAATATGGAGTCCGGATCAGATTCTGCCACTGACATCCGTGCACAAGATCCAGAAGTTCTAAGAGAAGGCAAAACACTGTTTTCCAGACAGTAGACAGCACACGTGAGGTCTGTGGAAGTTTCTGGGCAGACTCCTGGGTGTACCTTGCCTCTGGGCTGTGAATAGCTTTCCGCCTTCCAGGAGAGGAGTAGCGGGCTCCCAGAAGCCTTGGCTCTCTTTCTCCTTGGTATACCTAGAAAAAGACTTTTCTTTTTCTCTGAACCCTAACAGACACTTTGGAAATGTTTTTGTTTTGCACTTTTCAGTATTTTCCTGCAAGACGTTCTATCTGTCCTGGCAGACACCATTTCCCTTTTCAGATAATTTGAAACTTGCATTTGCATCACAAAATAGCCACGTTTCTGTATTGTTTCCTTCTTGCTGCTTGTACACCATTTTTATTTTTTAGTAAAGAACTCTGACATTCCTTTCCCATTTGAACCTTAATTGAACCCCCTATGGAGTAGCTGTGGCAAGTATGACTGACTTCATTTAGCAAATGGGAAAACCAAGAGAAGGTTAAAATGAGCAAAATCTAGAATCTCGCCCCTTCCCCCTTAAGTTGGGTTCCTGTAATCTTTGCATGAACCCACATTTAGTTAACACCGTTTCCTAAAATACCAAGAGCACATTAACAGCATTAGAGTAAGAAAATAACTACGTGTCTAGTCCATTAAGCAATGGAAAATACCATTATATTATCATTAATCTGTAAAATTATGTGCATATTTCCAGTGAGCTTGAAAGGTGCAGGCGGAAGGCAATGTTCCATTAAGGTATGCAGTGAGACTCAGAGAATTCAAAAAGTATAAAATGATGTTTCTCAGAGCAATGTTAACATGCCCCATAGCATGGATTATAACATACAAGTAAATTTCAAGTCAGCACTATACTTCACAAGAAAATACATGCATTATTAGCTGTTGCAAATCAAAGTATTACAGGCATTTGATAGTAAAGGTCACCCTTTCCTCGCTAACACCTCCCAGGAAATGTTAAACTACTTTCTACGTGACAATTTTCTGAAACGGACACGAGTTTGTAAAGATCTGAAGCGTGGCAATTAATGTGAGAATATTTTCCCCCTGCCTCACGGGTTGGTTTTGACATCTGGTGTTTTCAAGGTAATGCTGATCTGTGTTTGTATAACTGAAGTGGTGTAGTGGAATTCCCCACACCATTCGTCAATGGGGATGAGATCATAATGATCAGGTATCATTTATCATAAGTAATTATTAAGGGGGTTGTAATTATTTAGACACTGGATTCTGTCCCAGATTAACAGAGCCCGTTAATTAACTAGAAATGTTTGCTCTTTTGCACCTGCAAAAATTCACTGTATTTTCCTTTGGGCTTTTATCTTGCCCCAGTGCAGCTACACATTGTAAATGCCAGCCTGGACCAGAGCCAAATATAGGGGGAGGATCTGTCTTTCGTCCTTCAGAGGGATGTTGAAGTAGGGATGTTCTGAGCAAAGAGAACCTTGAGGGTCACAAGAGGGGAAAAAACCTACTTGCTTGGCTAATATGCAAACCGTTTGGAAAAAGACAACACCCAAGCTTATGAATGTGTATCAACACTGTAAAGGACTTAGACATACTACATTGTTTGCATAGACTTGAAGTGAAAGGTTTCTTTTTTGTAAAATAAGTGTTTTAGCATCTTTATCTCAAAACTAAATACTGTTACCATACTCATCATCTGCAAGTTAGGCAGTTTTCAGTTTTAGGGTTTGTTTTTTTTTTTAAAGCAAAGATTCAACTATCACTTATTAAGTACACCACAGTAAGCCTTAAAGTGTTTTTTCCTTTATGGTTTATTACAGGATATATTTAAAAAAAATCTCTTGGAGCAGCTGATTTGACAATGTTGTGTTAGTTTCAGGTGTACAACAAAGTGAACCAGTTATACGTAATACACATATCTTGGGAAGATCCTCTGGAGGAGGGCATGTCAACCCACTCCAGTATTCTTGCCTGGGGAATCCCATGGACCCAGGAGACTGGTGGGCTCTGGTCCATAGCGTTGCACAGAGTTGGACATGACTGAAGCAACTGAGCACCTACACGTATCCACTCTTTTTTAGACTCTTTTCCCATATAGGTCATTACAGAGTATTGAGTAGAGTTCCCTGTGCTCTACCATAGGTCTTTATTAGTTGTCTGTTTTATATATAGTAAATAATGTGTATGTGTTAATCCCAATTGCCCAATTTAACCCTCCCCTCTTTTGTCCCTGATAACCATAAATTTGTTTTCTATATATGTGACTCTATTTCTGTTTTGTAAATAGTTCACTTGTATCATCTTTTTAGACTCCACGTATAAGTGATATCATATATTTGTCTTTCTCTGTCTGATTTCACTTAGTATGATAATCTCTAGGTCCATCCATGTTGCTGCAAATGGCATTATTTCATTCTTTTTATGACTAATTATTACAGGATATTGAATACAGTTCCCAATGCTATACAATAGGACCTTATTGTTTATTCTATATGTAACAGTTTGCATCTGCCAGTCCCAAACTCCCAGTCCATCCCATCCCCTCCTTCCCTGGCAACCATAAGCCTGTTTTCCACCTGAGTCTGTTTCTGCTTCTTAGATAAGTTCACTTGTATCATACTTTAGATTCCACATATAAGTGCTATCATGTGGTATTTGTCTTTCTGACTTCTGTTACTATGATCATCTCTAGGTCCATTCATACTGCTGTGAATGGCATTGTTTCACTCTTTTTTTAATAGCTGAGTAATATTCCATTGTGTATATATACCATATCTTCTTTATTCTGTTGATGGACATTTAGGTGGCTTCCATGTCTTGGCTATTGTGAATAGCACTGCTGTGTACTTTGGGGTACATGTATTTTTTCAAAGCATGCTTTTCTCTGGATATATGCCCAGGGGTGGGATTGCTGGTCATGTGGTACTTCTATTTTTATTAGTTTTTTTAAGGAAATTCCATACTGGTTTCCATAGTGGCTGTAGCATTTTACCAAATCTGGCCCTCTGCTTGGTTTTATAAAGTTTTATTTGCACCCATTCATGAATGTGTGGTCTATGGCTGCTTTTCCCCCACAACAGTAGAGGTGACCAGTTGGGAAAAAATCATCTGGCCTGCAAACCAGAAATACTGGCTCTCTGGCACTTTACAGACAACATTTGTGGACCTTTGGCTAACAGCTTGTACCCTGATTGCACCTATGAGCTGTGCACCTTGGGCCTCAGTCAGCTCATCTGTAAAATGAGGTATTAGTACTTACATTTCTGGGACTGTTAGGATCAATAAATGAACTACCATTTGTAAAATGCTCATGCCAGTGCCTGGCATAAAGTTGTGCCAGATAAAGGCTGGTTAGTAAAAATTATAATTGGTCATAAAGGGAGCTATTTAAGTGGGCATCTATGAGACAGAAGGGCAGGGTAGGAGGTACGGTTTGTGGCTGTGGAACGGGCAAGGTCAGTTTTGTAAGGTGAACTTGGCAGAGTTCACCAATTCCCATGTCCACTGCCCTGACCTCCACCCCTTGGGCTTAGAGAACTCAGTGGGCTCAAGTCACTGGGCTGGATCTAAGGGACACTTTGAAATGAGTCTCGGCCGAGGATCACTGCTCCGCCCCAGCACTGATGGGCCCAGTTTAGAGTCACAAAACATACAAGGCAACAGAAATTAACTTCAGTGATGAAGAGCAGGAATTAAAGTAGGAATTGGTGAATTTTCTCTGTAAAGGCCAGAGAGCTAATATTTTGGCCTTGTGGACCACAGAATTTTGTCTTACCTAATCAACTCTGCTGTGTGGCTCAAAGGTAGCCATAGACAATATGGAAAAGAATGGACCTGGCTGTGTTCCCATAAATAGTTTATTTATAAGAACACACAGTGGGCCAGGTTTGGCTGTAGTCGGCTGACCCATGCTTTAAGGCATGACAGGGCAGTATTAGCATATTAGCTTTCACAGGGACTGGGGCTCAAGTCTTGCTGCACATAAAAAATGGATGGAGTTAAATGAATTATTTTTCTTATTGGCCAAATGGTAGATTAAATGATTGCTTAGTACATATTCACTCTCTCCTCTCAACTCCATGGGAGGAATATACTTCCCTGTACCACTGGCCTTGAGCCTGGCTGTGTGACTGGCTTTGGCCAATGGGAAGTTAGTAAGACATGATACAAGCAGAGGTTTGAAATGTGCTTGTGTAGTTGGGTTTATACTCTCAGATTCCTCAAGAAGGACATGACCTGAGTAGCCCACGTGTCTAAACAGGATGAAGAAACCCATGGAACAGACCTAGATCCAACCTGCAGCTTAAAGCAAGGCCCAGTTGAGATTAGCCTTGATCGGCTATCCCAGAGATGTGAGTGTCAGTGAACAGTAGTAAGTGATTGTTGGTTGAAGCTACTGAGTTTTGGGGTGTTTATTATGCAGCATTACTATAACAACAGCTGCCTGATAAAGCTTTTTTGCATATTATTCTTCAAGATGGACCTTGGGCTGGGTTGATGGTCTGACAAAGTATAGAATGAGGTGTGCTTTTTTTTTTAATAATTGTAGGACAATATCCATCAACAGCTGAATGGATAAAGAAGATGTGGTACATACACCCAATGGAATACTACTCAGCTATAAAAAAGAATGAAATAATGCCACTTGCAGCAAAATGGATGGACCCAGAGATGATCATACTCAGCGGAGTAAGTCAGACAAATACCATATGATATCACTTTTGTGTGGAATCTAAAATATGACACAAACGGACTTATTTACAAAACAGACAGACTCACAGACACAAAAAACAAACTTGTGATAACCAAAGCGGGCAGAGAGGAGGGCTAAATTAGGAGTTTGGGATTGGCAGATACAAAGTACTGCGTATAAAAGGTGGGGAATAAGGTCATGCTGTGCAGCACAGGGGTTTATGTTCAATATCTTGTGATCATCTACGGTGGAGGAGAATGTGAAAGAGAATACATTTCAGTCAAAGTACCTACCATGTGCTTCCGCTTATGACCACTTCCCAGTAATGGCGGCCACTATCAATGAACACGTTTCCAGCTACGCCATAGCTGCCTTGGCTGGTGAAGCGCTCAGGCGTGTGGCTCTTTTTGGATGATGACTCATCACGTTCTACTGTCAAGTTATCATGGGACACCTTTAGCTTTCGATGTGCAGATTTGGGGTCCAGTTTAAATGGTTGGCCTAGAAGCAGGGTTACAAGACACAAACAAGGTAGATGAAAAGAACTGTGGATTTTAACTTAAGCAAGAACATATTTTCAGAATAAGCTTTAAAAAGGACGGTAAAATCGTGCAGACAAACATGTCCCTGCCTCCGAGAGCTCGCAGTCAGTCAGCTCTGAGCTGTGGGTGCAAGGTTGCTTCCCTCACTGTTCAACAACAGCATGGGTGAGGGTCAAGCAGAGCCTGTGGTGCAAGCTTTGCTGGGCATCCCAGCTACACACCAGCAGCACAGTTAATGTGCTGGCCTACATCATCCTGGAAGGGAGGAGAAAACGAAGACTTCATTTTCAACCATTCCCCTGTTCAGTCGGCTTCAGATGAATTCATGCTCAATAGACCTCAGAAACCAAACACATCAAGACTGCAGGTTTTAATGTTCACAACATTCTAATGGCTTATATTATTTTGAGATTGTTCAAAATTAGAGCAGTATTCTCATGAGCTTAAAATGACGATCAAATGGGCTATTTTTCAGCCCATAAGATCAGGAGGAAAATGTGGCAGGTTACTACCTACCTGGGTTTTTGAGTCCCAAGTTCATTTATAGACGTAAAAGTTCCTTTATAGACATAATAAGGTCCTCTCTATTTCATTTATTTGTCTTTGTGTTTTGAACATTGAACCATTGTAAAATTCTGGCCGAATCACACCTGAATATCCATCCTCTCATTAACTGTTACTGCTCTGAAAATTCAACACTGGTGTGGGGGCCATCCTGTCATTCAACCACATTGGGTACCAGACACTTAAAGGCAGGAAACGGATTACAATGTGATGCAAATACCATGATATTCAAACTCCACTGCTGTATTGGAAGGCCGCTTCTGCACAGTGCTCAGACAATCACCAGAAACAGTCTGCTAAGTCTGACTATGGCAATACAGGATGCTGGCTGAGAAACTGACCCAGAGACCTGGAGCAGTTGTGTGTGTTACATCATATGCAGGTAGGCCAAAGGGTATCACTCTTGGATAAAAACATGACAATGGCACTTCTAAAATTCCTTCTTGTAGATCAGGGACCAGCATACTTTTTCTGTAAGAGGCCAGATATTTTCCTATTTTCAGCTATGCTGGCCATGTGGTTTCTTCTGGGGCTATTTAACCCTGTGGTCGAAACATGGCAGCAGCCAGAGACACAGGTGAACAGATGGGCAGTGCTGTGTGCCAATAAAACTTTATTCACAAAAACAGGTAGCTGAATCTGGCCCATGGGCAGTAGTTTGCTGACCCATTTTTAGATTTCTGTTCATATCAAAGAAAACCTAAAAGGGGACCTGAGAAAATCCTCAAGTGCTGAGCAGGCAGGGGTATTCTCAAAGACTGTAAGACCTACTGAAGTCTATGTGTAGTTTAAATTTTGGCCTGGCTTGTAAAAAAAAAAAAAAGTCCTCAGGAATGATCACACCAGCTAAGACAAACAGAGTCTGAAGATAGATTGGCTTAAAGGGTGTGATAAACCATAATGGAAAATATGAAAAATGAATGTATCTACATGTACAACTGAATCACTTTACAGCAGAAATTAATGCAACACTGTAAATCTGTACTTCCATCAAATTTTAAAAAAAGAAAAAGGTGATGATAGAATGTGCCTTAAAAATAACTGGACCCTAATGGGTGGTTAGGAAGGAATTCCATAAAGGCACAGCCATCACTGAAGATGAAGGCTGTGTTATACTTACCCTTCTCCCAGTGAGGAAGATCAGGTCACAGCCATTGAAAAGACTGGCCTTATAATGGTGAGATCCATCGTGTTCCATGGATGGATCCATGTGTGGGTCGCTCCCACCCCGACCCACACATACGCAGAGCAGGGTCTTGCCATCTGGTGTTAGGTCCAACCCCCTGCCTCAACAGGGAACAAATTCTACTTGTGCCATGGATATGTTTCTCAAGGAAACTATGACCTACTCTGTCTAGGTTCAAAGCTTTTGCTTTAATGAGGATAGATTAGTTCACAGAAGAAATTAATCATTTACTTGGCTAAAGAATTCAATGCATTGTAAGATCTGTATACCTAAGAGTTCGGCAAACTACAGCCCGCAGGCCATATTGAGCCCACTGCCTGTGTCTTTCAATAAAGTTTTAATGAAGCGTGGCCAGGCCATGCTTTTCTACCAGAGTTGAACACCTGTGACCAAGATCATCTGACCTGCACAGCCCAGAACAGTTACTATTTGGCACATTACAGAAAAAGTTTACCAACCTCTTGTACATAATTTAACAACATCTGATCAATGATTGCATGTCTAGAAGTACAAGATTACCTGTCCATATGAAATGAATACATTATCTTTAGTAAAACCAATAAGGTACAAATAAGAACCCTCAAAGATCCATTCTACAGAATAAACCTCAATGTATGTATTGGGTTGGCCAAAAAGTTCATTTGGGTTTCCTATACGCTGTTACAGGTTTTTTCCAGTATGTATTCATTTTTCCCCTTATTCTCCAAAGACATTTCCTTCTCTACCAGCAGAACCCTTGAGAAATTAGCTTATGTTTAAGAGTATGGGTCTTAAGGACAGATATGTGGAGTAAAATTAAGTTACTTGACTACTAAAATCACAGATTGGGTTAAATGAGGGTTCTTCTTAAAATGTATTTCCTATAGATTGGCTGGCAACCCTAAAGCATGATGTGATGTTGACATACTCCAATCGACTTTCTTCTGGGAGGTCTTATGCAAACAAATACCATATTATATAGCATAATATTTCTAGACCAAAAAGATGTGGAGAAAGAAGAGGAGGATAAAATAAAACACATGTGGGCAGAGAGAGAGAGCGGGAGATGACAGTGTTATAAGATGCATGTACGCATAGCCCGGTTCACTCTTCGGTGTTGGGACCATCCTGGACACAGTGGGAGTTTCCCATCACCCCTGGCATCTAACCACTCGACACCAGTAACACCCAGCTGTAACAACCAGAGATGACTCCAGATGTGGCTTAGTGTTCTTCTGGGGACCACAATCACTTCTGACTGAGAATCACAGACCTAGAAGCTACCTGAAGAAAGACTTAGTAATTTGAGATTCTGCTGTTGGGGCGGGAAGATCCCCTGCAGGAAGAAATGGCAAGCCACTCCAGTATTCTTGCCTGGGAAATCCCATGGACAGAGGAGCCTGGCAGGCTATAGTTCATGGGGTCACAAAGAGTCGGACATAACTTGAGTGTGCACACACACACACACATATATGGAAAAGAAGACCATTGGCAATTTACAAAGAGTCCTAGCTCTGTGCCAGGCTTGGTATAGAGGATTGGATGGAAGAACCCTGACTCTATGCTGGCTCTTTGCTTGCTGTCTCAGGTTGTAAGCAATGCCTGGGACAGAGAAAAGAGAAATGAAGGGGGCCAGGGGCAGCTGGAAGGAGAGCAGGTTAGAGATGATAGTTCTGCTGAGTTCACGGCACGTACTGTTCGTCTTCAACTTCCCAGGCTCACTGCTGCGGCTGCCTGCCTGGTTGATGGCCTTGACAATGAAGATGTACTTGGTGCCGCTCTGCAGCCCATGGACCGTGTAGTGGTTCTGCTTGATGTTGGGCACGATCATCCAGCTATCGGCCGAGTTGCACAGACCTGCAAAGCCAAGCAGCTGTGGTGAGTTCTTTGGAGCAAGCATGGGGCAAATCTGTATATTAACGTTGTGGAATTTTCAGTTATTGGGATAAGCAATGAAAAGCTTTGTGACTTCTTTAGGTGCCCACCAATCAACTTGAGTGCTCAGTATCTGCCTACAATAAGGACAGCAACCTATATTTATTACTATATATTCTCACCATGTGCTCTAAGTGGAAAGACCAACTAAGATGACTGTTTTGCAAATTCTGTTCCACGTGGATGGGAGCAGTAGTATCTTAAGTGCCGTGCCTGGTCATGTGTTACTAGGTGCTGTGGGATGGAAAGAAAGCAAGTGACCACACATCCCTCCCCCTGACTTGCATCATGATGACTGTTCAGTCTTGGATCTCATCAATTTTGAGACTCACGGAGGGTAAGAACAGACCCAGATCAGGTATGAGACATTGGCCTCACTAATGGAGATGTAGGAGGTTCTATTTTTTTGCTTCTTCTTCTCCACCCCACCCAGGATCTGTATCTAAGTGACTCTGTGGCTACTCCTTCTAAAGAGATGGGATATGTTGTCTTTTACCTCGTGGCTTTGGATTTGGCTATGTGACCTGCTCTGGCCAAGAGAACAAGGCTGCAGTGACAATACACCAGTGGCAAGAGGAGACATCACAAGCCCTTGAGAGTCTGTGGCCCTCTTGGGCCTCTACCATGGGGAGAACATTCTGGATAGTCTGCTCATCCCAGTGGGAGCAGAGACACAAGGACCAGCTCAATGGCCCAGCCAGTTCAGGACTGAGACCAGCAGAGACTGGCCAACACCAGCCCAACTTTGGACAGGAGAGCTAAGAAAACGATTATGGGGCTTGTCTGTGGCCCAGTACTAGTGTGGTTGTAATTGATTCAGGACATGTGTTCCTACAAGAACCCTGGAGCCATGTGGCACCCAAAGGCAACTCAGGGCCCAGTGGCGCTCTGACAAAAGCATCACCAGGGGCTGTGACCAGCTGCATCCCCCAGTATGGCTTGTTCCAGAGCAGAGCAGGGCCAGTGCTCTGGCTGCATGCTGCAGGATGTGGTTTGAGGAGCAGTTTGCGGATTTACGATGCTGGGAAGAACATGAGGAAAAAGGACGCTGTTCTGTTGTGCAGCTGTGGCTGATGCTGAAAACATCTCTTTGGTACTGGGCCCGACTCTCGTCTCTCCCCTCTCCACCCATCAATCTCCACTCTAATCAAACCTTTGCCCAGCCCCCTGGTGACTGGGCTGTCATGGCTGTTTCCTGACTCTGGTGAATTTCCTTCACTAATTCTCAGAAGGCCGAGCCCTTCCACTTCCTGAGGGGCTTCTCAACTTGCCACCCCTCCTTCCCTTTCAGGGGATTTGCAAGTCAAAGGGTTAGTTCTTTTGATCTTGAGGCAACTTACACCTTAACCATACTTCATCTTACCTCTTTGAGTTTCTAATGAAATGTACAAAGAAATCACAAATGCATATCCATACCAACCCACAAGTATCAGCATAGCAGTTCAAGATGTTCACACCCCAACAGCTGTCTCTGAATCCTACTAAATACCATCTCCAAGTTTTCAGTTCGGCATTGTTCATGAATCTCACCGAAGAACTTAAAAATTATGAAAAATTATGTTAATTATGAAAATTCACACCCTAAGATATGCATCTGGGGTACACAGTATTTTCAGCCACACTTCAATGAGTCTTTAAATAAATAAACATACATGTTCACATATATGAGAAACCTTGTGAATTATTTCTCACTCTTTTCATTTCCAGATCTCACAGAATTGCCATAAAGCAAGGAAGTAATGTGAGGCTCAGACAAGAGGATGAGGGTGGTGTGTCGGTGTTTGGAGATGTACTAGAATAACTAAGGCCCCATTCACCCCTCACCCCCAGCATCCCCCTCATTCTCATACCACTTCTCACCTGTATAAGGCCCAGGTACACATCCACACATAGCTTAATAACATGGGACTCTCCCACTTACATATCTCTCTTGATTCTTTTTCATTTTCCCTGAACATAGAGGTAACTATCTCAACACTTCAGGCAAGTGTCACAACCAAACAGCAGATGTTGATCCAACCAAAGAAGGGTCATTTTGAATTCTGAACTCTGGGCCCTAAGAAACCTCTAACTCACCTTTGGATTCTGAGCTCTGGGTCCTAAAAAGCCAATAACTCACTTTAGATACTTAATAATACTACTACAATACTAATAAAACAACAGACAGAAAACAAACTTAAAGTTATCAAAGGGGAATGGTGAGGAACAAATCAGGAAGTTGGGATTAACTCAGACATACACACACACTACTACATATAAAATAGGTAATCAACAAGGACGTATTATAGAGCACAGGGAACTCTACTCAATAGTTTACAATAACGTGTAAGGGAAAAGAATCTGAAAAAAACATGTAGAGCTGAATCACTGTGCTGTTCACCTGAAACTAACACAAACTGCAGATCAACTATACTTCAATAAAAATTAAAAAATGAAAGAAGGAGCTTTTCTGTTCTAGGATAACCCACTCATATTCCTGGACCTTTGTCAATAGCAGTCTGGTATGCAAGCGAACAATTAACAGCATTCACTAGAATCAAATGAGAATCCTATCATTGTCAGTGCATTTACACTGTTCCTGTTTAATTGCATATGTCACAGCAAAATGACTATTGTGGTCAAAGAAAGCAAATGTAAAAATGTTTCAATAAACTTTACATCACTGTATAACCCCGATGCCGGGGTTTCATGTGGTGGGGGAATGCTTTCAGCAACATTGTAAAGCAGATGTCTGAAATTGCGGCAAACTGCAACTTGGCTTACAGTCCGAAGTCTTAACCTAAAACAAAAAGATTGAATGCTTCAGAAACCCTTTCCAAACTAAAAAGGGACCCTGACCATCCTGATTATTTTGAAGAGGTCACTAATTTTTTCTGTGAATATTAAAAGAACAAGATGTTTATAGAGTAGTAAAATGTGATTGGATAACTTTACCCTGGGACAGTCTGCTTTCATGAATGCTAACTCTTAAAATTTAGGCTTACCTCCATCGCCAAGGTCATAATTGAGAAGTTGATTATAAATGCCAAGAAAGCGATGTCGACCGTTCTCTGGTGGGGCCTGGAGTAAGTGGGCTGCCTCAAGCGCACCATTCTTGCATTGCTGGTGTTGGTCAAGTGCCAGCACCACTTAACTTCTTGCATACGGCGCCAAGCACCAGACTTCTCTGCCTCGATACCCCGCTGTGTCGGGACTGATGACCAGGTTTTATTCATCACTTTATGAAACACCCGCATAACTATCCCAACTAAAACGTGTACTTCTCTCTAAAGGCGTTTGCAATCATCTTTGATGGGATGCCAACACTCACCTTCTCCAATTCAGCCTGAAGCAGTAAAACAACAGTGGAACTTGGAAGATAATTAGTTCATATGGCAACAGTCTAGTTAGGTGGTTTTGTACTTTTTTTTCTCTCATTCACAATGGGTCAGAAGCATCTCCCTACATGATGGTGCTCATTACAAGATCCTAGTTACATTTGGGATTTCAGAGCCTTGTAGAGCAACTGTCTGTCATCTTACAGTAAAACATTATGTATAAAACATTATGCAACAATGGACACCCTTTAGAGACTGCATACCAGCTTCTAACACCCTTTGTCTCTTCAACCAGATTGGAAAGAAGTGAATGCTCTCCTCCTTCTTCTGAATACAAATGGTATATGACTAAAAACCTTCATGAATATTTTCAAAATGACTAAGATAAATTAAATACAGATAACTACTTTGCCATGAAAGCCTGAAGACATGGATCCTTTGACTTTTGCCAATAATAAAAATAGGCTGCTGGGAAAAGGTTCCAATTGAAGATTTTCAATGATGCATTAAAAATCGTTTTGGAAAAAACATGGAAACATTGTAAAATTAAATACATATCTATGTCTCAACAAGCAATTCGTTAACATCTACAGTCATAAGCCTGTTCATAAAAACGAAAAATAAAAAATTAACATTGTCATTAATTTTGCATTTGAGTGTATGAATTTAATTAGGGATAGTCTTTTTATAAGATTAAAAAGCTCCAGAGATAGTATCTAATTCTGCTTCACTAAAGTCAGTTGAGGGCAATTAACTAGAATTTATTGTGACAAGTGAAAGAAGCATGACTTAGGACAGTAAAAGTCTGCCTCGTGGTACATGGAGCTACAGCCAGCTTTGGAGCATTCTTTCTCCTAATTTTCCATAGAGTTTTATACTCTTAGATCTTATCATTCAGTAGAACATCTGCAAATGATAGTCTTTTCAACTGGCAGGAGAGACGAACAAACAACATTCAGTGAAGGCCTTTCATGTGAAGACTGTGTTAAATGCTATTTTGTAGATCAGGGGTCCCCAACGCTTGGGCCATGGACTGGTACTGGTCCATGGCCTGTTAGAAACTGGGCAACACAGCAGGAGGTGAGCAGGTTGGCTTCCACAAAAACGGTCCCTGGTGCCAAAAAGGTTGGGGACTGCTGATGTAGATGATCCTGGCAAATTGCATGAGTGGCCTTTACCATGTGACAAAAGATGTAATGACAGTGAGTCTAGTCTATATTTTTGTAGGAACAGTAACCTTGAATAACAGAATAGGAAAGACTAGAGATCTCTTCAAGAAAATTAGAGATACCAAGGGAACATTTCATGCAAAGATGGGCTCGATAAAGGACAGAAATGGTATGGACCTAACAGAAGCAGAAGATATTAAGAAGAGGTGGCAGGAATACACAGAAGAACTGTACAAAAAAGATCTTCACGACCAAGATATTCACGATGGTGTGATCACTCACCTAGAGCCAGACATCCTGGAATGTGAAGTCAAGGGGGCCTTAGAAAGCATCACTACGAACAAAGCTAGTGGAGGTGATGGAATTCCAGTGGAGCTATTTCAAATCCTTAAAAAATGATGCTGTGAAAGTGATGCACTCAATATGCCAGCAAATTTGGAAAACTCAGCAGTGGCCACAGGACTAGAAAAGGTCCGTTTTCCTTCCAATCCCAAAGAAAGGCAATGCTGAAGAATGCTCAAACTACCGCACAATTGCACTCATCTCACACGCTAGTAAAGTAATGCTCAAAATTCTCCAAGCCAGGCTTCAGCAATACGTGAACCGTGAACTTCCAGATGTTCCAGCTGGTTTTAGAAAAGGCAGAGGAACCAGAGATCAAATTGCCAACATCTGCTGGATCATGGAAAAAGCAAGAGAGTTCCAGAAAAACATCTATTTCTGCTTTATGGACTGTGCCAAAGCCTTTGACTGTGTGGATCACAATAAACTGTGGAAAATTCTGAAAGAGATGGGAATACCAGACCACCTGACCTGCCTCTTGAGAAACCTATAAGCAGGTCAGGAAGCAACAGTTAGAACTGGACATGGCACAACAGACTGGTTCCAAATAGGAAAAGGAGTACGTCAAGGCTGTATATTGTCACCCTGCTTATTTAACTTCTATGTAGAGTACATCATGAGAAATGCTAGGCTGGAAGAAGCACAAGCTGGAATCAAGATTGCCGGGAGAAATATCAATAACCTCAGATATGCAGATGATACCACCCTTATGGCAGCAAGTGAAGAGGAACTAAAGAGCCTCTTGATGAAAGTGAAAGAGGAGAGTGAAAAAGTTGGCTTAAAGCTCAACATTCAGAAAACGAAGATCATGGCATCTGGTCCCATCACTTCATGGGAAATAGATGGGGAAACGGTAGAAACAGTGTCAGACTTTATTTTTTGGGGCTCCAAAATCACTGCAGATGGTGACTGCAGCCATGAAATTAAAAGATGCTTACTCCTTGGAAGAAAAGTTATGACCAACCTAGATAGCATATTGAAAAGCAGAGACATTACTTTGCCAACAAAGGTCTGTCTAGTCAAGGCTATTGTTTTTCTAGTGGTCATGTATGGATGTGAGAGTTGGACTGTGAAGATAGCTGAGCGCCAAAGAACTGATGCTTTTGAACTGCAGTGTTGGAGAAGACTCTTGAGAGTCCCTTGGACTGCAAGGGAGATCCAACCAGTCCATTCTAAAGGAGATCGGTCCTGGGTGTTCTTTTGGAAGGAATGATGCTGAAGATGAAACTCCAATACTTTGGCCAAATGATGCGAAGAGTTGACTCATTGGAAAAGACCCTGATGCTGGGAGGGATTGGGGGTGGGAGGAAAAGGGGACGACAGAAGATGAGATGGCTGGATGGCATCACTGACTCGATGGACGTGAGTTTGAATGAACTCTGGGAGATGGTGATGGACAGGGAGGCCTGGCGTGCTGCGATTCATGGAGTCGCAAAGAGTCGGACACAACTGAGTGACCGAACTGAACTGAACTGAACTGAACACTGGCAAACACAGGGCTAAGACCTTTACTTTTAGTATTTCAAAGATGTGAAGCTAAAACATTACCTCTTCTTACAGTTGAAGAAATAGATTCAGAAGATGTTCAATACTTTGTCCCAAATGATAGTGCTAGTGAGGTGAGAACCAAAGCTGGGATTCAAGTCCAAGCCTCCTTCAATCATAACAACTATGCATAACAGTTTAGAAAAGAATAATCTATGGCCTAAAAACACATGAAACTATGCTCAACATCACTCGTTATTAGAGTAATACAAATCAAAACTACAGTGAGGTATCACCTCACACTGGTCAGAATGCCCATCATCAAAAAGTCTACAAATAACAAATGCTGCAGAGGATGTGGAGAAAAGGGAACCCTCCTACAATGTTGGTGGGAATGAAAATTGGTACAACCACTATGAAGAACTTTATAAAGGTTCCTTAAGAAACTAAATATAGATCTATCATATGATCCAGCAATCCCCACTCCTGGGCACATATCTGGAGAAAACCATAATTTGAAAAGATACATGCATCTCAATGTTCACGATGGCACTGTTTACAGTAGTGAAGACATGGAGGCAACCTGAATGTCCATCGACAGATAAATGCACAGTGAAGATGTGGTACAGATATATGGTGGAATATTACTCAGCCATTAAAAATGAAATAATGCCATTTGCAGCAACATGGCTGGACCTGGAGATGATCGTACTAAGTGAAGTACGTCAGACAGAGATAAGTATCATATGGTATCACTTATTCATGGAATCTAAAAAAACCAGCATAAATGAACTTATTTATAAAACAGAAAAACACTTTGAAAACAAATTTGTGGCTACCCATGGGGAGAGGTCAGGGGAGGGATAAATTAGGAGTTTGGGATTAGCATATTTCCACTACTATATATATAATAGATAATCAACAAAGACCTACTGTGTAACACAGGGAACTAAACTCATTATTCTCTAATAATCTATATGGGACAAGAAACTGTTAAGGATAGATATGGGTATGTATATAACTGAATCACTTTCCTGTACACCTGAAATTAACACAACATTGTAAATCAACTATAATACAAACATTAAAATAAAAAATAAAGTGATATAGACCCAAGGTTGATAATAACAACAAAAAAATGATGAAATAACACTCAAAAAGTAAATAATACTAAATGTTTGATATAATGACTAAACCATATAATTCCACCAGAACATGCTGTTAACCCCATAAACTCCCATATATTTTTCCCCAATGGTGCTACTCCCCTCCCATCACAGAGGTAACCATCATCCTAACTTTTATAGTTTTTAGACCATGTGTACATCTCTAAACAAAATAGTTTAACTTATACATGTATAGATACTCATAGTGCATTGATACTTTTATCTCCTGATTCTTTAACAATATGTTTGTAAGATTCGTCCATATGGTTTGCTAGAGATCAATAATTTTCAACGCTATTTGGCCTATTATTTTTACTAGTATTGTACAAGTGAGTGCTACCATCTTCTTAGTCAGGAAAGACAAGCCAATAAATACTCTGTACTCTCTCCTTTTTCTTCCCTTGATATTTAAATTCAGGAATGCAGTCGATCCGAAAACAGTCACCCAATAGAGAAATCAATAGGGCGTGCGATACTCACTCACAACATTGGCTTGTCCAGTGAAGATGGTGTACTGGAGCTCATAGGAAACCACACTGAATTCGTCATCAGAGGTCCAGTGAACGGTTATGGTGTCATAGGAAGCCGTGCAGAGCTCTTCTCTAATTGTGGGAGGGTTGGGAGCTGTGGGAAACAAGAAGGTCATCAGCAGAGAAGCAGACATGTGTGGGATCCCTTTCAGAGGAGTTGCCCTGATAGTCATAGCAGGCCTTTTAAAATCTATCCATCAGAACTATTATCGTAGAGACAGTGATCCCAATCCAAAGAACATTTCGTTGGCTGGTTATCACTGTGATTTTTCCCAGGTGGTGTGACTGCAGCCAGCCAGTGTTTTTTCTCTGTGCGTCATGAAAGCATGTCTATAAGGATAAGTAAACAAGACTCTCTTATTCATGGAAGAAAACATCTTAAACAAAAAGTAACCAAGATGAACTTTTGTCATTTCACCCCCATTTTGAGGATGCAAACTTTTTCAGTGAAGAGCTAGATGGTCAATATTTTAGGCTTTCTGGGTCATATGGTCTCTGCTGTTGCTGTTCAGTTGCTAAATTGTGTCTGACTCTTTGCGACCCCATGGACTCATGCCAGGCCTCCCTGTCCCTCACTGTCTCCCGGAGTTTGCCCAAATTCATGTCTGTTGAGCTGGTGATGCTATCCAAGCATTTCATCTTCTGCTGCCCTGGTCTCTGCTGCAACTACTCAATTCTGCCTTTGTAAAGAAAGCAGCCAGAGACCATTTGTCCACTGATAGTCATGGCCAGGTTCTAGTAGAACTTTATTAACAAAAACAGGTGAAGACCAGATTTGGCATGGGAGCCAAACTTAGCCAACTTCTGAGCTCCAACATGCCACAGACTTTTATATGCAGCCACTCATCTGGAAAAATGCTGATGTTTGTTAACCCTTAACAAATCAGCCAAATAATTCTTCAAAAATGTTCTTTTGATAGATGTGTTGATGCCTTATGAAAATTTGTTTAATGGGGTTCTATTTTCCTCTCATTTTTCAGTTTATAGGTGATATTTCAAATTAAGAAGATGATTACCAATCAGTCATATTTAAGAAGTACATTCTCTTTCCCCAAGAAAACCAGGATTCCTTGGCATTTGATTAAGTTTATCATTGGGCGAGGCTGCTGTTTTATGTCTTGAACACATTCTGCAGCAGAGAAGTCTAAATCCTACCCAAATGATGATTTTTCAGTTGACTTCTACTGGATTGATTTCAATAACTGGTTTTATGAGATGAGTTTGTGAGCAAGAAAAAGGCTAGGCACTGAGTGCTTTGCATGGGCAATAATATTTTAGAGCAGGGGCTGGCAAACTATGGCTATGGGCCAAATCTGGCCCATTGCCTGTTTTTGTAAATAAAGTTTTATTGGAACACGGCCAGGCTCATTCCTTTACGTATTGTCTCTGGCTGCCTTTGTGCAATAGCAGAGTTGAATAGTTGTGACCATATGTCCTGTAGAGCCTAAAATATTTACTGTCTGGCCCTTTACAGTCAAAGTTTGCCAAGCCCTGGTTTAAAGAATCGATTCAGGCCTGTGTTTCCATTCTTCTGTACACCACAACCTAACTGCAAAAGAAGAAATAATCTGCACCCAACAGATGAGCCATGTTTGCTTACACTGTTTAGAGAATTCTTTACTGCTTGAAACTTTGGTTAGGATGGATGACTCCTAAAGAAACCTGAGGAGGGGGGAAAGTTTATGAAAATGGCAAAATTTTAAATTTTGATTGTTTTAGAAGTCTTCACTTTGCCACCTGAAGATACATCCAGGACAACTATTATATGAAGTCAACTAACTTTTTTTTTTTTCTTGAAGTCAACTAACTTTTATGTCTGCAGCATAAAGTCAGTTAACCCAGCTTAGTCCATTGGTTATTGAATTCCACGAACACTGTGGAGCGCTTACATGCAGCAGGCACTGCATTAAGGTGTGCAGTAGGAAATACTACACAGCCATTAAAAAGAATGAAATAATGCCATGTGCCACAGATTTAAGAGATTATCATAGTAAGTGCCATACAAAAAGATACCATGATATCATTTATATGTGGAATCTAAAATATGACGTAAATGAAACAATTTGTGAAACAAACAGGTTCACAGACATAGAGAACAGACTTGTGGTTGCCAAGGGGTGGGAGAGGGACAGAGTGGGAGTTTGGGATTAGCAGATGTAAACTATTACTTTTATTTTTTTTTAATAATTCTATTTTATTTATCTTTTTAAGCCTTTCCTACATTTTAAAAATTTATTAATTAATTTCTTTGGAGGCTAATTACTTTACAATATTGTAGTGGTTTTTGCCATACTTAACATGAATCCGCCACGGGTGTACACGTGTGCCCCATCCTGAACCCCTCTCCCACCTCCCTCCCCATCCCATCCCTCTGGGTCATCCCAGTTCACCAGCCCCGAGCACCCTGTCTCATGCATCAAACCTGGACTGGCGATCTGATTCACATATGATAATGTACATGTCTCAATGCCATTCTCCTTTTAGAGTGTATAAACAACAAGGTCCTACTGTAGAGCACAGGGAAATATACTCAATATCCCGTGATAAACCATAATGGAAAAGGATTTTAAAAAGAGTGGATATACGTGTGTGTAGAACTGGGTCACTTTGCAGTACACCTGAAACTAATGCAACATTGTCAATCAATTATACTTCAACAAAATACAATTTTTAAAAAATATAACTTGAAAAAAAAGTTGTTCACTAAGATCAAAGGACTCTACAGAGCCCTTTTAAAGCGTTCTTTCTGGAATATGACTTAATATATCTGTCTCCCAAAGTATCCACGTGCAAGATGCAGTGCCATGTGCTGTGACTTGGATGATGAGATGACCTTCCACGGGGGAGGCCCAGCTGCATCATAAAACATGCCTGTTACTGTCTGTGTGGTCCCTGTTAGTGTGGGATCACCCTGCATGCATCACTGGAGAAGTATTTATTCTCCCATCATCTAAATAGTTCCTGGAATTATTTCTCTGTCAACTACTGTAGAAAGATTTGGTTCTTTTCTGCGCTGCTATATATGATTAAATATAAAGAAAAGTGTTGGAAATAGGCAGGTAGCTGGGAGACACATGGCTGTAGCTGTAATCAGAGAGGAAATGTCACCTCTCTGGCTTATTCACTTGACATACCGTTTAGAGGCATGTCAGGGGCAAAAAAAAAAAAGTCTTGTTTTCAAAGTCAGGCAGGCTAACCCTGTTTTGATTATAAAGCCAATGGCTTTGTCCTAAAAAGTCAATATCCAATTTACTGTAAATGAGAACAGCAGCGGGTTGCCAATTTCAATATTCACGCAATTGGTCCCATAACTATTATTTTCTTGCTTCTATCATAAATAGGACACAAGCAATGGTGGGCTAATACTTCACAAACACTTCGTTTCCTGCTTACAAATGTCTAATAAACTATTTGGACTTGGCAATATCAGCCAAGCATTGTATGTTATGGCCAGGATCGATGTTATGTCTAGAAATGGTCCAAATTTGTATTGGAGGTTGACAGCTAAGAAGGCAAAATAACAGGTACCCCATATGGTCTCTCGTTTGGCATAAACAGTCATTGGGATGATATATGGTGTACACATTACAAGTCAGTGCAAACTAAGGTCACAATTTCCCCTGCAGTCAGTACCTTGGCATTCACACACAGATGAGAATGGGCATACGTTTCCTGAAATGCTATTAAACAACTATTCGGAAAGGGGGAGGACACACTCTTATCAATAAGACACTGATTTTGTGCAGAACTGGCCACATGCCCAGCCAAACATTTTGCAGTCGTCTTTGCCCTTGGGCATGACCTTGCAACATGGATCTGGCCCATAAAGACAGAAGTGGAAATTTCCTGGACGGGTCTTTTTTACTTTTTTAAAAAAGATTTATGTATTATTTTGGCTCTACTGGGTCTTCATTCCTGCACATGGGCTTTCTCTAGTTGCAGTGAGCAGGGGCTATTCTCTATTTGCAGAGCACAGGCTTCTCATAGCAGTAGCTTCTCTTGTTGCAGAACATGGGCACTAGGGCTCATGGGCTTCCATAGTTGAGGCACACGGACTTAGTTGCCATGTGGCATGTGGGATTCTACAGAAGCAGGGATCGAACCCATGTCCTCTGCACTGGCAGGCAATCCTTAACCCCTGGACCACCAGGGAAGCCCTGGACTGCTCTGTCTGCTGAACAAGGTTTTGCTTTTCCTAAATAAAGATAAGACAGGCGGGTCATGGTGGAGAGGTCTGACAGAATGTGGTCCACTGGAGAAGGGAATGGCAAACCACTTCAGTATTCTTGCCTTGAGAACCCCATGAACAGTATGAAAAGGCAAAATGATAGGATACTGAAAGGGGAGCTCCCCAGGTCAGTAGGTGTTCAATATGCTACAGGAGATCAGTGGAAAAATAACTCCAGAAAGAATGAAGGGATGGAGCCAAAGCAAAAACAATACCCAGTTGTGGATGTGACTGGTGATAGAAACAAGGTCCAATGCTGTCAAGAGCAATATCGCATAAGAACCTGGAATGTTAGGTCCATGAATCAAGGCAAATTGGAAGTGGTCAAACAGGAGATGGCAAGAGTAAACGTCAACATTCTAGGAATCAGTGAACTAAAATGGACTGGAATGGGTGAATGTAACTCAGACCATTGTATCTACTACTGTGGGCAGGAATCCCTTAGAAGAAATGGAGTAGCCATCATGGTCAAAAAAAGAGTCCGAAATGCAGTACTTGGATGCAGTCTCAAAAACGACAGAATGATCTCTGTTTGTTTCCAAGGCAAACCATTCAATATCACGCTAATCCAAGTCTATGCCCCAACCAGTAACGCTGAAGAAGCTGAAGTTGAACGGTTCTATGAAGACCTACAAGACCTTTTAGAACTAACACCCAAAAAAGATGTCTTTTTCATTATAGGGGACAGGAATGCAAAAGTAGGAACTCAAGAAAAACCTAGAGTAACAGGCAAATTTGGCCTTGGAATATGGAATGAAGCAGGGCAAAGAGTAATAGAATTTTACCAAGAGAATGCACTGGTCATAACAAACACCCTCTTCCAACAACACAAGAGAAGACTCTACACATGGACATCACCAGATGGTCAACACCGAAATCAGATTGATTATATTCTTTGCAGCCAAAGATGGAGAAGCTCTATACAGTTAACAAAAACAAGACCGGGAGCTGACTGTGGCTCAGATCATGAGCTCCTTATTGCCAAATTTAGACTTAAATTGAAGAAAGTAGGGAAAACCACTAGACCATTCAGGTATGACCTAAATCAAATTCCTTATGATTATACAGTGGAAGTGAGAAATAGATTTAAGGGACTAGATCTGATAGAGTGCTTGATGAAATATGGACGGAGGTACGTGACATTGTACAGGAGACAGGGATCAAGACCGTCCCCATGGAAAAGAATTGCAAAACAGCAAAATGGCTGTATGGGGAGGCCTTACAAATAGCTGTGAAAAGAAGAGAAGTGAAAAACAAAGGAGAAAAGGAAAGATACAACCATCTGAATGCAGAGTTCCAGAAAATAGCAAGAAGAGATAAGAAAGCCTTCCTCAGCGATCAATGCAAAGAAATAGAGGAAAACAACAGAATGGGAAAGATTAGAGACCTCTTCAAGAAAATTAGAGATACCAAGGGAATATTTCATGCAAAGATGGGCTTGATAAAGGACAGAAATGGTATGGACCTAACAGAAGCAGAAGATATTAAGAAGAGGTGGCAAGAATACACAGAACAACCATACAAAAAAGATCTTCATGACCCAGATAATCACGATGGTGTGATCACTCACCTAGAGCCAGACATCCTGGAATGTGAAGTCAAGGGGGCCTTAGAAAGCATCACTATGAACAAAGCTAGTGGAGGTGATGGAATTCCAGTGGAGCTATTTCAAATCCTGGAAGATGATGCTGTGAAAGTGCTGCACTCAACATGCCAGCAAATTTGGAAAACTCAGCAGTGGCCACAGGACTGGAAAAGGTCCGTTTTCCTTCCAATCCCAAAGAAAGGCAATGCTGAAGAATGCTCAAACTACCGCACAATTGCACTCATCTCACACGCTAGTAAAGTAATGCTCAAAATTCTCCAAGCCAGGCTTCAGCAATACGTGAACCGTGAACTTCCAGATGTTCAAGCTGCTTTTAGAAAAGGCAGAGGAAACAGAGATCAAATGGCCAACATCCGCTGAATCATGGAAAAAGCAAGAAAATTTCAGAAAAACATCTATTTCTGCTTTATTGACTATGCCAAAGCCTTTGTGTGGATCACAATAAACTGTGGAAAATTCTGAAAGAGATGGGAATACCAGACCACCTGATCTGCCTCTTGAGAAACCTATATGCAGGTCAGGAAGCAACAGTTAGAACTGGACATGGCACAACAGACTGGTTCCAAATAGGGAAAGGAGTACGTCAAGGCTGTATATGTCACCCTGCTTATTTAACTTATATGCTGAGTACATCATGAGAAACGCTGGGCTGGATGAAGCACAAGCTGGAATCAAGATTGCCGGGAGAAATATCAATAACCTCAGATATGCATATGACACCACCCTTATGGCAGAAAGTGAAGAGGAACTAAAATGCCTCTTGATGAAAGTGAAAGAGGAGAGCGAAAAAGTTGTCTTAAAGAAAATGAAGATCATGGCATCTGGTCCCATCACTTCATGGGAAATAGATGGGGAAACAGTGGAAACAGTGTCAGAGTTTATTTTGGGGGGCTCCAAAATCACTACAGATGGTGATTGCAGCCATGAAATTAAAAGATGCTTACTCCTTGGAAGAAAAGTTATGACCAACCTAGATAGCATATTGAAAAGCAGAGACATTACTTTGCCAACAAAGGGCCGTCTAGTCAAGGCTATGGTTTTTCCAGTGGTCACGTATGGATGTGAGAGTTGGACTGTGAAGAAAGCTGAGCACCAAAGAATTGATGCTTTTGAACTGTTGTGTTGGAGAAGACTCTTGAGAGTCCCTTGGATTGCAAGGAGATCCAACCAGTCCATTCTGAAGGAGATCAGCCCTGGGATTTCTTTGGAAGGAATGATACTAAAGCTGAAAGTCCAGTACTTTGGCCACCTCATGTGAAGAGTTGACTCATTGGAAAAGACTCTGATGCTGGGAGGGATTGGTGGTAGGAGGAAAAGGGGATGACAGAGGATGAGATGGCTGGATGGCTTCACTGACTCGAGTTTGAGTGAACTCCGGGAGATGGTGATGGACAGGGAGGCCTGGCATGCTGCTATTCATGGGGTTGCAAAGAGTCAGACACGACTGAGCGACTGAACTGAACTGAACTGAAGTGAAATAAAGACAAACCTGGTAGACAAAGCTTTTGGTCATCATTTCCCCTCTTATCCTTTTCTTTTTGTCTGTAACTTGGGCATAATGCTTGGAGGTGGAATCATAATGGAATCATGTGGCAAGATGAGGATAGCAAAGCAGAAAAAGAGAGCCTGGTGTCTGAGGTCATTACAGAACTGCTGTCCAGCCATGAGTGGCACACCTCTGCTATCCTGTTTTCTGTGATAAGAATCCTCTCTGAGGGGTTCAGTCATTGCTCACTGGATTTTCTCTTGTTGCAAACACACCCGTTCCCACATGATACAAGAATAAAGGAGACTTTTATTTAATAGGATGCTATCATATAAAGCATGTCAGTGCCAGAAAGGCTGACCTGAATGGTCCGGTACAGTAGTCATGAGCTCCATGTGGTCTTGACATTGCAATTAAATTTTAATTAAAGCAAACTACAAGTAAAAACTCAGTTCAGTTCAGTCGCTCAGTCGTGTCTGACTCTTTGCGACCCCATGAACCGCAGCACGCCAGGCCTCCCTGTCCATCACCAACTCCTGAAGTTTACCCAAACTCATGTCCAGTAAAAACTCAGAACATGTCAAATTTTCAATAACCCTATGTGGCTAGTATGTACTTGACTGGACAGTGCGGATGGAGACTGTTCTTACCATCTTAGAAAGTTCTATGGAATAGTGTTAGTTTAGATAAATCTCAGAGCTATATCCATGAATAGCTGAAATCCAGTTTGATTCCTTACTGGACATGCTTTCTGAGTCAATTTCTTCCTTTCTTCCTAGAAATTATATGGTTTGAAAGAACTTCCTACAATAAGATGTTTCTGGAGTGACTTGCCTCCCTTGCAAATGCACAAGGCTAAAAATAACACCTTGGGTCCAGGTAAGGAAAAAAACTGGTCTTCTGGGTATAGCACCCTTGAATATACAAGTGTGCTTTCTAACCACAGACTAGAAAAATACACATTACCCAATGCTCCCTCTCTCCTACTTCCCTTTTCCCAGCTGCGTGTGTGTGCACTCACGTTCTCTCGCTCACACACACACACACACACACACATACATGATGAGAGTGGAAATGCTGATGTTGTGCTCAGTTAAGGATGTGGTCTCTTGAAGGTGGTAGATTCTAAGTTCAGTGCACATCTGGATTTGCTCTGTACACAGAGCTTCTCTGAAGTCACAGGTATCGCAGCCTTGGACAACACAGATAAAGCTGTCTACTCAGTCCACATTCTATCATGTCTGTTCTTGCCTTAGTTGTTGTTTAATTGCTCAGTCGTGTCCAACTCTTTTGTGACCCCATGGACTGTAGCCCACCAGGCTCCTCTGTCCATGGGATTCTCCAGGCAAAAATACTGGAGCGGGTTGCCATTTCCTTCTCCAGGGGACCATCCCAACACAGGGATCAAACCCGAATCTCCTGCATTGGCAGGTGGTATCTTTACACTGAGCTACCTGGGAAGCCCAGGGGTTGACAGCAAAGAAAAATTTGGGAGCATGGTTAGGAATAGGAGTAGCCTGAGGTTTTCTTGTATTATGGCTCATTTTGTTTTTTAAGCTTGACCCCAAAGAAAAAGCCTGTCAGAAACCACAGAACTGAAACATGGCACCAGGAATCCTACTGTGATCTGGGGGACATTTGCTATGGTGACCTTCACCAAGATGAAATCCAGGCTTTTAGTAGAAAGAATGGAGGTCTTTGGAGTGTGTACAAACCTGAGGTAAATCCAAGTTCTGCCTCTCCCTAGCTGTCTGACCTCCAGCAAGATGCATGACCTCTACTGTTTGCAAAATGAGGATTATAATACCTGACCTCAATTCGATGTTGTGAAGGTTAAGCACCAAGAGCTGGAGCAGGGTAGATACCCCATCAGAGTTAGCTGCCACGTTTTTCTCTACCAAGGTACTGTGAGAGCCATCTGCCTTTTGGACACGAAATGGAAAACAGCCACCCTAACCCTGTACTGGCTGACAAGAGGTATCATGTGTGGTACCCATACTCGGAGAAAAATGGTGCTAAGTGTGCTTTTAGTGGCCTAGATTGTCTTTTTGCTTCTGTCCCCAATTGAATCTTGGGCTGTATTATTTTGCTTAGAAAAAAAAAAGGAATGTCACACATTTTTTACAGGAATATTAGACTCATTCCTCACCAGAAGTCCACACCTCTGGTTTTAGGAAACTCATCTAGTGGCAAAGTTTTGTATCACTGAATATACCCGGTATTAAAGAAAACACCAAAGACAATACCTGTAAGGTAATCCAGACATTCTAGCAATTTCTTCTCTCGGGAAAAATCTAAGGCGAAGGTGTCAAATGTGTCATTGAGGTTGATTTCAGGAATGAGGACCTGGGATGATGCTGTTGCCATGGAGACTCTGTAATTGAAAGAAAACTTTTTAGAAATGTCAAGCCAGCTTTTACCATCATTGCACAGGAATGAAAAAAAAAAAAAAAGGAAAAGAAATATCATTAAAAAATAGTGTTATTGATGTAAGCTATTGATATGGGATGGATAAATGACAGGGTCCTACTGTATAGCACAGGGAATTGTAGAACATTCAATACTGTGTGATAAACCATAATGGAAGAGAATATTAAAAAATATATATGTGTGTAACTGAGTCACTTTGCTGTACAGCAGAAATAAATACAACATTGTAAATCTGCTATACTTCAATTAAAAATAATTTTTTTTAATGTCAAAAACCCCCACAAAAACCAGTACTATTTTTGTATGTGAGCCTTAAAAAGAATCTCGGAATGGCACAAGCAGCAACACATGCAAATGAGCACAAGCTTCAAGAGAAGGCAGAGGACGTGGGAAAACAGCGGAATGGCTTCCTCCCTTCCTTTTTACTATCGGAAAAAAATTCCCCGTGGAGGCGAAAGAATATTCATATTTCACATTGCTGTGTATGTAACTGCCTGCCCCCCGCACATCTAACCCAAGCGAGAAGCACACGGCCCCAGGCATTTCTTCACACATCTGTCTGGGAAACTGTTTGTTCCTTTCAGACCCGACCCTTCTCCACTTCAAAGAGGGATCTCCCAAATTTCAAGCTGCATAAAAGGCAAAGTGAAGATTAAAAAAGAATGTTCCCAGATATTGGATTAGTTTAATCAATGACTAGCCTCTCTCTAAAATAAACATTAAAAAAGGAGTTTTGGTCTGGCTTGTTTTCATTCTCCCTGTCCTCATTTTCTTGTACCATATTCCCAGCAGATGCCATAGAAAATATGTATGTGCTTTCTCACACATTTCCCTGATGGATCCACTGTTTCTCTTCTTCATTAGGGTTGCTAGTTAGACTTCTCATGTATACTCTATAAAGCAAGCTATTGGTATGTATCAATCTCCTGCAATGGACTGTCATGTTGATTGGAAAAGTTGTTATCAAGAGCAGACCATTTTGACTCGTTAAAGAATGCAAGTGGTCCTTCTAAGAACAAGAAAATTATGGGATGATGTAAACCACTTCTGAGCGCATCAAACTATGTTAGACTCGTAATCTTGTTGATTCTGGTATTTCAGGACATTAAACAAAACGAAACAACCTTTACCTAGTTACTTATTTTCTAATTAAGGGCACTTACGCTCATGTATACAAGGCCATAAAGCTAGCTGGCAGCAGCCAGGAAGAAAATTCTAGGTTTGTACTCTTCCATTTCATCTGGAAAAATTTCAGCCAGGTTACTCTATGAGGTAGATCTCTTCTTGCATCTCTTAATGGCTTTTAAAGTTTTGGATTTTATAAGGAAATATATCTTTATAAAAATTACATCTGTGGGCATGTCTGTACAATGGAATATTATTCAGTCATAAAAGGGAATGAAATACTGATAGATGCTATGACGTGGAAAAAAACCTTAAAAGTATTATGCTAAGTGAAAGAAGCCAGAGACAAAAGGCCACATCTTGTATGATGCAGTTACATGAAATGTCCATAGTAGACAACTCTGTTGAGACAGAAAGTAAACAGGTGGTTGCCAGGGGTTGGGGGCAAGGGGACAGTGGGGAGTGATTACATAATGGGTGTGGGGTTTTCTTTTGGGGTGAGGAAAATCATTTGGAACTTCATAGAGGCAGGAATTGTACAATGTTGTGAATGTACTGAATGCTAATGAACTGTTCACTTTAAAATGGTTAATTTTATGTTATGCAAAATTTACCTTGATTAAAAAAAAGTCAGTCCTGTGAAATGCTCAGAATCCTTAGAAATAAAGTTTCTATAATTGTACTGGCACATATTCAGTGCTACAGGAGGAGGGAAGTAGAGAGGACAATCAACAGTGTCATAACTGGAATGATACTGAGGTCCACAGATGAAAGTTTGAAGAGGCCTAAACCTTGGAAAGAAAAGTTTCAAGTGTTTGAACGAAGATGGAGAATCTAAATTCACCGCTCTAGCTTTTCACCAAGAAACAGTGAATAGCAGAGTTGTGTGATTTTATTAGCTAATTATTGTACCCAAGAGAACTGGACTAATTATTATGACAAGTGCTAATTCAGACTCATGGAAAAGGAATGGTTGCTAGGCAATTTTCACACATGGTCAAACTGAACTTAAGAAATGCTTTCCTTACGACCTATTATCACAAAACTCCTTCAAACTCAGATCTTAGGATTAGTCAACAACTATTCAATGAATATTGAGTAAGCCCTCCATTTATGTCATTTACTAAAGAACCCAAAATATTTGCATCCATGCAGAAAAAGTCAAAGAAATGCTACAGCGCCATTTGAACTCCTCAAATAAAAACTTCAAAGTGAAACCCCAGTTATTTCTGTTTTATGATGTCCAACAGGGAGAAGTGTGCTGAGCTATTATGAAACAAGCACTGAACTTCCTATTGCGCTTCTCTGCTCTTCCCATGTGGCACAGACCTTGTGCGCACCAAGTTAGAGGATCTCAAATGCTCTGAACAGATAATCTCGAGCTGGTACTTCCCCTGTCCTATGGCACCAGCTTCTGTTCACGTTCATCCAAAATAGATTTCATTGCCAAGTTTCTCCTGGTTCTGTTGTCCAGAAACAATCAACTAAACCATGCTTTAGTCAGGGACGTTGTTGACAATGCCTGCCATCCTTTTTAAAAAATAATTCTGTTTATTTTTTGGCTGTGCTGGGTCTTTGTTGCTATGTGGGCTTTTCTCTAGCTGTGGCGAGCAGCAGCTATTCTCTGTTGCAGTGCACAGGCTTCTCACTGCAGTGGCTTCTCTTGTTGGGGATCATAGGCTGTAGGGCGGAGCATGCGCTGTAGGGCGGAGCATGGGCTATAGGGCATGTGGGCTTCAGTAATTGCAGTTCCCAGGCTCTAGGCACAGACTGAGTAGTTGTGGAGCACAGCTTTAGTTGCCCTGTGGCCTGTTCCCAGACCAGGGATCGAACTTGTGTCTCCTTCATTGGCAGGCAGATTCTTTACCACTGAGCCACCAGGGAATCCCAACGCATGCCATCTTGATGGTGGGGACTTGGTAGAGTGGAAACGAAAAGAATGAAAGTTCCTAAGCTTCAGGGGCAAAGACTGACAAAAAGACTCTTGGGAGATGACTGCAGCATTTAACACCTACACATTATTATTATTATTTTTTGATGGAAGGAAAGATATTTATGTTTGGCTACAATTTCAAATTCTTATCTGGAGTGACAGGGGAGTGGAGATCTGCCAAAGTCAACATTATAGGCCATGTTTATTCCCCAAATCCTTGTTGCCCATCTTTTGGCCTTTCAGATAAATTGCCCAAATCCCCCAGGGCCCTCAGACTATCCTACTTTCTCAGTTCTGTGCTTTTAGTCATGTCTGTGTGTGTGTGGCGGGGGGATGGTGCAGGGGGGAATATGTGTGCACATGCTTATAGGTATGTGTGTGTCAAGCTCTTACTATACTGGAGGAAATAAGGGTATTGCGTCCTACCTTGATGTCTCATAGGGTGGGTTGCACATTACTTCCTCTTCCTATTTTTTTAAATTAATTCATTTGGCTGCACTGAGTCTTAGTTGCAGCATGTGGGATCTTTAAGTTGTGACATGTGGGTTCTAGTTCCCTGACCAGGGATTGAACCTGGGCCCCCTGCATTGAGAACACAGAGTCTTAGCGACTGGGCCATCAAGGAAGTCCCTACCTCCTCTTTGTATTTTGACTCTGATGCCCCTAATCTCCATGACACTCAGTTGCTAGCAGCCACTTGGGGCCAGTGTTGTGGAAGGAATACATGTCTAGAGCTACAGTGCTTACAACATTTCCGCCAGTCAATGCCAGGGGAAGATTCTCTACCCTGCTCCCTTAATATTGCCCACATTCCTGACCTCTGACAATGGAATTGAAATGGGTCCCTCTCAGGTCGGTGGGCTATGATGCACATCACCATGGGAAAACCTGGTGAGGTCTCATAGTAACAAAATGTGGCTTGCTTTTGTCAACTCAGGATTTCCCAAATGCATTTGACTCTGAAGCCTTGTTTTCACACCAATTAACACCCAATAGAACACATTTCAAAAATCACTCATCAGATGCACTCTGATTCTTATGATGAAATGACATCTTTCTGGTAGATGACTGGCATTCTCTGCATTGTATTCTGGGGAAGTTGGTTGGATCCTTGAATTGCCTATGGCGGTGTGGGACAAAGACTTCATCTGATAGAATCTAAGTCCCTCCTAGGGACCGAAGTCAGCCTGGCTCCTCTGTCCATGGGATTCTCCAGGCAAGAATAATGGAGTGGGTTGCCATTCCCTTCTCAAGGGGATCTTCCCGACCCAGGGATCGAACCCACAGTGCCTGTGTCTCCTGCATTGCAGGCATATTTTTTACCTCTGAGCCACCAGGGAAGCCCCTTGATACAGATAATTTGCTGCTAAATGCCTATTATTTCACACCTAATTTTGGCACCTATTTTGTGTATTTTCATTTTTTTCATGTTATGTCATTATGTTATTCAAGATAGCTTTTAAAGTCATTGTATGACCTTTTATTGCAATGTAAACTAACTCAACAGTTCTCTTTTTCCTTTTTCTGGGAGATACATACCCCTTGATGAAGAGATTCCATAGTGAAAAATACTGTCAGCTGTTGAGTAATCACGGCTATTGGCCTGTGAAGTGCTTTACTGGGCTTTTGCTCCTTGCTGGTTTACTGGGTGCTGGTGGAACAGGAGTATTTTGGTCTCTAATATACAATTTATGGAGAAGGCAATGCTCTAATATACAATATGGAGAAGGCAATGGCACCCCACTCCAGTACTCTTGCCTGGAAAATCCCATGGACAGAGGAGCCTGGTGGGCTGCAGTCCATGGGGTCGCTAAGAGTTGGACATGACTGAGTGACTTCACTTTCACTTTCAAATGCAATTTTTTTTAAGTAGTAGACCAACTTTGTTAGGCTTAGATTGAGTAAAGAATTTTGCTTATTTAACATAATTTTAGAAAAGTGTACAAAAAACCGCTCCAAGAATGATATATTAGCGAGGCTTGAGTATATAGTCCATTATAACAATCCATTTGGATCCATTTAGTGAGTGGGAAGGAGAGAAATTAGCATTTGTTGCACATTTACCTTGAGATAGGATCTCAGTTGATATCTTTGTTAAATTATTTCATTTTATCCCTACAGGAACTGTATTCAGTTCAGTTCAGTCGCTCAGTCATGTCCGACTCTCTGCGACCCCATGAAGTGCAGCACGCCAGGCCTCCCTGTCCATCACCAACTCCCAGAGTTCACCCAGACTCACGTCCATCGAGTCGGTGATGCCATCCAGCCATCTCATCCTCTGTTGTCCCCTTTTCCTCCCACCCCCAATCCCTCCCAGCATCAGGGTCTTTTCCAATGAGTCAACTCTTCACATCATTTGGCCAAAGTACTGGAGTTTCAGCTTCAGCATCATTCCCTCCAAAGAAATCCCAGGGCTGATCTCCTTCAGAATGGACTGGTTGGATCTCCTTGCAGTCCAAGGGACTCTCAAGAGTCTTCTCCAACACCACAGTTCAAAAGCATCAATTCTTCGGCGCTCAGCCTTCTTCACAGTCCAACTCTCACATCCATACATGACCACAGGAACTGTATTAGGTAGGAATGAATAATCACCCTGTTTTATAGATGTCTTCATGCATTCATTCAGATCAGGCAGCTTGCTATGTCCCGGGGTCTTCATGGTGAAAACAAGATGACTGGGGGTCTTGCCCATTGGGAGCACATGAGGAAACTGTAAGCATCAGGGAGCAGCCCCAAATGCCAGCTGTCACTGCTGTTGTTGTTCAGTTGCTCAGTCATGTCCGACTCATTGCAACCCCATGGACTGCAGTACTCTGGGGTTCCCTGTCCTTCACTCAAACTCATGTCTATTGAGTTGATGATACCATCTAACCATCTCATCCTCTACCGCCCCCTTCTGCTCCTGCCCTCAATCTTTGCCAGCATCAGGGTCTTTTTCAGTGAGTCGGCATTACTCCTGAGCAATTAGCATAGAGCCAAGGGCTTGATTCTAAAGCATATGCATCTCTTACAATGTAAAACTTGAGGCTTTCTCCCCTCTTGGGTTTTTTTTTTCCATGCTTCTGAATTGAAAAATCTTTATGCAGTCTGATTCAGCTTGTAGGCAAACATGTGCACTTTAAGTGATGTAAGGATGCAGAAAAGTTGCATCCAATTCTAACTTGAGGAAGGCCTGCAGTATTAAGTTTCCTGTGGCCATTCCACCCTTGACTAGAAGAGTAAAGATGGTTTACAAGTACACAGGTGCCAAAGCCCAAGGCAGACAGACAGGAACAGAGCTGTGAAGTCATGTTTTAGAGAAGAATGTTAAGTAATATGAAAACACAAATCCAAGGAACATTATGGAGTATCTGCAACACCGAAGACATGTTTATAGGAGTGGCCAGCAATGTTATCACAACTGTGGATAGAGGTAGCTATTAGGAGCCCAGTTTTCTGAGTCAAAAATAGCTCTTGGACAAAGAATCACAGTTAAAAGGTGATAGTGCTAGGATTTGAATACCGGTTTCCAAATTACAGGGTCAAAGTCATTGCCTTTTTACCACATTCTGGTTGCTGGAAAAGGCAAAGGGCTCAAGAATTGACCAAGAGGATTGACAAATAGAGACAGACAGATGGGATGAAGAAACAGAGCGACAAGCTGCTACTGCTGCTAAGTCGCTTCAGTCGTGTCCGACTCTGTGCGACCCCATAGATGGCAGCCCACCAGGCTCCCCTGTCCCTGGGATTCTCCAGGCAAGAACACTGGAGTGGGTTGCCATTTCCTTCTCCACTGCAGGAAAGTGAAAAGTGAAAGTGAAGTCGCTCAGTCGTGTCCGACTCTTAGCGACCCCATGGACTGCAGCCTACCAGGCTCCTCCGTCCATGGGATTTTCCAGGCAAGAGTACTGGAGTGGGGTGCCATTGCCTTCTCTGAGAGCGACAAGGGCTCCTGGCAAATTTTTACAGGTAGTACGCATTCAAACTTGATGGAAGTTTAAACTTTTCATAAGTAGTATGCCAAGTTTCTTATGGATTTAGTGAAGAGTTTTGCTTATTTAACATCATGTTAGCAAAGTGCACATACAATCACACCAAAAATTATGTAGTAGTGAGGCTTGAGAATAGTGTATTGGATTGGTCAATAAGGTCATTTGGGTGTTTCCATAAGCTGTTATGGAATAAGCCACAGGAACTTTCTGGCAAACCCTATATATGATAAAATTCATTTGTGGAAAGAGCAGTGGGTCACAATTCTATGCTTGATGAGATGGGCCTGTGAGAGGTAGAGTTGAATGGGTCCAGGTAGGACCTGCTGGGTCAAAGGGAGATGCCATGTAGGCATCCATGCTCCTGTTGTGTTAGACTTCAAATGCAGATCTTCTTCCAGAACATTCTATCTTAACTGTTATGGGGCCATGTTCTCTCTCCTGCTAGCTGAGAATTTATCCATGTTAGACTGGCCCAGATTTTTAGGAAGTGCTGAGAAATGCAACTCATACTAGCCATTTCATCTGGACATTGCACAATTTATAGCTGGAGAAAAGAACTAGTGGATCCCAGTTGGAAACCATGATGTAAGTGTAAATGCTGTCTACTTGAGTGTCCCGGGTACACTGGAGTATTAGTGCTGTTTGCAGTTTTTTAACTTTAGCTTGAATATTTCAGGCACCTGGAGGCAGTCCAGATGAGAGCAGTGGAGACAATTAAACACTTGGAACTGACGAGTCCTGAGGAAAGAAGCTGGCTGCCTTTGGAGGAGGGAGGAGATCATTTTAAGGATATAAAAGGGATGATAACCAGCTGTTATCCACGTTCATTGGCAGAGATAAGTATCTAACCAGTCGCAGAGGAAATCTCAAACAGAAGAAAGAACACAAAGAAACCGGCTGGATACTAGACTAGAGCCATAAAGAGACTATACCCTCCTCCCATTGAAGGGATACTGGAAGCGGAAATACCACTGCTGACCTCTGTGTGGTATTTTGAGCATCAGCACAGTGTGCAATATAAGCAAACCCTCAATAAACTGAAGTTTTCTTTCTCTTTCCCTGAAGAAATTCAGGTCAGAAGATGGTAAGTATTTTTTTGCCCTAGGCCAAGGGCTGGCAAAGTCCAGTGTGTGTGCTAAGTCACTTCAGCTGTGTCCAACTCTCTGCAACATGGACTGTAGCCCACCAGGCTCCTCTGTCCATGGGATTTTCCAGGCAAGAATACTGGAGTGGGTTGCCATGCCCTCCTCCAGGGGATCTTCCCAACCCAGCGATCAAACCCACATTTCCTGCATTGGTAGGCGGGTTCTTTACCACTAAGCGCCACCTGGGAAGCCCTGGCTGAGGGCCAGATCTGACCTGCTGCCTGTTTTTGCCAGTAGTCTTATTGGAACACGCCATTGCCCGTTCATTTGCATCTATACTAGGCTGCTGGAGACCTATCATGGCTGAGTTGAGTAGTTGTCATGGGGACGAGATAACCTTCATAGCTGAACATATTTACTCTGGTCCTTTATAAGCAGAGTTTGCAGAGCCCTGCTGCTGGATAAAGATCAGGAAGAAGGAGCTGTCTGGGGTCTTCCAGGGATAGGCTTCAATTATTGCTTTGGATAAAGGTGAGTTGACTCTGAAAATTCCACTGAATGAAAAGTCAATGTCAATGGCATTGGCTGGAGATGTCATGCATTTAGGTGGCATGAGGTGCTTTTCTTGGGCTCCCCAAGAATTGCTATAGGTGTTTGCATCAGTGAAGGCGAGTAATTTTATGCCTATCAAGTATGTGCACTGAAGGTGCAGTGACCCCTGTCAGTTTCACTGCTGAGCTGTCCTTTCAAATCACATAATGTTTATGTCCCCCACCATAGAATAAAGATTTCCAAAGGAGGTGGTATGAAGTTGACAGTTGGGTCTTCTCTCTCCCACATGAGTTGGTCTTGACCTTTGAGGAGAGGCAAAGCTTCTCAACCAAATAAAAACAGCACTCACAGAGAACAACACCTGGGTGGTTTTAAAAACTAGATAAGCCTTGAGATGGAAGAAAAGATTCCCTTTTATGTTTTGGTGTTCATTTTGATTCTTTGTTATCAAGTATATGATAAGATCAGGTCTGAGAGTCACAGTAAATGCAGTTTTGTGCCATCCTAAGCTTTCTTCCCCAGTAAAAGAAGGCAGATTTTATTCTTTCTAACTTGCAGGCTCTTGTTTCTAAGGCCTTGAACTCCCGGCTGATACTGAAAAGGCTTTGACAGGTCAAAGGGAAGCATTTTGAGCTGGAACAAAGCAACTCAAAGCCTCTATTCTCTCTGGTACCCAGCCTTGAAAATGCAAACAAAAGCAAGGCAGGGCAAGGCCAACCAATCACAGTCCAGACACGGGAGCCCAGGCACTGAGAATTTCCCAGTAGCCCCTGCACTCACCTCTCAGTGATATTCTTAGCGGTCTGTAGGAAACGCGCGTGATCATTCTCCTTCAGAGAGTGTTCTGCTTGGGAGATGAGTGATGCCGACCGCTCGATGCACTGTTTGCAGTTTGCAATCTGCTGAGCCAGTTTGCGAAGCCTCATCACCTGGAACAAAAGAGGCACAGAGATGGTTGGTTACCCGGGTGGGCTTGCTTAGTGAAAATGCATTGTGCTGGACTCTCGCAGTGTGCGAGTTCGGTTGTGTGCGAGTCATCCTTCACTAAAAGTGCAAAAGGGAGGCAGAGAAAGCTGTGAACCCCAGTCATGGCACTCTTGTCTGAGCTATTCTTTATCTTCTTGGAGAAGTGTCACTAATTTGTTTCAGGAGGAAGCCCTGAATTGCGAATTGCTTCCCTGTTAATGGGGAAAAAAGGTGTTGCCCAGTGTGAGTTAGAGGGTCACTGGGCCTCTTCCCTCAGCTATTCTAACACAATGACTGTAAGATCACAGGGAACCCTGGAACTTTCTCTATCATATGTTTTCAGCCAATGAGAAAATAAAACATCGCTGTAGGTGCAAAACGTGTGGCTTAAGTCAAATCAAAAGTTCTTTGCCATCCATGTAATAAAATGGTGATGTAAACACATTAGATAGTACTATTTCCCACACTATTGCAAACTCTTGTGTTAAATTAACAGAAAGGGAGCATTTTTTCCATTGATTAATATTTTTCCTGTTCCACAGATGAGAGAAAGCCAAAAAAAGCACAGCTGGGCCATTTCCCCTCACCGGGAACGTCATTTCCAGGCACTTTGTGCTTGCTTGATAACTAAAACTATTTTGATAAGCAGTTCCCAGTCCGGATAAAAATGCTCATTTGGTTCCAATCTCCATTCCAACTTCTGATTCCGTCTTGCTTGAAAACGACCCTCAAACATAACTGACCATCACCTCGGGGCAGGCTGCGATAAGTCCATGGTAACCCACTTGACCGGTTGTGCTGGTGTTTGGAGTGTGCTGGGAGATGAAGCCCTCTGGCCAGAAGCCAGGGGAAAATGAGAGTGCTAATTGGAACAGCAGTGCACCCTGTGTGCGCGGGCCCCCGCCCCCCCCAGCTCAAGTCTACACAGCCTGGGACAGGTCTTGGCCGGCTTTCTGATCATTCTGGAATGGAAAACAGCCTGGGGTGAAAGGGTAGGGAGGAGGCCAGTTCATCTGTCTTGCAGACAAGGCTGGCTTGGGTTCCCTCCAGAATTCCTGCTAACTCCAAGAAATTCCTCCTTTCTCCAAGTCATCATTATCATCCCCGTGCAAGTCTAATCGAAGTAAAGGAAGGAAGGAGATGTCAGAACTCGAGGCCTCTGAGGACTGTCCAATTTCAGCTCTGTTGTACCAGAGCAGACAAAGGAAATGAATGCTGAACTGTGAGGCGGCAGCCACAAGATTGCAGGCAAGAGTGAGATTCTTGAAAGTCAAGGGTTAGAGAAATGAAGTGTCAAAACTCTGGGGCATAGAGTATGTTATCTTAAGCCCGGTAAAAGATTTACCACATTATATATAATTACAGTGACCATCACTGCCGATTAACTGTGTTTGTTAGTTGAATAAAATGACACTTATCGTACACCAAATAGAATTTAGCTTCTAACAGCATTATATCCAGAGGTAAAGCTCAGAAAGGCATCGAGTCCAATTCAAGATGTTGGAACACATCCAGAAGAAATTGTCAGAGGAAGGAATACTTAATCACAAGTTACATGGTAGAACTGAAGGTATTTAGTATAGTTCTAACAGCAACAAAACAAATAAGGTCCAAGTATTCCTTTTGAATAACTTCATGTCCTTTCAGTATACGTTGTAGTGATCACACAGATTACAAATGGAAAAATGCTTGACCTGCACTTTCTTCTTAAAAACAAAACAAAAAAACACAAAATTCTGTCATGATGCTGGAAATTCAAAGTGACATAAGAAGAAAAGGAAAAAGGTCCTAAATCATGCATAAGTTGAATTCAAGCCAAAATGAGAGCCGCCTTAGAAAATATACAAATGTTTTACAGAAGACAACCTGGTTTAATTTTAATTTTACTCTGTGTAGAATTCCATCTGATAGACCAGACCGGAGCTTTATAAGCCTGGTGTGCACAAGAATCAGTTGGGGATCTCTTAAAGAAAACCTGTAAATGTCTGGGCCAACATTTCGAAATCCTAGGTGAGGAGTTATAATTGGCGGGCTGTGGGAATCTGCATTTTAACAAGCAATAATGTTTCTGATCTGCAGGTGATGAATCACCAGAATGGATGGGATTAACATTTAAAAAAACTAAATGAAAGAGGAGAGGAGAAAAGATAGTAGCAGAGTGCATTCCTTGTAGAAAGGGTAAGTTGGGTTTGGTAAAACTTACTTCTCTATGTGTCCGTGTGTCAGTGCTGGGTTTGATGTATTTTTTACTGTGGGTTTCAGTAAAAAAGAAAGAAAAAAGAAAAGAAAACCACTTTCCTAAGTTAGTTCACAAACTATGGTCTATGGACCATATCCAGCACAAAACCTGTTTGTGTAAATAAAGTTTTATTGGCACAGGGCCACATGTATGTGTTTATGAATCATTTATGGCTGCTTTCACACTACCATTTCTCACTATACCAGCAGTGAGCAGTAATGACAGAGCCTACAGGTCACAACTGAAAATATTTATTATACCTGGCCCTTTACAAAGTTTGCTGACCTAAATGATTCTAATCAGATGGCCATGATTTGGATCACATTATAATGAAGCACTGTCCTACATGGTACCACACTTCAGGATCAGACACTGAGTATTTAGCAAAATACGAATGCCTTCATTAGAAAACACCATTTAAAATATATTACTTAAATTTTTTTTTCCAAGTTGGCAGTGTTCTTTATTCCTTGGGGAAGTGTGACTGAATGTTGTAATTTGTGGAGTTCACTTCCACAGTCATCATGGAAATACTTTGTTGGAATCTCCTTTTACTGGGGATATAGGCCTATTTATATCAATTTACTTGCTGTTTATTTTACCTTACAAATGCTTTTTAAAGTGGCCCTTTATTTTTCTTTATATTTTAAGTGCTTTTATTATCTACATAGGGTTCTCACCCCAAAATTGTTTGGTTCAAACCATTGAGTCTCAATTAACAGAAGTATCTTAACTGACAATAAGGACTATACTGAGCATTTTTATAAGGCTATACAAAAGCCCTGACATGGACTCCAGGGTAATTACCAGCAATTTGGGAGACTCAGAGCACATAAAAGTAGTGATGAGAAGGGACCCCCTTTTGTTTTTAGCTGCAGCTTTCTCAGATATGTGTCTGAACATAAATAGTTTGCTTAACCTGGAGTCTGCTGTCAGCTTTTCATGTATTGATGTGTGGATGTGAAATTTATCCCCTTCTGCTGAAGAAATAAGCCAGCTCTTTCTTGGGGAGTCTCAGAGCTTGAGACTCTTCGTCAGTACAAGTATAAAGGCTGTTGAGCTGTTATTTCTAAGAAGGTGCAATGGTCTGAGGGAAGGAATTACCAGTCTGTGCTAATGGGTAACAGCATCATCTGATTGGCAGCCTTCCCCAGCCCCTCCCAGCCCCCCCCCCACCCCCACTATGGTTGGAGGATATGCAGTGAGTTTGTTTTCTCTGGGTCTAGGGCATTATGACTGGCACTAAATACAGAGGCAAAGTCAAGACGTGGGTCAGATTAACCTTTGTGGGCTCCATGATTCTGCTTTAGCTCCTCACTTCTGAGTGCTGGTCCGAGTGCTTCTCTGGATTGCATTTCTTCAGACTTCCCACCCTGGACACCCTCACTGGGCCCCAAGCCCATACTTGGAGATGCTGGGCAGGGAGTTGGCATGCATGCTCATCTTTTCTTCGAAATGTCTCTCTGACACCCAATTCCCTGGCCAGGGACTTAGTCACTGTGAATTCCCAGGTTAGGGATGAACTAGTCCTTGGTCATGTGCCAAGGTAGTAACTCAATGGAGAGCTTAACTGGGCCTTCATCTTTCTTCTGAGATCACATCCCTGGGCAAACATGCATTTTTAAGAAGGGATATACCTCAAAAGTACAATTTTTCAAGTCATATGACCAATGTTGCCATACATAGCACCAGCGTTAGCAAATGTCAGTGTTTTCATCATATTAGCATAGGATTTTTCAGAAGGCAGTAAAATATTATTGACACTGAAGCCCTTGAACATCCCTCCCTAATTCATGTCTCTCTCTAGAGGAAAACACACTTCTGATGACTCCCAAACATGCTAATATATGTTTGCCTCAATAGTGTATGCAATTTTTTGTAGTTCATCAAACTGTATATAATATTTCTTATTCTCCATGAATCATTATAAACCTTGCTTCTCTTTCTGTGACTCGTCCATGTAAATATGTATCACCCCCAGTTCATTGCTTTTAATTTCTGAAGACTGTTCCATGGTATAAATACACAAGTTCAGTTCAGTCACTCAGTTGTGACCAACGCTTTGCAACCCCATGGACTGCAGCACACCAGGCCTCCCTGTCCATCACCAATTCCCAGAGCTTGCTCAAACTCATGTCCATCGAGTCATGAGTGATGCCATCCAACCATCTCATCCTCTGTCACCCCCTTCTCCTCCTGCCCTCAATCTTTCCCAGCATCAAGGTCTTTTCCAATGAGTCAGTTCTTGTATCAGGGGGCCAAAGTACTGGAGCTTCAGCATCAGTCCTTCCAATGAATATTCAGGACTGATTTCCTTTAGGATTGACTGCTTTGATCTCCTTGCTGTCCATGGGACTCTCAAGAGTCTTCTCCAACACCACAGTTCAAAAGCATCTGTTCTTTGGTGCTCAGCCCTCTTTATGGTCCAGCTTTCACATGCATACATGATTACTGGAAAAACCTGGTATTCCCATCTCTGTAAGAATTTTTCAGTTTGTTGTGATCCACACAGTCAAAGGCTTTAGTATAGTCAATAAAGCAGAAGTAGATGCTTTTCTGGAATTCTCTTGGTTTTTCTATAATCCATTGGATGTTGGCAATTTGATCTCTGGTTCCTCTGCCTTTTCTTTTTCTTTTTTTATTTATTTTTTTATTCTTCCAATTTTATTTTATTTTTAAACTTTACATAATTGTATTAGTTTTGCCAAATATCAAAATGAATCCACCACAGGTATACATGTGTTCCCCATCCCGAACCCCCTCCTCCTCCTCCTCCCCATACCATTCCTCTGGGCCGTCCCAGTGCACCAGCCCCAAGCATCCAGCATCATGCATCGAACCTGGACTGGCAACTCGTTTCCTACATGATATTTTACATGTTTCATTGCCATTCTCCCAAATCTTCCCACCCTCTCCCTCTCCCACAGAGTCCATAAGACTGTTCTATACATCAGTGTCTCTTTTGCTGTCTCGTAATCGGGTTATTGTTACCATCTTTCTAAATTCCATATATGTGCATTAGTATACTGTATTTATGTTTTTTCCTTCTGACTTACTTCACTCTGTATAATAGGCTCCAGTTTCATCCACCTCATTAGAACTGATTCAAATGTATTCTTTTTAATGGCTGAGTAATACTCCATTGTGTATATGTACCACAGCTTTCTTATCCATTCATCTGCTGATGGACATCTAGGTTGCTTCCATGTCTTGGCTATTATAAACAGTGCTACGATGAACATTGGGGTACACGTGTCTCTTTCCCTTCTGGTTTCCTCAGTGTGTATGCCCAGCAGTGGGGTTGCTGGATCATAAGGCAGTTCTATTTCCAGTTTTTAAGGAATCTCACACTGTTCTCCATAGTGGCTGTACTAGTTTGCATTCCCACCAACAGTGTAAGAGGGTTCCCTTTTCTCCACACCCTCTCCAGCATTTATTATTTGTAGACTTTTGGATCGCAGCCATTCTGACTGGTGTGAAATGGTACCTCATAGTGGTTTTGATTTGCATTTCTCTGATAATGAGTGATGTTGAGCATCTTTTCATGTGTTTGTTAGCCATCTGTATGTCTTTTTTTTGGAGAAATGTCTATTTAGTTCTTTGGCCCATTTTTTGATTGGGTCGTTTATTTTTCTGGAGTTGAGCTGTAGGAGTTGCTTGTATATTTTGAGATTAGTTGTTTGTCGGTTGCTTCATTTGCTATTATTTTCTCCCATTCTGAAGGCTGTCTTTTCACCTTGCTAATAGTTTCCTTTGATGTGCAGAAGCTTTTAAGGTTAATTAGGTCCCATTTGTTTATTTTTGCTTTTATTTCCAATATTCTGGGAGGTGGGTCATAGAGGATCCTGCTGTGATGTATGTCAGAGAGTGTTTTGCCTATGTTCTCTCTAGGAGTTTTATAGTTTCTGGTCTTACGTTTAGATCTTTAATCCATTTTGAGTTTATTTTTGTGTATGGTGTTAGAAAGTGGTCCAGTTTCATTCTTTTACAAGTGGTTGACCAGATTTCCAGCACCACTTGTTAAAGAGATTGTCTTTAATCCATTGTATATTCTTGCCTCCTTTGTCGAAGATAAGGTGTCCATATGTGCGTGGATTTATCTCTGGGCTTTCTATTTTATTCCATTGATCTATATTTCTGTCTTTGTGCCAGTACCATACTGTCTTGATAACTGTGGCTTTGTAGTAGAGCCTGAAGTCAGGTAGGTTGATTCCTCCAGTTCCATTCTTCTTTCTCAAGATTGCTTTGGCTATTCGAGGTTTTTTGTATTTCCATACAAATTGTGAAATTATTTGTTCTAGCTCTGTGAAGAATACTGTTGGTAGCTTGATAGGGATTGCGTTGAATCTATAAATTGCTTTGGGTAGTATACTCATTTTCACTATATTGATAAATCCAGCTTGAACATCTGAAAGTTCTCAGTTCACATACTGTTGAAGACTGGCTTGGAGAATTTTGAGTATTACTTTGCTAGCGTGTGAGGTGAATGCAGTTGTGCGGTAGTTTGAACATTCTTTGGCATTGCCTTTCTTTGGGATTAGAATGAAAACTGACCTTTTCCAGTCCTGTGACCACTGCTGAGTTTTCCAAATTTGCTGGCATATTGAGTGCAGCACTTTTACAGCATCATCTTTTAGGACTTGAAATAGCTCAGCTGGAGTTCCATCACCTCCCCTAGCTTTGTTCATAGTGATGCTTCCTAAGGCCCACTTGACTTCAGACTCCAGGATGTCTGGCTCTAGGTGAGTGATCACACCATCGTGTTTATCTGAGTCATGATGATCTTTTTTATATAGTTCTTCTATGTATTCTTGCCACCTCTTCTTAATATCTTCTGCTTCTGTTAGGTCCATATCTTTTCTGTCCTTTATCGAGCCCATATTTTCATGAAATATTCCCTTGGTATCTTTAATTTTCTTGAAGAGATCTCTAGTTTTTCCCATTCTGTTGTTTTCCTCTGTTTCTTTGCATTGATCACTTATAAGTTCGTTGTCATAAAACAGCTTTACTGAGATACAGGTAATATAGAAGAAACTGCACATAGTTCAAGTACAAATCAGATTAGTTTTCAAATATGTGTAAACCCATGAAAGAGTCCCCATTTTCAAGGTAATGAATATATATATATATATATATGTATGTATGTATGTATGTATCATACCCCCAATTCTCTTCCTGCACCTTTGTCATTTATCCTGCCCACCCCTCTGTCACTCATACTTAAGCATTCACTGATTTGTTTTCTGCCACTGTAGCTAATTAGAAAGAGTTGTTTCTGGAATTCTGTATGAATATACTCATGCAGTATACACTATTTTCTGTCTGGCTTTTTTCACTCATGATTCATGTTGTCACATGGGCTTCCTTGCTGAATAGCGTTGTATGGAAATGCCACTAATCATTTCTGTATTCATCTATTGATAGCCTTTGGGTCATTTGCAGTCAAGGGCTATTGTTGTTGTTTAGTCATTAAGCTGCGTTTGACTCTTGCAACGCCATGGACTGTAGCCTACCAGGCTCCTCTGTCCATGGGATTTCCCAGGCAAGAATGCTGGGGTGGTTTGCCATTTCCTTCCCTAGGTAATCTTCCTAAACAAGGGATCTCCTACATCGGCAGGTGGCTTCTTCACCACTAGTGCCACCTGGAAAGCTATTACCCTTAATATTACCATGAAAATTCATGTCCAAGTTTTATATAAACATCTGCTTTCATTTTTCTTGGTAAACACCTAAAATGGCTGGCTGGAAGGGTACGTGTATATTTAACTACTGAAGAAACTGTCAAACAGTTTTCTAAAATACAGTTTCCATTCTTAGAACCGTGTGTGAGTTACAGTTACTCCACATTCTTACCAGCACTTGGGATAGTCCATCTTTTTAATTCAACCATCCTAAGAGGTAAGTAGTTGTATCTCACTGAAGTTTTACTTTGCATTTCCTTAATGACTTAATGATTTTGACCATCTTTTCATGTGTTTATTTGCCATCCTGATACCTTCTTTGGTAAAGTAGCTATTCAAATCTTTTATCTGTTTTGGTGAAGGGGTCATCTATTTCCTTAATCATGAGTTTTGAAAATCTGTTATATATTCCAGATACACGTACTTGGTTAAATAAATCATTTATAAGTATTTTTTCCTAATGTGTGGTTTGTCTTTACATTCACTTAAGAGTGCCTTGAGAAGTTACTTTTGATAATATAAAATGTATAATTATCTCTTTAGTGTGTAAATATTTTTTTTTTGTTTTTGCCACTGTATATAATCTTGGGCCAACCCAACGTCACTAAGATTTCCTCCTGTGTTTTCTCTTCTAGAGTCTTCATAGTTTTTACATTTAAGTATATGACCCATGTATATTTAATTTTTGTATTTAGTGTGAAGTACAGATCAAGTTACCTATTCTTATGTGTAGAGTCTCCCCCTGTGGAGGCTGAAACTCAGCTTCCAAAATTGCCTGAGTTTTCTTTGCAACTTCAGTGTAGATATTTTCCCCTCCAAAACTTCTAATTTGTTGCTTTTATATCTATTTTTTCTTATTTCCTATCTTCCTTTTTGTGGTTTCACAACTTTCTGCTCTTCTAAGATAGAAGTTATTCCTCTATGGATCTCTTTGAACATCTAAATATTTTCCCATCAAATTCCTTTCATCTGAGGTGAGAAAATGTCTTCGTTGATTTTGTTGGGGGTGTTTTAGAAATTCAAGATGTCTTTATATGCTTTGGAATTGCGGTTTGGGTTTCAGTTTTCAAAGGGCAGCAGTCATTCGTAAGTTTTTCCTCCCTCACTCACCTGGCTTAGCCTACCCTGTCTGTCTTAGTCACCCTCACCTCATCCTTGGGGGTCCTCACGCAGGAATCTTGCAGGAATCTTGTATTATCTCTGCATTGCTGAGGCTCTCGCATTTTGTGTAGGCATCAGAAACAGTAAGTGCAGAGCCAGGCTCCAACCCAACCGACTTGCTCCAGACTCCCAGGCCTGAAGTTTGCCAAAAGCTCTGACCCAAGGTGGAGGCTGGCAAGAAACTTTTCTCAGTCCCTTTCAGTGAGCTGAGAAGCCTATCTCGTTTGGGGCCCAGCTATGTGTCTCTTTGCTTTTCTCTTTTACTACGTTCTGGATCACAGACACATTCAGGGCAGAGTGGGTACACCAGAGCATGAAGCCCACGTATCATCATGGCTGGAACTGGGGACACCCTTTCGCTACTTTGATCTAGTTTATGAGAGTAACCCTCATGCTGGGGAGGTAAGTAAGGGAAAGGAGGACCTGCTGGCCAGGAGGTTGTGGTGGAGTCATTGCAGGCTGAATAAGGGCCCCCAAAGATGCCCACATCCTAATCCCAGGAGTTTAAAAAAATGTGACCGTACATGTTCCTTTACAGAGGCGTCTTGGCAGATGTGACTAGATTCAGAATCTGGAGCTGGGGGAAAATTATCCTGGATTATCTGGGTGATCCCAATGTAATTATAAGGGTCCTGATGAGAGAGAACCAGGAGAGTCTGTGCCAGAGAAAAGAGATCTGAGGCGGGAAGTAATGCTCAGAGTGATGTGATGAAGAAACCATCAGCCAAGGAATGCTGGCGGCTCCTATAAGCCAGAAAAGAAATGAATTCCGCAGAAATTCCGCAGAAAGAAACCATCAGCCAAGGAATGCTGGCGGCTCCTATAGGCCAGAAAAGAAATGAATTCTGCAGAAATTCCGCAGAAAGAAACAGCACTGCTGAAATATTGACAGGAGCCTAGTTGTGACTGGTTTTAGACTTCTGACCTCCAGAAGGTCAGATAATAAATCTGTGTTGTGTTAAGCCACTAAGTGTGGTAATTTGTTTGAGCAGCAGTAAGGAAGTAATGTGTATTAAGAGCTGATCCCTGCACGTGACCATGTAAGGGCAAACAAACTGCCTTCCATATGCATATTAATAATTAATTACAATTGTTTTCAGGCTCTCATGTGTCTGAGAACCTGGAAGATGTCAGGTATTAAGAAATATACACATGGTGCCTGATGATGGAAGAGGACACAGATCCAATACAGATTCCAGACTGACAGTATAATTTCTATGTGGGGTAAGTAATTGTTTAACACATCTCAGTCCATCCTTGGCCAGGGAATAATTTTTTTAAAAAAGCTTCATTTTGTACAGGAGTATAGCCGATCAACAATGTTGTAATAATTTCAGATGAACAGCAAAGGGACGGACTCAGCCATACATATACATGTATCCATTCTCCCCCAAACTCCCCTCCCATCCAGGCTGCCACATGACATTGGGCAGAGTTCCCTGTGCTTTTCAGCAGGTCCTTGTTGGTTATCCATTTTAAATATAGCAGACTGTACATGTCCATGCCAAACTATCTCTTCAAGTCAGAGAATAATTTTATATTAATTTGATAATCCACTGGAACAGCTTCAAGACTTATTTGATTTGACTTTAACTTTTGTGATCATCATCACAATGTACATGTATAAATGTTTTTCATTCTACATAGACAAAGCAGTCTAGAACATTATACAATGAGAAATACCTTTCAAATTTTGTAGAAAACCAAAGAGCATAGACTTTTTTTTTTGTAATCTCTATATACTACTTAATTCTTGCCAATTGGATTTAATTATACATATTTCCTTATAGTTATGAGCACTAATAAGAGAAATTAAAGAATTGATTTGATCATGAACAAACTTTTTTATTTTTAAATATTTACAAAATTGTCTTGAAGGTGGCAGAGAAATGGGATAAAGTGGATCAAAAATCTATCAATACAAATATGACTACTTTAAAAATAGAATAAAGTGATTCTAGAATTATCAACATTTTGAAATAAATTTTGAATAAGATGGCCATAAAGAATATAATTTAAACTGGTGAATTGCTTTTTGAATATAGGGCACTGTAAAACCATGGGAATTTCAGCCATATAAACATTAGAAAGGAAATACTATTAATAGATCCACAAAGGGGTTTATGATACAGTGCAATGATAGGAGTTTTGCCACCATGAAATGACACCTGTCTAAATTCCCTCAGGGGCATGAGAAAGCACTTCATAATTTCTGTAGATAAAGACTGATTTATTTAAACATTTATTTAGTGCTGTGTTAAGTGCTGGGATACAGCAGTAAATGTAAAATGAACTCTTCTCTATGAAACCCACCTTCTCCCAGAGAAGAGAGACAGAAAATTGGGGCTCTAATATACCAGAGCTCCAGGCTGTGCCTGGAGTTGGGTCATGGAGCAGCCTTTGCATTGCAGGTGTGTTCAGGAGACCATCACACAAAAGAAGGGTGGAGCAAAAACTGGCCCATGAAGGGGCTTTGACCTACATCCTAAAGACTTAAAGAGTACAACCACAGAAAATACAGAAAAAGGAGGCATTCAGTATTTAAGCTATTGGCGTGCATGGGAGTATATTTTCTCCAGGTAGAGAATTTGAAACCTTCTGCCCTAGAAATCGTACCTTTCCTTCTTTGATCTTGGTTCCAATGATTTGTCGTCTTTGCTGAATGATCTCAATAAGAAGATCACATTCCTCCATCAATTTGGCTTCTTGACGTGATGCATTGACCTATGGGATAGATAAAATGGTGAGCATTAATTTAGTGTTTGTTTTCCATTAAATGCTCCTTTTTAAGATGTAGACTAGTAAATTTCTATTAATTGCTGGAAAGATATTTTATTTAAAAATTTATTGAGGAAAAGTTGCTGTACAATCGTATATAAGTTAGGCGTACAATATAGTGAGTCACAATTTTTAAAGGTTATACTCCATGTCTAGTTATTATTAAATACTGGCTATATTCCCTGTGTTATACAATATATCCTTGTAGCTTATCTATTTTATACATAGTAGTGTATACCTCCTGGGTTGGGAAGAGCCCCTGGAGAAGGAAATGGCTACCCACTCCAGTATTGTTGCCTGGAGAATCCCATGGACAGAGGAGCCTGGTGGGCTACAGTCCACAGGGTCACAAAGAGTCTGACACAAGTGAGTGAGTAACACACTTTCACAGTTTATACCTCTTAATCCCCTACTACGTCTTCCCTCTCTCCACTGGTAACCACTAGTTTGTTCTCTAAATCTGTGATAAAAAGATGTTTTCAATGTTAACTCTTCTTCCAATTATGCAGGGATGGCAAATATAAGACTTACATGTCTACTCTCTACCTTGCATCCTTGGAAAACATTTATTAGCCATCTCTTTTTGCTAAGCCATGCCCAATCTCAGGATCGTTCTTAACACATCAAGTATGTAGCTATTACCAATTAATTGAAAATTGATATTTGCAATTCCTGTTTTTATATTTTGAAGGGAAGTGCAGTTTGAAGCTACTAAACAAAAGTTAAAGTAACACTGTTCTTTTATGGAGGATAGATAATGATCAATATCTTTTGGACACATTTTCCAAAAGCAAGCTAGCAAGGTGGCATCACATTTATTTAACTTGTCTTTTATATACAGATGCAAACTTTGTGTTTAGTCACTATGAAAACATCAAAAAGGAAAAGGATGGTTGAATATTTTATAAATCTTATGACATAATTTTAAATGTTATCTCTGGAAATCTGGGGATCTACCATGAAAGCCTGCCATTCTGCTGGCAAGGTCGATCATTGTCAAATGGCTTGCATTTGAAGTTTGTAAGGCTCACTGTATGCAAGAAAGGGTTAACATTAGCTCATTCTTGGCAACTGGGCTTGGGAAATACTGTGCACATGCTGTGTCTTCCACCTCATGATGATTCTGAAATGTTACTCATAGAGACCCAAAAACCACAGCTGTGGGAGATGGAGATAGGACAGGCCTGAGTTTTATGATTTTAACACAGCACCGGAGAAGTGGCTATGCTGTTATAAAGAATGCCAATAGACAATTGATGATTCCAGTATAACTCAGGGTCAGGGAGGAGACAGGGCCCAGACATGTAGCCCTTTTGATTGGGCATACTTTATTTAACTAGAGTAGTTTCAATCTCTATGAGTGAGATAAACTGGAAGTGGGGTCAGGAGTTCTTGTCATTCCTTTTGACTTCATACTGAATTTAATAACCGACAACAACCGAGCTGTGAAAAAGATGGCAGTCTATTGAAACCATAGACCCATTATGATGCAGAAAGTGAAATTTGTGGAAAATAGCACCTTACACTTGAAAAATATCTCCTGGCATGACCCCTAAGAGCTAAGCTGTATTTGAACATGGACATACAATCAAGGTAAATCTGACCAGAGGCAAGCTTCTTGTAGGGATCTTTGGGTGTTGTATGACTTGAGGCATCTATTCCAGGCACCTGGAGCCATATTTAACATGGAATAGACATTCAAAAACTATTTGTTCAATGAATAGATAGTGAAAATGACCTTCCAACAAGAGGCAAGGTAACATGTAATCAGGTATCCTGGTATACTGCAAGTAGGTAATATGTGGGGATTGAACGTGTTGGTTTCCCAAGACTGTGTAGACACAGAAGTATGTCATCATGATTCTTTTTAGGGGGAAGGTATTGATTTTCCTTATGGCCTTATTGAAATATTCTTTGTTATCATAAAATTCACCCATTTAAAGTGTACAGTTTGTGGGTTTGAGTGTACTCAGAGTTTCAGAATCATCATCACAATCTAATTTTAGAAAATTTTCCACACCCCCTAAAGAATTCCATACCCATTTGCAGTAACTCCATCTTCTGAATACCTACCCTATTTGAGGGCATAGGTGACCACTAGTCTATGATCTGTCTCTTTATGCATTTGCCTGTTCTCTGCATTTCATATAAATGGAATCAAACAATATATGATCCTTTTTGGTCTGGCTGATTTCACTTAGCATAATGTTTTCAAGATTGCTCCGTGTCATACCATGTGTCAGTACTTCATTCCTTTTTATGCCAAATATTATTACAGAAGTAATACACCACATTTTGTTTATCTGTCCTCTAGTAGATGGACATTTGGGTTGCTTCTATTTTTTGGTTACTTAGAAACAGTATCACTGTGAACATTCATGTATAAATTTCTGTGTGCACATATGTATTCATTCTTCTTGAGTATAGAAGAATTGCTGGGTCACACGTCAACTCTGTGTTTAACTTTTTGAAGAACTGCCAAACTGGTTTCCAAAGGGGCCGCATCATTTTAGATTCCAAGAACAAGTATGTGAGGCTTCCAGTTTCTCAACATCCTTGTCAACACTTGACACTGTCTGTCTTTTCTGTTTTATTCATCATAGTGGGTGTGGAGTAGCATCTTATTGTGGTTTTGAGTTGCACTCCCTGATGGCTAAAGATGTTGAGCATCTTTTCATGTGCTTATGGAACATTTGTGTACCTAATTCAGAGATGACTGTTCACATCTTTTGTGCCTTTTGTAATTGGGCCATTTACCTTATATAGTTAAATTCTATGATTTCTTTATATATTTTGGGTACTCAGTCCCTTATTAGCTATGTGCTTAGCAAATGTTTTCTCCCATTCTGCAGGCTGCTTTTCATTTTCTTGATGGTAACGGTAGAAGCACAAACGTTTTTAATTTTGATGACGTCTAAGTGATCCACTGTTCTATTGTCACTTGTGTTTTGGTATCACAGCTAAGAAGCCTAATCCAAGGTTGTGAAGATGTATGCCTCTGTTTTCCTCTGCGAGCTTTATCTCTTACACATATAGCTGTGAGCCGTTTTAAAATAAGTTTTATGTATGGTGAGAAAGAGGGGTCCAACTTTATCCTTTTATTTATGGATATCCAGTTGCTAAAGCACAAAAGAAAATTCTTTCCTCCATTGCAGTACCTTAGCACCTGGTCAAAAATCAGTTGCTATATTGTGAGGTCCTTAGGTTTTGACATTACTGCTAACATATTCTCCGCTTAAAGATTTTTTTCCAGTTTTGACTAGACCTAGTGAGACCATCAGAGAAGGAAATGGCAACCCACTCCAGTGTTCTTGCCTGGAGAATCCCAAGGACGGGGGAGCCTGGTGGGCTGCAGTCCATGGGATCGCACAGAGTCGGACACGACTGAAGCGACTTAGCAGCAGCAGCAGCAGCAGCAGCAGTGAGACCATGCTAGTCACTCTCAAGCAGGTACCATGAAGTGTGGTATGGAGTACAAGCTCTTCTCATGGGATGATTTTGAGAAAGTCAAGGAGTATCTCTGTTTCTAAGTTTCTGTATGTTGTAAAATGAAGTGAATATTGCCTGAGTAGGATCATTGTGGTAAATACAATACCACAATATATGAGGAATCATATATGAGGAAATAACTTACATTATGAAGCCATAGACACATGTGAGGTAGTACTGTCTGCATCAAGAAGCAGTTTCGCTAAGAGACTATGATACAGTTTACGATCTATGTCACTCTCAAAATCACTGCAATTTGGGCTACTCTATGGTAGGAAAAGTGTGACGTTTCCAAATTTTTGTAACACTACCAATCTTCCATTCCAACAGGTACAATAAAGTGAGTTGAATGCTATCCTATATTTCTAAACTCTTTCCACTACAAAGAAGTTTTCCACAGTAGTGCAGTTTGATGTGTTAAAATGTTCAAAAATGCTAAAGATCTGATTGGACTTCATTTGTATATAGGCTATTAAATCAAATATAGCAGGGTATATGGGTTGCCTGCAGTGTGTGCAGGTGTTTCTAGATCTTGGTTTTGGTTTGGAAGCTGGCCGCTCCCGGTTATGATTTTACCTTTTATGTCTGCTTCTGAAACCTGTGCAACATCACAGGAAAAAAGAAATCAAAAAAAAAAAAAAAAAAAGAAATGCACATCAAAACCACAATGAGATACCACCTCAAAGGGGTAAGAATAGCCATCAACAAAACATCTACACAAAATACTGTTGGCAGGCATGTCAACTGGGACAGACTCTTGAATAAATAAAGCACTGTTAAGAAAATAAAGTACTATTAGTAAATTGGGGTTCAATTGAATTAAATTGGAGGAGAAAGAAAAAGTATTTGAAATCAGCTTGTGCTACTGCAGAGAGGCAACCAGAACACTTGATTATGGAAACTCTCCTTAGCTCTCTTTAGAACACTGTATGTGTCAGAGATATTAAGTAACCAAGTAAGTCTTCTAAGCTTTCTTAGCACTGATTCATTACCTCTTTTTAGAACAATATATGTGTCACAGTAAGTAACTAAGTCTCCTTAGCTCTCCTTAGAATACTATGTGTCAGAGTAAGTAACTCTCCTTAGCTTGCTTTACAACACTGTATGTGTCAAAGTAAGTAAGTAGGTCAGAGTCCTTAGCTGCCTTAGCTCTCCTTAGAACACTGTATGTGTCAGAGTAATTAAATATGTAAATAGGTAATTCTCCTTAGCTCTCCTTAGAACACTATACCTGTCAGAATAAGTAAGTAACTAAGTAAGTCTTAGCTCTCCTTACCGCACTGTATGTGTCAGAGTAACTAGGTAACTAAGTCTCCTTTATCCTCCTTAGCTCTCCTTAGAACACTATGTTTCAGAGTACATAAGTCTCTTTAGCTCTCCTTTAGCACACAATATGTGAAGGAAAGTTACATGGCTCAAAATAGCCAGGATTTAAAACTCCCCTCTGGGTCCTCCCCACCATTCTATGCAAAACAAAGAACTCTGTCACCCGAAGTTAACGCCCAGCTCCCAGCCGGTCCAGCCTCTGGTCGATCTCCAGAATTCCTTGCCCCAGCCGTTTAAGAGATAACTACTCCAAAAGACCTTGGAGAAGAAGAACAGGGCCCCTTAAGACAGTATATATAGGCATATATGTGGAAATCTACTTACTCTTTTCTTGGGTTAGTGTAGCTGCTCACTAATCTGACTGCTGCCCCTTCTCGCCTCATTAAAGGTGATCTGTTGCTGTAAGTGCTGGTCTCATTATTTTTCTGAACCTCGCCTTCTCTAACTCCCTTACCCTACAATGTGTGTCAGAGAAACTAAGTGAGTCCTTAGCTCTTCTTAAAACACTGTATGTGTCAGAGAAAGTAAGTAACTAAGTCAGTCTCCTTACCACACTATATGTGTCAGTGTAGGTAAGTAAGTCTCCTTAGCTGTATTAGAATACTCTATGTGTCAGAGTAAGTAAGTAAGTAGTTAAGAGAAGGAAATGACAACCCACTCCAGTGTTCTTGCCTGGAGAATCCCAGGGACGGGGGAGCCTGGTGGGCTGCCATCTATGGGGTCGCACAGAGTTGGACACGACTGAAGCAATTTAGCAGCAGCAGCAGCAGCAGCAGCACATTATGTGTCAGAGTATGTAGGACTCCTTAGGACACTATATGTGTCAGAGTACCTAAGTAAGTCTCCTTAGCCCACGTTGGCTCTACATAGAATGCTATATGTGTCAGAGTAATTCTCCTTAGCTCTCCTTACCTTTCCTTAGAACGCTATGTGTCAGAGTAATTAAGTAAGTAGGCAAGTCTTCATAGCACATAATATGTCCAAGGAAGTAAATATATAAGGATGACTCTGTATCTCTGATTAGCTCTCCTGAGCCCTCCTTACAACAGTATCCATCAGAGAAAGTAAGTAACAGTATGACACATATTACTTACATTCTCTGACACATATAGTGTTTTAAGAAGAGCTAAGGACTCAGTTTCTCTGACACACATTGTAGGGTAAGGGAGTTAGAGAAGGCGAGGTTCAAACAGTATGAAAAAGCAAAATGAGAGGATACTAAAAGAGGAACTCCCCAGGTTGGTAGTTGCCCAATATGCTACTGGAGATCAGTGGAGAAATAACTCCAGAAGGAATGAAGGGATGGAGCCAAAGCAAAAACAATACCCAGCTGTGGACGTGACTGGTGATAGAAGCAAGGTCCGATGCTGAAAAGGCAATATTGCATAGGAACCTGGAATGTTAGGTCCATGAATCAAGGCAAATTGGAAGCACTCAAACAGGAGATGGCAAGAGTGAACGTCAACATTCTAGGAATCAGCGAACTGAAATGGACTGGAAGGTGTGACTTTAACTTAGATGACGATTATATCTACTACTGTGGGCAGGAATCCCTTAGAAGAAATGCAGCAGCCATCATGGTCAACAAAAGAGTCTGAAATGAAGTACTTGGATGCAATCTCAAAAACGACAGAATGATCTCTGTTCGTTTCCAAGGCAAACCATTCAATATCACGGTAATCCAAGCCTATGCCCCAACCGGTAATGCTGAAGAAACCGAAGTTGAACAGTTCTATGAAGACCTATAAGACCTTTTAGAACTAACACCCAAAAAAGATGTCCTTTTCATTATAGGGGACTGAAAAAGTAGGAAGTTAAGAAACACCTGGGGTGACAGGCAAATTTGGCCTTGGAATACAGAATGAAGCAGGGCAAAGGCTAATAGAGTTTTGCCAAGAGAACGCACTGGTCATAGCAGACACTGTCTTCCAACAACGCAAGAGAAGACTCTACACATAGACATCACCAGGTGGTCAACACCAAAATCAGACTGATTAGAGCTTTTCCATCTTTGGCTGCAGAGAATATATACAGTCAGCAAAAACAAGACTGGGAGCTGACTGTGGCTCAGACCATGAACTCCTTATTGCCAAACTCAAACTGAAATTGAAGAAAGTGGGGAAAACCACTAGACCATTCAGGTATGACCTAAATCAAATTCCTTATGATTATACAGTGGAAGTGAGAAATAGAGTTAAGGGACTAGATCTGATAGATAGAGTGCCTGATGAACTATGGATGGAGGTTTTGTGACATTGTACAGGAGACAGGGATCAAGACCATCCCCGTGGAATAGAAATGCAAAATAGCAAAATGGCTGTTTGAGGAGGCCTTACAAATAGCTGAGAAAAGAAGAGAAGCAAAAAGAAAGGAGAAAAGGAAAGATATAAGCATCTGAATGCAGAGTTCCAAAGAATAGCAAGGAGAGATAAGAAAGCCTTCCTCAGTGATCAATGCAAAGAAATAGAGGAAAATAACAGAATGGGAAAGACTAGAGATCTCTTCAAGAAAATTAGAGATACCAAAGGAATATTTCATGCAAAGATGAGCTCGATAAAGGACAGAAATGATATGGACCTAACAGAAGCAGAAGATATTAAGAAGCGGTGGCAAGAATACACAGAAGAACTGTACAAAAAAGATCTTCACGACCAAGATATTCACAATGGTGTGATCACTCACCTAGAGCCAGACATCCTGGAATGTGAAGTCAAGTGGGCCTTAGAAAGCATCACTACGAACAAAGCTAGTGGAGGTGATGGAATTCCAGTGGAGCTATTTCAAATCCTGGAAGATGATGCCGTGAAAGTGCTGCACTCAATATGCCAGCAAATTTGGAAAACTCAGCAGTGGCCACAGGACTGGAAAAGGTCCGTTTTCATTCCAATCCCAAAGAAAGGCAATGCCAAAGAACACTCAAACTACCGCACAATTGCACTCATCTCACACGCTAGTAAAGTAATGCTCAGAATTCTCCAAGCCAGGCTTCAGCAATACGTGAACCTTGAACTTCCAGATGTTCAAGCTGCTTTTAGAAAAGGCAGAGGAACCAGAGATCAAATGGCCAACATCTGCTGGATCATCGAAAAAGCAAGAGAGTTCCAGAAAAACATCTATTTCTGCTTTGTTGACTATGCCAAAGCCTTTGACTGTGTGGATCACAATAAACTGTGGAAAATTCTGAAAGAGATGGGAATACCAGACCACCTGACCTGCCTCTTGAGAAACCTATATGCAGGTCAGGAAGCAACAGTTAGAACTGGACATGGCACAACAGACTGGTTCCAGATAGGAAAAGGAGTACGTCAAGGCTGTGTATTGTTACCCTATTTAACTTATATGCAGAGTACATCATGAGAAACGCTGGGCTGGAAGAAGCACAAGCTGGAATCAAGATTGCCGGGAGAAATATCAATAACCTCAGATATGCAGATGACACCACCCTTATGGCAGAAAGTGAAGAGGAACTAAAAAGCCTCTTGATGAAAGTGAAAGAGGAGAGTGAAAAAGTTGGCTTAAAGCTCAACGTTCAGAAAACGAAGATCATGGCATCTGGTCCCATCACTAAATGGGAAATAGATGGGGAAACAGTGGAAACAGCGTCAGACTTTATTTTGGGGGGCTCCAAAATCACTGTAGATGGTGATTGGAGCCATGAAATTAAAAGACGCTTACTCCTTGGAAGGAAAGTAATGACCAACCTAGATAGCATATTCAAAAGCAGAGACATTACTTTGCTGACAGATGTCCATCTAGTCAAGGCTATGGTTTTTCCAGTGGTCATGTATGGATGTGAGAGCTGGACTGTGAAGAAAGCTGAGCGCCGAAGAATTGATGCTTTTGAACTATGGTGTCGCAAAGAGTTGTACTCTACTGAGCGACTGAACTGAACTGCAGTGAAGTAAGTAAATCTCCTTATCTCTCCTTAGCTCTGCTTAGCACATTACTTGTCAGAGTAAGATAGTAAGTCTCCTTAGAACACTATACATGTCAGAGTTAAGGAAGTATGTTTCCTTAGCTCTCATTAGAACACTGTATGTGTTAGAGAAAATGAGTAAGTCTGCTTTGCTCTACTTAGCAGCTGTATGTGTCAGAGTAAGTTTCCTCTCCTTAGTACACTGTGTGTCAGAGTAGTAACTAAAGAGGTAAGTCTCCTTAGCACACTATGTTTCAGAGTAACTCAGTCAGTCTCTTTAGCTGTGCTTAGAACACTATGTGTCAGAGTAACTCAGTCAGTCTCCTTACTTCTCCATAGAACACTATGTGTCAGAGTAAATAAGTCTCCTTAGCTCTCCTTAGAACATTGTATGTGTCAGAGTAACAAACTCAGTAACTCTCCTTAGCTTTCTTTCAATTCAGTTCAGTCGCTCAGTGGTGTCCGACTCTTTGCAACCCCATGAAGTGCAGCACGCCAGGCCTCCCTGTCCATCACCAGCTCCTGGAGTTCACTCAAACTCATGTCCATCGAGTTGGTGATGCCATCCAGCCATCTCATCCTCTGCCGTCCCCTTCTCCTCCTACCCCCAATCCTTCCCAGCATCAGGGTCTTTTCCAATGAGTCAACTCTTCGCACGAGGTGGCCAAAGTATTGGAGTTTCAGCTTTAGCGTCAGTCCTTCCAAAGAACACCCAGGACTGATCTCCTTTAGAATGGACTGGTTGGATCTCCTTGCAGTCCAAGGGACTCTCAAGAGTCTTTTCCAACACCACAGTTCAAAAGCATTAATTCTTCGGCACTCAGCTTTCTTCACAGTCCAACTTTCATATCTATACATGAGCATTGGAAAAACCATAGCTTTGACTAGATGGACATTTGTTGGCAAAGTAATGTCTCTGCTTTTGAATATGCTATCTAGGTTGGTCATTACTTTCCTTCCAAGGAGTAAGCGTCTTTTAATTTCATGGCTCCAATCACCATCTACAGTGATTTTGGAGCCCCCCAAAATAAAGTCTGATGCTGTTTCCCCATCTATTTCCCATGAAGTGATGGGACCAGATGCCATGATCTTCGTTTTCTGAACGTTGAGCTTTAGGCCAACATTTTCTCTCTCCTCTTTCACTTTCATCAAGAGGCTCTTTAGTTCCTCTTCACTTTCTGCCATAAGGGTGGTGTCATCTGCATATCTGAGGTTATTGATATTTCTGCCGGCAATCTTGCTTCCAGCTTGTGCTTCTTCCAGCCCAGCGTTTCTCATGATGTACTCTGCATATAAGTTAAATAAACAGGGTGACAATACACAGCCTTGACGTACTCCTTTTCCTATCTGGAACCAGTCTGTTGTGCCATGTCCAGTTCTAACTGTTGCTTCCTGACCTGCATATAGGTTTCTCAAGAGGCAGGTCAGGTGGTCTGGTATTCCCATCTCTTTCAGAATTTTCCACAGTTTATTGTGATCCACACAGTCAAAGGCTTTGGCATAGTCAACAAAGCAGAAATAGATGTTTTTCTGGAACTCTCTTGCTTTTTTGATGATCCAGCAGATGTTGGCCATTTGATCTCTGGTTCCTCTGCCTTTTCTAAAAGCAGCTTGCACATCTGGAAGTTCAAGGTTCACGTATTGCTGAAGCCTGGCTTGGAGAATTCTGAGCATTACTTTATTAGCGTGTGAGATGAGTGCAATTGTGCGGTAGTTTGAGTGTTCTTTGGCATTGCCTTTCTTTGGGATTGGAATGAAAACGGACCTTTCCAGTCCTGTGGCCACTGCTGAGTTTTCCAAATTTGCTGGCATATTGAGTGCAGCACTTTCACAGCATCATCTTCCAGGATTTGAAATAGCTCCACTGGAATTCCATCACCTCCACTAGCTTTGTTCGTAGTGATGCTTTCTAAGGCCCACTTGACTTCACATTCCAGGATGTCTGGCTCTAGGTGAGTGATCACACCATCGTGAATATCTTGGTCGTGAAGATCTTTTTTGTACAGTTCTTCTGTGTATTCTTGCCACCGCTTCTTAATATCTTCTGCTTCTGTTAGGTCCATACCATTTCTGTCCTTTATCCAGCCCATCCTTGCATGAAATGTTCCTTTGGTATCTCTTATTTCCTTGAAGAGATCTCTAGTCTTTCCCATTCTGTTGTTTTCCTCTATTTCTTTGCATTGATCACTGAGGAAGGCTTTCTTATCTCTCCTTGCTATTCTTTGGAACTCTGCATTCAGATGCTTATATCTTTCCTTTTGTCCTTTGCTTTTCGCTTCTCTTCTTTTCACAGCTATTTGTAAGGCCTCCCCAGACAGCTATTTTGCTGTTTTGCATTGCTTTTCCATGGGGATGGTCTTGATCCCTGTCTCCTGTATAATGTCACAAAACCTCCATCCATAGTTCATCAGGCACTCTATCTATCAGATCTAGTCCCTTAACTCTATTTCTCACTTCCACTGTATAATCATAAGGAATTTGATTTAGGTCATACCTGAATGGTCTAGTGGTTTTCCCTACTTTCTTCAATTTCAGTCTGAGTTTGGCAATAAGGAGTTCATGATCTGAGCCACAGTCAGCTCCCAGTCTTGTTTTTGCTGACTGTATAGAGCTTTGCATCTTTGGCTGCAGAGAATATAATCAGTCTGATTTTGGTGTTGACCACCTGGTGATGTCCATGTGTAGAGTCTCCTCTTATGTTGTTGGAAGATAGTGTGTGCTATGAGCAGTGCATTCTCTTGACAGAACTCTGTTAGCCTTTGCCCTGCTTCATTCTGTATTCCAAGGCCAAAGTTGCCTGTTACCCCAGATGTTTCTTGAGTTCCTACTTTTGCATTCCAGTCCCCTATAATGAAAAGGATGGCTGGGAGGAGGTATCACAAGCCTGAAGTCAGGGGCGGTGGCTGGGAGGAGCTACCCCACACTGGAGGTCAAGGGCGGCAGCAGGAAGGAGCAACCCCATGTCCAAGGAGTGGTGGTTGCGCAGATGCAGGAGGGCCGAGAGGAGCTACTCCACATTCAAGATCAGGAGGGGCAGCCATGAGGAGATACCCCTTGTCCAAGGTAAGGAGCAGTGGCTGCGCTTTGCTGGAGCAGCCGTGAAGAGTTACCCCATGTGCAAGGTAAGAGAAACCCAAGACGGTAGGTGTTGCAAGAGGCATCAGAGGGCAGACACACTGAAACCATACTCACAGAAAACTAGTCAGTCTAATCACAGGGACCACAGTCTTGTCTAACTCAATGAAACTAATCCAAGCTGTGTGGGGCCACCCAAGATGGGCAGGTCATGGTGGAGAGGTCTGCCAGAATGTGGTCCACTGGAGAAGGGAATGGCAAACCACTTCAGTATTCTTGCCTTGAGAACCACATGAACAGTATGAAAAGGCAAAATGATAGGATACTGAAAGGGGAACTCCTCAGGTCGGTATGTACCCAATATGCTACTGGAGATCAGTGGAGAATAACTCCAGAAAGAATGAAGGGATGGAGCCAAAGCAAAAACAACACCCAGCTGTGGATGTGACTGGTGATAGAAGCAAGGTCCGATGCTCTAAAGAGCAATATTGCATAGGAACCTGGAATGTTAGGTCCATGAATCAAGGCAAATTGGAAGTGGTCAAACAGGAGATGGCAAAAATGAACATCAACATTCTAGGAATCAGCGAACTAAAATGGACTGGAATGGGTGAATTTAACTCAGATGACCATTATATCTACTACTGTGGGCAGGAATCCCTCAGAAGAAACGGAGCAGCCATCATGGTCAACAAGAGAGTCCGAAATGCAGTACTTGGATGCAATCTCAAAAACGACAGAATGATCTCTGTTCGTTTCCAAGGCAAACCATTCAGTATCACGGTAATCCAAGTCTATGCCCCAACCAGTAACGCTGAAGAAGCTGAAGTTGAACAGTTCTATGAACACCTACAAGATCTTTTAGAACTAACACCCAAAAAAAGTGTCCTTAGCTCTCCTTAGCACACAATATGTGTCAGAGTAACCAAGTCCTTAGCTTTCTTTCAAACGCTATATGTGTCAGAGTAACTAAGTCAACTAAGTAAGTCTCCTTAGCTCTCCACCAGGAATAAAACCCATGACCCATGCATTGGAAAGCAAAGCCCTACACCCCCTGGAAGTCCGAAACATGTTCTGCTTCCTTCCTTACTCTCCCAAATTACCCTCACTTTACTAGAATAGGTTGGCTCCCTGATAAAGTAGAGACGTAACTCAGTTCCTATACATCATACAAGACTGAATCACAGAGAGCTGTAGAGGATGACTGATGAGAACAAAGTGTATTGAGTATGCAGATAAACTAGTGGATGTCACTTCTCCCATGACCTCACATACCACTTACCATACTCTTGTACAGTTGTCTCTTGGTGGATGGGTCTATTTTTCCCACTATCAGATATACATGAACCTCCTACCATAATGCCACATTCATAAACTGTAAAAATGGCTGCTGAATAAACATTGAAAGGTAAAAATGATATGTGGGAGCCTAAGAAACTTGTGAGGTTACAGAATTTTAGGAGACTTGTTCCTAGAATTTTTAAAGGATTTTAGAACTCAAATATTAACCAACACATTAAAAATATATGACCCAAATCTATTAATGACACCATGTCCTGTTACCCCTGTTACAACTCCTGTTATTATTGTGATCTTAGTTTCTATGGTTATATATACTTCCTTCCTTTCTTTTCTCCTTCCCTCCAAAGTACTATATTCAATATCCTGTGATAAACCATAATATAAAGTTAACACAACATTGTAAATAAGCTATATCAATAAAATCAGTTATTTAAAAAACCCTCCTGTTTTCTGTTATGTTGATGTTATTGCTATATTACACAGCCATAAAGAGAAACACATCTGATTCAGTTCTAATGAGGTAGATGAACCTAGAGCCTATTATACACAGTGAAGCAAGTCAGAAAGAGAACCATAAATATGATATATCAACAGATATGTTTGCAATCTAGAAAGATAGTACTTATGAACCTAGTTGCAGGGCAGCAATGGAGATGCCGACTCAGAGAACACTTATGCACACAGAACAGAAAGGAGAGGGTAGGATAAATTGAGAGTATCACGGAAACATAAACATTACCATATGTAAGGAGAATATGTTCTGTGACTGAGAATATGTTATATGACACATGGAGCTCAAACTGATGCTGTTGACAACCTAGAAGGGTGGGAAGGAGGTTCAAGAGGGAGGGGACATATGCTTACCTGTGGCCAAAACCAACACAGTATTGTAAAGCAATTATCCTCCATCTAAAAATAAGTAAATTGAAACATCTGGGCAGAAGACCTAAGCAGACATTTCTCCAAATATGACGTACAGATGGCTAGTAAAAGCACATCAAAACTACAATGAGATATCACCTTAGAGCAGTCATGATGGCCATCATGAAAATATCTACAAACAATAATGAGAGGATGTGGAGAAAAGGGAACCCTTTTGCACTGTTGGTGGGCATGTAAATCGATATAGACACTATGGAGAACAGTAGAGAGATTTCTTACAAACTTAGGAATACCATTACCATATGACCCAGCCATTGCACTATTGGGCATATGCCCTGAGGAAACCATAATTCAAAAAGACAGATATACCCCAATGTTCATTCCAGCACTATTTACAATAGCTAGGATATGGAAACAACCTACATGTCTGTTGACAGATGAATAGATAAAGCAGCTGTGGTACATGTTTATGATGGAATATTACTCAGCCATAATAAGAAACACATTTGAGTCCATTCTACTGAAGTGGACGAACCTAGAGCCTGATATACAGAGAAAACCCAATATCATACATTAACACATATATATGCAATCTAGGAACATGGTACAGGTGAACCTATTCACAGGGCAGGAATAGAGACTCAGACACAGAGAACAGACTTATGGACACAGCAGGGACAGGAGAGGGTGGGATGAACTGAGAGAGTAGCACTGAAATATAATTAACATATATAAAATAGGTATCTGATGGAAAGTCGACATATGCCACAAATCAATGCAACATTGCAAAGCAATTATTCTCTAATCAAATTTAAAAAAACACAAAATAATAAATATTTCCCTGATGGTCCAGTGGTTAAGGTTCCCAAGCGGTGCTATGGCAAAGAACCCACCTGCCAACACAGGAGACATAAAAGATGTGGGTTCAATCCCTGGGTCGGGAAGATCCCCTGGAGGAGGGCATGGCAACCCACCCCAGTATTCTTGCCTGGAGAATCCCATGGACAGAGGAGCCTGGTGGGCTACAGTCCATGAGGCCGTGCAGAGTCAGACATGACTGAAGCAACTTAAGCACACCAGTGGTTGAAAATCCTCCTTACAATGCAGGGGATGCATGTTTGATCCAAGGTCAGAGAACTATGATCCCACATGTTGTGGAGCAAATAAGCCCACACACCACAACTACCAAGCTCGGGCTCAACAACTGGAAAGCCTGTGTGCAGCAGTGAAAAGACCCAGCACAACCATAAATAAAAATTTTTGTAAAATAGGGACTTTTGAATCTGCATCCAAACTTCAAGGGATTAATGTTATTGCATTTTAATAACACTATTATTTCTCACTGTTAGATGTTAAAATGTCCATACCAATCCCATCTCACTCAAAAAGAAACACTAGAGGTGTTGCTCCAGGGCAACTAAACTAACACTGAGCAACAGGTGAGCCGATGATGTGGACAGGAAAATGATGGTACAGGGGCGTTTGTGTGCAAACAGGCTCTACGCCCTGCTGCAGACGGCTGACCAGGTGCGAAGAAAAATGTGGAGATTTGAGAGTGCTTTGGGTTTTCTTTTCCAAGGCAGTTGTCATGAACATTCAGACCCTGGGGCAGAAGTTAGCCAGAGCTGGCAGAAGGAACAATGAAAGGGATTCTCATACTTGAGTTTGTATATAAAACCAAGCCAAGGCGAACTGAGAAAGAGCAGACGGTATTACTGTAATTCATCTAATATGTTTACATATAAACTTCATCCTGAAATTCTCTCACACCAAAGTCAAATATTTGTCGACTGAGCTCAAAGAGATGAGAGAGGAAAAGAAATGGCCATGTCTTGTCTTTGGAGAAGAAATCAGAGCACAGGGTAATCTATTTTAATATTTAGTATGATAATATAGAACACTTTTGACTGAGACTTTTAGAAGTCCAAGAAAGCCTTTGCAAAAATAAAAAATGGGATCACTTTTGTTGACAATGGCATAGATTGATGCTACATGGAATCTGACCTTCATTGTAGAGTGACATGGTGGAAAATGATTTGGCCCAGAGGAAACCAATCCTACCTATTGATTAACTATCCAGGTGGGGTATTGCTCTGTTCTGCTATGGGATCAAAAAATAGCTCCCAGGAACTATAAATGCACAATAAATCCTCTTTCCTTGAGGTTTCTAAGATTATAAAGCTTGAATGTTGGAGAAGGAAACAAGATACCATAAAACGCAGCAACACACTGTGGTAAGCTAAGCAATAAAAGTCTTCCTCGAAGTGAAACATAACTAACAATAGCATAAAACTGTCCGGCAGGTACACCACTGCTAACGCCTAAAATTGGAAGCATTACTACAAAGATTTTTTCTTCCAAGAGTAGGACACACAACACCATGGCCATGAACTTGAGCAAACTCCAGGAGATAGTGAAGGTCAGGGAAGCCTGGCGTGCTGCGCGAAGAGTTGGACACAACCGAACAGCAGCAGCAGCACACACAACACGCTCAGTGAAGGTGCTGCTGACATCAGCCATTCTGCAGTAAAGCAACATCATCAAACAAGGTGAAATGATTCACAGTGCACAAGCAAGGGCCAGGAGAGGCAGAACTCAGAGCCCAGGGGAGGTCTTCCAGGGGTTTAATGCCAGGTCTTCCCTGATAGCTCAGTTGGTAAAGAATCCACCTACAATGCTGGAGTCCACAGTTTGATTCCTGGGTTAGGAAGATCCCTGGAGAAGGGAAAGGCTACCCACTTCAGTATTCTGGCCTGGAGAATGGGGTCACGAAGAGTCAGACACGACTGAGTGACTTTCACTTTCACTTTCACTTCCTTCCTTCCTTACTAGTTACATGCTATTGGGCATTTGTGTAAACTGTCCATTTCTCAAGTTCCTCATCTGCATAATAAAGAAAATATCAACTCTTTACCTGGTTGACCAGATGTTCCCCCAGGGGACAATGGCAACATCTGGAGACATTTCCCATTGTCACAGTTGGGGGCAGGGAAGAGGGTATATGAGTAATACTGACATCTAGTGGGTAGAGGTCAGAGATGCTGCTAATTAACCATTCTACAATGCTCAGGACAGCCCCCAATAGAAAAGAGAATTATCCAGCCCTAGATGTCACTTGCCTGGAAAATCCCATGGACAGAGGAGCCTGGTAGGCTGCAGTCCATGGGGTCCCTAAGAGTCAGACATGACTGAGCGACTTCACTTTCATTTTTCACTTTCATGCATTGGAGAAAGAAATGGCAACCCACTCCAATGTTCTTGCCTGGAGAATCCCAGGGATGGGGGAGCCTGATGGGCTGCCGTCTGTGGGGTCGCACAGAGTTGGACATGACTGAAGCGACTTAGCAGCAGCAGCAGATGTCACTAATGTTGAAGTAGAAACCCCAGGGCAGACAGTGGTCAGAACCTAATGAATTAGTAGAAAAATATCTACTTCTGCTTCATTGACTACGTAAAGCCTTTGACTGTGTGGATCACAACAAACTGTGGAAAATTCTTAAAAGACATGGTAATACCAGACCACCTGACCTGCCTCCTGAGAAACCTGTATGCAGGTCAAGAAGCAACAGTTAGAACCAGATATAGAACAACAAACTGGTTCCAAATTGGGAAAGGAGTATGTTAAGGCTGTACATTGTCACCCTGCTTATTTAACTTGTATGCAGAGTACATCATGTGAAATGCCGGGGTGGATGAAGCACAAGCTGGAATCAAGATTGCCAGGAGAAATATCAATAACCTCAGATATGCAGACGACACCACCCTTATGGCAGAAAGCGAAGAAGAACTAAAGAGCCTCTTGATGAAGGTGAAAGAGAAGAGTGAAAAAGCTGACCTAAAACTCAACATTCAAAAAATGAAGACCATGGCATCTAGTCCCGTCACTTCATGGCAAAAGATGGAAAAAAAAAAATGGAAACAATGACAGACTTTATTCTTTTGGGCTCCAAAATCAATGCAGATTGTGACTACAGTCATGAAATCAAAAGACACTTGCTCCTTGGAAGGAAAGCTATGACCAACCTAAACAGCGTATTAAAAACCAGAGACATCACTTTGCTGACAAACTTTGGCAACAAAGGTCCGTACAGTCAAAGCTATGTTTTTTCTAGTAGTCATGTACGGATGCAAGAAAAGTGTTAGTCACACAGTAATGTCTGACTCTTTGTGACCCCATGGACTGTAGCCTGCCAGGCTCCTCTGTTCATGGAATTCTTCAGGCAAGAATACTGGAGTGGGTAGCCATTCCCTTCTCCAGGGGATCTTCCCAACCCAGGGATCGAAACCAGGTCTCCTGCATTGCAGGCAAATTCTTTACCATCTGAGCCATGTAAGAGGTGGGCCATAAAGAAGACTGAGCACTGAAGAACTGATAGTTTCGAATTGTGGTGTTGGAGAAGACTCTTGAGAGTCCCTTGGACAGCAAGGGGATCAAACCAGTCAATCCTAAAGGAAATCAACCATGGATATTCATTGGAGATACTTATGCTGAAGCTATAATACTTTGGCCACCTGATACGAAGAGCCACCTCATTGGAAAAGACCCTGATGCTGGGAAAGGTTGAGGGCAGGAGAAGGGGGTGAGAGAGGATGAGATGGTTGGATGGAATCATTGACTGAATGGACATGAATTTCAGCAAACTCTGGGAAATAGTGGAAGACAGGGGAGCCCGGTGTGCTACAGCCCATGGGATTGCAGAGTTGGACACGACTTAGCACGAACCCAGAGGAAAAGTCTTTGGAGTTTGAAGTCTTTGGGCTTTAGAGTCAAAGGGTTGTGGGTGTGAAAAATGTGTTAAATTTCTGTGAGAATGTTTTCTCATTTTAATACTTTCAATGAAAACGTTTGTAAACTATTTGGCACTTAACAGGCGCTTGAGAAAAAAATAGTTTTCTTCCTTTAGGGCATGAACAGACCCAAAGACGGAATTCAGAGGATGGCAATCTGCAAATGAAAACATCCTTGCAGAATGGTTTTTACTTTACCCACCACGTCCTGCCAACTGCTGTCCCAGTTATAACACATGCTGCTCTTCCCCTGATGTTTCTCTAAGACTCCGCTCAACTGACTTCAATCTTACATTCTTGGCATGAATACCACTGACTTTTCTTTTTGTGTTTACTGTTAACTCTGTTCAAAGCTGTTCCAAAATGAAGCAGAATGGAAGGTGTTGCTCAGAATTCATTCAAAAACAATAAACTCCTCCCTTCCTTTCTCTTATTAATTACACACTTTATAACACAAATGCTCTACACCCTTCCGTTTGGGTTGGGCACACACACATAGAATGAAAAAAAATGAGTACAGTCTGTCATGGGCACTCGTCTCTATCAAGTCTTTTTCCTACAGTTTCTGGAAAGTGCTATTTTCGATGAAGTGACTTTCAATCAAAGTAGGTGGCAAAAATCAGCTCTTAGACATTGTGGGCAGGGCTAAAACACAGCTTCTGGGAGAAGACAGTAGAATGCCAGGGAGGATAGAGGTGATGGGTTTCAGGGAAGGGAAGTCATTTCTAATGGAAAGAGGAAGCTTCTATCCCATGGCCTTCCATTGCTCATTTTCAGTCTTACATGTCATTTCTCATTAAGTGGCATTCTTTTCAGTTGTTCGGCCATGATTCCTGAGTAGGAGGGACTGGCAAACTACAAAGTTGGACTCCTATTCAGGCTTGACTTACTCAACTATGGATGCCATCGGCCCTCCTGCAATGTTCTGGAGAACGAGGGCTGGATCCCTTCTTTTGGTCTTCCTGACAGTGAGTGAAACAGACATGACCGTTTCACTATTAGACTTGCACTTATAAGTCCAGCTTGGAAACACTGGGCTTTTTCTGGCTTTTCTGATGTGTCCACAGGCACCATCTATGAATGATCTTACCTGTTTGTCACTTAGGAATACCAACAGAAGTTGGGAGGTTGATTTTTACGTGTCTTGGAAGCCCAGTGTTGACTATTCCCATTTTTTCAAATATAGTGAAAGAAGGGACACTCGAGAGAAAATGAACATCTGAGCTATGCTTATGATGGGGAAAACAGATTTGGTGCTGTCATTCCATTCAAGAGGAGGTCTGTGGTTCTATTCCCCTCAGAGAGGGGCATGAGACTAGGATGAAGTACTAGTTGTCGCCAGGAAATACAAGTAAGGGTGTGGGGAAGTGAGATAGGAAAGGTATGGAACCAGTCAAGTGTGCTTTTATGACCACCACTGCAGTCAGAAGGTGACGAATCCCAGGGGTAACTTTGGGAACCAGTGCAGAACACACTAGCTGATGGGGAGGAAGAGGAGAATTTATCTACTTACTCCCATCAGTGGCTGGCTGAAGGCTATTGGGGCTGGGTGGGTGTGAACATCCCTCTGGAATTAACTGGCGGGGGTGGAAGGAGCCCCCAGGCAGACGGTTAGCCTCTTGCAGCAGAAGCTCTGAGGCCAGGGCACATGGATGGGACTGGTGAGTGTGCAGTAGCCCGGCATGACACTGAGACACGAGGACTAGAGCCTTAGAAGAGACTGCCATCTGGGACTTTTTTTTTTTTTGGCCTCACTGTAGAGCTTATAGGACCTTAGTCCCCCAAAACAAACCCATGCCCCTTGCAATGGAAGCACGGAGTCCTAAACACTGGACTGCCAGGGAATTTTCTGGCCATTTCTTAAAGAAGAGCTGTCATGGAGGTCAGAGGACAATGGTGTTGCAGTCGTCCAGTTTGTCTGATAGCTCCAATGACTTAACAGCTCATTTGCAGAACTAAACAGAGTGCATCCGACTGTTTTCTATCCTATCCTTGATTGGTCCTGACCTTGGGGCCCACAATCTACCTCCAAACTTCCCTTTGCAACTGCCCATAAATGGGTCTAAATCTGAGCAATGGGTCTAAATTCCAGCAACAAAGTTGGTTGGAAAAGAAAACACAGGGAATCTAATGAGACACACTAAAATATATATAGACACCCTTCATTTTTCCATCCTGTCAACTCATTGTGAAATTATTTACTTTACAGCTTCAAGGCTCAGTATGTAATTTTCTACAGTAAAACTGAATTTTAAACACTTGAGTTAGGGATCTCACGAAGTAGGGCTTCTCTCTTTCCCTACTCCCTCCCTCCCACCCTCCCTCCACTATCTGCAAGGTCAGGTCTATCTCTACACACAAATCTGACACATGTTGTCTTTGCACCTTCCTACCTGGGAAACAGAATGCTCTGTTTATGTTTGTCAGGATCAGGGGGTGGCAGGATGGCGGCATCCTGCCAGGTAATGGAAACACTGCTTGCTTTAATTTTATTACCGAGAACAAAGCCCTCTTATTGTTTAATAGAACCCTTAAAGGCAGGCCTCATGGGCATAGTTCTCATTTTTTTGAGACCACAAATAAGAGGAATTCTTTAAGGCCATTTCATGAAAAACAGAAGGAAAAAATATATATATGTGTGTATATATATATATATTTTTTTTTTTTTTTTTGCAAAATTAAAGCAATCCTTTGTTGAAGTAACCAGAACCCGACTCCAGGTTAGCATGTGTATGTACTAGCTTTCTACGGGCATTTGTTGGCATTGTTCACCCAGGCAATCATTCTTTTATTAAGGTTAAATCAAGCCTATGTCAGAGATACCAAAGAAACAACCTTCCTTTTGGAGATCATGTCTGCCATCATCATTTCCAGATAATATGCTAAAAGAAGGAACATTTTGCACCCAAAACAAACAAGCCAACACTCTCCCCTTGCAAACTCTATTAATATTTATAAAACTGGGAACCACACAAATCTTAATTCAGTGCTTATTCTGATCCAGCAGCAAACTCAAATACTCATGCAATCCCTGCTTCTCAACTCCAAGTTTTACTTCTCTCTATTTAAGATTACAAAAGCTACTGGTCTCCAGAGATGTTTGCAATAGTCTCAGTAGCTGAGGAACAAAAAGTGAGAAGCAATATGCATGCTCTTATCCCTCCTTGAAAGGGCAGGATGTTATGTCTTTAAATGAAGCTATCCTATAGACTTGAGTGCCCACAAAGTGCAAAGTACCACACTTAGAAACAGAACTTTGCCTTCTAAAGAAAATGACTATACTAGAAAACAAGTAGCGAATCTTCTGACTACATACACAATTAACTGTTAAACCATGGGCTGTAGAAATTCTAGCCCTTGGGGTCCAATATGGCAGCCACTAGCCACTTGTGGTTTTTGAGCACTTGAAATGTTGCTAGTATGAATTGAGATGTGCTGTAGCATAAAACACAGGCATTAATCTCTCTTTTATTGATCATATATTGAAATGAATATGTTTTGAATATATTGGGTCCAATGAATTGTCTTGTTGTTGTTCAGTCGCTCAGTCATACCCAACTTTTTTAGGACCCCATGGACTGCTGCACACCAGGCTTCCCTGTCCTTCACCATCTCCCAGAGCTTGCTCAAACTCATATCCATTGAGTCGATGATACCATCCAATTATCTCATCCTCTGTTATCCCCTTCTCCTCCTGCCTTCCATCTTTCCCAGCATGAGGGTCTTTTCTAATGAGTTGGCTCATTGTATCAGGTGGCCAAAGTATTGGAGCTTCAGCTTCAGCATCAGTCCTTCCAATGAATATTCAGGATTGATTTTCTTTAGGACGGACTGGTTTGATCTCCATGCAGTCCACAGGACTCTAAAGAGTCTAATAAAATTAATTGTCTAGTAAAATTAATTTTACCTATTTGTTTTTACTTTTTTAAAAAAATGTGGCTTCTTGGAAACTTAACATTACATATGAGGTACTCATTAAATTTTGACCAGATGGTGTGAATTGGGAGGCTTAACTTTGATGGGGGTGGGCATATGGTCTTTCCTAGACCTCATGTTCTTCTAATTGACTTCCTTTGTATCTTTCATCTAGTGGGTCTGCACCATCTCACTTTGAAGCTAGCCATGCTTACTTACTTTCCTAGGGCTTTCTTCCGAAATTGTGGTGGTGGTAAAAGTAATGAAGTGAGTAGGAGGGGAGTTGGGAGAGAAATTATAGAGCACGATTGCTGTATAAGATGGCCTTTGCTATCAAAAGGACAGTGAAAAGTAAATCTTGTCTGGTTGGGAAGAGAAAAGACCATAAAATTCAGATGTCTGGGGTGGGAGGGAGACTCAAGAGGGAGGAGATATGTATGTATGTATGTGCGTATACACACACACACACACACACACACACACACACACACACACACTTACTTATGGCTGATTCACGTTTTAAGGCAGAAACCAACACCACATTGCAATGCAATTATCCTTCAATTAAAACTAAAAAAAAATAGAATTCAGATGTCTGTCAGTTGCTGATTTTGAGGTTGCAAAGTATGTGGGTGTGTTTGGGAATCAACAGAATCTGATATCAAAAATGTCACCCTATAAGCCATCTTCAGACCTAGGTTGACCAGCTATCTTACATCTGAAACTGTTTAAAAGCACTTCGTTCCACTGAATTCCAAGTGGCTATCTGGTCATTTTCTAAAGAAAAGAAAGACACCCTTCTGCTTCTCAAGGAGTCCAAGCAAGAGGGAATAGATAGGCACTTAAAGACCTTGAGGATTTTTGCCCAAGGACTGTATCTAAATCAACAAATCACTGTGCAGTTTTCCTTAAGCTTTCAAGTTGAAATTATGGATCTCATTATTCTATTCATAAATTTTAAAAATTTATAAAACCAAGAATAATCACTCTCAAGGCTCCCTGAATCAATGTTTGATTAACTGAAGTTGAACAAACTCAACTCCATTAAGCAGTCAATTCCATCAATTAATCAAATTAGTTGATTAAGTTCCTATATACATTTTAATAACTGAGGCAAAACTTACATATACAGGGCCTTCCCTTGTAAAGGTTACCCACTCCAGTATTCTGGCCCAGAGAATTACATGCACTATAGTCCATGGGATCGCAGAGAGTCAGCACGACTGAGCAACTTTAACTTTCCATACAGGAAAATGCATAAAACTAAAGAGCCTCTTGATGAAAGTGAAAGAGGAGAGTGAACAAATTGGCTTAAAGCTCAACATTCAGAAAACTAAGATCATGGCATTTGGTCCCATCACTTCATGGCAAATAGATGGGGAAACAGTGGTTGACTTTAATTTTGGGGCTCCAAAATCACCGCAGATGGTGATTGCAGCCATGAAATTACAAGACACTTACTCCTTGGAAGGAAAGTTATGACAGCATATTAAAAAGCAGGGACATTACTTTGTCAACAAAGGTCCATCTAGTCAAGGCTATGGTTTTTCCAGTAGTCAGTAGTCATGTATGGATGTGAGAGTTGGACTACAAAGAAAGCTGAGCACCAAAGAATTGATGCTTTTGAATTGTGTTGGAGAAGACTCTTGAGAGTCCTGTGGACTGCAAGGAGATCCAACCAGTCCATCCTAAAGGAGATCAGTCCTGGGTGTTCATTGGAAGGACTGATGTTGAGGCTGAAACTCCAATACTTTGGCCACCTGATGCGAAGAGCTGACTCCTTTGAAAAGACCCTGATGCTGGGAAAGATTGAGGGCAGGAGGAGAAGGGGACGACAAAGGATGAGATGGTTGGATGGCATCACCGACTCAATGGACATGGGTTTGGGTAGACTCCGGGAGTTGGTGATGGACAGGGAGGCCTGGTGTGCTGCGGTTCATGGGGTCACAAAGAGTCAGAAACGACTGAGCGACTGAACTGAACTAAGGGACAATTCAATAGATTTTGATAACCAACCTGACCAATAGCTTAATCAAGATATAAAATATCCCCATCACCCCAGAAAGTATCCTCAAGACCCTCTTCCAGTCAATTTTCACCCCCATGGTTAATCATTGTTCAGATTTTTATCACCAAATTCCTGTATCATTTTAAATTGTGTTTATAAATGTAACATATGCAATTTATTTTATAACCACTTTAAATGCCTAATGGGACAAAAATAAAACCCTAACTAGGTAAATCTTCCCAAGTCTGTACGTAGGTCTTAGAAATCTAATAAACTTACAAATGTAAAGGAACTCAAGTTCGAGTGAACATTCTAACATTGGTTTGAAACAAAAGATTTTATGCTTTCAATTTAAAATCAGATGTCTAAAATAAATTACATTTCAGATTAGAATCTCAAAGTTAACCTGTCAAATTTCTGTAATATGTCACTCTCTTAAATGCTACAAACCCTTAAAGTACAAACATATGTTTTAGTCCTACACTGTAACACAAAATATTGACTCTGGCTATTATTTAGGTTTTCATTTTTTTACATCATTCATTAACTTCTATGGGAGGAGGGAAAAATAACTTTATTTACTTAAGGAAGTAAACTAGTCATCTCAAAGAAGTTGAAGGATTTCTTATCCTTCAGGTCAAGGATTTCTGATCAAAGATTTGAGAATAATTCACAAAACCCAAAGGCCTACTGGTTCTACTGATATCACTGATTAATACCCAGGGGGATTGGACAGGGTTTCCAATTCCCCCGCAGATGGCAATATTTCTAGTTCATGAAAATTCCCCCTTGGAACTAAAAAAAACATATTGATTTATTTGGTTGTGTGGGGTCTTAGTTGCAGCACGCAGGATCTTTGTTGGATCACGTGGGAATCTTTTGTTGTGGCGCACAGAGTCTCTAGTTGTGGTGTGTGGGCTTGGTTGCTCCCTGGCATGTGGGATCTTAGTTCCCTGACCAGGGCTCAACCCCGAGTCCCCTGCATTGCAAGGTAGATTCTTAACCACTGATTTGCCAGGGAAATCCACCTCCCTGCCCCCTCAACACACTAGGAATTTTTAATCATGTCTTTCAATTCTGTCATCTGGATTGGGTAGCTGAGATTGAATAACCACTCCAGTTGCCTTTCTACTCGACTGGATTTAATCCATTTCTTTGCTGGCTGGTTCTCGTTCTGGCTGGCTTCAAGTCACATTTCTGTGGTCATCTGAATACATTTACCTCAAAGGACCATAGGGATAATTAAGTCAGGAATTGATAGTAGGAGTGTGTCAAGTGGCCATACTATTTTTCATATATATTTGCATAAGTACACCCTAAACCACAGGCTATACCTTGCTGTGACACTGCACCCATTTGATACAGGAATCATCTCTAATACCTGCAAGAATGGACAAGGCATCATCTTCCCAACTTGTGCAAAATAGATGGAAGGTGTCCTTGAACTCATCATAGCCTAATGCGAACACAGAGATTTAGGCTATGATGATAATTTTTATCACCTAAGTCTGATGTTATATATAGCGAAAATGCTTTTAAAAGCATAGTAAAAGCTCTATCATAAATTCCTAGGGTGGGAAGTTACCTCACTTGATTGCTAAAATCTCTATTTGTGTTGCTTTTCACTGAAAGCCCTTGAACACTCAGGGGTAGCCTCTGGCTTTTTAAATAGCTGAATTTAAAATTTCATATTTCTGTTTGAAACAAAAATAACCAGTGCTACAATTGTACCCTTGTTAACAAACATTTGATATGCATGACTCAATGATTTCAAAATTAGAAGAACAAAGCTCTTCAGTTTTCCCTATAAAATTTAGCAATTAAAAATAGAAGTCAATTGAATGAAGATAAAAGATGATGTGTCCTGTTTTTTCTCATCATCTTATATACAGAGAGAATTTCAGCTTGATTATCACAAATAACAATTTTATATTGAGAAAAATAATTTAAACTAGATGGTTAAAAATTTTATGAAGTATAGTTGATTTACAACGTTGTGTTAGTTTGTGGGGTCTGGCAAAGTAATTCAGTTATCTATATACATATATACTCTTTTTCTTTATGGTTTATTACAAGATATTAAATATAGTTCCCTGTGCTACACCATAGGACCTTGTTATGTAGGGCCTTGTTTTGTTTTTTTTCTTCTTTTAAAACAAAATTTCTTGGAACTAATTTATAAACTAGATATGAAGACCGAGAAACAAAAGAGGTTGGTTCTGTAACAAAATGATGGCTTGATGGGTTGGGTCATGCATCTCTGAATGGTAGGCACAGAAGCAATAGTGGGACCCAAACTTTCTACCTGACAGTCATCTCCTCTGGGATCATTCATCTCAGCTCTGACTCTCTCACCTGGATCCATTCAACTACCACCATCTTAAGTGAAAGCTGAGTTAGAACTATGATGACCATTTAAAAAATTTGTCACAACCTGTTCTTACTATTCTTTATAACAGAAACAC